>NW_003852397.1:30122621-30182386 GCF_000181295.1 Otolemur garnettii
ATCTATTGCAATAGATTATAGATTATATGTCTACTTATTTAAAAGTTAATAACCAAGCTACACCCACAGCAAAGTACATGTTCTCACCAAGAACTTCTCCAGTCTTCACCCATTCAGCCTTTTCCTCAGGAGGCCAAAGGAATCTGCTCTGTGCTCCAGGACCAGTCCTCTGTCTTGTGAGTCCTAGTGAGAGCATGGATATACTGCAGCAGGGCAGGTAGAAGCCAGGCTGGACTCCTCAGCTGTGCCTAGACTGGCCCAACAAGGGCTGGGGAACAACTCAGCCAAGCTCTCCCATGTAGCCAGAAATAACTCCGATGCTGAAAGGCCAACCAGCTGAGGGCTATCCCACCTGCCAGCTCAGGGAGATAATTATGCAAAACCTCTAACAGTCATAGCTAGAGTACAGCAGGTTAGATGAGCTCAGTTCATCGCATGCTATCACCATGTAGTCATCATCCACAATTAGAAGGCCAAAACTAAAAGGAAAACTTGAGGAGAGATTTTACTAAGGGCAGCAGATTAAGCAGCATAATTAGCAGAGTACAGTAGTTGAAATCGTGTTCTTCTGTACCTATCAGGTAGATGTTCTAAAGAAGCCATGCTTTGAATTGAAAAAGTATCATGCACAATAGTCTACTTTTATTCAAGAGACAATGAGTTTTAAAAATCACAATAGGAGTCACTAATGTCTGCTGAGCACTTACCACGTGGCAAGCTGGATGATCCTACCAAGTCTTGGGGACAATATGCTCAGTGGGTACAAACATTGTAAGCAGAGGAAGCAGAAGTCCTGGGGACTATTTCCTTGCCCCAGTAAGTGAGAGAGCAAGAAAGTCAGCATCATTCAGGAGCGTATGCTCTTCCACGCATCCCCTTGGCCAATCCCACTTCAGAAGAACAAGCTGTCCTTCAAGGTCTTATGCTTGAATGCAATAATCTAAACCTAAGAGAGTGACCTCCCCTACGCCACACATCTCCCTATCTGCCACTGCCATGCCCTCAGCCTACCCCAGCCCCAGCCAGGAAGACAAAGCCAAGCCCTTGACAATGAGACCACCTGGTACCCCCTCAATAGCCAATTGACTGAGAAATCCTGGAAAAGTTATTTGTCTCCCTTTTGCCCCTCTTTCTATATCCATCAAATGGGCATGATGGGATTATGGATTCATTCATCTAAAGTATAGCTTAGTCTTCATGCAAATGAACATCACTTCTTATAGAATTATCTCACATTTGAGCATCAGAAATGTATAACCCTTATATAAAATACAGGTAATACAAAGTTTTCCCATAAGGCCCAAGGTTTAACATAGGTTGCTAGTCTATCATAAGATACAGAAGCAGAATCTGTGACAAAGGGGCTAACTTACTTTCCTAGGAAAATAGTCAACAGTGGGGCTATAGTTCTGCCTAGTATCTAGCAGGCATTCAACAATGAATAAGAAAAAAGTTAAAGTTAAGATTATATACTAAGTTCTATCTAATTAATTCACTCTCCTGGGCAAGTGTGGTGGCTCACGCCTATAATCGTACCACTCTGGGAGGCTGAGGCAGATGGCTTGCTTGAGCTCAGGAGTTAGAAACCAGCCTGAGCAAGATCAAGACCCCTTCTCTGCTAAAAACAGGAAAACTAGCCGGGCATTGTGGTGGGTCCCTGTTGTCCCAGCTACTCAGGAGGCTGATGTATGTGGATTGCTTGAGCTCAAGAGTTTGAGGCTACCCAGGGTAACAGAGTGAGACTGTCTCAAAATAAAAAAAAAAAAAGAAAGAAAAAAGAAAAAGAAAATAACAACACTCTCCTCCACTAAACTATAAGTTCCAACAGGGACTGTGCTCATTTTTTTGCGCCAAGACTAAGAACAGTGCCAGGTACGTATAAAACCTCAGTAAATTTGTACTCAAATTACTTATTGAATGCCCCTAAATATCAGGCATAATGTCATGCACTCAAGTCTTCTGTTATTCTAATGAGTCCCTCATTTTTTTCACAGGGGCACAAGTTTTATGAAAAGAGCACTCTGCTAAGAGTTAGAGATCAGGGACTCTGATCCTACTTCTGTACCTGCTCTGTGGCCTGGGCCAAGCCACTTACCCTCTCTGAGCCTTCATTTTCTCAACTGTAACATCATTTAATAATATTCCCCTGTCTATTTCATAAAAGGGCTATGAGGGCAAAAGCAATAAAATATAGTAATTTGCTTTTTATTTATGTTAATGACTTACTGTCTGTGTTCCCACTAGAATACACATCTCATGATGCCAGAGATTCTTGTCCATTTGGTTCACTGAGGAATCCCAAATGTCTAGAAATTCTGGCACTTACAGAGGCAGCTAAAGAAACTAAATGATCAGTAGGGTGGATAGCAATGGCATCCAGGGTCAAACCCACCAGCTGTAGTGTGGACTTGAGGCAGCCACTTTAGAATGGCCAGAAGTAAGAAAATCCTTGTCTCCAATAGATCCTTCATAAATTGATATTTCTAGAACCTCCCATGCTTAATATGTTTCTAATACCTCTACTATGTACCATTGCGTCACATGTGAGATACCTACCGAGAGCACCTGTAAGATGATTTTTGTGGAAGGTAGACGCATTGTTAAATCTATTCTCTTTCGATCCTTTATATTACTCAGAGAAAGTCTCATCTAGGATAATCTTTGACATCTCTCTACTAGCTTGCAATGATCTAATTTTAAGAAAGAATAAGACTTAGGTTCCACAACTATGGCTGGCAGCAATAGCAAACCAGAATTTAATAATATGATTTATTTAGAATACACTCACACTAAGTAATACTGTTTCACCACATATGATAAGGATATAAAATTTCCTTCCATTTAAAAAAGTGGGTTAAATAGGGCGGCGCCTGTGGCTCAAAGGAGTAGGGTGCCAGCCCCATATGCTGGAGGTGGCAGGTTCAAACCCAGCCCCGGCCAAACACTGAAGAAAAAAAAAAGTGGGTTAAATAAAATTATTAATCCTGGCTTTCTACCCCTTCCCCCTGTTCCTCATCTCAGTATCTTCAAATCACCATAACCAGTTGCATCAAAGAAAGCTTCTCCCACCCTATCCCCAACAGTGTGGTCATTACCCTGGACCCAGCGCTGACTGGCCCATGCTGAGTCATAACCTTCTTTGACCTAATCCCCATGATTAAAGGTCAGATGCATTAACAGACTTAGTCAGTTGAATTTTCCCCCAGTGTATCATAGTGGGCTCACTCTCATCCGTGTGTGTGTGCATATGTGTGTGTGTATGTGTGTGTGTGTGGTGGGGGGGTACAGGATCCCATCGGCACCCCAAGTCCACACTACAGCTTGTGGGTTTGACACTGGATGCCACTGCCATCAACCCTATTGATCATTTAGTTTATTTAGCTGCCTCTGTAGTGCTAGCATCTCTAGAGGTCTGGGATTCCTCAGTCAACCAAATGGACAAGAATCTCTGGCATCATGAGATGTGTATTCTAGAGGGGACACAGACAGTAAGTCATTAACATAAATAAAAAATAAATTACTATATTTTATTGCTTTTGCCCTCACAGCTCTTTTAGGTAATAGGGCAATGGGCTTGAAATAAGGGAAGTGAATTCCCCAAGGGAAAAACCCAAGGAAGATCACTGGGGAAGTGATAAGCACCAGGTATCCCACGTGTCACCTGGCTACTCCTGATCTCCAGAGCCTTGGCCTCTTCACTCTGATCCCGGGGGGCAACACACCTACCTCCAAGGAGTTTGGGGAGAACTGCATGAGACGCTTGCAAGTCAGGGCTCCCAAGACCAGCCTGGACAGAGCTCAGCAACCCTGAGGATGATGCACAGTAGGTACTCAGAAAGAATGCTTTCTGAGAAGACAATAAGAGTGGTGGGCTGAAGTCCCCTAGCCGGAGTCAATCATAGAAGGATCATAGGAGGTGGGGGCAGCCGTGCAGGGGAAGGCTCCCTAAGGTGGGGTGCTCTAGATCCTGCTGGGTGGCAGTGTCAGATTTCACAACACAATACAGGTCCAGGGATGGAATGCAGACATGGTGGAAGGAGAGTGGCCTGATGCCCTTGGGAAAGGGTGGGACTCCCCAGCCAGGGTCCCAGTTAGCACAGGAATAAAAGGAAATGAAGAAAACAGCAGGTCAATTAGCAGTGGGCTTGCAACAGGAAGGGCCCTGGAGGCTGCGTCTGAGGCTGTGCAGGGCTATCCAGTGTACAGCCTGCCTTGCGACCCCAGACCACCACGCACACACATATGCACACGACCCCAGACCACTACGCACATGCATATGCACATGACCCCAGATCACCACACACACACATATGCACACGACCCCAGACCACCATGCACACACATATGCACACGACCCCAGACCACCACGCACACGCATATGCACGTGCACATGGATTCAGAGGTGTGTGTGGATACCCAGACTCTGGGCTGCAAGGACTTTTCCCCTCTGAACTGACTGCCACCAGTCACTGGCAAAGTGGCTTGGGGAATCTGGCTTTTTTTTTTTTTTTTTCTTTTAAGAGGCCAGCAATCTGGAGCTGGTGAGTCTGAAGTACAGGGTTTTTTTTGTTTTTTTTTTTTCCAATGTTTTTCTCATTGCAATGTCCTTTTATCCCTGCCCCCAACGTCTCTTAAGTGCATTTAGCTGGAGGAAAATTGACCCAAGTAGTCATTGCATTGTACCCAAGACAGTATTTGAACTTCCTAATGGCTCTAGGAATCCCCTCAGGACCCTGCTTCTTACAAACCAAACCTTGAAAGTGGAAGAAAACAGTTTTCCCACCCTGCCAACCCTCTTTAAAATTCAACTAGGGGGTAGGGGCTTGAACTTCCTGGCTGACAGCCATGCCTCCTGACTTAGGGTCCTCAACCACTCAGAGCTAAGGGAACAAAGTGGGGCAGCTGCCCTCATCAGCGAGGGCAAGTGTCCTACAAAGCAATCCTGTGCCTAGGGACAATTATTACAACCATTTTACAGAGATGAAAGTAAGGATCATGAGATAAGTGACTTGCTCAAGGCACCCTCCTTTGTAAGTTATAAAGTTAGGTCCAGATCCTGGTTTGTGAGTCCCCAAATGTTCTTAAACTTTTTCGTATGCCCATAAGATTCTCACTGTATTATCAGTGATTTTAGTCACTATTCAGGTTAGTATTATGAATTATAGAGTGACTATTTTCATTCAGTGCCTGTGTTAATCATTCACCCTTGACCAGCCAGTGGTCACCACCTTTTTTGGTACCATTGACTGGTTTCATGGAAAACAAATTTTCAACTAATGGGGGTGGGTGGGGAAAATGGGATCTGACAAGAGGCAGAGCTAAGGTTGTGATACTGTGCGGCCAGATGCCAAACAGGCCACAGACCAGTATGGGTCCACAGCCTGGGGGTTAGGGACAGCAGTTGTAGGCTACTAGCAGGCAATTGCAGTTTTTGGAAGGCCACATTAAAGAAGATCATATTTCATTTAGTTGTCTCTGTGATAAAAGCTACAGCACTGGTAAATTTTCCTGCAAGCTATTAAATCTGGGTGCTACCTGACACTCAAGTGGGTGCACTTTACGTAGAAATGCAGCTACCCACCCCGACATCGGCACCACAAGATGTTTAACACAACGAAAGCATGTTTTCTTGCTTACATTTTCTAGTGCAGATTTTCTCCTTTTCAATGTCCTTGGGTTTAAAGCCTTCACAGAGTGTTGTAATCTAAAGTCACAATGACATGTATATTTCCTTTTCAAATGTGAGAAATGAGAAAAGCCATAATCACAGATTAATATTATAGAGTTTAAAAAGAGTGTCTGTCCGAGTCTGAGATTTAGAGCAACTTCTTTACCAATTCTCCAGTCTTCCCTTTGAAGAATATTTTCAATTCTCCAAAACCTGCTTATTATGTAAGGAAAAAAAAATTGCCTATTTCACTAGCTGCATTTTTCCTTTATTTTGCCTTGATGGTGTGAGTAAAAACTAAATGTACTAATAAAGAAATGCCAAGATGTCATAGGAGGCAGAAAAGGACAATCTAAGGCAGTGTTTTTCAACCTTTTATTTATCTCAGGGCACACTTGAACCTATAGTTAAACTCCCGAGGGACACTTAAATTACATTGATCAAAAAAAAAAAAAAAAAAGAATATACTTACTGTGCATTGAATTTCTGGTTTCTTTCTTTAGGGGAGGGGGTTGGGTTTTTTTTGTTTGTTTTATTTTGTTCTGTTTTTGCAGTTTTTGGCCAGGGCTGGGTTTGAACCCTCCACCTCCAGCATATGGGACTGGCACACTAGTCCTTTGAGCCACAGGCACCACCCTATGCATTGAACTTCTTTCAAAAACAATTTAATTAATTATCTTTAAAATTTTTCAAGGCAACCTAAGGTCCTCTCACAGCACACTGGTTGAAAATCACTGATCTAAGTTCCTAATTTACATCAAGACCCATCATTTCCAAGCTGTCAGTAATAAAGCTTTCACCTCCCAAGCATTTAAGGACTCCGTCATGTACCAGTCCCTGTGTTAGGCCCTGGTGACAAAATGGACATAGTCCCTGCCTTCAAGGATCACAGAGTAGGGGGAAAACAGGTCCAAAGGCAATAGTTACAAGTTACTAAGCCACACAAGGGAACTGTGAGGACACACAACTGGAGGCTCGGCTAGTTTCTCTTAGGAAGGGAGAGTCTCAGCTGAGTTGAAAGGAGATAACTAAGCAAGAAGGGTGTCTTAGTCAGTTTGCTGTTGCTTGTAACAGAATACATGAAATTTATAAAGAAAGGGAACTTATTTCTTAGGAAGACTAAGAAGTCCAAGGCTCAGGCGCTGGTGAGGGCCTTCTTGCTGGTGGGGACTCTGCTGAGTTCCAGGCAGCCCAGAGTAGCACATGGTTAGCGGCTAAGCATTTCTCTCAAGTATCTCTTCCTCTTCTTATAAAGCCACTAGTCGCACTCTCCTCATACCCATTAATCCATTAACCCCTCAATCCATTCATTCATGAGTGGATGAGTCCATTTATAAGAGAAGAGCCCTCATGACCCAATTACCTCTTAAAAGTCCCACCTCTCAATTCTGCCACGTGGGGGATTATATTTCAACCTGAGTTTTGGAGAGGAAAAACATTCAAGCCATAGCAAAAGAGCTCTCAGATATTGGAGAGTATGTGGGCAGGAGGAGAGCTTGGTAGAGTGGAAGAACTAAGAATATTCCAAAATGACTCAAGGGGAAAGATAGGGAGCAGAGTGTTACCAGGCGAGGTTGGAGAATTCCCAGTCTATCACTGGACATGACCTTTGCCACAGAAACCTAACTTAATAGTGTAGACCATAGAAATAAACCCTGTAAGAGGAGGCCAAGCCTGCTTTTGCTTGCCATATTTGGCATACTTGCTAGCCCAGCACATAGTGTTAGCACATAGTAGGTTCTCATTAAACCACAGCTATTTCTGTATTATTGCCACATGTCTGCACACATCATAATCCCTTTCTCTTTATTTCCCCCACACACCTTGTAACTAAATGTTGCTCCTGTTACTCCCATTTTCCTTATTTAAGGGTAATAGATTCTAAGGTTTCTCTCTGCCTTCCACAGTCTTCCCTGTTCTTTCTTGCATTTTGCCAGATAATATCTTTAATAATTCCCTCCAGTGTCAAGCAGAAAGGAGAAATCATTCTTCCAGCTCACTTAGGGAAAACAATCAAACAGACAAAAATACCTAGGACACTCTTGCCTTTTAAATTTTAAATCCACTCACTCTGCATCAGCTCAAATCTGGGCAGGGTTGGTGAACATTTTACACAACCCCTGGCAAAATACGTAAGACTTTCCAGCTTGTGCTTTAAGTGACAGATAATTTATACCCAAAGGAGTCTTCTAATTTATCATTAAGCTCCTCTTCATTGATTATGATGGCAGAGCTTGAGGTGGCACACAGAAAATATTTTGAGCCCCAGGTGCCAAATTGGTCCCTCGGGCAGTGGAAGAGCATTTTAGAAACCATGTTTGAGGCAATCGTACACACAATTTTGAGTGGTCAAAGCTCATCTCTCCATGGTGTCAAAAATTGCCAATAGTCTTGATTCCTAAAAAAAAAAAAATTGGCACCCATAACTCTCCAGACATTCATGCATATGTTCCTGTTTGTTTTGTTTTGTTTTAAAGTAGTTTGGATTCTGGGAGACCTTCCTAGAAACGTACTTAATAAGCAACTCATCATGCAGCTTTATTTGAATTTGTTTAGTTGAGTGCCCCATCCTTCTGGGACAGTCACCCTTTGCTTTAATACCCAACTAAAATGACTCACTTCATCACCTAGTTCACAGGCTTCCCCAAGAGGTAAGGACACAAGCTCCTGCCCACTGTTGCTCTGAGTTCCTGGCTCAGAGCTCAGTTTCCAGCCCCTTTTCCTTAAGAATGAGAAAAGCTGCCTCTGCTTCCTTTCCCAAGTGCCACCAATCCAATGTTTTGTGTACAACAGATCTTAACAAAATCAGGAGTGAACAGAGGGTAAGTATGGCACAGGGCTGGAGGAAGGGAGAGAACTTCAAGCAGAATGCTTGACACAGACAGTTATTGAAAATTCATCAACTGTCCTCTGACCAAGTGTGTCCATGACTGATTATAGTCTCCTTAGGTCATTCAATTCCTGAGAGCTTTTCTCTTTTTATTCTCCAGATAAATTATATTATTCTTCTTTAATTGACAAAGCAAACATAGATATTTCATGTTCTCAAAAAGCAACCATTTCTTACCTGTTGTACACTTGCTGGAGACCCTTCAAGAAGAACATCCTGCCTTTAAAAGTCAAAACTACGTCTGTTCAAACATTCAGCATCTCCCTTGACCCATGGTGTCTTCTGCCCCTTTCAGAGCTCACATAAAGAAATGGCTCTAAAACTACCATCTGTGAGAACTTTCAAGGTCCTAGCTTCCTAACCAGCCTTATTTTATTTAATCCTTATTACTGCTGTATATGATTAGCATTGTTCTCTTCAGTTTACAAAGTACAACCAACATAGAGCTTTATTAAGTAAGGGCTGACTAGGTATCAAGCTGTACGCCTAGCACTTTCCATGGCTCTCTTTGCTTAATCCTCACAACTCGATAAAGTTACCACTATCATCCTCAATTTATAGATGAGGAAACTGAGGCTCAGAGAGGAAAAACGATAGGTTAGCAGCATCCAAACAAGAATGGAGCCCAGGACTCCAAGGCCTGTGATTTTTTTCACTCCATTATAGATTTTCAGAGTGACTGGAGCTCCTGAAATTTTAGGAAAATTCCCTTAGTAGACCATGACCTAAGGTGTTCACGAACTAGCTCCAAGCTAGCCCAGGGCATGTGTCAGAGAAGGTCTTCAGTAATTAATGTCCAATGACTGAGAAATACTAGTTCTAGATTCTTCCACAGAGACTCCCAGAAGCACCATTTCTGGTTAAGAGTTTTTTCCACTCACACGGGGTCTTTTCTTGGTTATCATTCAGCATCCCCTGAGATGGTTCAGTTGAGGGAGCACACATCAATTAAGCGAAATCATTCTTGCTAAGAATGCAGCATTAAACTTTAATAGGGAGAAAGAGGGAAGAATAGTAACTACGGCATGAATAAGCTGGGCTTTTTTCTAACAAAGCTCCTTCCAGTATCATCCCTGATTTCCTTGGATTATAGCATGATAAAATGGCCCTACTGTCACTGAGAGACTTGGGATCTCCCATTTCTTTCCCAAGTCAGCTAACAGGATTTACATACAGTTTGATTGTCCCTCTGTTTCTATTCTATGTCAAGAACCCGTGTCTGAAGCTGTCAGAGAAACACTAGCCTGGGACTAAAGGGGGAAGGGGGTAATTCTCCTAAAATGTGAGCCTGGAAAAGTGAAGCTCCTGGGCCCTCAAACTTAGGGGCTGTGTTCCTAGAAGGGGCACCTGCTGTTTTGTTCAGACCTATTTCCAGAGAAAGATTTCCTTGTCAGGGAGTCTCTCTGGGAAGAGAATATAGGAGACCAACATGGACCCTCCCCTGACAGATTTAGGCAAGCTTTACACCTCCTCACCTTTCAGATGGCAAAAAAAGAAAGAAAAATGACAACACCAGTATTGAGGACAGTAAACCCCAGAAGTCAAATTGGCAACAAGTGTTACAGAGCCTTAAAAACAAGCATTCATTTGACACAGCAATTCTGCTGCTAGAAATGTATCTGAAGTGAACAATTAAGAATATATAACATTTTAGCTATAAAGATGTTCATTCACAGGAGTGGTTTTTAATAGCATAAAATGGAATCAACCTAACTGTTCCAATGACAGAAAATTGGTTCTGTTGATTTTGAGCCATCCCTACAATGGGATATTCAGCAGCCATTAAAACAATACCGGTTCTTTGTTGACATAGACAGACATGACATAATGTTAAAGTAGATTAAATCAGAGTGGTTCCATTCTTTCTGTGTGTGTGAAGGGGAGAGAGAGAGAGAGATGGAGGGAAGAGAAAGGGAGAGGGAGAAAGAGATTAGAAACAGTAGTTATTTCTTGGTGGCAGGATTATGAAAGTTTGTTTCTTCTTTATGCTTGAATGTATTCCATGAAAATTTTGTAATGGAGTTGGCCATGGTGGCTCATCCCTATAATATCAGCAACTTGGAAGGCTAAGGTAGGAGGATGGGTTGAAGCCAGGAATTTGAGACCAGCCTAGGCAACATAGCAAGATTTTGTCTCCACAAAAAATTTTAAAACTTAAGCAGGTATGGTGGTGTGTTAGCATCTGGGAAGGCTGAGGCAAGAGGATTGGTTCAGCCCAGGAGTTTGAGTCTGCAGCAAGCTAGAATCGTGCTGCTATGCCCCAGCCTGGGTGACAGAGCAAGACCTTGTCTCTAATATAAAAAGAAAAAGTAATTAAATTTTTTTTATAAACATAAAAAAGGATAATCAGGAACAAAAATCAATAATAATATTTTTGTTTCTTCAAAAAGTACTATTTACCAAGAAACCTAAGGATAAAGACAGATCCTAGAAGGTTCCTAGACAACCAAATGGATAGAAATCAGATTGCTGCCAGACAGCCCAACTGGAACTGCATTTGCTCCTCTAGTCGTAAACAGTAAAGCATTCTCTCTTCCACCAGACCATGCCAGCAGCATGAATTATGGCCGAGGGTCAGTGACTGCCCATATTTCTACCTGGAAATGTAGCTCAGGGGTTTAGCTGTCCTATTCCTGAGTGTCACACCCTCCTCAAAGCCATTCATCCTTTAAGGATTTAATGAGCACATGTCCAGTGCCAGGCACTGAGCTCAGCACCTGGGATTCAGAGGACAGGAAGATGTGGTCCCACGATCAGAGAGAAGCCCTTCCCAAGCCTTCCCGTCAGTGAGCTTCCCCCTGGAGTCCCTTCAGTCTATGACCTACATCATCTGGGCCACTTTCCTATTCCACGTTGTTTTACCCTTGACTTCTGCTTCAGATCCTCTTCTCACCAGGTCATCTGTCCTTTGAGGATTGCTTGTGAATCTCCCGCAGCATGTAGCAGAGTGAATGGTGCCTAGCAGAAGCTCAATGAACACTTATGGCATGACCGACTAAATACAATTACTACCAGAAAAGCACATTCCCTTTATTAAGATTGATGTGTGTGTGATGTCTGATATCCTGTGTCAGTTAGAACTCTTTTCAGATATAAGTGACAGGAAATATAACCCAAACCATGTTAAGCAAAAAGGGAGAATCGATGGTCTTCCGTGACTATGAAGTTTATAAGTACAGCTCTAGCTGGATCCAAGGGCACAAAGAAAATGCAGAACTCGGTCTCCCTCTGTCTCTCAGCCTGTCTTATCCATTTCGGCTCCATTCCCAGGCACTTCCCTTGTGAAACCAAGATGGCTGCCAAGAGCACCACGCTTTCACAGGTCCAAGTCTAGCAAGGGAAAAATAAAAAGTGAAAAAACAAAAGAAGAAAGAATGCATCTCTTTTGAAATTCAAGCAAAAATCTCCAGATTGGCTCTGACTGCTTGGCTTGGTCTTATGACTATTTGGAACCAGTCACTGAGCTGGGGGATACTGTGTCCTGACCGGGCAGGGCTGGGTCACGGACCCCTAGTGAGGGAGAAGAGGCTGGCTGCACCAAATGCAATCAGTGTGCCATTCCCAGAAGGAGAGCGGGTAGATTAGGGGGATATTAAGCTTCCCTCAATAGAAATTTCCCTGAAAGAAAGCACATCTTGCCTAAGTTTCTTGGACTAAACTCTTCCCTTTCAGCATAAACATCTTTGGTTTCTCCCTCTGCCTGAGCAGCAGAACTACGTCCAGATGCACCTGGGGAAGATACAGCTGCCTCAAACTAAACTAAACTTGTTTGCCTTAGCCAAGTGCAGCCCATGGATGTGTGTTCACTTCTCACAAGGGAGTCGGTCATTCTTCACCAGCCACACAGAGGTCATCTGGGAGGAGAAAGACATTTTAAAAGCAGTTGCCTGGTGAGTCGCCCTGATTCTGATTGAGGTGGTCTGAGTGGGAGACCCCATGTCATCCATTCACCTCCCACTGTGAACTGTAGAACCCCAAAGGGGAGACAGCCTTGGTTTGCATTTAGAAAGCACTGAGAGCAAGACCCTGCCGTGACTTATGACCCTAAGACCATGGGCAAGTTAACGGTCTCTGTGGGCCTCACTTCCCTCATCTGTAAAATGAGAGTGATAGCCTCTAGTTTGCAGGGATTCTGCAAGGATTAAACCAGATAAGGCAAACAAAATTCTGGTCCTAGTAGGTACTTAAGAGTACCAGTTTTACACAAGACTGCCAAGGGGCATCTATAACTCATCCCTGCAGAAGCAAACCTTGCTTTGTTTCTAACTTTTTTTTAAAAGCCAGCTATTCATTCCATGCTTCACCAAGGAAGAGCAGTTTGTCAGGATGTTTAATTTAAGAAATCCCTCTTAATATTATCATAATGTGAAAGGATATTTTTAAAAAGTTAGTGTGTGCCATGCTCAGATAGCATGAAGTACAAAAGAGATATGCATATGCAAATCAACCTTGTCGAAAAGATACTAGGAAGACACTATCTGAATACTGAATGTGAATCATGGTGAGAATGTTGGTTACCCAAGCACTAAACCCTGTTTCAGAAACTTCAAACATTTGTTTTCTATATTGTTGACATTATATGAAAGAAGAGGTCACAGGTGAAATGTAAAGAGATTTTACTATTTGAAACTGTGTTGCAAGAACAGCTTCCCTGTAGGATAAGAATATCTAGAAGGGTTTAAATGTCACTAACAGCCTCAAAATTATTGCAGAGGATTTGCAGAATAAAGAGATATAAAGGGCCTTTTTTCATTAAAAATATTCTTTGATTTCACTTGTAGCTTTGAAGGCGTTATTGGCCAGGGAAGGACTGTAGGGGAACATGGCTCAGATACTGGTAGGGACAAGGTTGAGAGGGCACTTGAAGCAGTTTACACATGAAAGGATTTTCTTCTCAAAGAGGAAGCTTGGACCAGCTGACTGAGATCCCATGGAGTAACTCTATTAATTTCTAGAAAGAAAGAAGATTGAGAAGAATACACTGGAACACTCTTTCCTGCGTGGAAACCAGCTTCAAAACTCTGCTGGCCACCGTAACAGGACCACAGACTGGACTCTGCTGGTTCATCCCACAAACACTGCTTGATGTTTGTGTGGCCAGGCCTGTACTAGGCCCTGGGGTTATGCAAGAGAGGAGGTGGAGCCTCCAGGAGCTCAAAGTCTAGAGGGATCTATGGGGCCGAGGACAAGCCTCATATACCCTCTACTACAGGCACAAAAGTCCTACCTGGTGTTTTCCCCGAGTCCACTGTCCCTACAGGCAGCTCTAGCCAATGACTCAGTGTGGCAGCACACTGCTAATGCAGGCCTATTCTAATGCAAGGAATCTGGGACTTTTCTGGGGGTCCTTTTTAGCTGAGAACATTCCTAGGACCTGGGGCTCTGAGGGCTTGCCCTCAACCTCTCTTTCCTCTCCTTTTCATGGGGTCAGCCTGGCACTATGTTCTGAGGCCTCCCCTAGCTCCCCAATCCCCTGCCCATTTTCCCTTACATGTGTTTCACCTAATAAGATCCCTGCACATTTAATCCCATCTCACTATCTGTGAGTAGCACAGGGCCCACAATCAAGACACGAGGTAGACAGATTAAAGAAGAAAACATGAGTGTCAGAAAATTTTCTTGTGTGCCCGGCACGGTAGGGTGCCCCAGAGTTAACCTCCCTGGTACCTTTTAAGGTAGGTACTGGTGCCATTTCCGTTTGAGGAGGAGACACCTGAGATACAGAGCAGGCAAGTAACCACCCATCTGGCAAGTGGAGACCTCAAGCCTTGCAGCCAGGCCTCCTGGTTCTCGGCCCGTGGGAAAGCCTCAGAATACCATGCAGCCATGTCCCTCTGCATCTCTGCCCTCTCCATTGTGACTCTGCAAAAACAGGACACAAGCCCTACTGATACATTACGAAGAAAAGTGAGGACACCATTTCTGAGAGGCTAATGGGAGGGCAGGGTTCCTAGCTGCCAATGCAGAGTTGAGTTGAGGAAGGCAATGCTCACGTTTGGGGCCAACCCTGAAACCAACAGCCCAACCAAGGCCAGCGGATCAAAGAAGGGACAAAAAGCCCAGGAGGCTCTAGGACTTGGTAGAAGACACCTCCTGCTGACTCCCAATTCAGGGCTGGCCTGTGCAGCAGCTGCTCCCTGTTCTCCTGCTAGTAGTACATCAAATTCCTTCCAGGGAACTTCCCCATCCCCCATGTGGTTTGGGTGGGATTCAATCAACCTCTGATCAGGCAGGCCTGGCACCAAATTTCCCTCAGTGGGATGAATGGTGTGGGAATGAGCTTGGGACTCCATCAAGACAAAAAGATGTGGTGGGTTTTCTGTAGTGACTACTGAGAAAGAAGTGGGCCCTCCTTTCCCAATGGGCTTTGACCTGCCAGGTATAGTCCTAGAGCGATGGGCAGTCAGTCATCTTGGCTGAGAAGGAAGCCAATGCAGGAAATAGAACTGAGAAATGGTAATATTATTTGAGCCCCTGGATACAACTGAGCCTAAAGCTGGAATGCCTCTGGACTTTTCTGTTACCTCAGGCAACACCACCTATTTTATTCTTTGGGCAGATTGAGGTCGGTTTACTGTAACTTGCAATAGAAAACCTTTCTCTGTCCAAGCTATCCCTTCCACATTTTATCTGTACCTCCAAACTTTCCCTGCCACACAAAAAACTCCCGGACCTCCCTTTGTCCTCCTAAAATCCTGCACACTTGTCGTCAGGTAACCAGAGTCAGGACAGGCCAGCAGCACCTCTGGACTCTTCCTGCTGACCACCTTCCAGGAGCCGATAGCTCTAGTGGCTTTGGTTGCCCTGTCAAAAGGCTCAGATTCTACACTAAGCCTGGAGATCCCTACCAAGACCAGTTGCAGGGTTCTCTGTCAAGGCTGGGCCCCTTCCTTAGAGATTTGTTTCCCTTAGTACTGGACATGGAGGAAGGCTGACCGGAGGCTGGTAGCAGACTTTATGGAGGCTCTCAAGGCCATAGGCTTTTTACTAACAAGGGGCAGATATATTTATAGAGAAATGACCACATGCCTGGGCTGAGCCCTTATCCTCACAAACACCCCATGATGTTCGTGCTATTACTACCTCATTTGACTAATGTGGACACAGAAGTTGGAGAGGAGAAAGATTTGTGGACCTTTGTCATCCTTTTCCCAATCCCTTAAAACTCTGTCTGGGTAGCATTATAGTTTTGCTCACCTTTAAAAAATATAGGTAATATAAATACATAATCTAAAACTTTCAAACAGTATAGAAGAGTTTAGAGGAAAATGTCCCTCTCCTGTTCCTGTTCTCCGGGCTCAGGATTTATTAAGTGCTTGCTAGGTGTCAGGCCCTCTGCTAAGCTTTTACATTCTTCACTTAATCCTGGAAATGACCCCATGTGACAAGTACTATTATAATTATCGCCTGTCAAGATGATTGAAACAGAGAGAGACAGTAAAGTCAGAGCAGGGAGGCTCAGCCCAGCTGCCCACCTCTGAAGCCCATACCCTCCACCTCACCTGCACTGAATCCCCACCCCATAGCCCATTTAGGCCCATTTTTCTACTGCAGATTCTGTTTGCAAAAGGCACTCTGAAGCCTCAAGTTCACTTATCTTAGAAATAAAAGCAAACTGTTTCCCAGTCAGTGCTCTAGAAAAGTCCCTGTGTATCTCCTGCCATTTCCAGCTCTTCACTCTAGGCCATGTCTGTCCTCTTTCTTGGCCCAGGTCAGCCAACCCAGCTCAGGGCCATGTGGACACCCAGCAGCCTTCGGAAGCTTCCCTTGTTCATTACGAGGGGAAGATAAAGGTCTGCAGTGATAAGCGGGGTCTTATTTTAAGGCTGCCCAGCGCTGTGCTATCTCTGCCCACTCTAGCAGCACAGGTGTAGATATGGACGATGGGAACAGGCCAGTTAGTATTTCCCAAGACACAGCACATAATCCACCCTGTCCCTCTGGTAGAGGGGGCCAGCAGGAGGAATGCCTGCCACCGCTCTGCTTCAAGTTGAAGGGGCAGAGAAGGGGCCTTGGTAGGGGTCGGGGGTGAGGAAGTAGGAAATTGTTTTCCCACAAAGACCAGTTTGGTCCACAGGCTGCCTACACTTAGCAGCATGAGGCCCAGGCACTGAAGACCTCTCTAGTTTCCTCCTAGACAGCACCTCAGACGAGAGAAGAGAGAGGGTAGAAGAAGTAATATTCTGGCTGCTCCATATTAATTAAATTGTAAAGAATCAAACAGGAATTCAGTGATGATAACAGGCCTGAGGCAGGATCAACAGCATCTGCCTCTCAGGAACAGGCTGGGAAATCTTTGCTGTGAGGATATTATATTAAGAAATGGGTGACAAATACACAGGGTTCCAGCCTTTGTCCTTTATCTGTGCCGACTTGCTGGTGGAATCGAGCATGGCTCACTGTGTTTTCCACAACACAGATTTGGGAAGCCCCTCCCCCCAGTGACCCAGAGCAGTGGTGTGCTACTGCTCTTGGAACAATCAGTTCTCAGAGGAAGAAGCTTTAATTTGTAACACTTGCTGATCTCCAAGATGTAAATCATCACCCCATGCCTGATTCCCAGCTTCCTGTGGGAAGTCAGTGAAGCTTCTATTACACCATTTTATAGTGGAGTAAGTTGACCATCCAAGGGCCTGTCACAAACTGGCCAATATATAGTTAGCCAACATAAGGAACTAGGCCTACTGTACTGATACACACATATGGTGCATGTCCCATCTATGAAAATCAGCTTAGCTTAAGGAGGTGATCAGTGTAGGGAGGTGATCAACTATGAAGGTTCTAGTGTGTAAATAAAATAGATGTAAAAAATCTCAAGAGCACAGAGAGGAGTAAAATGTACAAAATAACCATGAAGAGATGAGTATTACTTGTGTTTTTAATATAATTTACTTTAATTGCAAGTATATGTATACATATATAGATATATAACGTTTAGTAATGGTTGCATTTAACGACCACGTCACAGAACTCCCCAAAATCTATCAGTACTCATGAGCCAGTGGGAGCCAGTCTGGCACACCATTAACTGCTCAGGAAAGTATATTATATTTGAATCATTTGGATTTCAAGGAAAAAGAGTCAGACAAGGGTTGTCTAGTGTAATGAAAGAGTTCAGTGCAATGATGTGCTAGGAAGTGAGACACTTGCCTCATCAGCCACAGGCTGCCTGGGGTCTACTTTCTTTTCTTTTTTTTTTAGACAGAGTTCCACTCTGTGCCCTGGGTAGAGTGCCATGGCATCGTAGCTCACGGCAACCTCAAACTCTTGGGCTGGAGTAATCGCCTTGCCTCAGCCTCCTGAGTAGCTGGTACTACAAGCGCCCACAAGAACTCCTAGCTAGTTTCTTTATTTTTAGTAAAGACAGGGTCTGGCTCTTGTTCAGGCTGGTCTCAAACTTCTGAGCTCCAGCAATTCACTCTCCTTGGCTGGCTGAAGTTTCTATTAGCAGAATGGATGACAGGACTGGTGGAGAATTCAAACAATCAGCTTGGCATGGTTGTGGGGATGACCTGAGCTCTCACAACCCAGCTTTGATCACCTGACATTATGAATCACCCCTGTGAGAGAGTTGTGCACCAAGATACCTTTGGGTGAGCCAGCCATCCTTGGGGCCAGCCTGAATATGGATACCCACATCTCAGGCTATATTCCTTACTGCAAAAGCTCATGCCTGAAGTTGCATGTTTGGCCCCAGGGATGCATACAGCCTGTCTGCTGACAATCTGAAGCAGAGAGAGCCTCCTGGGGCTCCTTTATCAGAACATGTGGTAGGTACAGCCATCTATTGATGCACACACCACACTGAGCTGGAATTGGCTTTGTGTTCCTTCCTCTTTTCCCCACTAGAGATAAGTCTCCAAAGGCAGGAGCTTGGTTCACTTCTCCCTCGCATGCTCACCCTCAGCTTCTGACCCCAGACCCAGCTCAAAGAGGTGCTCAATGAATGATTTGTAGAACTGAACTGAATCATTGCAAAGCCCAACCCAAAGACTGCTTCAACCTTAACAAAAGGGAGGAAATGGTTATCTCTGACCTTCCGGCAGTATGTCTGCAGAAATATAAATTACACAATCTGGTCAAGAATAGACCTCATTCGTGATGATCTTTTCATCTTTGCAACCATTACAGTAGAAAACCATGGCCTAGAGAGGTCTAGGGACTTCCCAAATCACACAGCAAGTAGGTGCCACAGCCAGGAAAGAATCTAGGTTCTGTAAGTCTTGATATTTTCTATCTCACCAGCTAAAAGTATAGAGAAACAGTATAGGTACTAAATAACGATACATATTATTTAAGACAATACAATAACAACAATTAGCATTTACTGTATTGAGAATTTTCAATGTGCCAAACCCTTTCTTATATATTATCTCATTGAAGCTATATATCATGTACTGATTGATTGACATCTGAGAGATTAAATAGGTTCCCAAGGTTACATGGCTGGTCTAGCCTAGTCCGTGCTTGGTCCAAGCCCCTGTGCTATTAGTAGTTAAAGAAACGGAACACCTAGAGCTGGGTACCATGGAAGTGCGGCCTTCAAGGACAGCGTGGGCCCCTGGAGGCTATGCTAGGATTAGGTTAATGGCAATCAGATCCAGGGATGGCTGGGGAACAAAGGGCTGTAGCACCAAAACAGAAGGATCAAAATCACATTGATGTCTGGCTGAAAAAAGTCAAGAGGAACCAATTAAAATTCAGCCACAACTCAAACAAAAGTAAAGCAACGCCTTCAAAGCATCTTCTTGGTGTCTGTCTCTTTCTCCCCCACTTCACTACTTTGCTTTCCTTTCCTATTAGCTTCTCTGCTGGCTTCTGTCCTCCCCTCCCCTAAGGCCAGAGCAGGTCCTGAGATCTCTTCGCTTTTGTGCTGGGAGGGTGGCAGCTTGCACAGTGCACCTTCCTGGGGACGAAGCTCCTCTGCCCTTCTGTCTCTCACTTCTTTGCTTAGCCCATGATTCCTTTGTTCTTTTTCTGCCTTGGACTTAAATCCTGGTCTGAACATCCATCACATCACCCCTCAGTGTATCCAAGCTCAGCCCCTTTGATGGCGGCTCCCAGGCCCTCCTTTCTTTTGCTAAAATGACCCTCTCTTTTTATCCCTGTCATTGGGAGCTTAGGATTCCAACAGCCCTTCTCATTTTATCTTCAAATCCTTACCATTTAGGAATCTTTGTGATTTGGTGTGATGGTCAAAACAGAAGCATGTCTATCCTTTTATATACTAAATTTACTCCAATTTTACTAAACTTTTTAAGAGGGAAAACTACCCCCAGAGACATTTCTTAGCACAAAAACCAGATTTCTATATTTAGGATCTGAAAAAGTTCCTGGACAGAGCTCCCTGCCCAATGAGATAGCATGGCATACTGGCAATTTAACAGACTTGGTTTAAAACCTGGTTCTGCTGCTTTCCAGCTGTGTGACCTTAAAAAAGGAACAGTTTCTCTGTGCTGCAATTTCTTTGTCTACACAATGTGGACAATCAGGGCTGCTCAGCAAGACTATGTGAGGTCTCAAGACAATGCCTGGCACACTGTGGGTACTTAAGAAGAGCTACTCTTGGTACCTTCTTATTCCCTAGCAAACCAGAAGTTGAACTTGAAGGCATTGCTTTACGTTTGTAGGACATCTTCACTTGCACCATCTAACTTGGGTCATCAGAGTTCAGTTGTAAAGTATAGAATATACTCAAGCAGCTTTAAGCAGAAGGGGTTTTATTTCAGAGTAATAAATGGCTGTTAGAGACTTCAAGAAAATGTAAGAACACTAGCTTAAGTTTTCTAGAATGGTTGGATGGAACCACTCAAAGGACTTCTGCCTCTCCTATAATAAGGAAGCACTGCCTGATCTGGAAACTTCCATTATGACTATTGGCCCCATACCCAGGCAACCACTACCACGATCAGAGAGCTGCCATGGCCAGGAAGTTTCCAGGATGCTGTTGACTGAACAACCTCACTGCCTGCTACAATCCACAGCACCAAAATGGACTTGCTATAGGTGCACTGCCTCTTCATACACACAGCTGGTGATAGCCCTGCTCCCCATACACACAGCTCCATGACTATTGCTGATAGGAGAAGCTGTATCATTTCCACCTCCTAGTCCCACCTGAGGGTGTGTGCTTGGCTGGCCTTGGAAGACATCTGGAAACTAAGCTGCAAGAGAGTCTGGAGAATTCCATCTTCCCCTTTATAGCCTCTGCAGTACAGAAGCCACACTGGATGAGCTCCACAGAGATGCTGAGCTCCAATCTTCATTTCCATACCAGCCTGATAATCTTCTATCATGGCTCAGTTTTTTCCCTGGGGGCAACACGGACTGGTCTGGGGGCTCTAGGAGTCTACCCATGGAGCACAGCTTGCTTCTAAAGTCTGCTATTCCCAACACAGCTTTCCTGCAGGTCTCTCAGGGAGAAACTGTTTTATCTCCCAAAAGTAGGGTAGGTATCCTCTTTGTTCCTCATTGCCACATACAGGCCACTTCTCCTTTCTTTCCGAAAAATCCCACCTCCCAACAAGGTGCAATGGCTCATACCTATAATTGCAGCACTTTGGGAGGTCAAGGCAGGAGCATCACTTGAGGCCAGGAGCTCAAAACAAGCCAGAACCACATAGCAAGATCCCATCTCTACAAAAACCAGAAAAATTAGCCAGGTGTCGTGGTGCAGACCTGTAGTCCTAGGTACTCTGGAGGCCAAGGCAGGAGGATCCTTTGAGCCCAGGAGTTCAAGGCTACAGTGGGCTATGATTTCACTATTGTGCTCCAGGCTGGGTCATAAAGTGAGATGCTATCTCTTCAAAACAAAAACAAGGGGGAATAAAAGCACCTGTGAGTCCCAGACCATCCTTTCCCTCCTTTTTTGTCTCTTTTGTAGACTCTACTGACTTTTTCAGACTATTAAGACTCATTATTAACGATTTAAGCACCTGTTCACCGTCCTTCTGTATTTCTGAGTTTTTGATCACCTCGATCCACAGATGACCATCTAGCATCTTAGCACTAAGCCCCCTAACCTCTTTACTTATGCTCATCTTTTCCACCTGCCAACCTCAGCACACCCTAGCCCAGGAGTAGAGGAACACTGCATGTTGGAAGGTCACATCATATTAGTTGTAATCAAATAAGGCCACATACAAAAGACATCTATTAAAAATACTTTGGAATCTATGTTACATTGTAAAAATCTAACTACTATGTATTTAAGAACTTCAAAAAATGAAAACTATTAGTTAATTTTAAAGTTAATCTTTAATGACTTTGTTGTATCTGCTTTTCTTTGGAAAGCATTTGAATAATTGGTTGCAGCATGGAGGTCCACATTTTCAACTGACATTCTAGATGGGTATCAGTCATTTATTACCTTAAAGGCATCTTGATTTGGGTGTGGTAGGAGAATGTCGATTCTCAGCAATAAGTGGTTGAAAAGAACTTTTTTCAAGGATGTTGCTAAAGGTGTGGGTATTCTACATTTTCCCATATTTCACCTGACTCTGTGTTAGCATCAAACCATGACTTTAAAATGTCATCTACTGAGAACTCAATCAATTCCATCTGTAGCTCTTTAGGTACCTTAGTGATATCAACTAGGTATTGCTAGACTCTATTTTGCTGAAATGTTAATTTGGATGTGATGTCATGATTCTCAAAGTCAGTGAAACTTACATTGTATTCTCCAATTTATAGGTCTAATTATCCTACCATTGTGAGAGGCCAAGGTGGGTGGATCCCTTGAGCTCAGGTGTTCAAGACCAGCCTGAGCAAGAGTGAGACCCCCATATGTACTAAAAATAGAAAAATTAGATGGACGTTGTGGCAGGTGCTTATAGTACCAGCTGCTCAGGAGGCTGAGGCAGGAGGATTGCTTAAAAACCAGGAGCTTCAAGTTGCTGTGAGCTAGGTTGATGCCTTAGCACTTTAGTCTGGGGAAAGAGAGAGAGAGAAATGGAAGGGAGAGAGGGAAAAGAGAAGGGAAGAGGGGAGAGGAGAGGAGAAGAGAAAAAAAGAAATACTCCATTTTATTTGATACAAGATCACACAGAAATGCTACATTTCTATAAAAATCTTTTTTTCAGTGATCTACATTGCTGATTCTATTCTTCATAAAATTTAACTATCTGTTCTCACAAAGATAAAGTTTTGTCTAACACCTGTCCTTGTAACAGCCAATGCACTTTAGAATGGTTAGGCAAATCCACACTGAATACCTACCTCGTCCTTCAACTTTAGCATGTTACAAAACTGCAATTGCACAAATAAAGTTAACGATACTTACAACTTGTTGCAAAGTTTCACTTAACATAGTTGCTTTTGCACAGAGATTTTGCTGATGCAAGATACAAAGGAAAGCAATGAAAGCATCTGGATCTGTTAATACATTTTTTACCCTCATGTTAATCTCAAATTTAAAAAAATACTTTTTTTTATCTGTGCAATAAAATCTTCATGTTTTCCCGTCATGGAAGGTGCACCATCTGTACATACATTCACTAAGTTTACAAATTCAGTACAACTTCACTACATTTATCTTGAAAGTTGTTCAAGTTGTCTGTTCCCCATGTTATGATCAAAAGAGTACCCAAAGCCAAGTACCTCTTTGTAGCAAAGAAAATCTATTACCACCTGAATGAAGTCTAAAACCTGTGCAATGCCCATAGTATCAGCTGGTTCATCCAAAGTGGTTGAATAATATATATTTTTGAATAATACTTTTGAAGTATTGCATGAAGTTGTTCTGTTAAGCTGAAGGTTAATTCATGCTATTGATCAGATATAGTTCTCCTCAAAAGAGGCAGTTGTGTGTGCTTTAAAATGTTATTGGTATCTAAGCATCCTACAACTTTGACAATGTGTTCTGTCTCAGCTCTATATCACTGAATGTCTTCCTTTCCCCTGCTTTCCCAAGCATATCAAGTATATAAGCTACTTTATAAGTTGCTTAAGTGGCATTGTTTCTAGGTCCTAATATGAAACCAATATATAAACAACTATATGCTCACAGAAAAGAAAAAACAAAATAGAGTCTAGCAAGGGGGGGAGGAGGAAGAGGACAATTGGACGAGGAAAGAGGACAATTGGCTCAACCTCACCAAAGGGGCACAATGTGAGGGTGCTTGGCACACCCCTTGAGTGAAGGGCTCAACTACAACTTAAACTTTACTTTAAAATTGAAAACAATGTAACCTAAACATCTGTACCCTCATACTAATTTGTAATTTAAAAAAATTAGAAAAAGAATTGTCTTTGCTTTTGCATTTTATCTTTTAAATTCTGCAATACAACCTTTTGAACCACTTCCTCTAATTTAAAATATTTGTGGTCCTTATGAGTGTAATAATGCTGAAAAACATTGAATTTCTTCAATGTTGATATTGCAGTGTCACAAAGCACATAAATCATCTTGTCTTTAGCAGAAATAAGATAATATTGCAATCTCTAATCCTCCTTTAAAAATCTGTTTTCTTCCCTCAGCATTCTCTTGGTCTTCTTTGACATGATGCACTGTTAAGCAGACGGAATTTAAAAATGCTCTCAAGCAACCATTCACAAATTCCACTTCAAACACAAACACAGTGCACCAATGTCAAAAGCTGATCACAGACTGGCATACTTGACCTCCATAAACTCTCAACAACCAGCCTCCCAGTCAGGTGGGGGAAGTTAGAACTAAATCCTGAGTGTAGCAGCCACTGAGTTAGGCCTTACGGCTTACTAATGTTCTAATTGTCCTAGCGAACCAGAGAGAATTATTTGTTTGAAATCTGTTTTATTCCTTGGTGTTTTAAGTATGTCCATTTTAAAAATAAAAGAAATATATACAAGGTGAAAAAACACATTAATAAAAATAAAAGGAATTTTTCTGTAAAAATTGAATTTAGTCAAAAAGCTGCACTTAAGGACATAGAAAGCCACATGTGGCCTTAAGGCTATAGGTTTCCCACCCCTGCCCAGGTCTATCGTTACCATATCAGTACAGCTTCAACATCTCTTTGCCTGTGACTCCTGCTCACTTATTCAAGGACACCCACATTCTTCTAGCCCACCAGATGCTCTAATCCATTGACCTATGGTTTTCTTATTAGTCATTATATCTTTTCTGTCTTCACTTCCTTGCTGGGCTAGTACAGCCTATCTTTACACTAATTCTTTCACTCTTTCCCCAAAGTCCTACCTTATTAAATCTAGTTAGCAAAACCCCAATCCTACTTAAACTCAACCCACCCAACTCTGTACCTGAGCAACTGGATTTGGCTGTAGGGAAATAAACTATGTCAACAGTTCTCATGTTAACATAATGACACTTGTTTCTCAGCACTGCCTAACAATTTCCACAGTAAGTTTGTTTCCCACCCCTTTAGACTACTTCCAGAATGTCTCTTTCTCTTTAAAACAGTGTTTTTCAACCTTTAAAAAAAGATCACAGCACACTTGGACATCCCCTGCACACTTAAATTATGTTGATCAAAAAAAAGAATAAAAAAGAATATATACTTACTGTGCTTTCAACTTCTTTCAAAAATAATTTAATTAGTGATCTTTAAACATTAACTGCTTTAAGACATCCTGATTCTAGGCCTTTCTCCCCCTCAGCACATGATTGTGTTTAGAAGGATCTTCTCCCCCTCACCTCCCCAACTGGAACACCAACCTCATTAGCTGGACCATGTCTACTGCTTCCCTCCTTTACCTAAGATGACCCCCTCCTTTACCTAAGATGACCCCCTTCTCCAATTAGAACTATGTCCACTTCCTCATTGCCTGTCATTCTCTATTTAATTCACTCCAGTTGGAGTGAGTTGCATTGAATCCACTCTTGCCAAAATCACCAGTGGCCTCCACCTTGACAAGTTCCATGATCCACTCACTGGCTCATCCAACCCTCTCTAAACTCAGAAGGTCTGGCCCCTACTCCTGTCCCAAACAGGAACTTCCTGGCCATGGCGGATGCTGTCTTGTTGCCACATCTTAGGAATACTATTTTCTCCTAAAGACATTTCAGATTTAACTGAATTCTCCAGCTCCCCCATGGGGTCACAAGCACAAGCTCCCCCCCATGGCCTGTAGTCTATCCAGGAGTCCCCTGTGAGAGGAATGGAAGAGGGGAGACAAGTAAGGTCACATCCTCTGAGAGTCTTCCGGCAGATAGCCAAGCTGAATATCACTCTTTTGGCACAGCCATAGAAGTATCTACAAACAAATGGATTTTAGACAGTGGAAACTTCAGCAGCTTCCAGGACTAGAAGAGGCTCTGAGGATCAGCCAATCTAGCCCTCTCATCTTACAGAAAAGGCACATGAGGCCTGGTATTCAATATCAGCTGTGTGACCTTGGATGAATCATTTAGTCTCTCTAACCTTCAGTTCCCAAGTCTGAAAATTAGAAAAACAATACTCCCTCTTAGGGTCATTACGAGCGTTCAGTGAGCTAATGCATGAGAAGTGCTAATTTTTTAGTAGTTATTATCAACAATTATGTTATAATAATTATTACAAGTAAGTATAATGATGAAAAAATTGATGACCCAAAGAGTGAAGCTATCTGATGTCATAATCCATCTCTTACCATCCAAGGGAAGTGGCTATGCCTTGCCCACATCGCAACAATTGAAATTAGGATCATTCAAGGAGTGGCATTATTTTTAACCACCATGTGGATGTAAGTGTGTGCCTTTGGTACTCCTAGCTCACCACTGAGATAATTAACCAAAAGCAATTACAGTGCACTTGGCAAATTGCAGCTTGCAAGGGACATGTTTTATTCATACTTCCTCCCTTGTGGCTTGCTGATTTATCACATTCTAAGTCTAATATTCAAAGGTAAGCTGCTGACATGGACTTACTTCACCTGGGCTCACCTCAGGGTTCTCGCACTCTGGGGTGTGGGCGAGAAGCTTTCCCACAAATGCAGCCATCTCTGACAATCTGCAGATCTGGGAGGATCAGATGTCTTCATCCCTGGCACATCTGCAGAGTGCCCCATGTTGAGTATTGCCAGTGAATCAGTGCAGTGTCCTGAGCTGGACATCTCATCTCCTCTGCGTAGTCTTCTCCAATTTCAGAAAAGCGGTAAGCCAACACACTTTTAGAATATTGAATTCACAGAAGGCTTTTGGAGCTGGACACTGAAAGTGAACATCCTAGTAATTCTATTTCTGGAAATCTATCTGGCAGATATAACCTGGAATGTGGATTTATACTGAGATTTATGTGTGAGAGGGTCATCTAAGTGTTATCCACAATAGCAATATGTGAGGGAAAAATGAAATGTGCTAACAATATAAGATTGGATATGGCATGATCAGACAATGAGACAACAGACAGACCTTAACATAATATAAACAGTGATTTTTTTTATATCCTTAGGCTTGAGAACATAGACAAATATTAACCAATGGTTTTCCTGAACAAAATGGATTCCCTCCATATATTCCCCATGACCATTTATATTATTTGTATTATTACTTTTATTTGATAGAGGTTTGATATCAATTCTTTGAAACCTAATGAGTCACCAGCATTTTAATAAGTACTGCTCTTCACAATAAACAATACTCTTCAACAAATCTTCAAGATATTAAAGGTTCACAATATATAAACTCTTTAATTTCTTACCAGATCTATATTTTCACATTAATTGACAAAGAAAAATATTACCCATGAGAAACTCCACACCTTAACTATATCATCATAATCTGAATTCATACTTAGCTTTTTTCTCACAGAAAAAAACGGTTTACCTTCTTAGGAGATAAAGTAAGAAAAAGAGAGGAGACATCAGACTACCTTTGTCCCCATAAGTAATTGATCCCATGAGATCTGCCACAATCTGTAATACCATCTCTATCAGTCTATGAGATAATAGTTGAAATAAACATGGACAAATACTTCAGATTTTGAACATTAAAATTCATCTTTATGTACACTCAACTAATCTCAGTTTAAAATTACCTTTAGTCATTCATTTTTATTTAGAAGTTATTTATTTAGCACCTTGCACATTTCAGACACCATATTAGACACAGGAGATAAAACAGTGTAATCTTTGCCCAAAGATTACCGTACTTAAGATAGGCAAAGATTAGAGGGAAACAAAACAACTTAGTCAAGACCGACACTATTAAGTAAAGCTTGAACATTACCAAGTGACAGAATGGAGAGGAAAAGGGGATTTGATCTTGAAATGGGAGCTTAGCTGACATTTGAAGGATGACTAAGACGTAAGAAAAGAGAGGAGGCAAGAGCACCCCAGGAAGGGGAAAGGGCTTGGGCAAATGCCCTAAGATGGAGAATGTGGCTTAAAGAATCTGGAATCAAGAAAGAGATAGGGACGATGGCCTAAGGTGTGCCTGGAAACACAGATGGTGTGGGCGGCAGACATTTTAAGGGACCTTTTACTGCATGATGTTGGGTCCCCATTCCATACACATTCCCACCTTTTCTGATATAGGTCCTCACCCTATGTAGCTATGTGATGCAGGGGAAGATGAAGTCACCTTCAGTTCCATGGAGGGTTCCAATAGATTGAAATCAATCCTAGAGGAACTCAGGTTTAAGCACTATATGAGACAACGACTAATGGTGGCAAGGTAGGAACATAACCTAAACTGGACCACTCGGACTCCCAAATGATGGCAGGACTTTCATTCCACACACATGGGAGAGGTCTTTCTCTCTCCCTCAACCTTCCTAATGCCACAGCCGTTTAATATAATTGTTCCTGTTGTGGTGACCCCCAACCATAATGGAAGGTTGAGAACCACTGCTCTAGGCACACACGAGGAGGCCCATTGACCTAGCTGCTGCTGTCAGCCAAGGGACAAAGCCGACTGGCTGGAAAGCAAAGAGGAGAGATGAGAAGAAACTTGGTCCTTGAAGACATCGCTGTGCTGCTAAATCAAGCAACTCTGAATACTGAATTCGCTTTGGACTTCTTATAATGTGGGATGATAAATTTCCTTATTGTTCAAACCAATTTGAGTCACGCTTCCCAAAACTTGCTTCCAAAAGAATCCCATGGGACATCTCATTATGAATAAGAATTTCTGTTGCCTTTATCCCACAAGAACAATGTCCTGGAATTTGGGAAGAGGTTGTAAAATTCTAAGACAAAGTTTATAGAATAGGACCTGGTAAATTCCTTACCACCTCCCCCCCCAAATGTTCTAATGTGAAATATAAAAAACATATTTACTTATATGGGACCCCAACAGGGTTACACACATACACACACATTTTACACTTAAAGAAAGACCAGTAAGAAAAATACTATGATAAGTGACTATTCTTAGGTCGTCAGTTTATTACTAGGTTTATTTTTTTTCTTTTTTGTTTGGCTTGGTTCTTTACGTTCTTTGGTACTTCATCATTTTCCCACAGTGAATATGCTTACTTCTATAATTAGGTATCAAAGGCAATAACTCTGTTTTCTTTTTAAGTTTATACTACCTATCACAAAAGAAGTCATTCATATTTTTTAAAAACATAATGGCCTAATGAAAACTAAAAAGTAGCATATCTAACACAGCCTACTGGTAAAAAAGAAACATTTCTGGTCTTTATGTATTATATCCAGAGAATTGAGGATTTATCATTGGTCACATAATAGAATAAAATATCTTGAGAGCATATAATACAATAAAATATCTTAAATCCTCAATTGATAACAATAGTTACTTTTGCTCATTTTAAAGTTCCATTATATAAAATAGAGACATTTGCAAATTTTGAGACCCTCAGGAGATATCATTTAGCATCTTTGGAAAACATAATATTTAATTATCATAGCATGAAGTTCTTTTAATGGCACATTCCAACATTGCAACTGAAGACTGATTTCTGAGAGGTAAATTAAGTGATATTTCCACTCTCATGCCTTATTTAAATACAAACTACATGCATAATTATCCTTGATCCCATTGCCACTTAAAAATAATATGCAAAAGTGAAAATACAAGATATTCGTGGAGGTTTTCCTCCTCAGCAATTACAATCACCAAAAACGTAGTTATCACTAAATGATCATGTACCTCCTAAAAGATATAGGACCCTATTTGCTAATATATACCACAAGAATCAAACTCCAACTTAAGCTTCTTGCTTTCAGAGCTTTTTCAGATAAGCTTTATTCTAGAAAGGAAGATGATGTCATTTTTATTAATTACACTTTAAATATAAAATTTGCATTTTTTGTTCAATCTTTGCTCAACTATATACTTCTTCCTTTTAAAAAAAGTAATCAATTGACCTTCTTGTTTTGCATTATCTTTTCTTTTCCTAAGGTGGCAGGGGCATTTTTAGAGCGCTAACACAGTCAGACAACCTAATAGAGATATTGGGAGCAGCACCTTCCCTGCTGGTCCTGCCTCTGTAAGGAGTGAGTGAGGATTAAGGAAGGGGTGGGGAGCATTAGGGCTGTTCACAGACATTCCGGTTCTTTCCGTTGGGAACACATATTAGAATCACACTTCCCTACACTTTTGAAATTAGGATGGCCATATCACTTTTTGCAAAACGTTTATGGGTTTTATTTTTTTCTAGTTTTATAAGAACTACAAACATCAGAAGTTTATATCTACTTTTCTGCAATATATGTTTAAGTAATATTATAATTTAAATAGTAAAAAGTCCACACTTTGTTAGTGGTAAGGGTGTAGTTCTGGGATCATTTTTCCTTTAAAAGGCCTTGAATATTTCAGACCATGCTCAAGGTAGCTCTGTCTCTTCGAGTACATTGCCTGAGTTGTGAGAATTTATTCATCCAAAGTTTATCCAGAAGACTTATCTGAAAATAAAAGAGCTAGCTCTGAGGGTCCCTTCATGCTGTGGCAGAGGAAACCAGAGAGACAGATGCTCCAAAAGCCAAGAAAGAATCAGAAAAGATGAAAAATAAAGGCATTTGTGGCTCTTCTTGAAGGTAGGACCTATTGCAGCAAAATATCTTTCTTTGCACTGCTGTCATTGGGATGGGAAGGCTGCTCTCACCATTCTCAGTTACACCATGCACAGTTCTTTTTTATTTGTTAAAGCCAACAAGAGATTGATGTGACATTGACAATTTGGAGCATTTGTCACTGAAAACATTGGCCAACATATAGTCAAGGTGGAATATTTTACATTAGTAATGTCATTACTAATTACATCAGTCATGTAATTTTGCTTTTAGTCTCTTTTTCTATTTGTTTGAATTACTGATTTCTGCTAAGTGGTTTAACTAATTTCTCTTTTACTATAATAAACACTAGCTTATGTTTCCTCGCCGTACCTAAAGATTCCTCCTGTGCCTAAAGATGTGCCTGGAGAACCAGCAGAGCCAGTGGCAGATTTCCAAGAAGAGCTGACACCATCTAAGCAAACAGAAAGTCCTAATCAGAGAGTACAAGTGTATACTCCAACAGAATCATGCCATGAAAGTAACTTGGGAGATCAGCATGCCATCCTGATAGAAAACAAAATCAATAAAGGAGAAGAAAAGGATGGTAAGGACATGATAAAGATGAGAAGACAGTAAGGTTGATGGTGAAGGAAGGTGATGATGAAGGTGAGGATCTTGACTCTTTCATGGGTTCAGAATCATTTAGTGCCCCATGTCATGGGTGAGGCCCTCTGGGGGAAAAGAAAATTTGAAAGAGTAAGACAAGCACTCTGTCCTCAATGGTGAAAAAAAAAAAAACAAAGATACATACATTGTAAGAAAAGACTATAGGAAAGACAGAAATTACTCCTGCTCAAAATAAAGGCTTTTAGCCTTCTGGTCTTCTGGCCTAGTTTGAGAGTGAATTTCATCCACAGAGTCTAGTCCATTGGCCACCCTTTTTCATTATGTGACTAGCTTATTCATTCATTCATGGACTAGTTAATGATCTGCTGTTGTCCAGCCCAGTGCTAGAGGAAACCCTGGCAGCAGAGCTGCTAGTGTGAATCTACTGCATTCCCTGTCCTTGCCTTGCTCTTTTATGTGCTCTTGGAGCAAAGTACTCACCCATTCCCCAAATCATTTGATCTTTCAGTGGTGCCAGTTTAGTGCTGAATTGCACCTTTAACCTCCTTTGAGGCAGGCAGTGGCTGTGCCACTCAGCTTCACATTCTGTCTGCTCAGAGTCGCTATGCTGGGAATTTCCTTGTTGTAAAATAAATTAACTTTATGCAGGCGACACAGCACGAGACCTGTGAAGGCCTAAGGCAACGAACACCTGTAGAGAAATCCTGTCCTAACTTACAGGAAGGCAAACTACATCCATACATGTTGTGGTTATTGACTAACCCCCCCAAGATTCTGGATGTGAAAAGCACTCTTGTAAAACACTTCCCCCATCACCTTAAGTTCCTTGCCCTCTGTATTTTAAAAGGAAAATGTAATTCATCTGATCCTGCTTTGTTTGCTCTTAACTCATCACAGTATTGTTTTGAAGAAGCTGATCTGCAGAAAGCCTTTTCATCAGGTTCTTCAAGAGCTTTTTTCTTCAAGGGGAAAAACAGAATCAGACAGTGTTTACCAAAGGGTAAACAATCCCAGGCCTCAAATAAAAATCCCTGAATTTCTAAAGCCCAAACTCGCCAAGGGTCATGGAGGTTTGAAACTTAAAAACATTTCCTGTTCCCTCTCATAGGAAAGCAGTGTGGACTAGAATCCATTGCCATGCCTTCCAGGCAGGAACTGTGAGGGCTGCTCTCACTGAGCAAACCGTGCCACGTGCTCCCGAGCCGGGACGTGTGTTTGCAGTAGCCAATAAACAGTCCTAATGATGCTCTCAACAAAAGCCCATATTTTCAGCCTTGTTTTCGCTTTTCTTTTCATGTTATTTTTCTCAGTAAAAGGATCAAAGCAATGAAGCTACTTTTCCTCTATTCAATCAAGCAGGAGTTCTTTGAAGTAAATGTGTTATTTTTCTTCTGCTTTTTCCCCTTTTCTCCTTAAGGAAGAACCTTGATAATCAGAGGCTGATTTTGTAGATTTCCCTAATACTACTCCCTCAGCAGGTGCACGTGTGACTCAGAAATACGAGTCTGTGATATCTTTTTCCTTGGATTTGCCCTTCTTGTTTTCCCCTAGATGAAAGCCATCAGTGGGGTTTAATGTGCCCGGGATGGTTGAGAACATCTAAAGACAACATTACCCATTCATTGAGAACACATGAAAATGAAGACACAAGAGTTCATCTGTACAGAAAAATAAATCAGAAAATTTTGAAAAAGCATTTGTAGCTCAAGGCTGCCTTGTAAAAAAAAAAGTATCAAAATAACTCCATTAATGATTATCTCAGAAGCAAAATGAAGCTAAAAGCTTGTTACTATGGTTCTTGCCTCCACAGGGAATTCAAAATATCTTATAGAAAATAATGGGATGGTGAATAAAAAAAAAAGATACAGAAGTCAAGTCAAGCATAATTTCTCCAGGGGCCTTTCAGTGGCATATCCTGTATAAAACCAGAGGTTCTCAAAGAATGAGTATTTTTCTAATGGGCAACAAATAATAATAGCAGCTAAAGCATATTGAGCACTTATTATGTTTTAGTCATTGTACTGTTTTCTACATTATGCCTTTTAATATTTATACTGACCCTGTCAAGGGTTAGTATGTTATTATTAATCCCATTTTTCAGAAGAGAAAACTGAGGTTCAGGATGCCCAAATGACAAACCTAACCCCAGATCTATTTGATGCCAAAACCTATGCTCTTGACAACTGCCTATATGGTTTGTCAGAAACCTGTCACTTACATTCATCCTATAGGCTAGAACTGCCCTTGCTACTCAAAGGCTGAAGTCATATCTGTCTTAGTTAAGCAAACTGAAGCAATAATCTAACTTGAATAAAATTCCTTTTTCACTGTCAATTAAATCAAAGAAAGAGAAATCATTTTAGAGCATTCCCTCAACACTCCTCTTTGTACAGTGGTACTATAGCCCTAAATCCCTGTACATTGTCAAAATCCATCAAACAATAGATCTAAAATGCTAGCATTTTATCATATGTAAATTAGATCTCAAAGAAGTTGTTTACAAAATAAAGATCCCAGAACATTCAATGGGAAGTGCTCCCAATACACTTTCAGTGTGACCATTTCCTAGATTTTATGTCAAATTGTTAAGTCCAACTACATGAAATTGCCGCTTGTGAATGTCAGTTCCTCCAAGTTTTAAAAAGTGTTAACTTACTGGTGCAATGTAATCTGCAGCTATTATCACCTGTTGTAAGAGTAACACAGTTTGATTTAGAAAAATATTATCTTTGCTAGCAAAAGGACTTCCCGGTCTCTTGTGCAGTTCGATGGAGCCCTGTGACTGACTTCTGCATAATAGAAGCAGAAGTAAAGTCTAAGCAGAAGTGACGTGTATCACTTTTAGGCCCAGACCAAAAAACCTCCTACAGACCATGTTCTACTCTTTTTCCCATCCATTGTCTGGAAGTGAAATAGTATGGGCCTTTGGCTGAAGCACAAGATAAAAGAAACCTGGGTCTTGGAATTGGAGTCTGAAAGATCACCTGGCAGACCACCGCTGTGAGAAGAGCAAGAACTAGACTTCTGTTGGGTGAAGCCACTAAATTATGGGGACTTGTTAGTAACACTTAGTGTTGCTTTTACCAATAGTCTTTCTTTACCTTTTGTTCTTTTGATAATATTTTTTGCATATTTTCTATGTTCCTTAGAGACATAGCAAGGAACTATTTGATACAGTTCAACGTATCAAAATTAAGCAACTTCAAAAAAGTGCTATGGAATTATATTCAAGGTCACCGCAACACATAAACTTCCCATTTATGGAAGACATCTGTTACCTGTTGTCCATCATTCATTCACCTTCTTCCTGGAATCTGTCTCCCCCCATTTTCCTTCATTTCCTTGTGATTTAGGTGAGGTTGAAACCCCCATCAATGTGTGGCCCTGATTGGCTTCAGCCACCAGCACCTCCCAGCCCTCTGGCTATAAGGCTTAGCCAGTGACATTCAAGGGTAGAAGGTGCATCACTGAATCCTTCTGGCAAAGACAAGATTTCTCATCCTCTGCAAAAGCTAATGCAAGAGATAAAGATCCTCTCTATAAATCTGGAGAATGCATCACAGCAACATGACTGCCTGGAACTCTGTAGCCACCTTGCTGCTGCCAAGGAGAAGCTGGCCTGCAGGACCGCGTGAAGCCTGCTGATGAAGATGCTGCTCCAGAGGACAGTCTGAGGCACTGGGGTTTGAAAGGGCTCAGAGGACCACGTCTTACCATCTGCATCAATACTGACCTGACTTCTGGTCTTTTGGTCTTCTCAGTTTTGGTGGGGCTATTACTCTTATTATTTAAGCAATTAGAGCTGAGTTTATAGAACTTTGTTATTCATTCATTCATTCAGAATTTGGCTGAGTAAGGAAGGATGCCAATTTGTATGAACCAAGGAAAACTCAATATTGAAATGTGCATATTATTTTCTGTCTTACAAAGACATTTATTCTCCTCTCACACTTGTTAAAGCTTCCAAACTGAGCCTAACTGTAGTGGTACAATCAATCCTCTAATGATAATTGAGCCCCAGTGTGCAGGAAGAATTCAAGCTAGACCACTGCTGGTTGTCAAAGAACTCCATCAAATAATTTACCAGTCTTGCGTTTGTGCATCCTGTATTGCAATACGTGCTTGTTATGTAAGTTAGAGTCATAATCATTTGTTCTAATACATCACATTTTCAAATGATACATGGAAAGCAACACGTAGCTCTAGCTCAGATGCTGCTGTAATCCTGAGACCTTTCTCCTAGTACTCTTGTATTTTGGCTGAATCATAGCTCCCTTTCCTCCTGGCTCTGGGCTTTGTGGTCATTCATTCATTCACTCATTCTGAAATCAGGTGGGAAAAGATTGATGACTTATAAAAAATAAAAAATTGACTGTAAAAGGAACCTGTGCTACTAAGCGTGCCATTGAACATGTAGACACTCAATTTCTTTTTATTCGGTTCTTCCTCATCTTTACTGCCTACATAAGTCAACATCTTTTGGGTGACAAGTAACAAAAAAAAAAAAAGACCCCAACCAGGAATGACTTAATCAAAACAGGGAGAGAATTTATTGGCTCTAGTGACTGAAATATCCTGGGATAGACATGGCTTCAAGTATGATTGAACCTAGGGGCACACTATCTTCATGTGTAGACTTCAGCACTTGGGTTCTGATTACAGCTTCCAAGCCTTCCCCCAAAGGCTCTGCTTGGCTCAATTTCCCCTGTCTAAACCAATCTCTGTGGCTGAGAGGTTGTGGGAAGGAGAAGCAACACCATGACTGGCCAGACTATGTTACTTGTACAGTCAGCCCTCCCATATCCACGGTTCTGCAAACATGGATTCAACCAACTGCAGATTAAAAATATTCAGGAAAACAAATTCCATGAAGTTCCATAAAGCAAAATTTGAATTTTCCATGCACCAAGTACTATGTCAAAATTCACATGAATGAAGTAACATTAGGCACTGTATTATATACTATAAATAATTGAGAAATGATTTGAAGCATATGAGAGGATGTGTGTTAAGTTACATGCAAATACTGTGCCTTGTTATATTAGGGGCTTGACCATCTGTGGATTTTGCTATCCAAAGGAGCCCTAAAATCAGTCCCCAGTGGATATTGAGGGGCCACTGGAAGTCCTCTAGAACATTTGGACTGAGAATGATACTGTTTATCTCAGAAAAGGGAGTAGACACCGTATGGCTACATTAGGACACTTAACATCAGCTACTATAACCAGCCATCCCAAATATCCATGACTGAACAATAAGTTGCATTTTGGCTCATGCCAAGTCAAATGCAGAGATGTTCTGGTTGGGCAGCTCCCTTGGCAGCTCTCCACCAGCACTGACTCAGGAATCCAGGCTTCTTCCATCCCAGGAATGCTTCTCTCCACATCACATAGTTTCCAAGGTTGTTGTGGAAGAGGCACAGTGAACTGGATGAGGCATAACTGCTCTCAGCTGTCTTGGCCTCAAAATGACACATCAATCTGTCCTCACACCCATTGGTGAGAACTTAGTCACATGGCCCCACACAGATGCAAGGGGGCTGGGAAATACAATTTAGCTGTGTGCCTAGGAAGAGGAAACAGATTTGTGGCCACCTGGCCAATCTCTGATACAAAGGCAAACCCAACCCCTATCAAATACACAGCCAGAACTACCCACTGGTCAGACAAACACTGAGTCAGGGCCAGCAGGGTCCTGAGAGGTGATCTGCTGCCACCCTCTAATTGAACAGATGGGGAAGAGAAAGGAAGGGCCTTTCCCACTTTACTCACCACTCACATATTGCACCAAGGATTTTATTAAATATCTCAAAAAGGAATAAAAAGGCATTCCTCCCTCCCCAAATGCCAGGCACTCCTTCCTGCCCTGCCCTGCCCCACCCTAACCACCAGGGTGGAAGCTTGTTCTCATCAAGTATGGGATAGTAGAAGATGGTGAGTTTAATCCCTAGTTCCACCTCTTCCTAAACTGAGCAAGCGGTTAGCTCTCGGAGACTCAGTTCACTCATCTGCCCAGTCAAATATTGAGCATGGTATAATATCAGTGATATCTACAGTATTCAAGATAGTTAATGCTGAGAAGTTCCCAAAAGTATAATATATTTTCCAAATTTTTGTGGTCAGGGTACTAAAACCAAATACATTTCCACAGAAATCTACAGAAGCTCTGGGGGTGAGAGAAAGTAACTTCCTCGTAGAGGTAAATTAACCTTTATATAGTAAACATTCTACTCCTAGCATATACATTGCTGATTCAGTCATCACAGTTCCTGCTAAAGCTTGGCTAGCTAAGCTAAAAATGGGAAACAGAGATACACTAGCTCCCTTCCAGGTCTCAAATGAGGGTAATCATCTCCTCCTAGGAGGAAGTAGTATTGTTTTGGGAGGTGACTGAATTCTAGGTCCTTGGCAAGTCCATCCTTGGTGAACTCATAGGAGACTTTAATTTGCCAACTGAACAAAACCCTAACCCTCACTCCCCAGACTGTAAATACTGTGTCTTAGGCTTTAAGCAAACCACCTAACTCCAAGCTCCTGTGTCTTTTCAAAGGAAACTAAGCTGTTTGCAAAGTGAAGAACGTCCCCAGACCCAGTAGAGCCAGACCAGGAGACTAGCTTGGTTCCTGACATCCATAATGGCCACCCGGGAGGGATTGCTCACTACAGAAGCTTCCCCACCCTAGACGGCCACCCAACCTTAACTTATCAAAACATATCTGCTACATGGGTCATTTCAATACATCTCAGCCAAGCTCTCAACCAGCCCACTAACCTGATAATGTAATTCACAGCTGCCTTTGACAGCATCACCCAAGGAACTCATGTTCCTTTGAACAAAGGCCTCTTTGAGACAACTCCCTGCCTTAAAACAAAAAAGGCAGGGATCTGAAAATCCTAGTGGAGTAAGTTTGGTTGAGATGGTGTTTCTCTGTCCTAGAACTTCTATCAGCCTTGCTACAAGTACGCCATACTACAAAGGTCGCCACCAGGATTAAGGCAGTTATGATTTCCCAAGGAATCTGGCTGCAGATAATTCCTAAATTCCTACCACATTGCATTAAGCTTCTGGGCAGGAGATGTTATGGTCATAATACCTTCATCATTTTTTGCATTTCCTCTCCAGGCTACAGAAAAGGTCATTATAAAGTTTTTAAAAATTTCATTTGGAAATTTCTAGAAGGACTCTACATTTTATCTGTCCACACTTAGAGAAACATTATGATTTTATCTTCCTAACACCAGCTTTTTTTAGGACTTCTATTTTTTTCCTTCTGTTTCCTTTAGCTGACCTTCACTGACTGGCCCATAAAAGTGTGCCTGAATTGTGGAAAGTCGAAACTGAAAAAGAAACATATATTCATTTCACCTTGGGTTACTCTAAGAGTCTGACTCCTGTTCTTAAAGGTACATTGTGGTATTACGGTAACGACAGAGATTTCTGTTCAAGATCCTGTCTGATGGGCTATAATTCAGGGCTTACTGAGAAAATATTTAAGGGAACACTTTCCGGAAGAACTTACCACCCTCCCACAAACCTTGGTGATTTTCACCCCAAAATAGATGAATACACATACCTCACTGCTGCCTCATTTCAGCTCCAGTCACACCTGGATCTTACTTGCATTTCATAAACACTCAAATATCTGGGACCTTTCTTAGTAACAAACCTGCTTAAATTTCCACAAGGCTGGCCAGAAAGAAGGCACTAGGAGCTGAGGCCACCAATTTAGAGAACTTACCTCTATCTAGAGAGAATGCTTGCTTTGGTCCAAGTTAAAGAGACGGAATCTAGGTCTGTTCAACGCTCTGCCTCCCTGTCCTGTGAGACAGCTCATACAGCAGAGAGAGCTCAGGCTGGGGAGTCAGGAGACCCCGGACTCTGTCAAGAGCCATATATGGTGTGACCTGCTGCAAATTACTGTCCAAGCCTCCATTTCCTTGCTTGCAAAATGAGATGGAGTAGGGAGGGTTTGATCTAGGTCAGACTCAACCTTTCTATTGCTGGGAGATGGGGAAGGGGGAGGTTTTCCCTCCCAAGAAACAGATGAGAGGTTGTATTCTCTCACTAGAAAAATAGGGACCCAGATGTCACACAGAATTGATGGCCTGGGAGTATTAGCTTAAGAACCCTCAAGGAAGGGACCTTTAAAATTCCTTTTAGTTCTTCTTGCTAGTAAAATGACAACAAAATAGAGAGTTGATGCTTCTTTATAGAAACTTGATCATCTTTGAGTTTTTTCTTTCTCTTACCCCTGCCCCCTACCCCACATAGAATCCTCCATGATTTTCTGTCAGCACTAATGACACAAGATAGACCCAAAGGGTCTCCTTCTCTCCACTTCCTCCCCAGTCCGCTTCCATTTCTCACATAGACGCTTCCCACTCTGCCCTCCTATGGTCCACTCCCCAACAGTGGCTGAGAGCGCCCCTGTCCAGATGAGCCTTGGGCTTGACCTCCCACCTCATTGCCACTCAGCCTCACCATCCTCTTTCTCTTCCTTGTCTTTGCCAAACCCATTCCCACCTCAAGATCCCCTTTGTCTGGACCACTCTGTCCACGGAGCTTCACACGGCTTTAAGGGCTCAGGTCAAATATCCCCCTCCCGGAGAAGCCTACCAACAGTTATTGGCCTGCCTGTCCTGTCACCCTGCTGCCTTCACAGTATTTATCAATGACCGGAATGAGCCTTCCGTGTACCCTTCCAACTCACCCTGTCTGCCTCTCTTCCTGCCTTCCCCAACCCCTGCCACCAAAATGAAAATTATACCAGAGAAGGGTCTTTGCCTGTCTGTTCACTCTGTATCCTGGCCATGGAGGCTGCATGCTATATATTTGTTAAGCTAATTAAATAAAATCATACTTAAATCATTCCTTTGGCATCATATAATAAAACTAGCAGACTGGCTCCTGTTTTTAAAAATATTTTAATTGATTCTCATGAAGACATCAGTAGAATGCCATTAATTACACCCCTAGGATTTATTTCTCTAGATTGAATTACACTTATTCCTCTGCACTTTCTCACCAGTCTTCCTCTTGTCCTCTTAATCACTTTCCAGAGCCTTCCCTGGAGGCACTCCAATTTCTCCCAGTCTTCCTGAGAAGCTGAATAACTTTGTGTTTAGTGGCACCAAGGTGAGCCCACTGAAGGGGCAGGGCACTAATTCTGCATGACAGAGGGCTTAACATGTGGGTTTGCTAAGCGGGTGTCATTCAGATGCGCCTGCTTTCCAGGTCAATGGCCCACAGTGCTCCACTTTCTCAGCCTAAGTTTCCTCCTCTGTAAAACAGGGCCGACAAAAATACCCTATAGTGCTGTCTATGGTGAAGCTTTCAGAAGCTTTCCTTGAAGCTCAAACAAAACACTTAGCACAGGGCCTGGTGCACACTGAAACCTCAGTAAATTACAATTCTTCACTAATAAGTAAGCTAAAACTACAGCCACTTTAAATAAACAACAGAACTGAGCTGTACACTGAAATTGCACTATTATATGATTTCAGATTTCTTTTAGGAGAAAATAGGTAAGTGAGGGAAAAGGATTTATTAAAATACCAAATAAAGCAATGCAAGCAAGAAAGACTGCCTGAGCCTCTTCCTGCAGTGGCATGCACAGGAGAGTTGTGCCCGCGTGTGTGCACAAAGAGCACTGTCTGCGTGTGTGCAGTGAAAGCAACTGCAAGAGGCAAAAGGTGGGGCTACTTGAGAGGACACAGTGCCTCCTTACACTGAGGGCATCCCCAGGGCACCACACACTGGCCTTTTCAAATGCAGAGGCTCCTCTGCCTTGGGGGGCAGGGGGTGCAGGATGGCCCTAGGCCTGCCACAAGAGCCATCATTGCTCTTGGAAGGCCTCAGAGATGCTGTGGGGCCGGGAGCTTCATTGAAGGATACACAAGCACCAACCTCAGAAAGACTATTTTCAGGAGGCTTATGTTTAAAGGGCACAGACTTTCACGATGGCACTACAAATAGAGGCCTCTCTTAAAGATCAAGTTCCACCAGGCCACCCACACAGTGGAGTGCCAAGCAGTGCACAAAAGGATGAATTGGATCCCTATGTTCTTGACATAGAAAGAAGTCCAAATATATGGTCTAGTGACAAAAGCAAGGTGCAAAACTTGCATACAATATGGTCAGGAAGAGCCTTCCCTCCCCTCCTTCCGCTCCAGGAGCAGAACTGCAGCGAACACTGCCCATTTCTCCCCAGTCTTTCTCCCTGGCCATCCCCTGTGCTGTGTGTCCTAGAGAACAAGAAGGTGGAGAAAGTACTCAATGCCTTCTAGTCTCTGCTAGGCACAGCAGGAGTCCATGTCACCTCTCAGGCCCTTCCCTGCTTCTATCCCCAGCTAGGAAACAGTCAAGGAGAGGCCAGCAGACCCACACTTTCTCTCTCTGGCCCAGCTCCTCCTCTTATATCAGAAGGATCGGTCAACCCAGTGCCCTGAGCCTCCAGCCTGGCTATCTCCAATTCAAAGTGCCACTGTGGCCTTCCCCTAAGCCAACTACTCCAATCCAGCCACTACCAAGAGCTGTCAAAAACATAGTTTAAAAAGGAAGGTAGTAGTACAGAGCAGAGACTCAGCTGAGTCCCCAGCTCTGGCTAATGGCTTGATTAGTGACCTGTGAGAAACCCCGAGGCAAAGGACCCAGCTAAGCTGTGCCAGAGAGACTGCCAGAAACTGCAAGATAATCAGACAATCAATGTGTGTTATTTTAAGTCCTTAAATTTGTGGCGATTTGTTACATATCAATAGACAACATATACAGGTAGCAACAGTAATAAGATGAGAGGCTGTCTAGCACTGGGTTTAAGAGCCAGGCTTGGAGCCCAACTGTCTGGATTTAAATCCTTCTTTTCCCCCAAGCCCTTTTTGTGTCTGTTTCTTCATCTCTAGGAGGGGGACGGTACTAGTCCTATCTCCTGGCCTCATGGAAGGCATTAAAGGAATTAACACAAGGGGAGAGCTTGGACACAGTGAGTCTTTGGTAAGGGCCCCGTAAAGGCTAGATCATGCTCCTCACTCTCATTCTCACTGTCGGGAACAATTTTCCTCCTAAGGAGCATTATTGTGAGGATTCGTACATTCTAAGGCATACATTTCTATACTTTTTTTTCAATGAGCATTTTTAATTTTGTATGTAGAAAAAACAATGAAGTCCCTTTTATAATTCATATTAGCTTCCTTGTAGTCCCTTCTAAAAATGGAATCTCTCTCAAATTCTTATAAAAAACAAAATTCCAAACAAACCAGCTTAAACAAAATGGGGGAGAAGATGCAGGGTGAATGCCGAAGTGTGGCACAGAACAGTGCAGGTTAGTGCCCAATAGTGCAGAAGTGGCACAGGTTAGGCAATGCCCAGGGACCTTGGAGGAAGCGGGCACAGGGATGGAGAGTGTGGCAGGTCACAGGCAGACTACAGAGGCCTCGGCCTCTGTCTTTGGCCCGCTGCTCCCTCTGTACCTGTCCTTTTAGGCTTCTCCCAGGCTACGGTAGAAGGTGGCCACCCACACTGATTCTATGAACAGACATCCAACAGAAACTGCACCTGATGCCCAATTCCAAACTCCTGGGGAATCTTTTGGTCCCACAAGCAACCACTGGAGCCGAGGTTGGGTCTTCCGATGTTCACAGCATGAGGGACTGCATGAGGTGGCAGCAGTATAGAAAGAGAGGAAAGGGATGGCCCAGGGCTGTCTATTCCAAGTCCTTTCCTGGGATTTACTAAGTGACAGCAAGGAAATTGAGAATATTGTTCAAGAAGCTTTTAGAGACTTTACACGAGAGAGTATGTTTGCCACGAACACTAGAACCCTCCAGAAATCTCTCACTTGGAGAAAATGAGCGAGTTCTTTTAATTAGTTGGATTCACCCTTTTCTCCTTGATACTCTGATCCATAGAGGATTGCTACTATCCTGCTGGGCAGAAAGTATCAGAGGTGCAAGTGGATGGCTCTGCCTAGTTGATACCTGCCTTGGTACAGCAAGTCTAACAAGATTCTGAGGCCACAGGAGTCAGTACATAAGAAGCCAGTTAGTGGGCCAGGTGCACATTATCCACAACCTAACTCACTGAAGAGTGTGTTCCTCCTTGCTTTGTCCTTGTAAAAGTAATGGTTATAAACAAAGTACAGTATAGGCCCAGGTCCAAAGCAAACTCGATCTCATACAATGATGCTAAAGATAAAAAATGCCACTCAATTTGAAATTATACCTCACTTAGTAGAAACATTATCTCCAATTAGCATAATTATCTAATGAACATTCAAAGGGGAAAAACTAATTACTAGAATCACAGGCTCTCTGGGTTGGCAGGAAGCTCACAGGTCATTGTAAATGCCTGTTCTCTCTCCAGCCTGCCCCAACCCCCAACTGCTGCAGAAATCCCCCTTACTCTGTCTCCACCAGGTGGGTGCTAACACAACTCATGTCTCCACTGAAGCGCGACCTTCCATTTTTGGATAACTTCAGTTATCAGGAAATCTTGGCTTTCTTATAACCTACTGATTAGCATGTTTGCCCAAATTTTGCCTTTGGAGCATCATAAACAAACCCTGTTCTGCATACCAATACTTTCCATGTTTGAAAAGTGAGCTCGTGCACCGCAGCAGACACACTTCCTTGCCAATCCGACAGCTACTCCTCCCACCCCCCTTTTTGTGCTAAGAAAATGCCAATTCTGTTTCATTGTGGGGTAGGCAGCAATGTGTTTAAAAACAAATGTCCCCTTCCCCAGTGCTACAGACAAGATCTAGTTAATCTTTGAAACTAAAAAGCCAAAAGGATGGGTGACCATGTGACATAATCCAGCCAAGGAGACAAAAGGGAAAGTGGGCTAAGAAACTTCTGGAAAAGCTTTTGCTTCTGGATGGAAGGGTAATACATTTGAGAATAGTTTCCTGGCTCTGTCTTTTCCACTTGTCCTCGCCTTGAATGTGGTTGGATGAGAGTGTGATGCTTGGAGCTATAGCAGTCATCTCGATACCATGAGGTGACAAACTTACGGATAAGAAGCTAAGAGACCAAGGATGCAGAACACCCATGGGAGGAGCCTCGGCCTCGGATGATGTCATTAAGCCTGCAGCTCACCCTGGAGGGGCCTGTCTTGTTCTATGAGATGTCACATTTCTATCACCTAACCACAGCTGGCTGGGCTTTCTATAAATTGTAATGGAGTATGTTTTAACCAATAACAGCTCCCCAGAGCTGCAGGTGTCCAGGCTCCCAGACTAGGATTCCTGTGACATTTCAGGTCCCTCTCTCAGCCCCACCATCCTGCCCCTCTCTCAACACAGTCCCTGTTTGTCAAGCACGGTGAAGATAACACAAGCCCCCAGTGAAGGCTGCCAGAACGAACTCTTTTATCTTTACTCTAACAACACCTCAAACTTCCCTTTCTTGGTAACCAGCTTGCACCCTGCAATTGCAGTTTAGTATATGAATCTCTCCTAGACTCGCACTGAGTCCCTTACCTGACATCCTTTGCTCAACTTGTTGTTTGGACCCCAGTGCTAGACTTTGCATTTACCTCTGTTACGCTCCAGGTTGTCTGACTTGACCTGGCCTCCCAGAAGGTCAGCATTGCTTTCGCTCATTATTCTTTCATCCAATCTATTAGCTCCGCTCCTGGCCCCATGGCAGCCTGGAAATGTGATCAGCATGCCACCAACGTACTCACCCACAGGGCTCCAAAAAAAAAGAAACAAGCCTGAATAAGACAGCAGCCAGAGATGAAATGCAAACACAATACTAGCAGTTGGTCTGACAATGATAACAGCCCTACCAGCATCTCCGGAAATACACCAACTTGATACCCATTTGAATTGAGGCTTTTCTGGTATTAATGCCAGCAGGAGAAGGAGGCAGGATTCATCCCATAGAAGGTAAAAGTGCTGAGAAAAGAATGAGTGAGGGAGGTTGACACAACTCCTGGGTCATTATTGTGGCTATTATCAGTCTTCTCACTCTGGGTATCCTGTGATGGCAGCGTCTTAGGTCATGTGCAACAAAACACAAGTTGCAAAAACTCCTGGAGATTTAAGAGCCATGATCTGAAAAGACTGCATTTTTATAGGATGTGGGCATTTGCTCCATAACAATAGAACACGCTCATGATTTACAAAGCAAAGCAAAGCAAAGATATATGTCCTGCCATTCTAGTAATGTATATTTTCAGTCTAGACATACTAAGCATGTCCAAAGAAAAGAGAACTCCTAAATGAAAGCAGGTATCTGTGATACCAAGAATATAGGGGCAAGAGAGAGAGAGAGAGAGAAATATTCAAAGAAAAGAAAAATAAATGCTGGAAAATAACCAGAATAACTGGATAAAATCCTTTGTATTTCTAAATCTGATTTTTGATCTTACGCACCACACTCAAGTTCATCTCCTTTGCACTGGTGGTAGATGTTGGAGATGAACTTGAGTGTGGTGTCTAAGTGCACTATTACCACCACTTCTACCATCACCACCAACAGTCATGTCTGGTATCACTACTACTACCAGGAACAACTCCATCACTGCTATGACCACCACGACCAATACCATGACCACAACAATAACAAACAATCCTGTTCCTGCCACTAACACCCCTGCCATGGTCAGCACCAACTATACCATCACTGCCACCATCCTCAATACCAACCATTTACTATTATTGACAATACCACCATCATAATTGCCACTAATATCACCATCACCACCAACCCATAATATTACTGCCACTATCCTTACCACCAGCACATTACCATTATTGACAACACCACCACCATCACTCCCTGCCATCTCCATCAACACACTTATTATCTTACTTGAGCATTGCCCTAGATGTGATAGATGAAAAAGAGACTGGGTTATAGTTTGGACTCTGCTAATGAACTGGTGACCTCGAGTAAGTCAATTTAATTATTTGCATCTCAGATGAATACATACATGTTGAATGACTGAAAGAATTAATATTATATTATTTTGTGTCTGCTCTTAAAGCAATAGAAGTACAAAAAGTGCCGTAAGTCAGTCTGCATATTTAGCCCCCACCGCCAAGAAACCAGAAGCTACAGCTGAGCTGGGCCCCACGCCTCTTTATTCCTCCAGGATTGGGGTTCTTAGCCAGAAACCACAAAGACCCCTAAAATTATACACAGAAAGGAATGTGTCTCAGCAAAGAGCATGCATAGGTATTAGGATGTTCTTAAACCGGCCCCCGTTCCTGACAACATGAAGTACCACGTGTAAGTGCTAATTTTGTTACTAAAGATGTAGAAGCTGTGGAGAAAGGTCAGATGGGGAAAGAAATGAGTGACTGATCTGAGGTACAGAGGTCCCTTTAGGAGGGTTTCTCTCAAAAACAGGAAATCTTCGTCTCCTTCATGGCATTTGATACTTGAAAGTTATTTGTTGTTGTTTTCTTATTTAAAGTCCGTTTTTCTACCTTAGAATGAAGCTCCCTGAGGCAGGGCCTACTTAGAAGTGGCTTCCTCACCCTGATGAGGACCGTGCACAGTTCCGCACAGGAGAAAAGGGAATATGTTAATATGAATCAACACCAATGTCATGTGTAACACTTAGAGTCTTGGGATTAGCTTTTGACAATGCTTAACCTAAAATTAAAATAAAGTTTGATCATTCTCAGATACAACTAGAAACTTCAACGTTTAAGTCAGCGATTTTCAACCAGCGCCCTGCAGCACACTGCGTGGTGTGAAAGGATCTTAAGTGTGCTGCAAAAACATTTAAAGATCATTAATTAAATTATTTTCAAAAAAATTCAAAGCACAGTAAGTATATTCTTTTTTTAACTTTTTTTAAATCAACATAATTTAAATGTGCCGCACAAATTTAACTATAGGTTCAAATGTTCCGTGAGATTAAAAAAGGTTGAAAAACAGTGGTTTAAATGGTGGTAAAATCAAGTGTAGATAGGCATTTTGGTTAACTGACCACCACGCTAAGAGCCTTTTTGGCACCAGGAATACAGATGGTTCAGGCCAGGTGCTAACATACCTGCCCAGTGACCACTTTCCAGTTGTTCCTCTCAGCCAAGGACCTGCTTTCATTCTCTCCATGTATAACATGGGCACTGACTTGCTGGGAAAAAAGATTCACCTGGTATCTGAGAACCTGGGGATGAGTGCCCTTGGATAAACTGTTGCCCTTTGTGACCTGGGTGTCCTGTTCTGCTGGTGGAGAGCTGACAAGCTCTCTGAGATCCTCTGACTCAGTAAAAGACCAAACCAGCTGCCAACTGCCCCTCCTCTCTTTTCTCCCCATGCGGGCATTGATGTTAAGGTCAGGAAGCACTTCACTGCTTAAATCACAGAAGCCAAATGAAAAAGTCAGATTTTGTGTCAAGTAATGACCTTCCTCATTCAGACCCCAAAGTGGACTCCTGGGTGGTAAAAGTTTTGTGAAAGCTAGAGGGCCACTCACATTGGACCCTGATGACTTCACAAGTCCTTTACCTAAAGTACTAATTCTATATGAACTCAAATGTCAACAGGCACTGGTTTCTGGAAGACCTAACTTGAGGACAGGTTGCCGCAGAGAGGAAACGACCCACCTTCCCAGCTCCCAGCCTGCTGCCTTAGGCTCACTGCTTCACGTACCCGAATAGTAACAGACTCTGTTTTGAAACTTCTGGATCAATAAACCTCCTCTTCCCATTTCACACATCAACTAGGATTCAAAGTCTGCAGAAATGATCATCTCCTTAAGAGATGTTCTCAGCCTTCTGTCTTTTCTCACCATTAGCCAGATTCCCTATCAGATTTTTTTTCAGGTATTTGGGAGGTTGAAGAATATAATCCTAATATGCCATCTTTTCCCACATGACAGACTTTGTTTTAAGCACTTTACATGCACTAAATTCATGGAACATGAGTGGTAAGTGTTATTATTCCTGCTTGGGTTTGAGGAAACTAGGGCCCAGCAATGTCAGCTCATCAGCAGTCTGAACCCTACAAACACAGTGATGATCAGCCCTGGATGAGTCTACCATAGTGGAGCCAACATTTCCAGAGCGAGGAGCCAGAAAGTGAGCAAGAGAATAAAAGGAATAATTTCAGGAATAAATACAAAGAAGAAACGAAGGAAACTAACCCAACCTTCCTCAAGGTCACATTGCAATACCCAGGCATCTGAAGTCCAGGGCCAACCTAATGTTGGGGCCACATTGTTCTTCCTAAAGGAGCTTATCTGATATTTCTAACAGGGCTCTTTTGTAAGAATCAGAGTGAATTATTATGTTTAGGACAATGTAGAAAAGATGAATGTATTAAAAAGTTCTTTTTTAAACTTTCAGCAAATAACCAGATGAAAGAAGATTCTCTTATTCTACATGATTGTTTAAGATCCATACATCCTTAAGATACAGTCCTAGGAGTAGGTTTCTGGTTCAAAGATTATAGGAAAATTGCCCTAAACAATAATAAAGAAAAAATTATCCAAAAGACAGACTTGTGTTACGAACCGTTCGATTATCCTCTGGAAAGATCGGAGCAATGCAACTTCTGCCAGTACCACTGACAGCACTGAGTCATCGACACACATCTTAGACAATTCAGTCGGAGAAAAATAGCATCTTGCTGCTGCTGTGATTTGCATTTCTTTATTAATAGAGTTTTAAAAATCCTTATTGTAAGTAATATTTCTTTGACTTTAGCAGCGATTTTATAAACTTGGTAAGTAGAGCATTCATAAGGGGATTGAGTACCACATATTTCTAACTTAATTACTACACCGTTAAAATGAGCTCTGTACAATGTGTCAGAGAACGGGCTTTTTTCTGAGAGGCAGACCATAGTGCACATGGCTTCTTTTCTATATCAGAGCTGTGTCCTGAGAGCACACACTGACGGCCACGGTCACCTGCCAGTCCTGTCAAGTGGCTCTTCCTAGCTCATCTGAGTCCCCATCCTAATTCTTCAAAGTGCTGAAAAGGTTTTAGGAAGAAAGATACAAGAAATACTCCCCCAGTCTTTTCTATGGCTAATGTAAATTATGGTAACACAAAAATACTTTTTACTTGAATAGCCTTTAAGATTCATTTTGAAAACAGCAGTAGCCACCTTGAGACATATTTATTATGAGTTTTCAGCACTATACCAGTGGGAGTACAAAGAAAAATTCTAAAATAACTACATAAAAAGCTTAAACGAGTTTAATTAGACTGCTAAAAATGAAAAACACTAAATTATAAACCACCACAGACATGATTAATTACATTTACATTACATAGAAATCACACAATGAAACCACCCAGTGGCTTTCTCCACCCAGATTCAGCAAAGTATGTTATTGCCAGCAAGATGGCTCTTGGTAGAGGCAAGTCTAGACCTGGGTCTGCAACAAAGCAGTGAGAGTTTGCACAGAAAGGGTCACTGGGGCAGGGCCTGTGGCTCAAAGGAGTAGGGCGCCAGCCCCATATGCCGGAGGTGGCGGGTTCAAACCCAGCCCTGGCCAAAACCTGCAAAAAAAAAAAAAAAGATAGGGTCACTGCCTGCCTCTGCAGCCTTGTGACCACTGAACCACTCCCACCCCACCACTGTCCTGGGCCCAAGCTTCCCTGTGTCAGGCCCAACCTTTCATCATACCACGAATCCTGTCCCAGCCCCTCTGGGCCCAAGACATATCACTGTTTTTAACTGCCCCATCTAACTGTCGTTATAGTAGGTACTCAGGAAGCCAGGGCAGAGTGAGTGAACAGTCAGTGGCAAAGGGAGCATTCCTTTGGGGAGACAGAGAATGACAGATAGGCCGAGATGTCCGTGGCACATTAAGTGGAGAAAAGTAGGTATCACACAATGTGCAGAGAGGATAATCTAATTTTAACCTTCATAAAAAGGTATGTACACAAAAAGAAAAAACTCTGGAAAAATGGCCTCCTGCGTCAATGTTTAAAGATGGCAAGTGCAGGATAGACATATACAAGATACCGAGGGAGAGAGTCTCTCTCCTCCAGTCTGCTTTCCTTTGCTTGGGGAAGTAAATATTTTAGAAGAAACTTTTCCTGAACTGGTCCTATGAGCACCAGGGCTAAAGATGAACTGGGAAAGTGAGGACCTACCTGGGTTCTTCAGTTTCTATCACAGCAGGTAGGTGAGGAAAAGGGAGGTGCCAATGCCTCATGTGTCTCAGTCATGCCATCAACAGATACTTACTGTGCAGCTGCTGTGTGCCAGGCCCTGTTCTCAGTGGTAAGTTATCACGGTGATGACGACAGAGAAAATACTGAGTCTCACAGAGTTACATTCTAGCAGTAAATATAATAAAATGATACCTCACGTGACATATTAGAGGCAAGGAGGGCAAACACTATGGGTAAAACACTAAAGGGAGAATGTGGTAAGGTGTGTGTGGTGGGGGGAAGGCCCCATGACAGAGTGACTTGATGGGCATCAGAGAGGTGGCAGGAGGGTGCCTGGGAAGGGAGCCCCTCCAGTAGGGGGAGCAGCCAGTGCAAAGGCCCTGGGGCAGGAATGTGCCCTGTGCACTGAGGAAGACAGTGAGCCTAGGGCAGATTTGGATACTCAGGGCAGGAACTGGAGGCCAGGTGACTCAGGGTCTAATAGGACAACATCAGGACCCAGGTCTTACTCAGAGGAAATCAGGGAGCCACTGGAGGATTTGGAGCAAAAGAGTGACAGGATTGAACTGCTGGTTTTTAAAAACAGCATTATTAGGATATAATTTACATACCACCCATTAAATGGGTGATTCACCCATTTAAAGTGCATAATTCAATGGTTTTTAGTATATTTGTGGGGTTATGCAACCATCACTACAGTCTAATTTTAGAACATTTCATCCCTTCCCCCACAGAAAGCACATACCCCCATTAGCAGTCACTCCCCACTCCTCCACCCCCAAGCCCAGGCAACCACCAATCTATTCTCTATCTCTATGGATTTGTCTATTCTGGAAATTTCATACAAACTAGATTACGTGGTCTTTTAGAACTGGTTTCTTTTAGTTAGCATAATGTTTTCAGAGTTCATCCCTGTCGTACTCCACTGTCGTACCCCACTACTCTTTCCTTTTTATTATCAAATAATACTCCATTGTATGGACATACTACATTTTGTTTATCCACTCACTAGTTGATGGATATTTGGATTGTTTCCACTTTGGGGCTATTATGAACAGTACCGCTATGAACATATGTGCACAAGATTTTGTGTGGATGTATGTTTTCAGTTCACTTTGAGGAACTGCCAAATTGCTTGCCAAGGCAGCTGCACTGTTTGACATTCCCACCAGCAGTGTACGAGCGTTCCAGTTTCTCCACGTCAATGTTTGTATTGCCTGTCTTTTTTATTGCAGCCATCCTAGTGGGTATGAAGTGCTATCTCATTGTGGTTTTGATTTGCAATTTTTCTAATAACTAACAATGTTAAGTCTCTTTCCATGCGCTTATCAGCCATTTGTCTATCTTCTTGGAAAAATGTCTATTCAAACCCTTGTCCATTTAAAAATTTGGTCTATTGGCTAGGCAGGGTGGCTAACACGTATAATCCTAGCACTCTGGGAGGCCAAGGGAAGATCACTGGAGCTCAGTAGCTTGAGACCTGACTGAACAGAGTGAGGTCTGTCTTCCTGTCTCTACTAAAAATAGAAAAATTAGCCAGTGCATGACCGTATTCTAAGTTACTTGAAAGGCTGAGGCAGGAGGATCTCTTTAGCCTAGGAGTCTGAGGTTGCAGTGAGTTATGACACCACTGCACTCTAACCTGGACAACAGAGTGAGACTCTGTCTCAAATTTTTTTTTATTCTTTAGTTTATTTATTTTTAGTTGACATATTTTAAAACAGTGGTCCCCAACGTTTTTGGTACCGTCGCCCAGTTTCATGGAAGACAATTTTTGTATGGGACTAGGACAGGAGGAGTAGTGTTGATGAGTCTGCAAGCAATTGATTTATTATGGTCTCTGCAGTCCAACCTCTCTGCTAATGATAATATGTATTTTCAGCCATTAATCAGCACCTCAGCTCCATTTCAGACCATCAGGCCGTAGATTCTCGTCAGTAGCATGCAACCTTGATCTCTCTCATGCACAGTTTACAGTAGGACTTGTGCTCTTGTGAGAGTCTAATGCTGCCCCTCATCTGACAGGAGGTGGAGAGCAGGTGGTGATGCAAGCCATGGGGAATAGTTATAAATAAAGATGAAGCTTTACCCGCTCACTCTCCTACCACTCACCTCCTGCTCTGCTGATTAGTTACTAATAGGTCACTGGTCCACCGGATGAGACCACAGTTTTAAATGGCTTACTCTGAATGCTTTGTTAAGACAGCATATACAGGAAACACATATTGTTCCTGAAAACATAAGAAAAAGATAAAATTATGTTTAAAACAGTACCAGTCTTAGAATAAAAGGAGTTGAGTCCAAGTTCTGGCCTTCATCATGGCTCATGGGCCATCCTTGACCAGGTGTAGATTCTTGACCATGTGTAGGACCCAGAAAACCAGATTCTCACTGAGCTTCACTGTCCTAATACATACAAACGTAAAACAGAAATACTGAGCCTCAGTTAAGACATAGCATTGATGGAACTCTCAAAATGAGGAAACTAAGATGATTATGACTTGCATGTCACAACACAAGACACAGGGCCAGGTGTCAGGCTTACACATAGCAGAGAGAGACAGCTGAGTGCCCAACAATCTTATCTTAGACACATCCTACGATACTATGGAAGCTGTATTCTGCCCATCTAGCACCTGAGATCTAAGGGCTTCTCAAATCAAAGTAGAAATGTGGAATGTTGGCTTTCTCTGGATGATCATTTTCAGTTATTACTGTTCGGGAATTAGATTCTGAGTCTGGACTCACCTAACCTGAAAGAGGATCATAAAATATGAAAGCAAAATGCTCCAATGTCATACTTTAAAAACTTGGAAAAAATAACACTTCACTTTATATGGAATCAGAAAAAACCCTCGAATAGCCAAGACATTACTCAGGAATAAAAACAAAGCAGGAGGAATCACACTACCAGTCCTAAGATTATACTATAAATTGATAGTGATCAAAACAGCATGGTACTGGCACAAAAACTGAGAGGTAGAGATGTATACAACAGAATAGAGAACCAAGAGATGAACCCAGCTACTTACCATCATTTGATCTTTGATAAACCAATTAAAAACATTCAGTGAGGAAAAGATTCCCTATTTAACAAATGGTGCTGGGTGAACTAGCTGGCAACCTGTAGAAGATGAAACTGGACCCACACCTTTCACCATTAACTAAGATAGACTCTCACTGGATTAAAGATTTAAACTTAAGACATGAAACTGTAAAAATACTAGAAGAAAGTGCAGGGAAAACACTTGAAGAAATCGGCCTGGGCGAATATTTTATGAGGAAGACCTCCAGGGCAATTGAAGCAACACCAAAAATACACTACTGGGATCTGATCAAACTAAAAAGCTTCTGCACAGCCAAGAGCACAGTGAGTAAAGCAAGCAGACAGCCCTCAGAATAGGAGAAGATATTTGCAGGTTACATCTCCCACAAAGGTTTAATAACCAGAATCCACAGAGAACTCAAACGTATTAGCAAGAAAAGAATAAGTGATCCCATCTCAGGGTGGGCAAGGGACTTGAAGAGAAACTTCTCTGAAGAAGATAGGCACATGGCCTACAGACACATGAAAAAATGCTCATCATCGGCGGCACATGTGGCTCAAAAGGGTAGGGCTGTATATGGGCAGCCCCATATGCTGGAGGTGGTGGGTTAAAACCCAGCCCCGGCCAAAAAAAAAAAAAATGTTCATCATCCTTAATCATCAGAGAAATGCAAATCAAAACTACTTTGAGATATCATCTAACCCCAGTAAGATTAGCCCACATCACAAAATCCCCAAACCAGAGATGTTGGCGTGGATGTGGAGAAAAGAGAACACTTCTACACTGCTGGTGGGAATGCAAACTAATATGTTCCTTTGGGAAAGATGTTTGGAGATTACTTAGGGATCTAAAAATAGACCTGCCATTCAATCCTTCAATTCCTTTACTAGGTATATATCCAGAAGACCAAAAACCAAACTACAACAAAGATATTTGCACCAGATTGTTTATTGCAGCCCAATTCATAATCGCTAAGTCATGGAAGAAGCCCAAGTGCCCATCAATCCACGAATGGATCAATAAATTGTGGTATATGTTCACCATGGAATATTATGCAGCCTTAGAGAAAGATGGAGACTTTACCTCTTACATGTTTACATGGATGGAGCTGGAACATATTCTTCTTAGCAAAGTATCTCAAGAATGGAAGAAAAAGTATCCAATGTACTCAGCCCTACTATGAAACTAATTTATAAGTACCTACACTTTTATATGAAAGCTATAACCCAACTATACCCCCAAGATGAAGAGGAAAGAGGAGAGGGAGGAGAGGGGAGGGAGAAGAGTGGGTGGAGGGAAGGTAATTGGTGAGATCACACCTACGGTGCATTTTACAAGGGCACGTGTTAAATCTACTAACGGTAGAACATAAATATCTTAACCCAATAACTAAGAAAATGCGGTAAAGGCTATGTTAACCTGTTTGATGAAAGTATTGCATATAAAACCAGCACATTGTACCCCATAATTGCATTAATGTACACAGCTATGATTTAATAAAAAAAATTTTAGAAATACAAAAGCAAGCACAAATACAGAAAGCCCCTGACTTATGATTTTTTTGCTTCATGATGGTATAAAAGTGATTTGCATTCAGTAGAAAACATATTACCGATTCTGAAGTTTGATCTCCCAGGACAGCAGCATACAGCCTGATACTCATACTCGCTCATGATGCAGGGTGAAGGCAGTGAGCCGCAGCTCCCAGTCAGCTCCACAGACAGAGAACCCACAACAGATTCCCTGCAGTGCACTGTGTGGCCAGACAATTACGCCCAACTGTGGACAATGTCAGTGTTCTAAGAACACACAAGGTAGGTGAGGTGAGGCTGCGATGCACCGTATGTCAGGTGAATTAAATGCATTTTCAATTTATAACATTTTCAACTTAACAATAGGTTTATTGGGATATAACCTAATCTTAAGTGGAGGTTTATCAGTACCTAAAGGTATGATGTGTGAAAAAAGACTGCACGCATATTCACAAGGAAAAAAGTGGAAGAAAATATATTGTACTAGTTAGGGAAAGTTGTAACAAAGGGATTTAGCAACACTTTTGAAAAACTAAGACTCATTTCTCTCTTGTGTATCAGTGTCAAGTGAGTGGCCCAAGAGGTGGGTGCCTCTCTGCTGTGCAGTCTTCTTCCATCACGTGACCCCACCTCCAGGCCCAGCCATCACAAGCACAGCTGAAGCTGGGTGGCAGCATACGCAGGTTCCAGCCAGCAAAAATGGGAAAGCGTGTTCAGAAGATTCACCCACACTGTTCCCATCCCAGGTCTATAGAGTCTACATGGGCTCCCCTCACATCCCACAGCTAAGAACTGTGTCATGTATTCACACCCAACTGCCAGGAGCACTGGGGAAAGCTACCCAGCTGTATAGCCATGGCCTGGCTTTGGAGCTCTATTTCTATAGAAAAATAAAGAATGACTTTGAGTGGACAGCCTATGGTCTTTGCCCCATACACCAAAATGCTCAGATGGCTACTGTGAGGTGGGCTTATAGATATTTTCATTTTCTTCTTCACACAGAGATCTGGATTGGGCTGAAATATTGATATTGTCCTTAGGTGGCATATAAAACAATAGTTGTGGTTTTAATCATGGATTCTGAAGTCAGATTGTCTAGATGTAATCAACCTCATTGGTGATTCTGGACCAGTGGTTTCTTTCTATCTTCTTCCTCTGTATCATGGGAACCACCATGGAACCTTTCTCCATTGCCAGCTGTGAGAAGCAAAAGAGGAAAGGCCTACAAGGGTGTCCAACCTTTATTTTTTTCTGCCACACATTGGAAGAATAAGAGTTGCCTTGAGTCATCAAATACATGATCACTAATGAAAGCTGATTACCAATAAATAAATAAATAAAAACGTCCATCATGCTTTTCGTGATATCTAACACCACAAATAAGCAAAAAACGGCCTTACAAAATCAGCATGCTGCCTGAGGGCCGTGGGTTGAAAATCCCTGGACCTTGTGATTGGCACAGAGCCTGATGCGCAGTAAGTGCTGGTGAATAGGACAGAGCGCTATTGGGGTGGTGATTATCATAAGGCCACCTAAAATGCAGGCCCTGGTGGGGTTTGGAGCATTCCTCCCCATGAGCTGCTGCCTTCTTTCCTTCTCTCTCCTTCCTTCTCCCCAGCCCTTTCAGTCAGTTCATTTATTCCTTAAACACTCTGGTTCCTCTCCTGGATCCCCTCCCACTGTCTTTATCAAGACTCACGTCATGCTCCACCTCCCTACAGATGTCTCAGGTTTGGGGTGCACTTGTGAGCCCTGCTTGGCCATAAAAGTGAAGACTGCCTCTGAGGTTCCTGAGATTATTTAGATATGACCTCAAAGGTAGAACTGTGCTCCCATGAGCACCCCAGGACATTCTGGGGAGGAGTTAGCCCTTGATCTGTGCCCCTTCCTGTGCCCAAGTGAATGGGACTGAGCCCCTCTCTCCCATCTCCTGCTCATCCTCCTTTCCTCTCTCTACACAAATATGTGCAAGCTTGGATGGGCACAAGTAGAGGAGCCTTTTAAACAGCTCATTAAAACTATTAAAAGCTGAAAATTGACCTTGGGAAATGACTGTGCAATCACTTTATTAGATTGCTTAGGGGGAAGAAAAGTTAGAAAGCCTGGCTGTCTTACTACTGATTTCTCAGGGTTCTCCATGTGAGCTTCTAAATTTGGGTCTCAAGAATTATTGAGCTTCTACTGGAAAAAAGAAAAAAGGATCTGAAGGCCTGTCAAAGCCCAGACTAATTCTCTAGCTCTTTCTCCCAGAGCCCTTAGAGAGGGGAGAGGCCAGGGTTTTAGACTGGGGGAGGGTGCTATTGTTGTTCAGTTTCTATGGGGAGGAAGCACAAGGTGGGTTCGAGACCCACTACTAAACTGACCTCTCCTTTCACAATGCCGAGCTGAGTGTTTGCAGGCATTTGGGTTAATGGGAGTGGAGGGATGACCCAACACCAAAAATCCACCAACTAAAGAAGAGCAAACGATTCAAAACATATGTAAAGACAGAGACACAGAAGCAGTCTTTTGTTCTATTTTCTAAAAGGGTTGTGGCAGAGGCTTGGCACTAGCGGAAAGGAAGCCGAGAGCACACCGGGCCAAAAGCCCCTGTGTGTCTATAGGACTCAGGGCAGTGGTCCAGTGTGGCAGTGAGGACTTGATCCAGAGGTTTGGAGGCTAGGTTCCAAGGAGCAGGGCCCTCCTCCCACTAGCTCCTCCAGAGGACAATGAGAAGAATGAACACCGGACCTCTGAGGTTCCTTCTCTGTAGCACTCCTTCAGCTTTCCTCATCAGAGTCTGCCAACTTCCTGACCACTGACCATGTGCTGGCCTAACTAACTAGGTCATCAGGCTTTTCTACATTCATGCCAGGTAGTCCTGACAGCATCCTAGTGCAGAAGGAACATTGACCCATTCTCCAGAGAAGGAGACTGAGGCTTACAGGGGAAAGGTGACTTGCCCCACATCACATGACCATGTGGTGACAGCATGCATGTGTGCTGCGTGTTGTGTGGGCAAACATGGACACACAAGCATGTTACAGGAAGGAGACTCCGTGTGTGTCTCTCTTGCATTTTTAATCACCTGATCACTTGCCCACTCCCCTCCCACCCTTGTACCTTGAGGGTCAGCCCTGTGCCTTGATCCCATGTACCCCCAGTAGTCAGCCCAGTGCTCAGGGGTGAGGAGGACAGAGATGACAAAATTGGAGTTCCTGCCTTTAAGGTGCTAAGGGAAGCAATAAGGACCTTTGTTCTCTAGTACTCAGACTTTGACCAAAACTCGTTTTGTGGAAACTCTAAGCTGACATTCCCTGAGGGACTGAGCCAGCCCCAGTGTTAGCCTGAGCCTCTTCCCAGGGAGAGGTGGGGCCTCAGAGAGCCCTGAGATCCTCCCTGACTCAGTTTCTTCCTCTGAGGGATGGCTAGAGTAAGAGTTGTTGCACTCCTTAGAGTTAGGTTGTAAGGCTAAAACCAGATGTTTTATGTGGATAGAAGATGTGCAAAGCATTATCTCAGTAATCAAAAGGCATCTAAGAGAAGGATGCTTATTGAGAAGTCTAGACTTGCCTGGTTCATGTTTCTAAGTTCTTTCCTCCTTTCTAAAGTCCATTCTTGTCTTATTTTCATCTCTTCTTCAAAAAAATGAAAGGGAGGAAAAACATGTTCTGGAATCATAAAAGCCAGGCATGACGTCTGTCTGCAGGCGTGGCTGTGCAGCGCTTTGCTTCCTGAGGCTGTTCAGGCTGCACACTCCTTGGCCTAAGGCTCCTAGCCACTGGCTCACCCAGGTTGCCATGGAACCAGCTGCTCCTTTCAAGAAATGGCCTGTGATGTCCCTCCCTTCACCCTTCAGACCCCTGGGACATATGCCTGACAATGCCAGGAGTTCTAGAAGTTGTCCCTAAATAGGAGAGACAGAAGGGATCTCATAGATGCTCTCTTTCTGGGTTCATGCTGTCCTGCAGGTCGGCCAGTCCAGGTTAGCAGAGCAGCTAGGAAGGCTCGAATCTGCTCTTCACTTACTTGCTAGGGGACCCTAGCCAAGTTTACCCCCTTCTGTGTCTCAGTTCCCTCCCTTTAAAAGGGATAGGATGACACCACCTTCCTTGTGGGGTTAAGTAAAACAATACACATATGTGCTGAATGGTGTTGGCAATATTATTATTTCTATGCAAATTGTTCCTTTCCTCTACAGACTAAGAATTCTTTGAGTCCATTTTCGTATGAAACTTAAAGAAATAAAATCTACAATGATATACCCCTTCTCATCTATCAGATTGGCAAAAATCCAGAAGTTTGACAACACAGTCTGTTGATAAGACTGTGGGGAAATGGGCACTCTTACCCACTACTGATAAGAATACAGAATGGCACAGCCCTGTGAGGGAATTGGGGTGGCATCTAGCAAAATTACCCATGACCTGACAAAGTCACCCCAGCAGTCTATCTCAGAGATACACTGGCAAAAATGCACAAGAATACCAATCAATTGCAATGTATGGACCTTATTTGGGTCCAGATTTGAACCAGCAAAATGTAATGATAAAACATAGAAATAGTAATACTGGGTATTTGATAATCCTAAGTAATTGTTATTAATATTTTTAGTTGTGATCATTGTATTGTGGTTACGTTTTTCTTAAAGGGTCTTTATCTGTTAGAAAGACTTACTGAAATATTTATGAATGAACTACAATGTCTGGAATGTGCTTAAAAATAATCCAGGAGGAGGGAGTGTGTGGGTGACAGTCCTTGGGGGTTTATTACAGTGTCCTATTTTTGTACATTTGAAAGTTTCCATAATCTAATTAAGACAGTACACACAAAGCTGAGCCCTACTCCACTTAACACTACCCTAACCCTAGGACTCTTTCCTTTCCTCAGGTAACCACTGCTTTCCATTTGCTCTGAAGCTTTCCACACATTTTTCTGGGCATTTAAGTATTATATATGTACTCACCAGGGTGGGGGATAGTATTTTTTTGAGGACAGCCTTCTTTCCATTTACAGCAATGATATCATCCTGACGTATTATCCTGCCTCATGTTTTCTC
>NW_003852397.1:30182604-30229482 GCF_000181295.1 Otolemur garnettii
GGTCCGGGCTGGGGATTCGAACCCGCCACCTTAGGTGTACGTGGCTGGCGCCTTAGCCGGTTGAGCTATAGGTGCTGAGCCTCCCAGCCATATGTCTTAAAGAGCTTTCATGTCAGCACACACAGATTTATTCTGTTTTCCCTTCCTGCACCGGGTCATAGGAAGGGTGTGCCATAGATTATTCACTCATTCTCCTAATGATGGACACTGATGCTTTTCCCAGTCTCTTGACTATAGTCATTGCTGCAGTGAACATCTGTAGCTTTATCTCTTCATGCATGAGAGCGTTCCTATAGGATCAGTAGTAAGAAATAGAATTAAGTCCTATTTTATTTACAGCTGCTTAACCAGATCCTGACCGTTCCTTCCCTTGGCCTTGTCTTCTGTCAGTAAGGTCTCCATCACATGAGGTGCTCAACAAATGTAAGATGCTATTTTCATTGTTGTTATATTACCAGTATTCCTATAATTTCATAATTTCATCTCCCACCTCCTCCTTCATCTCTTAGTATTATTGCTCTAAGCTCACACTTCTACCCCCTGCATTGTGAGCCAATCTGCTCAGCCCTCTCCCACCCCACCTCTCCTTCCTGCCCACCTAGAAGAACCCTCTGGCCCTTGCTCATCACACCAGCCTCATCACGTGTCACCACCTTCCCCCTTCTGTCCTGCAGGTGCATAGGCCTGTCCCCACCCTGTCTTGCACCTGCCCGGCCCCATCTCGTGGTCCCACACTTTCTTCCCTTCTCAGCTTAACTGTCACCTAACAGCCAGCCATCATCTCCCACCCTGGAAGTGCTAGGAGCCTTTCACAATAGCATTTAGAGCAGTTTTTAATAATACTTTTAAAAATTAATCGAATTAACATCTGTTTTCCCATTGGATTTCAAGTGTTCTGAGGGTAGACACTGAGTGCGTTTTTACTCACCCAAGATCTATCACAGTGCCAAGAACATAATAGGGCCTCAATAAATATTAGTTAAATAAATGAATGACTATTTGCATATGACATATGGCAGCTCCCTTCATTTACATACTTAACTTGACCCTTGCTTCACTACAAGGTTTAATGGTAGAAGAGAGTCAAGTATCCAACGGAACCATTGGCCAGGATTCCCTGCAAGGCTCTTTTGTGCTCTAAAATTCCATGTTTCTTACAAAACAGCAGTTCCTTTGTGAAACTCTCCTCTGGCAGAAGGCATGCTTGGCAGTTGTCTCTCTAGGCCTACAGCTGGTACACATTCATGCATGGCCATGCCCTCTTGGTTACTGTACCTGGTGGCCAGGGTCTGGATCCTACGGGTCTCTGCCTCCTCTAGGCCTGGGAGCTGCACTTCTCCTAGAAAGTATTCCATAAGTCACTGTGAATGCGTGCAGGAATGATTGTGGAGTGCAGGAAATGCTTAAGTTTCAATTCTCTTCTAACTGTGGAGTCTCAGTTGAGACTAAAACATACACAAAAGTGCTTTCAAGAAAAATCCCTGGCCCTGCCCTTCCCTCTTTACAACTGAGTGCACATCTGCCTGGTTGGAATGCCTGCCCCAAAGGCCCTTCATCCCACCATGAGCCACTGGCCCCTTGCCACTGTGCCTGCCCCTGCCAGCAGCAGGGAGTCTCGAAAGGTGATGTGTTGGTGTCAGGCATCCTCTCCCTGCATAGTTTCTCCTATATGTAACGTGGCTGCCAGAATGCTCAATGCCAAGTTTTTCTGGGCAAACCAGCAACTTTCATGGCTGGCATGTCTGTTTTCCTCCTCTTAGTCACCATATTTTTCCCTTTCAAAATTCTTATTTCATAAATTTTACTGTATGAATTACTTGGGTAAGTTACTTCAAACTCAATTAAGGGGAGAAAAGAGCCAAACAAATATAAAGATAAAATTTGACATCTGAAGTCTCTACTTTCTTATTCTACCCCCCAATTTGGAAAGAATCTCAAGACTGATATTGACTTCAGGCAACATGTGCATCTTCAGAAAATTGTACCCTCCTTTGGAGAAATGATTGACTCCCGGGCCAGGACACAGAAAGTACAAGATGAACTCAGAACATCTTGCTGTGCCAGAAACTAAGGAAATGTGCAAAGAATGATAGCAATGTGTCAAAATATGGCCAATTTTAAAGAAACCACATCTGAGACAATGTGAACATCAAAATCAATAATGATATTAAGAGAGTATTAAAAAATTAAAAAGAGTATCATACATTGAATAAAATAAAAAGAAATACACATACACTCAATTAGTTAATTTAATTGTGGGAGAAGATGTCTTTGTTACAGTAGCAAAACAACCAGTAAATGCAGAAAGAATGATGGAATTAGAAAATCACCGTTTGGCTGCCACCAGATCAATAACTTTCAGGCACGAATCACAACAGATAAGGACACTAGTGGGTGAATGTTTGAAGGCTAAAAGAATATTTACACAGTCTCAAAGTCTCTCCCCATAAGGTACATATAAATTTATAAAAGAACAAGAGAAACCTTATAGTGGAAAAACGTAAAAAATCAGTGGTAGCGTCTATAGTAATGGGACAATTCAATAACACGTTTCCTGCTATAAGGCCCTGAGGAAAATACAACATCCCTGCTGTGGTATTTCTCTAAAGAATCATAGTCTGAATTTAATCATGTGGAAACAGCAGAAAGAATCAAAGCAAGAGCCATTTAATAAGACAACTGGCGTGAGAACTGTACATCTAAAGAGGATGAATTTTACTGTATGTAGATTATACATGCACCCAATTTTTGAAAAACAATTGGCTTGCACACCTCAAAAATGTTAATATCATGGAAAACAAAGACTGACCAAGAACTGTTCCAGATTAGAGATCAATAGACAGGTGAATGCAACATATGCTGCAGGATTTTCTTTTGCTATAAAGAACATTATTGGGACAATAAGGGAAATCTGAATAAGATTTATTGATTAAATAATATTGCTTTATGTTGATTTCTCCATTTATGTAAGAGAATGATCTTGTTTTTAGGAAATAGGTTCTGAAATATTCAACAACATCTCAGTTGGTTTGGGCCACTATAACAAAAATACCATAGACTGAATTAAACAACAAATACATTTCTCATAGTTCTGGTGGCTGGAAGTTCAAAGTCAGGGTTCCAGAATGGCTGGGTTCTGTTGAGAGCCCTCATCCTAGTTCACAGATAGCCATCCACTCCTTGCATCTGCACATGACAGAGAACAAAGAAGAAGGAACCTCTCTGGGGCATTTTATAAGGGCACTAATCCCATTCATGAGGTCCGCACCCTCATGACCTAATCACCTCTCAAATGCCGCACCTCCTAGTACTATCACCTTGGGAGTTAGAATTTCAATGTATCAATTTTTTTTGGGGGGGGGACAAACATTTAGTTCAAAGGAGCAGCAAAAGGGCATTTATGTCATGTCTGCAACTTAAGATCAAACAGTAAGTAGTTAGATAAGTAGGGCAGTAGAAGATACACAGATAGGATAACACAGGAAATGTAACATGTGAGGAATCTGGATGAAGGGTATACAGGAATATTTTGTACTATTACTGCAACTTTTCTGTAAATCTGAAATCATATCAAAGTTAAAAGTTCAGAAAGAACCCATAGCACCTGACAGGTGGATATCCTCCTGCTCTTTATACCCTTGAAGGGAAACTTGCCATTCTCTCTCAAAGGCCTGTCCTGATCTCCCACAACACACATTTTTGACAACACTAACTTAAATCTATTCTCCTATAATTTCAACCCATGTCAACTGTTCTGAATATAGTCAGATCAAGCCATAGAGCTATAAAATTATAGTCTACCTCCTTTCCTGGCATTACATACCTCTACTTATGTGTATGGCACAGATCACTGTTGTAATTCCCCATTGATTTGTGTCATGATTGGGTTTCTGTCTGTCTTCCCCTCTACATCATAAGCTTTAGGAAGGCAGGGATGTGGTCTGGCTTTGCTGAACATTGTGCCCACAGCATGGGATTCAATGCAAAATGAAAATGTGGGGCTCCCAGTTCAAAAACAACTGCAAGACAGCAAAAGCATGACATTAAACCAAGTGCAAGGTCCGTCTGAGCACAGGTCACAGTGCAAGTCTACAGATTGCACTCTAATGAAGCTGGCCATGCCAGCACAGTACCTGGTGCAAAGAAAGAGTTTGATCAATGTGTGCAACATGAATGAATGAGTGAACATTAATAAAATTCCTTGAGCATAGTTCCAAGTTGTGTATAAAGTTGAGGTCTCCTGCAGCTGATACTTTTATATAGACAATTGACGTGGGCCTTCATGCACCAACTCTAAATGGATTCCAGGTTGCAGGGGTGCCGATTCCTACCATGCAGCAGGAACAAAGCTGAACGCCAACACCCCACTTGCACCTCCCGACAGCCACCACTGAGGACAGGCCATCTTAGGCTCTTGACATTCTGAATCTCCATGAAGAACGTGGCCCCTTCCAGCCTTACCTCACCATTTCCACACTTCTGCTCTGCCCTCCCCCTTCTTCTCATCTCCTCTTTGGACTCAGTCCTAGGACAGAATGTTCTAACAAAGGAATGTGAGCCCCTCTGGAGCCCACAGGATGAACAATCCCCAGCTATGCCAAACTGGGCATGGAGGCAAAGCCACCAAACCCCTTTTCGTTCATGACCTACATTGCCATTGGTTCCGTGGACTGTTCATTCTGCAGCTCAAGGGGGAAAATGTTGCTATGACAACAGCTCCTGGAGCTTCAGGGATGCAAAACACCTACTTAAAAAAGTTCACTTCCCCATATGGCAAATGGACTTCATTAGTTGTTTCTAAATCAAATATTCAAACAAGATGGGCTGAAAAGAGAATATTTTTAAAGAGCTAATTCAGACTGTAGCACCAGAGCTACCCATTGAGATATTGGATGACAAAGATAGACTACCACAGTTTGGGGGGTTTACTTTTTTAAAGACAAATATCACAAATTATCAGTGTGCTCTCTCACTGATGTGAGCATGTCCCTGTGAAAAGGAAACAGGCATCTAGGTGCAAGGACTGATTCTTTCTTCCGAAAATCCCAGGAGGGGTTGTTTCTATTATGTTCTCCTCATAGCTGACTAAGGTTTCTACTTTTTTTGCAGTTTGTTGGCCAGGGCTGGATTTGAACCCGCCACCTCCAGCATATGGGGCCAGTGCCCTACTCCTTTGAGCCACAGGCGCCACCCAAGGTTTCTAATTCTTAACACTCCACCATCCAGCAACTGCTATGTGTGTGACAGAAAGAAAATGAGGCCCTTAGGTCTAAATTCCAGCTTTGCTATATGACCTCAGGCTAGTTACTTCTTTTAGTCCTACAAAAGACATTTATTCTTTCATCTAAACATCCACAAATGTTTCATGAGCAATTACTATGTGCCTGAAGTCACCCCCTCCTTCAGGGTGTTGTGTGGTCTGAGACCAATGTCAGGTGGAAATCACTGTAGAAATCATGATCACTTGTTATCTCTACTTCCTTTCCCCCTCCCTTCTCCCACCCAAAGACATAGTCACAGCCTCCCCTGACTCCCAAGGCCGAGCCTCCCATCACAGCCTGATTTGACTGGGTTGCCTTACTATGTACCCCCCCCCCCCACTGAGACTCTGAGTGGGTTCCTCAAAGGCAAGGATCAGGTTCCAATCCATCCCATCTCCCTAGGACCTGGTGCCACAGCAGGCACATGTGGTAAGTCAGATTCTGCATAATCAAAGTAACTGTTCAGAGCTAGTGTCCATAAGTAGTTTTGCACTGTTTTTTATGTTCCTCCTACAATCAATGATCTTGAATCATAATCACCTTCCAGTGGTGGCTTCAGAATTCCCACATGGGAGTGCTAAAGAGGGTCTAGAGCACATGTGGCATGCTGCATTCTTGTGTTACACAGATTGCACTGGCACGTCCATCTGGGGGAGCCCAAAACTGTGTTTGTGTGTCTCTCCTTGGATTATTTGTGTATGTGGTGATTTGGGCCAGGTGCACATGGAGATTATAAATGAACTTAACCCCCAACCCCTGTTGGAGTCCTCATTCCTCATCACCTTCCAGCTGAGCTTCTGTCATCTGATTCCATGTATTTCAGAAGTGACCTGTCACACATCTCACTACCTTCCTCCAAAAGGACAGCTTTTTTCATTTCCTTTCTTAGCTAAAATCCTAGTCCCAGGGGAGCACTACAGAGAAGAAAACATCAACTGAAAACAGGGCATCAAAACTCTGAGGACATGAACCTGAAACCACCAGGTCACCCTCCTTAATTTCAGCGTCTCCTTCTCCAGCCGTGCTTTGGAGAGAAATGTAGAACATCACTCTGGTAATCCCTTCCAGACACAATTATGTTCTAGTTACTGCCTACAAGGACCTACTTGATATTTCTCATCATACTCTGATTGCATTCAAAACTTGATTAGATTCTATTGATTCTGTCATAAAAAAGTAAAGGCAGGCTGCTTTTCTCCTGTAGTCTCTTACGTGCTTGATATAAAAATCCTACCTGTGCCTCATAGGCTTAAACCTCTATTTCTTTGCTCTGCCCCACTTCTAGCTTTCTCTTTCCCTTCTCAGAGCTGACATCTCTCTTCAGCCCTGTGCACTGGTTTTAGTTTTTATTGCTCTTATTTGCTGATCTCTGTTAGGGCTATTTGCTCTCCCAACTACCAGGGGGAAAAGGAGAAATATTTCTCCAATTCCCGGATAGTATCATTTCCTAAACTGCTTTTCAATGAATTCATTTATATTTATTGGTTCCAGGTGTTACTTCTCCCATCATAAGTAACTTCTCTTAAGAGAAAGTGACCTACAGTGGTGGGGGCCTCCTGCAGGGACACCCCCCTCCATTCCCATTCTCTGTATATAGCAAATGCTCACTCACCTTTCATGACCCAACTAGCCAGTCCCTACCCTGTAAAGTCCACCTTAGCTCCTTCAGGCAGTTGAAAGCTGATGAGCAGAAAGGAAGAAAACTGGGCTAAGGACTCCAAATGGAGCCATCACTGAGGATCATACGATAAAGAGCTCACACTGCCCAGTGACCAGTGAGACCTGGGTTAACCCACCTTTCCCCAAATTCCAATTATTCGTACATGTTTATCATGTCATGATTTCTTCTCCATATCAGAGCATCACTTGTACTTTAATTTACTTATAATTTTTCTTATAATCTACTTTGGGTTTTTTTTCACTTCTTTGCATTTATTTTTATATATATTTTGGGACAGAGTCTGTCGTAGACTGCCATGGTGTCATAGCTCACAGCAACCTCAAACTCTTGGGCTCAAGCAATCCTCTTGCTTCAGCCTCCTGAGTAGCTGGGACTATAGGCACTTGCCACATGCTTGGCTGCTTTTAGAGAGGGGGTCTCACTCTTGTTTAGGTTGGTCTTGAACTCCTGAGCTCAGGCAATCTACCCATCTAGGCCTCCCAGAGTGCTAGGACTATAGGTGTGAGCCACCACACCCAGTCTCTTTACACTTATTTTTAAAGAAATTTTATCACTATCACAATCTCTTGTCATAACCAGAAGGTAACTTGATCATTTAAAAGGTAAAATACAATGGAAGAATAACAGCTGGGAACTAGTTCAGAATTCTGGCTCCAAACACACAAAATTTAAAAATCCAGTTCAGATGCAAAACCATCCTTCCCTTCTATACTTCTGCTTCTCCTGTTTGTCTCTCCTCTCTTTCCATAGTATTCCTGATTAACAGGCCCCTTAAACCAGAGGTAAAAAATAAACAAACAAATCTACACAGGTACTATTCCCCAGGAAAACTGAGCTTCAAGTGATGGGATTTTGTAGGGGGTGAACGATGCCTCAGTTAACTATAATAATGTCCATTATGGTAGCCAAAAATGAGAAAATACAAACTTCCGGCTCGGCGCCTATAGCTCAACCAGCTAAGGCGCCAGCCACGTACACCTAAGGTGGCGGGTTCGAATCCCCAGCCCGGACCCGCCAAACAACAATGACGGCTGCAACCAAAAAATGGCCGGGCGTTGTGGCGGGCGCCTGTGGTCCCAACTACTTGGGAGGCGGAGGCAGGAGACTCGCTTGAGCCCAGGAGTTGGAGGTTGCTGTGAGCTGTAATGCCACGGCACTCTGCCCAGGGGGACAGCTTGAGGCTCTGTCTCAAAAAAAAAAAAAAAAAAGAAAATACAAACTTCCAGCAAAAGAGTATTGGTTCCACAAGCCATGAGATGCTCATATAATGAAATTTTATATAATACTTAAAAATTATGTTTTAGGGGAATATAAGAGACATGAAGAGATATTTAAATCCTAGAAGCAATTTGAGCAGCCTAGTAGAACTATAAAGATGCCATATGACCTAAGACTTAAGATCCAGTTTCCTCAGCTTTGTCAGTTTCTATGGAACATTACATTAGTTCCTTGAGTTACAGAAAATAAAGATTTCATGCTCAAGTACATTGGAAAACCTCTTGATTAATCACAGTGAAATGAACTTCTTTTCAAATCTTTTAATACACTAATGTATATCACAAATCTCTAAGAAGAGGTGCTAGGGAGATCCATTTCTAAACCATGAGACTAGTGTCCTGGGGACCATATAAATAAACCCTTAATGGATTGTATACACATATGGATCAATACAGAAGTCTAAAAAGCAGGCACAAAATGCTGGTGATTCAAGTTGGCTATTAGAAATATGGATGATCGGTGGTGCCTGTGGCTCAAAGGAGTAGGATGCCGGCCCCTTATGCCAGAGGTGGTGGGTTCAAATCCACCCACGGCCAAAAACTGCAAAAGGAAAAAAAACATGGATGACTATTATAGGTATTTATTATTATAATACAATAGGACCTCATCCTAGAAAAAGTGCTATATACTTCACTGCTAATATCATTATGGTTACACCATATCTCAGCAATGAGATGTGTAGCACTTTTTGTAGGATGAGTTCACAAACTTTATTGTCAGACCTCATATGACCATAGGTCTGGTGGCCATTTCAGAAAAAGAATTCCAAAATTGCTTTGAAGGATGGACTAGGTTCTGGCTTTGGTGCATAGCTTCACAAGGGGAGTACTTCAAAGGTAACCATAGTCATACACAGCAATGAGGTATGTAGCACTTTCTAGGATGAGTTCATGAACTTGTCAGATCTCATACATATTGCCAATGTTGATTATTGCTCTTCTCAACAGTAGTAAGAGTAATGAGGCAGATTCTTTGGAGGACCTTCCCCTGGTTCCCACTGGCCATCACAAAAAGTACCCTATCTCCAACTGGAGCCTTGTAATCACTGTCATCATTAGCAGCAGAGTCAGTGGATCATTGGAAGGCTTTTCATTTTTCAAATTTTTTCATTGAGGTAAAATTTGCATAATACAAAATTAGCCCTTTTAAAGTGTGCAATTCAGTGGGATTTAGTCCATTCACAATGTTGTACAATCATTCCTGCCATCTAATTTTTAACTGATAGGCATGGGATAAGGATATATAGCACTGTGCCATGAATTTTTGGCCCATTATCCATGACCCTTTTCCAAAAATAATAGAAGTGGGCTGTCAAGGAATATGTTCACAGATATATGCTAAGGATGTAAAGCAGACAATCAGGGCCATGAAAGGAGAAATATAAATATGCCAACCCTGAATTTAATACAATGCTTGTGATTGAGCATAAAGAGTATCTCTGAGTTTCCTGGCAGCCAGGGCAAAATGGGAAACACAATAATGAGTGGCCATTATCCAAAAGGAGAAGGAAAGTGAGCTAAAATGTTTTTCTGGTCCTTAATTCTAAAATAAATGGTTCACATGAATTTTATATATAGAACATCGACATACATACTAGGCAACAACTTTAATTACTGTTTCGTAACAAACGTACAAGGAAGGATTTTCATATGATTGTTTTTCAATAAATATTTGCACATGAATTAATTAGCCAATAAATAAATGAATGAATAAAAGATAAATATCTACTAGCTCAGCTGCACTCACATCACACAAGCCCTTCATAGAGTCAGTATGACAGAACTACATGCTCAAGGAAAACTACAATCCTAAACCAATAAAAAACCTGTTTAAATAAACCTAAACTGTATGGCAATATTAAATATATGAACCAAATGAAAATATCAGAAACTTCTGAATTATCTCCTGAGAGCACTAACAATGTCGCGAAACCATAAATCTTTGAGTACTTCCTGTTGTTTTATAATTTTGTGGAACTTTTATGATGAAGTGGTCTCCATTCTTTGGTCCAGATACACATAACTTGTTTCAAAGCACAAATTTTTAGTTGAAGAAGAGTTTCAAGTACTGCTGGAATAAGTCTACTTCCCAAACTATTGAAGTTAGAACAGCCACTTGGGAACAACCCTTCTCTTTAGTCTGCCTCATTCTGTCAGTGCATTGACTCCTCCCATTCAACACTCTAGTTTCTGTAATTTGTAGCTTAGATTTCCAGAGGAAATTCTTCCACCTCACAGCAGTGTCATGATTTTTCTAGTCTCTATCCTCCAGGCTAAGCTTAAGAACAAGTGAAGACAAGTGAGAAGAAATATCCTGGAAGACACGTAATATTGCAGAAGACATGTCTAAAAGGTTAACCATGGCTCTCCCCTGCACTTGACATTATGCACTATTTTTTAATTTTTAAGTTTTTTCTTTCTCATATTCTCTGACTTTTCTTATCCTTGCATTACTGATTCATGAGAAGTTCTTCGGCTTTGTTTTAAGGAGAAAGCAGAGTTTGAGAGAACAGGTATAGAGGGGAGGCTCTGTGGGGTGGAAGACATCTCACTCATCCATCCGCTGGTGGGAACAACTCATAAACCAGGGGTAAACACTCCCACCTCACAGACGTGTTATAACAGGGGTGGGAAACCTCTTCATGTTGGAAGGCTGTGGTCAAGAAACTTCAAGTAGATATACTTAAAAATATATATTATTTGATAAAATGTAACTACCATGTATTTAATAATTTCAAAAAATGAAAACTATTTGTTAATTTTAAAGTTAACTAACCTTTGGATGACCCGGTTGCGGTAAAGAGGTCTGCCATTTCAGTTAATCCTCTAGATGGTTATCAGTCAATTGTGACCTCAAGGGCATCTTGATTTGGGTTAGGTAGGAGAATGTAAGATTCCTAGCAATAAATAGCTAATCAAGAAAGCATTTTTAAAGTATTCTACTGTTTTTTTCCTTATTTTAACTGGATCTTTCTTAGCATCAGACGATGACTTTAAAATGTCATCTACTGAGAACTCAATCAATGACATATGTAGTTCTTTAGGTGCCTTGTGATAGCAACTAGGTGAGGTTGAAATGCTAATTTTAGTGTGATGTCATGATTCTCAGTAAGTGAACCTTTCATCGTATTCAATTAATAGGTCTATAATAGCTACACAGTCTTAAAATGATTCACATACATCATCTTGTTCATCAATGACCTGTGCTAACTGGGGATAATGTTCATCGAAAAATTCCTTTTGAAGAAGTATTTTGGAAAAAGATAGCTTTTCTCCAAATGCTCAGATTTTTTTTTTGGCCACATATCATATATAGACTTAGTTTTACCTTGCAAAGAAATATTTAAGTCATTTTATTTGACATGACATCAAACAGAAATGCGTATTCCTATAGAAAATTTTTCTTTCAATAATTCACATTGCTGATTCTATTCTTCATAAACTTTAACCATCTATTCTCACCGAGATACAATGTTGGCTAACACCTGTCTCTGCAATAGCCAATGCACTTTGGAATGATAGAGCAAATCCACACTGAATACCTGCCATCATTCCACTTTAGCATGTTGTGAAACTGATGATACTGTGTTGCCTTTGAATGAAGATAGTTAACAATACTTAGAACTTGTTACAAAGTGTCATTTAAGATAGTAGCTTTAGCCTGGAGACTTTGCTGATGTAAGATAACAATGAAAAGAAATAAGAGCGTCCAAATTTGTTAATACCTTTTTATTGGTACAATAAACCCTTCTTATTTTCCTGTCACTGAAGGTGCACTGTCTGTACATACACTAAGTTTACCAAGTTCAGTCCAACTTCACAACACTTATCTTGAATGTTGTTGAAGATAACTATTCCCCATGTTCAGCAGGCAAGAGTACCCAAAGCGAGTACTTCTTTGTAGCAAAGAAAATCTTCTCTTATGACCTGAATGAAGTCTAATACCTGTCCGTCAGAAGTACCAGTTGATTCATCCAAAGTGATTGAATAATATATATTTTCCTTTTGAAGTAATGCATGAAAGTGTTCTGTCAAGCTAAAGGCTAATTCATACTGCCAATCAGTTATGACTCTTCTTGAAAGAGGCAGTAGTTTGCACTATGGAGCATTATTGAGATTTAAGCATCCTACAACTTTGACAATGCATTCTTTCACAATTTATATATCACTGAATGGCTTCCCTTTTTTTCCTGAGTCCAAAGCTACTTTGTAAGTTCCTTCAGTGGCATTATTTCTAGATATTATTACTGCTTGAAAGAATTGTCTTTGCTTTTACCTTTTGTCTTTTAATTCATGCCTCTCCCTCTAATTTAAAATATTTTGGTCCTTATTGGTGATATAATGCTGATGAGCATTGAATTTCTTATGCTGATATTATAGCATCACAAAGAAGAAAATCATCTTTTCTTTAGCAGAAACAAGACAATATTGCAATTCCCAATCCTTGTTAGAAACTCTGTCTTCTTCCTTTAGCATCCTCTGGGTCTTCTTTAACAGGATAAGTTGTTAAGCAGACAATTAAAAAACACTGTTGAACTGTGAAACTATTCACAAATTTCACTTCAAACAGAAACACAGTGCACCGTTGTTGAAAGCTGGTAACAGACTGGCGTACTCAACCCCCATAAACTCCTGCCAACCAGCCTCATGCAGAGATCAGGGGCTCATATTAAGCATGTGCTTACTATATTTTTAATATGTTGTCACAAATGGTAACTATAAATATTATTGAGGTTTTATTTTATGTAATATCAATAACATTAACACAACAATAGTAAAAAGAAGAAAAAATTGTCTAGAATCCCATTTTCCCACCAAATCAAGCTATTTTCATTAGCCCACAGCTGTCCTAGCTTTGACCCACATGATTGGTACATAGCTATATTATAAAAAGCAACTTTGCATCCTGACTTTTTTCCATCTAACATTATATGATAAGCATTTTTCTGCTACATATGAAGCATTAAATGATGCTTTGCTACTCAAGGACAATAAGTACTGCGGTGACCCTGTCTATAACATAAGCCGTTGCTTTCATATTTTCTAAATTAAATCCCTCAGGATGACTGATATTGGCCCTTGAATGAACCAAATTCTTTGTAATAAAATCAATATCACAGGGAGGCAAATTGGGGCATTTTGGGTGATGATAAACATTAACCTTTTATAAGCTTTAATTCTGATGAGTTTTGGTTTGCTACAATGTACAAATGTACCTTGGAATGTGATCTAAGAAGTGAGCTGCCTTTCTGAATGTGAGTGCAGACTCCCACCTCCAGAGCCAAGCCAGGAGTATCAGAAGCCTGCAGATCCAGGATGGCCCACTCTGGCATGCAGGCTCTTTCCTCCCCCATGCGCAGAAGCCTGAGTAAGTGGAGGTGGGGCAGGGCCACAGGAGAATGGCTGGAGCCAGCCAGAGCTGGGAGATGATAGAGCACAGACTCATTTAGGAACAAAGACAGCACATTTAGGTAGGGACAGCAGGTGTGGATCAGGAAGTAGTGGGGAAAACATGTTGTCAAAATTGGCCCCCAAAATGAAAAACCTTCAAGTCTGCTAAGGAGTTTGAATGTAATCGTGTGGGTGCTTTGGAACCCCTCAGAGTTGGTGAATGAGGGAGTGGGCCAGCCCAGGGGATGAGATGGACTGAGACAAGAATAAAGAGTTATGAAACAAAGGAGAAAACAACTCTGGCAGGGGTCCAGAAGAAGAGGGAATCACCATATAGATGCTGGCTAATGGGTCCTCAATGCTGTGCCAGCCTCTGTGCTATGTACTTGGTTTGTATTTACTAATTTAATCCCTTGAACAATCTCTGATTTGGGTCCTGTTTTCCAGACGAAAAATTGAGGTCCAGGATTATTAGGTGATTTGGGCAACTTGCCAAGGTCACAAATGGTAAGTGGCAGCCCCAAGACAAAAATCCAGGCCCAGCTCCACACTAGTCTGCCTGTACAAACGCATGAGATCTGTGACAGAGGCCCCGTAAGAGTCCTCCAGATGAGTGGGCAGGCATTCCAGGCAGAGGTGACAACACACGCGAACACCCAGAGATAAAGAACAATGGAATACAGACAGAAGTTCCAAGAAAGAAATACACCATAAAGGGTGAAGATGAATGGGTGTTGTGCCAGAGGTTGAAGCCAGAGAGATTCGCACTGAATTTAGACAGACAGTGAGAAACTGAGGAGCTGAAGATAACTGTGACGTGCTCTTTACTCAGCTTGTGGTAGCCGGCAAGCTAATTAATGTAAGAAGCCCACCACTGGAGACTCACCATAAGTAGTCTGCACAGGCAGAAAGCCTCAGGGCCTTATATATAGTGGCCAGAAAAACAGTGGCTATGAGTCAAATACTAATTACATAAGAATGACATCATATTGCTTAAGCATGGTTACTTAAGTTTAACTGTGACACCTGTCATTACTTAAGATAGCACGACACCTGCCAGCCTCAGGCAAGAGGAAGATCAACTCATCTTCCCCACAATGGCCAGAGAAGGGAATCTCTACTTCAATCTCTATGACATTCAGTGTGCAGGGGCCAGTGACAATGGCTGCGAAAGGCCTGTGTCCCTCCACATTCCCTCAGATAGCTGTCCCCAGCAGCCTACACAAGACTGGGTTCACATGCTGTATGTTTACAGCTGGGAAGGATTATTTTGGCCGAGAGTACCTCCACTCTGGCTGGTCTCAGTACAGCCATGCATCCATCTAGCAAGCATTAATTGCATACACTGAGAAGAACACTGGCTACACAGATTAACAAAATTGCCACAGTGCTTACACAAACCCACACCTGAGATGAACTTCCTTCCACTCGGCATAGAACAATCTTGGACAAGAAGGGTCTCCTTATAGGGTACATCAAACTCTTTGTTCTTTCTTGGGAAAATTTCATCCTATAGAGCAGTGAGATTGCACAAGATCTTCCTGCTGGAGAAGATCAGGTTTTACTCACTTGTTGCTAATAAAATAAACAGCTGGGATAAGTAATCTCACCTTGATTATAGCTGCATTTGAACCAGTTGATCCAGACTGGTGATTTTATGATCAAAATCTTCAGCCCAAAGCATATCTAGGAAGCCAATCTCCCTACCTCCGAGTCCCTGAGCTACAGGCCACTCAAGGGTTCCAGCATGGACTCTGAAATTGGAGATATAGGCAGTCTCTGAGTTACAAACATCTGATTTAATACAACTACAAACAGGGGCCATTATAATAATTCCCTGAGTTATGAACATCCAACTCGCACTTACAAACAGGGGCTATTACAGTAAGTCCCTGAGTTACAAACATCCAACTAGTGTACAGCTCACACATATGAACAGGAGCTATTTCGGGTAATAGATAAATGTAGGTTAAGTATACCTGTTCCAATTTATGTACAAATTCAACTTAAGAACAAACCTATAGAACCTATTTTGTTTATAACTAGGACTGCCTGTACTGGACCCCAGGCTCCTCTAAGTCCCTGGGGTGCTTACTCTGGGAGAACTCGGGGGTTTTCTCAATGGTGGACTTTAGCAGTGCAAAGGTTCAGAGTTTGACAGGTTCCCTGAAGTTGGACCATCCTTTGAGGCACAACTTGAAAACCACTCGTGTGATCTTGATTTGTTCAATCTTGCTAATGCTCCACATTGTAAACATACGCTTGTCCATTTCTCAAAAAGACAGTTTCAGCTACAACCTGGCTTAAAACTCTCCAGCTGGCCTCATCAGGACTGGGGTGAACTTATCCTGAGCAGAAGGAATGCTGAGCATGCAAATGGCCCAGAGAGAACTCCATAGGCCATAGAGCAATTATCGTGGAAACAGAGGGACATTTAGAAAAGCAGCCGCAGCAAAGATTTGTCTAGCACAGGTTTGCTAAAGGACCTACATCTCCTTCAAGAGAGACTGCCTTTTATGCAATTAAAATGAATCCTCCATCTGTCTAAAAACCACTTACATAAAGCAGCCCCTTCTCCCCCGCCTCCACAGGTTCGGCATCTATCACCAGGTCATGATTTCTGGCCAACGTACACCGAGTCCACCGCTAATGTGCACATAGCCATGTTCCCCCCAAAACAAACTGCTAAGGAGAGAAGCCCCTTTATAGACAAACTAAGGCTTAAAGGTTGAAAGAGAGAAAAGAGAGAAGCCCGTTAGTGGTAGCCTGCTTTAAACATACATAGGAGCAGTCCTTAGGTAGGGAGCATGCTTCCCCCTCATGCATTAGCATATAGTTCCATCTGCATTGCCGCTGAGAGCAGCCTGAAGTACGATAAAGTCTGAAAATATTACATGTGTGTGTCTCTACACACACTCACCCAGAACATGTCTCTGGGTAGAATGAATAAAGAGGTAGCTTTACTGGAAAGGGCTCAAATCCTGCCTCTCTCTACACACACAGACACACACTCATACATCCCTTTAATAGATGAGGATACTGAGAGGACTGTTTCCCAAGATGGACTTTTAGATTCTAGGACAATGTTGGGGCCTGTTTGCTGCCCACATCCCAGAGGTTCCAGAAGAGGCAAAGCAAACTAGCTGGCCAGGGCAGGAGGACACTTATGTCTCACAGAGAGCAGTGGAAATGCCCTCTCCAACTTCCAATGTTTGGCCTTCTAGGCTGGCTTCAGGCTCCCACTGTCTTCAGGCTCCTTCTCTCTCTCCTGTGAGCCTGAGAGAGAGGAGAAGCCACAGTCTCAGGGCATGAGGTATAGTGAAGCTACCAATACCTTGGGCTTGGGCATCAGGCAAATGTGAATGCAGTGCTGGCTCTGTCACTTATTAGCCATTTGACCTCCAGAGCTCAATTAATCTCTCCAAACCTCCTTTCCTCCTCTGCAAAGCAGAAATAACAATGCCTCTCCAGCAGGTTTGTCATGGGAATCACGTGAGATGATATGTGCAAAAAGCTTAGTCCAGGAAGTACATTCCACAAGTGGCAGCTCTTATAGCATTTGGCTGTATTGTTACCTGCATAATTATCTCTTACTAGAATGAAAGTGCTCTGAAAGAAGGGTTGATAGTTTATTAACTCCTATACTCTGATGGATAAACACTGTGCCAGATATACAGTAGGCACTAAATAAACACTTGCTCAATTAATGGTTAATTTTAGACCTGTGCCCATTGTACCTATAATGATTAATTTTGTATATCAACTTGGCTGGGCCATGGGGTACCCAGATATTTTGTCAAGCATTATTCTGGATATTTTTATGAGAGTGTTCTGAATGAGACTAGCATTTAAATGGGTAGACTTTGAGGAAAGCACATTGCCCACCACAAGGTGAATGGGTTTCATCCAATCAGCTGAAAGCCTGAATAGAACCAAGACTAACCTCCACAGAGCCGAAAGAATTCAGCCATTGGCTACCTTTGGACTTAAATTGCAATTCTTCCTGAGTCTCCTGCTATTTTACCCTGTTGAATTTTGGACCCACCAAGGTTCCACAGTCATATGAGCCAACTCCTTAAAGTAAGTCCCTCTCTATAGATATACACCCCGTTGGTTCTGTTTTCCTGGAGAACCCCGAATAATATAGTATCTAACCTGCTATTGTAGAAACCAGACAAATGGGAATGCATTCACCCTCCTTAACCTACAAACATAGTTAATACCAGTTTCACAGCACTTTTACAAGCTTAACTGGCCAAGAATCACACCCATTTAAACAAATTATTTTATTCAATGCACACACAGGCTTGTTAGCTAGGGATCATGAGCCCTTTTCAAAAAAAAACAAATTATTTTTTATGGAGATAAAGTGCACCTATATAGTTTACCATCCTTACGATATTTACATGTATAGTTCGATGGCAATAAATACATTTCTATTTTCTTTTTCCCTTTCATCCCCTACCCCTCCCTTTCCTAGCCTCTGGTAACCACCAAGCTTCTCTCTTTCTTCATATGATCTACTTTTCCATCTTCCACTATGAGTAAAATAAGCGATATTTGTCTTTCTGGGCTTGAAAGAGCACTTTTTCAAGAGAAGAGAAAAGTGGGGCTCAGATAGATCAGTTAACTTTCCCAAAGCCACACAGTTTAATAGATTGCAAAAATGACTCTGTTTTTCATCTTTTCCTATTTCCAAGCTCTCTGTCATGTAAGGTGTCTATCCATTCCAATGCTGGGCCTTGGTCATGTGACTTGCTTTGGCCAAGGGGATGTTAGCAAATGAGTTACAATCAGAGGCTTAAAAATGCTCACATGACTGGACCCATGCTGCCTCTTAATTCTGCCACTGCAAGACAGCATGATGGGTTAACCTGCTAGAGGATGGGAGATATGTGGCATAGAGGCCAGACACCCCATCACTCTGCCCAGGCCATCCTAGATCAGCTGTCAGCTAACCTGATTTGTGAGATTTGTGAGTATTTTTGGTCAAGATCAACATAGTTGCTTAGCTGACCACCCTAGAAGCATGAGCAATAAGTACTTTGTATGCCTTGGAGGTTTTGGTGGGCTTTATTCCATGGCATCATTTTCACAATAGATAACTGATCAACAGAAGTAATGGGTCTCTATGGTTTATCTTACAAGGGTACAAGTGAATCTTTCTAAAAGTAGAATATAAACATCTTAACACAATAACTAAGAAAATGACATAAAGGCTATGTTAATCAGTTTGATGAAAATATTTCAAATTGTATATGAAAACACCACACTGTACCCCATGATTGCATTAATATACACAGCTATCATTTAATAATAATAATAAAAGAACTAATGAGTCTCCAAAGAAGCCTTCCTAGTTACACAGTCTGTGTTGTTCCAATGCATGAGATAGTTAGATGTCACCTGAAGGAGATCTCCTGGTATAGACAGAACTTTTAAAATGTTGAGAAAAGGTTCCTCTGCAGTCCAGCCATGAGAAAATAGCATGCCTACCAGTCCCTGGGCTACCCAATAAACATGCAGGCTAAGCACAGGTGCCAGGCATAGCCTAGAAAGGCAGGGGCAGCAACACAAAAATGAGAAACTTTTTTTTAAACTTGATATTTCAAAAAATAAGCATTGAAGTAGTCATCATAACTTTTTTAGAATTCCTTATGCTATTTTATGGTTGAGGCTTTTTTATAAGAGTTACATCCTGGGAGGTGGGTATGTCCCCAGAATCTGTTACAGGCTTAAGGCCTCTAAAGGGCCAATGTGCCCTGCTGGTCCCCAGGGATACAGGGGACCAAGGACTACATTTATCCTTGGGAGCCACTGCAGGACTTGCAGGGAGCAACACATGAAGCAGCTTGGGGGTGGGGGGACACCCAAGGAAGAGGAGCTGAGCTTCTGCAATCTGTTTCTAACTACTTCTGCCTGTGAATCATCTACAGCCACACTCCCTCACAGCCCTCATATTACATAAATAATGTACAAAATGAGCAAGATCAAGCCACCACCACAGATGAGCCTGACCTTGAATTATCAGGGAGGAGCTAGGAGGCTGTTTGAGAGACCGGTGGAATCTCTCCAGAAGGTCAAGTTTTGCTTGGTTTCCCTATATCACTAACAGTTTTTAGAAAGCCAGTCACCTTTAAGGCCCGGGCCCATAGGAAACTGTCTTCAATGTCAATTTCTTACCCAGTAAAATCTCTTAAAAGGAAAATAAAAGTAGGTTTGCATGCCAAGAAGAAAAAGGAGCACAGAGCAATCCCAGAGGACTTGAAATTCTGGCAAAATCCAACTCAGGGTGAAGGTGGGTGTAGGAGGGAATGATCACTAATTAAATGAACAAAGTTGTGAGTGCTACACTCTGGTAAAATCTGGGGACAGAATCTGTATGTGTTTCCTCTCTGAACATTCAAAAGCTATGTAAAGATGATACTGTCAGGTTAGCCTAAAGAGTAGCCGATAGAAAGCTTCCCCAGTCATTCTCAGAATCTAAGTTGCTTCCTGGAGACTGGTTGTGGAAGTGAGCTGAAGAACTCACCAATCCCCAAGTAAATTAACAGGAGAAAAAGGAGGAAAATGCAGGAAAAGAAGGGGAGGAAAAATTCTTATGTAGTGGCAAGCTTTATCTTATTTAATTTTTTGATAATCCTGTGAAGTCATTATTCTATAGATGAAAAAACTCTATAGATGAAAAAACTCAGAGAGCTTAGGTTACTTAAGACCACTCAGCCAGTATTGGGGGAGTGGGGTTTAGAGCCCAGCCTCTCTAACTTAAATCCCTTAAGTCATGGGCCTATAATATAAGACTCCGAGAAAACAGCTTAGTTACTCTAACACATATTTAAATGTTTCCCATTTGGATAAATGCATCTACAGTTGCAAAGTACTTTACTCTGTATGAACAGAGGAAAAGGTTCATTCTCAAAGCACAACATTTATGTTTGAAGTAAATTTTATTTAATTTAGTCTTCTGTAGCATGTCTTATGAAAACCATATGAATTTATTTTGGCAGAAGAGCCCTTCTCCTTCATCTTCTTAAATGCTATTAACCTGCATGGTCTTTCCTCCATTCATCATTTATTCATTCATTCAAGAAATATATATTAAGCACCTATTAAGTGCCAGGCACCATGCTTATTCTTAGGACTTACTAGATAAGGTTCCTCCCTGAAGGGGCTCACGGTTTATATCTGGGGCTGTTCTGGACAGGACTTCTAGAACTCATAGTCTATTAGTGGCATTTAGGGTCAAAAATAAACTCATAGCCCAAAAGAGAATAAGTAGATTCTCTAGATGTAGGATTTTGATAACTGAATATATATCTCTCTAAATGACCAAATGATTATCAGACTTTCAACCAAGTCACCCACACTCAAAATAAAATTAAAATTTTAAAAATAGCATTGTGTTCACAATTCACTGCTTCCTCATTTCATTCTACCAGTATAGCACACTCCTAAAATAAAACAAAAAGAGTCAAATATTCCAGCTTTTTAAAACTGGATCAAAGCCAGTACACTGGGCTTCTGCTGTAGAATAACCAAGACCCCTTCTGTAAACCTATAAATAAATTTCAGCAGATGCTTGGACTCAAAGGGTCAAAGTGAAAAACCAACCCACTGATCCTCAGAATGATGCATGCAGCCTCCTTTCCCAACTCCTCTCCTACTTTGAGAAAGCCATTCTTTAGGAAGCTATTAGTACAGAGAACAGTATTTTCCAAGTGATAAGTGACTCCAGGAAAACCTAGGAGGATAGGTACCCCCATAGAGAAGTGAGTAATCTCCACATTCCAGTTCTACACGGTTTCTTGTACTCCCAAGGATACAAGAAATGAAAGCCACTAAAAAGGCCTCTTTCAAGGTACTGTGAGGAGCTCCACACTCAGCCGCCTCCACCACTGGCCACTCAGAGTGCCAGATCACAGACTGTGAATGCCAAGCGCACTCTACCGCAGGATTAGAATGAGCATCAAGTCATCAGTCTCCAGCTCTGGTTTTGCAACATCACGAGGGTGACCACATATCTAAATGGTGGTTCTGAATTTTCCAAACAAATTAACTTTATTCATTTAATTTGGAAAAGGTAAGGAGATAGCAACCATTTAAAGAGGAATAGGAGCATAAAGAGACCCCATAATGAGAGTAGTAAACAACCATGATATTCAGAATAAAGCAGAACACACACTTCTCAAGGGCTTGTGGACTTTTTCCATCTTGTTCTTTGCTGAAGTTGCTGTGCTTCACACGTAAGTGTTAATCCACGTCTACCGAGTAAGTGAAAGGATGATGCTGATGACGAGTGTTTTCCACATCTTTTGTGATAAGCAACTCACCTCCGTCATCTCATTTAAACTCCTTGACATAATAATAATCAGGAACCTGTACAATCCAAGTCTGTCATAAGGAAAACATTTCATTTCTTCAGGGTCACGTACCTTCAGGGAAGATCCAGGTTTTGTTGGGCTTGAAACTTACACAATTTATAGAAAAGAATATAAAACAATAAATAAAAATTTAGATATGTAAGCATACCGATTGAGAGTAAGGAAAGAAATTACAACAAATTATACATGTAAAAATTTTATAAATATCATAAAATCATAAAAATAAGATTTATTTAACTTAATTTTATTATATTTCTTTGTATATCTGTTGGCTGTATTTTTTAATAAGGAGAACAGAAAAATAATTTCTTTCCTGTAATGTGGTTGACCAAACTTTGCTTTTGTTATTTTCAGCTTCATGACTCATTATAGAAGATAGTGGGAAAATCCTTAGTGGTGTTATCAAGTTTGGGGAAAGCTCTATTAAGTTTCTTTGATATCTAAGCTGTAAGACTACAGGAAATTTCAAGTTTTCCTGTCAATGACTCATCTTGAATCCACACTGGTGATTAGACAACACTCATTAAGCTATTTGTTGTCAACAGACCTCTTCACTATAGTGACTTATTATGAAATTCATGTTACCTTTGCTCTGTGTCAAATTGGCAAGGAATTTAAATCTTTTCCCAATGTGTTCGTGTGATTTGCTCCTCTTCACTAATTGGATTATCAAAACTTCACGAGCATCTTCATTATTTCCAGTCAATATTTCTCTTGTGCTGTGAATGAATGAATAAAACTTCTCTCTCTGTTAATAAATGAGTTTGATATAATCTAAAAATGTTTGTCATAATTGCCTTCTCAGTGTCTATTAGACTATATTGCTTATCTCTGTCACTTCTATTTCATGTTATATCTTTTTTTTTTTTTTTTTTTTTTTTTTTTGCAGTTTTTGGCTGGGGCTGGGTTTGAATCCGCCACCTCCAGCATATGGGGCTGGCGCCCTACTCCTTTGAGCCACAGGCACCGCCTTCATGTTATATCTTTATATGAATTTTCTTTCAGTTCTTTAATAAGTTTAATGATGACCACAAGAAATAGACCATTCACTAAGGATGAAGGAGGGAAGGGGAGAGAGGGGAAGGGAGGGGGGCAGGACGATAGAGAGAGGGTTGGTAGGGGGATCACACCTATGGAACATATTACAAGTACAAGTTGGATTTATCAGGTGTAGAGCATAAATGTCTTAATCCTGTAACTGGGTAAAAGTGGTGAAGGCTATGTTGCTTAGTAGGATGTAAGCATTCCAATTTGTACAAATAATCAATACACGGAATCCTATAATGGCATAAATGTATTTATGATTTATGTACAAATGACTTAATAAAAAAAAATAAATAGACCATTTACTTATGTTAAAATCTGGAGCTGTGATTTTTCACTTGTTTTATTGCACATTCTCAAATGACTTTCCAAATTGCAGTTAAAATGGCATATTCCCCACTCAACAATCCCTCCCAGCGAGATTCCCAAAATGCCCTCGGGAGTTCTGGTGCCACAAGAAAAAGAGAGACTAAGAGGAATTCAGAGTGGATAGAGACAGCAGAGTGAACTGATTGACTTTTTGGCCACAAGGCTAGGACTGTTTCCAGGGCCTTGGAAGGGGCTTGGGAAAGAAGGAACCCCAAAATGTAATCATCAGCTTCATGGGAAACTGGGCTCCGCACAGCTAGCATGTATCAATCTGACTCCACCCCTAAGCACCTGACCTCTGCTATATATACTGACTATCTAAGAAATGGACAAAACAGAATGTACAATTCCAAGAAAATTAGCCAGCTCTCCTGTAGCAATGTCTTCCATGAAGTGTCAGAGAAATACCCATGATTCTTCTGTAAGGTGGCAAACAAAATACAATTTTTAGAGAATTCTTGGGTTCAAAAGAGCTAAGCTAAAAACTAAGTGCAGAGTTCTCAAATAAATTCAAATTCACAAAACATCAAAAAATAAATATGGAAAGGAAAGAGAAACCATCTCTGCATTCTCTGAGCTCTCATGTCAGGAGGTACAACAGGAAGGGCCTGCTAGTTAACACAGGTCACAGCCAGACCTCCCTGCCTATGAGCACCTGTCGGCCCCTGTCACCAAGCTCATCCCTGATAGCCATGATCTCGGCCCTCTGGGAATTACAAACCTTCAACTCAGTGCTGGAATTGGGGACATATCTGTCCCTCCTCCCACAAGGGTACAGTGGGACCATCGTCACTCCTCTCAAGGAAATATGTGTGTGTGTGTGTTTCAGTGTGGCTCTTCAAATCTTACATATGCCCTGGAAATTATAAACAAATATAATTAACTAAAAAATTGTTACACAGCTGAAACATCCATCTTTTTCCTGCTACAAATTGTTAAAGATATAAATAGAGTATGTATTCTCCCATCTCAGGGTCACCAAAGTATTCATTCCATGTGAAAATTCTCATTATAAAATTATTTTAAGACTCAATTTTTTAAATAATATTCTTAAAAGAAGAACTCCACCTACTCATGCCACTGGGGAACTCACTGTTGATAAAGCATATACAAGGATATATCTACTCAATAATTTCTCCACCTACCAAAGAAGTAAAGATATAAACACAAATACCTATCACACCATGCAGCAAGTGAGAGGGAAAGGCCAAAAAATAGACCTGTTACAGAGCTATGGGGATGTAGAAGAAACAAATTTCCAAAGAGGAACTATCAGGAACTTAAAGGCATTTAAAGCAATCTCCTTTATCTAAATCAGAAATGTATTTTTAAAAAATGAAAAGAATACAGTTCAGAGAACTTGAAAATACCTTGAAAAATAAAACTGAAAAAGAAAGATGACAAAGCTCTCCCTTTTTTCCTTCTTCCGTGGGTGATTTTTACACAAAAGTCGATATTGTATTTATTCCGTGTAATTGTGCTTCACTAATCAGAGATCCTGTTCTATCATCCTCTCGATTATCTTGTTTTCCTGCCTCATTTGCTTTCTGCTTCCAAACTCTGGCAAGATTATCCTACAACATTATCGCAAAGTAAATTTTAACTGAATTTGCAATTTGAAATCATTGATTTTTTTTGAAGTTTAAACAAACAGCAGTTACTGCCAGATATTTCAAAAGGAAAATCTCCTGAAAAAGAGTGCTAGATTGTTGCATGGAATTCCAATCTGGAAGGAGAAATGCTAAAGAGCTAAGAAGTGAAAAAAAAAATTTTAAACTTCTTTCTTTTTTGTTTTGTTTGAGACAAAGTCTCACTGTTGCCCTGGGTAGAGTGCAGTGATGTCATAGCTCACAGCAACCTCAAACTCTTGGCCTCAAGTGATCCTCTTGCCTCAGCCTCCCAAGTAGCTGGGATTATAGGTGTGCACCACCATGGATGGCTATAATTTTTCTATGTCTAGTAGAGACAGGGTCTCACTGGTCTCCAAATCCTGAACTCAAGTAATCCACCCACCTTGGCCTCCCAGAGTGCTAGGATTACAGATGAATGCCCCCTCACCCAACCAAGAAGTAAAATTTTAAGATGAATGTGAAAAATGAGCACCAAGCAGAGAAGTGTGGAGTAGAATATTTTCCCACAGCTGGAGAAGTTTGAGAGGACCCTCTTTAACTATCCATTGAAAAAGAACTTTTCTACAAGACATTTTGCAAAGCCATTCACACGTCCTGCAACCCTGCGTGGCTGCAACTTTTTCTTAAGTTCTTTGAATGAGGAGGCTATAAGAAGGTTAGGGAGCAAAAGACAATATTTTGAGGAAACAAAATAGAAGTTTTACTCCAACAGAGTCAAGGCACTCTACTTTGGCAGGGTGGGCAGGGTACTCAGGCCCATTGTGGCAAAAGAAGCACCAATTGATGTAAGAAACTGGAGTCAGTGTCAATGGGAAAGTGCAAGGGGAAACCTCAACAGCATCATCAAACAGCCAGGTAGAAGGTGGGGGGATAACAGGCAGCAAGACAGAGAAGCCCCAGAAGGACAGGAAGGATGCCTTAATGACACTCAGAGAGAATTGCAGAGCCCTGAGAAGGGCAGGGGAGGCCAGATATTGAGGGTGTTGCATTCCAAAGACGACAGTGCATGGGGACTCAAAGCCAGAAGCTATTACCATTGCCACTGTCTCCCATGCTTCTTCCCTGGTTGCTCTTCTCTGATTGAGAAAGGAAGATAATTCCAAATAGCCTGAGCTTCTCCAGGTACTATGCAAGTGATATTAGTAGGACCCCAAATTCAAAGTCCTACCCACTTACTATAGAGAGACCCTGGGGTGGCTTATCTAAGCCACAAATAGTCATGTGTTTTTCTTCTACTCAGGCTCCCTAGTTGACATCAGTGCTCTAAGGACTGGGACTCCTCCCTGTCCCTGGTGCCTCCCATAGAAATGCTTATAGCCATGTCTGGAGTGCTGCCTATAGATTCCTAGGGGATACTCATCTGAGTGCCATGACAGGGCCAGGTCTCCTGGGATCTGCACTGCACCAAACAGCTCTCTGAGGCCTTTCTCTGCCCCACTGTGCTGCCCTAAGTCTCCCAGGCCCTGAGGTGGCACTGCCTGTGCTGCCACAAGCCATACTCCTGATGAAAACTATGGCTCAGCTTGTGCCTACAGCCCTCTCCAAGGGGTTTCAGATGAAGTTCAAGGCCTAATGGGAGGGCTTATACTTGAGACATACAACATGCTGTTCTCTTGTCCTCCCCTATCTCCATCTCTTCCTGGGGGTACAACTTCCACTTAGAGCAAGTCTCTCTTTCCCATATAAATTGCCTTCTGCAGAGAGGCATAGGCTGGATACTGCCCCACAGACTCATCAGACACACACTAAATTATCAGAATCCTAACCACAGCCCAGCCTGGACTTCTGATTCTCAGGACCATCAGTGTGATGCTGGGCCCTTGGATAAGATGGGTGGGGGGGGATATTTCAGAAAGCCCCTTTCTGAAAAGCAGAGTGAATGCAAATTTGGGAGTGTATCTAAGAGCTTTTTACCTTCTATGTTTGGAAGCCAGAGGGGCTAGTGACAGGGTTGCCTTCATCTGTTCTGGCTGCTATTACAAAGTACCATAGACTGGGTGGCTTATAAACAACAGAAGTGTTTTCCAACAGCTCTATAGGCTGGGAAGTCCAAGATCAAGCAACCAGCAGATTTGGTGTCTGGTAAGGGCCAAACTTCTGTTTGGTAGATGGCACTTTCTTATGTCCTCACAAGGTAGAAGGCAGCTAGGGCTCTTATCAGGGCACTAATCCCATTCATGAGAGCTCTACCCTCATAATTTAATTACTTCTCAAAGACCCCCCACCTCCTAATACCATCACATTAGAGATTAGGTTTCAACATGAATTTTGGGAGGACACAAATATTCTGACCATATAGCGGAGGGCTTAGAGTCAAATGAATTCAACCAATTAAACTACCTGAGCATTCTAAAGACAGGAAGGACCCAGAGAAAATTCTGCCATTGCCAGAATAATTTTTATTCATTCTAAATATACTAATAAATTTTCGGATCAAATTACTGCTTTCTTCCCAGCATACACCACAACCCACCCACTTATGACACAAACGTGCATTATATAAACTTCCTGGAGAGTAAACTAAAGCTCTAAATCAGTGAATTCCAGAGAAGAACTTATTAAAGCTGTATTACTCGTAACTCACGGAACCTGCCAGGCCCAGATGGGTAATTGGTAATTGATATTTATAAACAATGTCCTCCACAGTTGGGAATACAGCTGGCACACATTGAGGCCCTGCTCCTAGCAGGCCTCACTTCCACAGTCCCTCATGCCCATCTCTGCAGCAGGTACCCCTGAATCCTATGGCTATTAAACAACCCATTTGCATGGAAGCTGATATGGACTTAGGGGCCAGAGCTGCTCACTACACGTTCCTGTTCCACTCCATATCACCCAGATTCTGTTGATGCTTGTCAAAATCTTAATTCACAGGAACACCCTGCACCAGATTCTTTGGAGTTCTCGGAGATCTGGGATGGAGAGTCAGCTCTGCTGCCAAGACCTCAGAAATAGCACAGAGTGAAATCTGCCAGCTTGCGGCTTAAAGAAGTCAGCTCACCTTTTGCAAGAGAAATTAACACATAGCAAATGAAAATCACTAATGTTCCTATTCATCTGGCTTATTATTCCCCTTGGATATGAAATGGCTCTTCTCCAGGCTGCAACTAATGATCATCTTGACCTCCAATGCTCAAACCTGTGAGCGACTAACCATGTCGGGTCATCAGCGCTGAAGGTCTTGCAGCATGGGCTGGGGAGCCTGAAGCTTCAGCCTTGTTATTCTGCCACTCAGTGTGCTATTTTACACATATCCTTTCCTTTCTCTGGGCCTCGGTTTCTCCAGATCCAGTGAAAGCCTAAATGAAAACTCCTCACCCTCCCCTCACCTAGCATTTTAAGATCCTCTGCAATCTAAGAGAGCTGAACCAATTTTGGATTCTTAAAAGGCAAGAGAAGAAACCTGACAGTGTGGGGCTGTTTACTGGCTCCCGGCTTTGCTAGCTGTGTGGCTGTAGGTAGCACCTATTAACCAACCTGTCCCCAACCCATTCTCTGAAAAGTTTAGTTAAAAAATAATTTATCAGTAGTTTTGGAGTTGATTTGGGGATTGGCCTCTAGGCTGAAGGATGAGAGCAGGAATGGCCATGGAGGCCCTGTCCTATTTAGGCTACCCTAGTATTTGAAAATATTAAACTATCAAACAGAAAAAGTAGGAGGTGACTATTTGCGTTGTAAAGGGATTCTTAGTACAAAAGAGATGATCAGGCACCATACACTTAAACTCTTTTGTTTCTGGGCAGATTGGAAAAACATCTGTTGATTGCCTTCATCTCCAAGAGCTAATTATGGTGCTAGGTGCTTTCAGGGTTATTATCTCCTTTAATCCTTTCAACCACCCAGATAAGTTGAGGCCCAAGCTACCGAGTCCTGCAAGTAATAAATGCTGGGAGATTTCAACTCAGGTCGCTGGACCTCAAGGTTCATTTTCTCCCCCACAATCCACACACTCCTCAAAGACAGGAAAACCTGATTTGAATTAATAAATATTTAGGGCTCTAGTTTGTGGAAAATCTTCCTAAAATTAGCATAATGTAAATTAAGGGAAAATAGGATTCTAGTAAAACAAATGCTTCATTTACATACCAATACTCAGAAACCTATTGTAGAAAGTGAGGCTCACCTGTGCTGTTCTCATTGCTAAAATATACTGATTTTTGTCCTCTAGATAATCTGCACAAAGCTCTGTGCTAAGAGAAAAAGAGGGAGATTACGTCTTCCACATACTATTTATTTCACCATGGCTGGCTCTCAGCTCTAAGGCTTTGATTTTAAAGTCAACATAGGACTTTTTAATTTTCACTGAGAAAATAACAAATATATATTTTCTTCTTTTAATCTCTAGCATTTACACAAAAGGAAAAACCTGGAAGGCAAAGACTGATTTGAGTGTATAAAGTTTAAGTTTTTTCTTGACAAAAACTGTAAAAGGGACATTGGAACTCATTGACAGTGAACTCAGGGACAGTGGAAAAAAAATACTAGAAGTTATTAAACTCATCAAGTAAATATCAAATATTAAAGAATCTTTTAAAATTATTTTCAAATGAGTACCCTAACAGAAAAATGGGCAAAGGACTGGAATATGCAATTAATAAGTAATCAGAGAAGTATAAATTAACACTTTTTTTACTTATCAGACTGGTTGTTAAGGAAACGGGACATGAGGAAATAGTAAGAATCTAGAGTAACTGACACCTTTGTACACTGCTGAATAATTTGAATTGGCACACCTCAGAGAGTCAAAATGTACTAAAACAGTTCATTTCTACTATGTTTGAATTTTTTTTAGTAAGCATATATTACTTTTGCCATAACAAAAATAGATAATATTTTTAGATATGTTCATCCTTTACCTGGCAGGATTATTTCCTCAGCATAAACCATAAGGAAATAATCACAAGTGTGTAAAAATATTTAGGTAGAAGAGATACATGATAACATTGATTATACCTGATTTTAGCCAAAAGGCCAAGAAGCAATAGACAACATTGATTGTAAGGGCAAAGACAGAAACCACTGGTGGCTACACAATAGCCATTCTTTTCTTCCTTCCTTAGCAATGGAACTCTCTGACTGCTCTGAACTCCCTTGCAGTAGAGCATCACCAAGTACAGGAAAGCAGACGTGTCATACAGGATTTCCAGGGAGGCTACTTAAAGTCAGCTGACCTAACTGTGCAGGACCTCTTATGGTGCTTGCTTCCTTACTTCATCCTCTGGCTAGCTAGAAGTTAGACACGATATCCAAAGCTCCTAGGCTATTTGGGGCCAAGATGTAACTCTGAGAATGGAAGTTGCTACACTTTGATTTGCTCCCAACAAAACTCAGGTTGAAATTTGATCCTCAATATGGCAGTGCTGGGAGGTAGGGCCTAGTCTTTGGGTGATGGGAGTAGATCCTTCATGAATGGATCCTTCCCTGGGGGTTAACAAGTTCTTGCTCTTGTGGAAATGGACTAGCTCTCAAGATAACAGGTTGTTATAAAGTCGAGCTTTCTCATTCCTCTCTCCTTGTGATCTCTTCGGAGGTGCCTACACCTCTTCTACGTTCTCCCTGAGAAGAAGCAGCTGCCCAATCTTGAACTTGCCAGCCACCAGAATCATGAGCCAAATAAATCACTTTCCTTTATAAATGACCCAGCCTCAGGTATTCTGTGACAGCAACACCACACCAACTAAGACAGAAATTAACCAGAAAAAATGATGGAGGGAAAGGTAGAAGACTCTTGAGTCCCTGAAGACTGCCATATCAATCCTGAACTGCCCACCTCTGGACTATCTTACATTAATGAGAAGTAAATATTTATCTTGTTTAAGCCACCATTCTTTGGAATTTTCTATGAATAAAGCTGAACCTAATTCTAGGAGTAAGTTGTTACATGAACAACCCAAAAGTCCAACAGTAGAAAACTAGTGAAGTAAATTGTGTGCAATCTGTATGGTAAAACCTCAGCAGCAGGCTCGGTGCCTATAGCTCAAGCGGCTAAGGCGCCAGCCACATACACCTAAGGTGGCGGGTTCAAATCCCCAGCCCAGACCTGCCAAACAACAATGACAGCTGCAAGCCAAAAATAGCCAGGTATTGTGGCGGGCGCCTGTGGTCCCAGCTACTTGGGAGGCAGAGGCAGGAGACTCGCTTGAGCCCAGGAGTTGGAGGTTGCTGTGAGCTGTAATGCCACGGCACTCTACCCAGGGGGACAGCTTGAGGCTCTGTCTCAAAAAAAAAAAAAAAAAAAAAAAAACCTCAGCAGCAATTTAAAGTATTTTATGGAAAGATGTTCACAGTATGTTGGCATTTGATAAAGGCAAGTTTAAAATCTATGTACAATGTAATCCCATATATGCAAAAACAAAAATGAAAATCGGTATTTATGCCTTGAAAAAGTCTGGAGAGTTATACACCAAAATATAATAGCAATGATCTCTGAATGATTGGACTGTAGTGAATAACCTGCTTTTTTATACAAAGTATCTGATTAAGTTTAGCATATTTTATACTTGTGGTCTGTGTGAGACACCAAGTACCACCTGAAAACCTATTTATTTATAGTTCAACAGAAAAGAAAGAATATTTAACCATCACCGAAGGAAGCACTGTCACACAGCACAGGAGAACATGGAGGGGCTGAGACTGACTGTTAGGAGGTATATTCACCTTTGCAAATCATGAGGAAGCCACTAAATAAATTAAACTCAACTCCATAAAATAGTTCCTTTAAACACCCAAAGGGTTAAATTAAAAGGCACATTATTTTTCAGTGGCCATATGTGCCTCAAGCAAAGGAAGAAGCCTGCAGAGATGCTTCCAAATGTTCAAAGGACAAGTTTCCAGGTCTACAGCTGTGCTTTATTAAGGGGTTGCAGCCAATACCCATAAAAATTTGGCATAACTTATTCAAGAAAATGTTAACGTGCACTGAAATCAGAGTTAATATACTGGTATGGGGGGTGGAGGGTGATCATGCACTCTACGGAGCGCAAAAATCAAGCAATATGATAAATGCATTTAAACACTTTCTGTGGGTCCTTTGAAATTTGGTAGAGATCTTGTAATAGTTCTCTCACTGTAGAATTCAGTTTCGTGATACATGAGGCAATGGGCACGCCACATGGCTAGAGGGTGTTATCTTAGAGCTCTGTAATTAGCACATCACCTAAGCAATGCCATAATTAAAACCTCTGAAGAACCTTCTGTTGCAAGCCTCCTATTTTCAAGGGTTATGAGTTTTTGTTCTAACATCTCTTCTTTTCCCAAATAGTAGCAATGAGCTGGCAGCAAGAACATGGCTCAACTCCTCTACACTATGGTCAAATCATTTTTCAGTCATGTGAAAATCAACAAGAAAGGACCACTGGGGTTTCAAACAGCTTTACGCTCCCATCTGGAGTCCCAAAAAAGGTTCATTTAACTTAAACCCAGCCACATTTTTCATACACCTGGTTTTTCATTGGCATTCTGATGAAAATGTTCTTCCAAAACAAGAACAGAAACTTAGTTATTATTTAATCATTCATTAGTGTGTGTGGTGAAAAATATTATCTATGTGTAAGCTTCTCTGGTTGGGCTCATCAGGGCTGATAATAATCATCCCCAGCACCATTCAGTGAGTGAATACGCTTTGTACTAGGCCCTGGCTAAATAACTTACATCCGACAGCAACCTAGTGAGTTAAACATTATCATTTTTATTTTGAAAATGGGAAAACAGATTTAGAGATGTTACATCACTTGCCCAATTTATACAGGTGGCAGGATTCACACCTAGGTCAATTTGACTCTTTTTCTCATGCCAGACCTCTTTTTTATTGTGGTAAAATATATATAACATGAAGTTTACCATTTTAACCATTTTTATGTGTCCAGTTTAGTGGCACTGAATATAGTTAGAATGTTGTATAACCATTACCACTATCTGTTCCTAAAACTTTTTCATTACCCAAAGCAGAAACTCTATATTAAGCAAGGACACCCCACTTCCCTCCCCAAACATTTAGCAACCTCTATTTTATTTTCTATCTCTATGAATTTGTCTATTCTAGGTAAATTTAAGAGAAATCATACACTATTGTCTTTTCATGCCTGGCTTCTGTCACTGAGCATAATGCTTTCAAGGCTCATCCATGTAGGAACATATATCACCCGAACGTCATTCCTTTTTATGGCTATAATATTCTGTTGCACATATGTACCACAATTTGTTTATCTATTCATCAACCGGTGGACACTTGGGGTGTTTCCATCTTTTGGCCACTCTGAATAGTTCTATAATGAACTTGGATGTACAAGTATCTGAATCTCTGTTTGGAATTCTTTTTTTTTTTTGGCTGGGGCTGGGTTTGAACCCTCCATCTCCAGCATATGGGGCTGGCGCCCTACTCCTTTAAGCCACAGGTGCCGTCCATGAAATTCTTTAGGGTATATACCTAGGAGTGAAATTTCTACATCATATGGTAATTCTATGTTTAACTTTTATGTAACCTAGACTTTCTCCACATATAAAGTATGATCCCAATTTCATATAAACATAGACCTTTCTCTCTCTCTCTCTCTCTCTCTCTCACACACACACACTCTCTCTCTCTCTCTCTCTCTCTCTCTCACACACACACACTCTCTCTCTCTCTCTCTCTCTCTCTCTCTCAAGCACAGTCTTGTTGATTGAGAGTGGAAAGAGAATGAGTAAAAAAGACCTGGGTTTAACCTCTGGCTGTACCACTTAAATGATATTGAAAAAAATCACTTCACCTCTCTGGGTTTTAGCTTCCTCATCTATAAGATGAAAATAATAGAATCTACAGTGAGGTTGTGAAGGTTTGAGTTCAAATGGGCAAAATGGCAAGCATATGCCCAGCCAGAATGATCAATGGATAAGTAGTAACTACTTTCTCCAGCTTTATGAAACAGAAGAAAGATAAGCCTGTATTTGTGATGTGTAAAACATAATGCCTCTTTAGGCCCAATTTACAGGTGATGAGCAAAACCAAAGCCAGATCAGGACAAGTCTGGGGACTTTGCATACCTCAGGGAGAGTGAGATCCATAGTCTTCGGGTCTCTGCCCAAGGCATCAGTGAGTGGAATGGATGGGCTCAGCTTGCCATCATTAGCTCTACCCTGAGCCTTTTCTACAGCCAAGGGACCATGAATCAATCAACCTTGTTATTCAATAAAGTGCCCTGACTGTGTGTGGCTCAAAGCACTAAATAACTAAATCCAATTTACCCAGAATACAAAGACATGCTGCATCTCCCCGGATGAGAATTAAAGTCCTTTAATACCGAGATTATTTTTTAATGTATCCATGATTTCAAATTGGTTGAAATCAGAGGAACCACTGACATCTGCAGCAACATAAATGGAATTGCTGTGGCCAAGGATCCTCTTCTATTTTCTTCTCCCCTCGGAGAAGGTCCAGGGCTGCTCCTACACTGAGTCTGTTGCCCTTGAAGAGATGAACAGCCAGTGTCAAGAGTGGTGATAACTTGTACCCAGAGGGCACTTCAAGAAAAGTGACCTGATGAGGGTGATTAACTTTTCTGATCAATTTTGCTTTGAGCTTATATGCATATAATGGCTTATATTTAATAACGATAAGCCTGCCTAACACCATCACTTGTTCCCTAATGTCAATTTTGCAATTTTGATCTTGCTTTGTCAGTTTCCCTTAACCTTCCTAAAAGACTGCCATGGATGGGTCTTCACTTCTTTTTAGTAAAGACATGAATGTGTATTAGGAAATGAAAGACATTCTTAAGATATAAACTTGGACTGCAATCTAAGAGCACACAATTCACTAACTATAGCTACAGATAGAAACCATCTTCAAAGAGTCCCACTCTCACCTAAGATCTAGAGAGTGTTTGTTGTGTTGTTTATATTTTAAATTATAGCACTAATCAAACACACCAATTGTGAATTGCTTCAGTAACTTCCTCCATATGCAGACTCCCTATCTTGGCTACTCCTCATCGGTGAGGCTGGGAGAGGGATAAAGGTGTGCTACTGGAAGCCGATCCCCACGCTGTGGGTAACCTAACAAGATTCAGTGTGTAATCTTTTGTCTTTTCTTCTTTCCATTAGGTCTAAAGATGCAGGCTGACATTTAGAGTATGTAAATACAACTTCAACCTCCATCTGTAAGTGGAAAATAGTTCATTAAAATAAATATCCATCAGTAGTACAGCTTGAACATAAAGTCTGGTATTTTATTTGGCCCTGAAGTTTTCTAAAATGATAATGAGCTGGTTCCTGAGCACCCTCATTATGTTAATCCAAATTCCTTCAGGAGCTACCAGGATAAAAGCTGGGGCTGACAGCACCTATTGGTGGATGAACAGGAGTCCCTGCCCTCACATGTCTGAAGTGCATGTTGGTGCGACCAAAAGGCTTTGTTCCTAATTATTTCAGCTGTTCCTTCATTAGACATGTAAAGCTCACCCTGTCTCAATTTGGCTGCAAACAGCATGCAGAGCATTTGTATTTTAGGAAGGGCAATGAGCACCCAGGAATGTGACTAAAATATTGCTGAACTGATTAATGAAGAAGTTACAAAGACACGCCTGTGTGCGTTAGATGTTGTTGGACACCGCGGTTTGCTCTCATGCACCTCAATCATAATTTTCCTACCCAAACAGGCTTTTAGGGACAATGCCAAGTAAACATTGTTATTTAGGGGGAGGGTTTGAACTCTAAAGGTTTGTAAAGAAAATTACATTTTTAAGTTCCCTGATTTGAGAATGTTATTCTTTAAACAGGTACAAACCAAGTTATTATTTGAGATCTTTTCATTTGTATAGTCACTCAACAAATGTTATTTTATTTTAAAAATTAGACATACTTGTGATGCACCAGGAACTACATTGGTTTCCAAAAATAAGACATTAAGGTTACATTCTGTATTCACATAGTAACTGCAGCTTGTGATGAGGAAGATGAGTAAACAGCTATCACAGAGGTCAAGTGCTGTGACAGAGGAGCACACCCACATGGGATGTAATGTGGCACAGAAGATGCATTAACCCAGTGTGGGGACTGAGAGACAAGGATAGGAAAGGCCAGGAAAAGCTTCTAGAATTGGGTAGAAGATACCGGAGTCTAGGAGGAAAAATAGGGTTGGATCTGCAAGGCCGGCACAGGAAAACTTGAGAAAAAAATAAAAACAGGACCTTAGGGCAAGGAGCACAAGGCAAGAGATACAGAAAAACATCTTGATGTCTTGCTAGGGAAAAGGCCTTCATCATGAAGGCCCAAGAGACTCAGCGAGAAGATGAGCATTTTGGAGAGAAGACCCTCACTGTTCTGAAGAGAAGAGCTAAATCCAAAACCTGAGTCTCTAGCCAAACTAGATGCCACAGAGCCTATGAAATAATGTGTATCCACTCATTACACCCTAGGAAGCCCCTCAGGAGTTTTACTTCAGTCTAACTTGCATGGCAATACAATTTTCTAGTCTATAGAATGGTTGTGATGAAGAGAAGGAAAGGAGAAAGGTCAAGACTCCATCAGCAGTAGCAATAAAAGCTGCCACTTACGGAACAGTGACTGTGTGCTAACAATATGGTCCTTCAGGGCTCACCACAGCATGTGGGGTAGGTATTATTATTCTCCCCATCAGATAGATGAAGAAACAGCATTTCTGAGAGGTGAAGTGATTTGTCCAAGGTCAGTTGTGCTGGAATCCAGTAGCTACATCCTCAACTATCATGTTACCCGACTGAAGGGAAGGGACAGGTGGCAACCTAGGAACAACAGGAAGCAGTGTAAATAGGGTGGACTGAACACATCTATTAAAGTTTTCTCTCTCCTATAACCTGCCAAAATTACTATAAAAAGGTCTAAACACAGTGGGATGGAGAGAATAGAAAAAGAGGAAATCACCCATAATTTTCGTAGCTAGAAGGGTGAGGACCTTAGCAGCCATGGGAATTCTGATTCCCAAATGAGCAAAGGAGAAGCAGAGAACCAAATCTCTTTACACAGAGAACCCTTACATGAGAGGCCAGCTGCACCAAGACTAATCACACAAATCTCTTTTCTCTCATTAATCAAAATCTTAAAAATAGTGATCTTTACCTTTTTTCCAACTGGATTGTACAGAGAAAGAGGCCAGGAGCCTGGCTAGTAAGAAATTCTTACCCTTTTTACTGTCAGGTCAGTTTTCTGAGTTCCTTTTGTTGCAGCTTTTCAGAACAGGGCAGCTTTGATGATCCTACCAACTACACTAACCAGTAGGAAGCTAGGCCTTGGCCTCATAAAAATCACTGGAATGAGGCAGATTGATTAATTGAAGTAAAAGACATTCAAATTTAAAGTTGTACATGTATTCATAGGAACCTTCAGAATGAAAATTCAACTCCTCATTGAGGTGCAGAGGTTATTAAGGAATGGGGGCTTAGAAATAGCAACACATATTTTGGGAGAGAGAAAGAAAAGAGGCTTGTTATAAAATAAAACCTCCTTATGCAATACAGTCCTCAGAGAGCATAGATGGTAATTTTTTTTTTTTTTTTTTTGGCAGTTTTGGCCAGGGCCAGGCTTGAACTCATCACCCCCAGGATATGGGGCCAGTGCCCTACTCCTTGAGCCACAGGCACCACCCATAAATAATTTTCATACCTTTAAAAGTGTTAGACTCTCAGTTAATCATTCCTTAATCTGGCAAAAAAAGACCTGGCTGCATTAGTGGAGATTCTCTATGGATGCAAATTTTCCCCCACAAAAGACAGTTTTGCAACCTTTTAAGCCATCTCAAAATATGTCAAAGAAATATATATTACTCGGTAAAATATTTCTCATTACCTGTGCAGGTCAATATCCAAATAATAGTACTTTCAGGGAAAAAATACATAGAAAATGAAGAAGTAACAATGCATGAAATCATTCAAGAACATTTACCAGACCTCAGACTACACTATAAATTGATAGTGATCAAAACAGCATGGTACTGGCACAAAAACAGAGAGGTAGATGTATGCAACAGAATAGAGAACCAAGAGATGAACCCAGCTACTTGCCATTATTTGATCTTTGACAAGCCAATTAGAAACATTCAGTGGGGAAAAGATTCCCTATTTAACAAATGGTGCTGGGTAAACTGGCTGGCGATCTGCAGAAGACTGAAACTGGACCCACACCTTTCACCATTAACTAAGATAGACTCTCACTGGATTAAACATTTAAACTTAAGACATGAAACTATAAAAATACTAGAAAATGCAGGGAAAACACTTGAAGAAATCGGCCTGGGCAAATATTTTATGAGGAGGACCCCCTGGGCAATTGAAGCAGCATCAACAATACACTACTGGGACCTGATCAAACTAAAAAGCTTCTGCACAGCTAAGAACACAGTAAGTAAAGCAAGCAGACAGTCCTCAGAATGGGAGAAGATATTTGCTGGTTATGTCTCTGACAAAGGTTTGATAACCAGAATCCATAGAGAACTCAAATGTATTAGCAAGAAAAGAACAAGTGATCCCATCTCAGGGTGGGCAAGGGACTTAAAGAGAAACTTCTCTGAAGAAGACAGGTGCACAGCCTACAGACATATGAAAAAATGCTCATCATCCTTAATCAGCAGAGAAATGCAAATCAAAACTACATTGAGATATCATCTAACTCCAGTAAGATTAGCCCATAACACAAAATCCCCAACCAGAGATGTTGGCGTGATGTGGAGAAAAGGGAACACTTCTACACTGCTGTTGGGAATGCAAATTAATACATTCTTTTTGGAAAGATGTTTGGAGAACACTTAGAGATCTAAAAATAGACCTGCCATTCAATCCTTCAATTCCCCTACTAGGTATATCCAGAAGACTAAAAATCACATTATAACAAAGATATTTGCACCAGATTGTTTATTGCAGCCCAATTCATAATTGCTAAGTCATGGAAGAAGTCCAAGTGCCCAACGAATGGATCAATAAATTGTGGTATATGTACACCATGGAATATTATGCAGCCTTCGAAAAAGATGGAGACTTTACCTCTTACATGTTTACATGGATGGAGCTGGAACATATTCTTCTTAGCAAAGTATCTCAAGAATGGAAGAAAAAGTATCCAATGGACTTGGTCCTACTATGAAACTAATGTATGGAACTAATTATAGCCTAAAAATATGGGGAAAGGGAGGGGAGGGGGGAGGATGGGTGGAGGGGGGACAATTGGTGGGACCACACCTATGGTGTATCTTACAAGGGTACATGTGAATCTTTCTAAATGTAGAATATAAATGTCTTAACACAATAACTAAGAAAATGCCATGAAGGCTATGTTAACCAGTTTGATGAAAATATTTCAAATTGTATACAAACCCAGCACATTATACCCCATGACTGCATTAATGTACACAGTGATGATTTAATAAAAAAAAGAAAAGAACATTTTCAAGAATTAAAAGGGCTCCCCAGATCCCCAGAATAATGGATGAAAATAAATCTACAGCATGTGAAATATAGAATACTTGGGTCAAAGTGAAGCCTTAGAAACTTCCAGAAATAAAACAGAATATATAAAAAGTTTCTAAAACCAGAATAGTCTTAGGCTTCTCAAAAGCAACATTGGAAGCTGAAAGACAATGAAACGTTCTAAAGAGAAATGATTTCCTACCGAGAATTCCATACTCAGCCAAATAATCAGTCAGGAGAGTAAAATAAAAATATTTTCACTGATTGACAATTAAAGTCTCAAAAAAATTATTTTCCACACACCCTTTTCCAGGAAGCTCTTGGGGATGTACCTCATGAATAAAGGAGGAAGAAGAGGGGAGGGAGAGAAGGAGGGGAAGGAGGGGGAGAAGGACAGGAGGAGAAAGGGGGAGAGAGGGAAAAGGAAGAGGAGGAGGTAACAGTAAAGAGAATCCCAAAGCTGAAGGAAAAGGAGAACCCAGAGCCATGAAACAGACATGCACTTGGTATATAAAAGGCAACCAATCCATACTGACACATCAGAAGTTTCCAAAGAGGTGTTAACTAAAATAAGACGTTAAGGCTCCACCCCCATCCCAGCAGCCGACTAAATGGACCCCTTCCCAGCCAAGGGGATACCCTAAAACCTAGCCATCAGACGTACTCCATCATGCCCCCTTATGTTCTTAAAGACATCCTTTGTAACACATTAACAGGCCTAAGGCTATGTGAGCAAATCACTTAAGTCTGGGTAAACATTGGTGGCTTTTCTCTGATTAACAGATTTCCTTAACTTAAAGCCTTCCAAGCCTTTAGACAAAGCTTCATTTCTTTACACAATTACAAATCAAAGAGACTTACACCCCCCTGTAACCTATAAACCCCACCTGCATGGGCCAAACCAATGTACATCTCCCAGGTGTTGCTTTACAACTTTACCTGTAATTCTACCTCCTTGAAATGTATAAAACCAAACTGTAACCCAAGCACAACGAGTCCACTTGCTGTAGGCTTCTTGGTCAGGGCTCCAGGCCATGGTCCTTAAATTCATCTCAAAATAAACCTCTCCAAATTATTTTACATCGCTTGGCTTCTTTTCCAGTGGCAGAGGCTTCCTGAAGAAGACGAAACAGAGGGCTCGATATGTTTATATGCAGTAAAAGGAGACTTGAACTGAGCTAAACGAAGTCTGATCAACCAAGTGGTGGTGTCTGTGAACTGTTTGTTCCAGAAATGAATTTTCACTGTATTTTATAAAAGTATGTCTATAACAGATTAGCAATTTAAAAAAAAATTGTCCTTTCTCACAGATAGTTTGAGAAAGCACCAATTTAGGCAATGGGATGAATCAGAAATAAATTCAGAAAACACTAAAGCAAATTTTACAAAAAACAAATAAACAAGACAATTTATTAACCTGAGTGGGAAACCGAAAAAAAAAATTGTGTTTAACAAAAGAAAAGTAATTATCATTTTCTGCATGATTGAGCTCTGAATAGCATATAGAGTCATAATAATGTAAACACTGAATATCAATTCAAAATCTTGGGAAGATGGGAAGTGAGCATGTGTGGTGGAGACGGAGAGGGGCAAGTGTGAAACCTCCCTCTTCCATAGCAGGAAGTCAACAGAGCCAAAAAGGGAAAGACAAAGAAGCAGCAATGCAATCATGGTATTTACAGACACGGAAAGAAAAATTTTTAATTAGCTAAAAAATACAAAACTGGTTCTCTGTAGGGCAGGGGAAATATAGGTTAAGTCTGACTGGGATCACTGTTTTTCTTCACAAACCTGGAAGAACTGGTACTCTCTTTGAACTATGTGCCTGGATGACTCTAGTTAAGATATGGATCTTCACAGATAAACTCTTGAGGGATATTTAATTAACTCTGTGTTGTAAAGGGTTACCTTGAAAGCACAAGGTCCCTTATAGTATATTTCCTTTAATGTTGTCCATCTATTATTCTTTACAGGTTTTTAAAATATTATGAATCTATCCTAAGCTTATGAAAGTTTATAGATAGCATCATACCATAATCCATATTACTATAACTAGGCATTGTTAAGCCAACTGCATTCTCACCACTGAAAGAAAGACAAAGATGGAGACAGCCTTTGCTCTAAGGGAGCACTCCACTTTAAATAGAAAGTGGGGGTAACTCAAAGGGGAAAAAAAAGAACACAGCAACTAAGAAAGGCAGCACTATTTTTATGGTGTTCCTTTGGAAGAGATAACGAGATTTAAAATGCTGAAGAGGAAATCTCTTTATTCACAGAATCATAAAATCAAAGAATTTGAGAATATGAAAGAGCTTGGGAGACCATCTAATCCGGTGGTTCTCAACCTGTGGGTCACGACCCCTTTTTAACAATGAAAGTACATTGCAGCATTAGGAAGGTTGAGAACCACTGATCTAACCTATGAATGTTGGAGGTGGGAGAAGGAAAGAATGAAGCCCATGAAAGTGTGTGTAAATGTTTCCTGCATTTTCCTAGGGAGAGGATCCTTGGTGTTCACAAATTATCAAAGAAGCCTGTGCACCTTTGTCTAACCCAACTCTCTCATCTGAAAGGTTTATGCATTTTAGAGCTAACAGAACTCAGACTTTGGGCATATGTTAAGAGGAGGGATACCCTAGAGGAGATAAGTTCTGGCCCGAGGGCAACTAGAAAGTCAATGGCAAATCTGAGAAAGTCTGTGACTCTCAGTCCTGGGTCTCTCAACCACATTTCCTTACCTCTAGTATACTTCATCTATCTGTCTACAAAGTATGTAGTTAGCTAATTAAATCAGGCACATACAAGGAGTCAATGTTCAATAAACGGTCCCTGATTTTTATGAGCCTGGTCAGTGTCTCTGACTCTTTTCTTTCCCCACATCATCCTCTTCCCCAACATCTAATCATCATTAAAACTTAGCTGTTCCCTGCCCACTATGGTTGGCCCTCCTCCCCACAATGAGGCCACCACTACCTCCACCACCAATAGACAGGTTGCCCAGCAAAATACAGTATAACCACTGAAAGCTGACCACCCAAGGGACTATAAGAAACTGATCAATATACAGAGGTGGTCAAAATAAGGAACTAGGGCTAGTGTACTGACACATACAGGTGGTGTATACCCAGTCTGTGAAAATTAGGTCAACTTAAGGAAGTGGTCAATATAGGGTCAACTACAGAGATTCTACTGGATATAAGGAACTCAGAATCTAATCAGATGGTATAGTGATTAGTGTAATCCAATGAAGCTATGACAGAATTGGCCATAAGTCATGACATTTGTGGTAAGAGTTGAAGGAAGGTAAGGGAAACAACAGTCAATGGTGAGAGACTCCCAAGAGAAATGGGATGCACCGAGTTGCAGTAAATTCCAGTGGAAGGTATAAGCATGGAGGATACCCACTAACAATGGCTGAACTTGACTCTAGAAAAGGACCCTGAGTTCTCCAGGGGCTTGGGTTGAATCATCCAGGAAGTGTGTAGTACCAGGTTTACCCAAGGTCACATCCTCAAACATCTGATTGACAAGTCACAGTACTTTTGGTTCTAATTATTTGCCTGTCTAAAGTGGTATAACTGCTCCATTAGGTAACTTTACAAACTGAGGTTTAAAAGTAAGTCCACTAAATCTGTAATTTAATGCTACTAACCTTTAGTTATAAAGGTATACTAAAATTTTATCAGATTGGTATAGTTCTTTGAAATGTTTTGTTTTTGTTTTTTTCTTTTTGAGACAGAGTCTCAAGCTATCACCCTGGGTGAGTGCTATGATGTCATAGCTCACAGCAACCTCCAACTCTTGGGCTGAAGTGACCCTCTTGCCTCAGTTTTTCTATTTTTAGTAGAGACAGGGTCTTGCTTTTGCTCAGGCTGGGCTCAAACTTGTGAGTTCAAGCAATTCACCTGCCTCAGCCTCACCCAGTGCTATGCTAGGATTACAAGCATGAGCCACCAAACCCAGCCTTGGGATGTTTAAAAGAATGATTTGCAACATTTAAAATGTTGATTTGTCATTGTTACAAAAAATATTTCAATATTCAGGAAGCTGTTGCTTGTTAGGGATACAAGTCTTCCCAATCTGGCACTCAGGGTACTTGAAAAAAATCAGATATACTAAACAAATTTATAAATACAGTATAATATGTTTAAGATAATTTAACTGGTTAATTATATACTTAGCACTAGTTTTGAGGAAAATTTAACATAGATTAATGAAAGTGATTGTTTTTATTTGCAACTCAAATTTAAATATCTGCAACCATAAATAGTTATGATAGTGAGAAACTGATATGATAGTGAGGAACTGAACCTACTAACAGATAATGTTCAGATCAAATATAAAAACAGAACTGTGGCCCACAAGTGCAGCAGTGTGACCTACCTAGGATACCAACCCCTTATCTATAATAACCAGCCTGGACAGACAGCTAGACTTAAAGGAAATCAGACTGCCATCTCTAGGAAATTAAACAATAACTTCTCTAACAATCATCCCCAAATGGCCAGGACTTGATGAGTAACGAATAGCTCTCCTAATTTTGTCCTTACTTCTAATACAGGACCAACTAGAGAAAGCTGGAATATCCCTCACCAATACGAAGGACATCTCACTTCTAGTCAGCTCACCTACAGCCTCCATAGGCCAACAGCCTCTGATCAGGGCACACCTACAGCTGTCTCTTTTTTTTCCACTTCCCCCATCCCCTGCCTGACTTTGAGTTTCTGCCAAAACACAAATGATAGTGTCTAACTCCCTTGCTATAGCGAACTGAATAAATAGCCTTTCCTTGTACTCATTTGACTGGTCTTTGTTTACTTCCACAAAATGTTTCCTTCAACATTAAACATCCAAACTCCAAGTGTTGGTCTTTCTGATTCCTCCTACATGCTGCAGCCAGAGGCACCCTTCCTCTCTGGGGATCCACTCCAAAATCTTCCCAACAGGCAACAATTCCCCTCCCAGGCCAATCACTGTCACGTGTCTCTTCCCTCTCAGTGCCTTCCTCTCTGGGCTCTAACTATAACAATTTTTCAGTTCCTTGCACATGGAATCTCTTACCCAGCCCCATTGCCTGGCCAACTCCTGTCCCTCAAATATCACTTCCACTCCTGCCTGTTTCCCCATTACCAACACTTAGCATGTTGTTGTTGCCTATTTCTTACTTTCCTGCCCTGCCCCCTGTAGACTTCACAGGGGCAGAAAACATAACTGCCTTGCTCACTGCATCCCCAGATAGCTCAGTGCCTGGCACAAGGTAGTTATTTAATAAATGAACCCATCACTGGGAAGCCAGAGTTCCTACACATGGCCTATGACCTAGAACGTTAAATAATTGTTTTAATGGGCTATCCAAATGACAGGGTTTTTACCAGTGCAAAAATCCATGCTACTCCCAAACAGGGAAAATTATATTTAGCTATTTCAATGCAACAAACATTTTCTGAGAGCCCCTAAATGCCAGGCCCTAAAGTAGGTGCTAAGGATACAAAGAAAATAAGACAGGAAAATAAGAAAATATTGACCTAGCTGTCAATGATCCTGCTGGGTGTTGGGATACAAAGGTGATTAAGATATGTTTCTGGCCAGCAAGGGACTCACACTATGATGTTAATAACAGCAAAAAAATAAATGATCATGACATAGGGAGTATGATAAATTGAATCACAGAAAGACATACAAGGTTTAGAAGCAGCACACATGATGTACCCACACAAATCATATCCATCTACTTTCCTCTCTACACATTATATTTTCCAGAAAGGTTGTGTGCAAATTAAGTGTTTATAAATCAAATCATTTGAAATGCCTTCAAGGTACCTGTCCGTTTAAAGAGCTGTTGTGACTCTTTTTGAAATCAATTCTTAATTTAATTCCTTTAAAAATTAGACACTTAAAAAAAGAATAATCTTTTTTCAAAAAGCAGATCACAATTGTATTACATTCTAAGGAACTACAATGACCATGTGTGGAGGAAAATGTAAACTTTAAAAGGAAGAATTTTCCTTCCGGAGCTTCCTTATCTGTATTTCAAAATACTCCAATAGAAAAGGTGGAGGGTGGGGAAGGGGGTTGTGAGGAGGGAGGGTAGGACCCTGTCTGAAGGCTCAGTGTCTGCGTTCTTGGTGCCCTTTGACTCCAGAGGACACATGAGCACAGGTGTGAGGTGAGGTGGAACCAGGTGTGCTCAGGCAAACTATGTAGCTAGTCCATCCATAACAGAAAGGTTGTGCAAGAGAACAGCAGGAAAGAAACCTCCACAGTTCCTCCTGGCTGCCCTGGAGCTTGTATGTGAGTTCATAAAGTCATTTTGGCCTGAACATTGAAGATATTCATTAATATACCTCAAGCATAATATTTGTAAAGGAAGGGTGTTGGTGGCAATTCAGATCTGGGTTTGAAACTCAGCTCAGCCACTTGTAAGTTAAGTGACCCTGGGCAAATTATTTAACCTTGTTAAGCCTCGCTTTCCTCAGCTTGAATATACGGAAGCCTATTCCCAGCACTACGGTTCTGTGTGTAACTGCATAGTACCATGCCTGCCACGGGAGATGCTCAGTAAGTAGCAGCTATGATTATGTACTTGTCATTCATGCTGCTCAAGGAATCTGGAATATTTTACCCCAAAATATGCATCTTTGACATAAATATTTTTGAGCTAGAAGCAGCAGTTCTGGAAAAGGGTTATCTGAGCTGCCGTTTCTTACCTTTGGCAGGCCAAAAACTTCCTGTAAGAAGAACGCAGGGGAGCTTCTGCACCCTTCTTCTGCCTAAAGACAGAGATGTAAATTCCTGCTTGCTTACAGCTCGGAGCTCCACAGGGCTCAGGGAATCTGGGAGAAAACTTTATTTTCCCAGAGTTCTCTCGATCAGGGAACTGAAACTGCTTATTCTTTGGTCTCATCACTTCCTTATTTATTGTTCTTTGTTAGAAATACCATATAAGCTGGAGTCCTAGAGGATTGCTTAAGCCAGGGAGTTGGGGCTACAATGAACTATGATCACAGCACTGCACTTTAGCCTGGGCAACAGAGCAAAACCTTGTCTCAGATTAAAAAAAAAAAAATTCTGGAAAAGGGATTAAGGGTAGAGTATTCTATATATTGAAGTAAAAGTTCTTTTGATCTCTGCTTGAAATATTCAAATGTTTAGTGCAACTTAAGATGACACTAGATGTGAACTCATAGACATAACATAGATAGGCAGGTTGGTTGGTTCTTAGAGACATATGTGAAATTCGCTTCCCCTCTCTTCCAGCCATGGCAAACTAAATGTTCACCAGAAGGTACAAGATGCCTTACTGAGCCCAGGGACACAGTGGTAAACAGCCAAACTATTGCCCTCAAGACAATACAAAAGGCTCGGCACCTATAGCTCAACCGGCTAAGGCGCCAGCCACGTACACCTAAGGTGGCGGGTTCGAATCCCCAGC
>NW_003852397.1:30229645-30279039 GCF_000181295.1 Otolemur garnettii
AAAAAAAAAAAAAAAAAAAGACAATACAAAAAACAGACAGTAAGCAAAGAGAGATTTAAACTACAGTAGAACCTCTGTACATTGACCACCCAAGGGACCGTAACAAACTGGTCAACATACTGAGGTGGTCAACATAAGGAACCAGGCCTCATGTGCTGATATATACATGTGGCATGTCCAGTCTATGAAAATTAGGTCAATTTAAGGAGGTGGTCAATGTAGGAAGGTGATCAACTGCGGAAGTTCTGCTGTAATTACAAACTGGGAGAAGTTAGGAAGATGCTGCAAAGCTACCTCACCAATTCTCCTTCAGGTTTCTTTTTAGAGTATCAGCAGGGTTCAGGGGTTAAGAGCAGGTGGGGGCCATGCACACTCACACTGCTATAACCGTGCTGCAGGTAGGTCACTGTGTGAGCAAATCTAGATCCAATTCAACTGTGCACAGACAGTTTACTACCAAGTGAAAGTCCCTGGCCTTCCCCTAGGCAGTGCCCTCTGTCCTCAGGTATAAGGGGCAGCCTCTGGCAATGAAAGACAGATCTCCAGTGCACTTAGGACAAAGGCCACAAGCTTTGTAATAGGAGCCCTGAGCCCTGCCCTGTTGCCAACAGTTGGGTTCCGATTTCCTCTACACTGTCTGCTGAGGCAGGGATGTGGCTGTAGCCCCTAAACACACCCTCAGGGGCAGTTACATGGGCTTCCTGTGACTACAGCAGCACATAGAGAAAGGCTCACACTTGTAGCTTAATGCTCTGCAGTCGCCATATTGAAATTCTTTTTTTTTTTTTTTTTTTTTTTTGAGACAGAGCCTCAAGCTATGCCCCTGGGTAGAGTGATGTGGCATCACTACTCACAGCAACCTCCAACTCCTGGGCTCAAGCTAGTCTCCTGCCTCAGCCTCCCAAGTAGCTGGGATCACAGGCACCCGCCACAACACCTGGCTATTTTTTTGGTTGCAGCTATCATTGTTGTTTGGTGGGCCTGGGGTGGATTCAAACCCGCCACCTTAAGTGTATGTGGCTGGCGCCTTAGCTGCTTGAGCGATAGGCACTCAGCTGCATATTGAAATTCTTAACAATTCTATCTTTGAATTTGTGTTGTATGAGTGAAGTCCAAAGGGACAATGGAAATGTGCTTGGCACCACATCCAGCATACTGCTGCCACCAGGCAGGTAGGTTCTCAGCTTTCTATTCCCTCATGCCCTGGTGCTCTGGCCCTCAGCTGGCCACCCTCTCCCCATCCTATCCCACCCTGTGGCCTCTGCAACCCTGTGCCCCCACTAGGGGTAAGGGCATGAACATGGGATTGCCAGGGTCATTGCAAGGGCTCTTGGTGTTTATTTCTGAGTTGGACGAGGCAGTGGCTGTCCCTAACCAAAGTTGGTGCCACAGCTGTCAGTGCAGCAGGGTCAAGCCTCTTACCCTATCCAATCAGGTCACTAGCATGTCCCAGAACACAAGTGGCAATAGTGCTGGGGTCACACACCCATCATGGGCTAGGCAGTAAGCCCATGAAAAGAGGAGAAATTCAGTTCAATTTATCCACCCAAGCATTGAGTCAATGGCTGGCAAGCCATTGGACCTGTGGGCTCTCTGGACAAGTGAATACCCAGCACAAGACCCCATACCCCTGTCTGAGTGCCCAGGACCATCTGTACCCTCATGGATCCCTGTGTTTGAGGGAGTATGGTATGGTTTAGCAAATTTAAAATACCATGGCAGGTCAAGAGGGAGGATATGAAAGAAAGGAAACAGTATTATGTTTTAGTATCTTTAATGACACCTTTTCCTTCTTTTTGAATAAATGGACCATATTTTTCTCAACACTGAACCCAGCAAGGGTATAACTCACCCTCCCTACTCTAACCAGTCAATTTCGCCAGTCAAAAATTACTTCTCCTAGCTCAGCACCTGTAGCTCAGCAACTAGGGCACTGGCCACATACACTGGGGATAGTGGGTTTGAACCTGGCCTGGGCCTACCAAACAACGATGACAACTACAACAATAAAAAAATAGTCAGGCATTATGGTGGTCACCTGTAGTCCCAGCTACTTGGGTGGCTGAGACAAGAGAATTGCTTAAGGAGTTTGAGGTTGCTGTGAGCTGTGACGCCACAGGACTTTATCGAGGGCAACATAGTGAGACTCTGCCTCAAAAATAAAAATTACTTCTCATCTTCTTGCACTTATTAACCAGGCCTAAAGGGTTGATTCAGATTAGGACTCTTCATATACTAATTAGCCACCCCCAGGTTACCAAATGGAATTATCTTATTGGTGCTCACAACCATTTTGAGGCTGAACGTCACCAACCCAATATAAGAGAGAAACAAGCAGGGTCCAGAAAGAGGATAGAGGATGGAGGGTCTACTGCTTCAGGAAGGGTGGCTGGAAGAGACTACTCTGATTACCAGTACAGCAAAGTCCCTGGTTCAAAGGGACTAAACTTTCTTGCAAAAGACACCACTAGCTATTCTACTCATCATTTTGTAGAAATGATTGTAGAAAAATATATGGGTATGTTTTTAAAGTTTGGAAAACGGTTTGTAAAGACACATACCAAGCCATTATAAGTGATTGGGTGAGGTTGGGGGGCATATACTATACTCCTTATTTGATAAACTTGTTTGTTGTTACATTTGTTTTTTTGACACAGACTAGAATGCGTGACACCAGCCTAGCTCACAGCATCCTCAAACTCCTGGGCTCAAGTGATCCTCTCGCCTCAGCCTCCTGAGTCACTGGGACTACAGCTGTGCACCACCCTGCTCACCCAGTCTTTCTGTTTTTTGTTTTTGTTTTTAAGTAGAGATGGGGTCTTGCTCTTATTCAGGCTGTCCTCAAACTCCTGTGCTCAAGGGATCCTCCTGCTTCAGCCTCCCACAGTGCTAGGATTACAAGCAAGAGCCATCATGCTGGCCTTGTTTACAATTTTAATAATGTCCAGTCACCTTAGAACAGACTTTTATTCTGAGACAAATAAACTTTTGTTATATAAGTGAGGCAGCAAGGAGTGGGCTAAGAGCCAAGTTCAAATGCAGGTGCTGTATAACCCAGAGGAGTCAACTTCTGTTTGCCTTAATTTCCTCCTTTGTAATGAGGATAATAGTAAGGCCCACACTGCAGAATACGTTTGAAGACTGAGTGAGCTAATCCCCACATGAGACTTAAAACAATGTCTAGCACATAGTCAGTGCTTATAAATGTTAGGGATGATTATTAGTGGTAAGGCATAGCAGGACCCTATTATTCAGAAAAGAGTGTTCTCAGAGAAGGTGCAGGATATCCTGGGCCTTCCTGGAGGAAAAGAATGGAGAATGTCTCTGAGGTTCAAAGTCATAGGTACTGGCTGTGCATGGTGGCTTACATCTATAATCCTAGCACTCTGGGGGGAGGGGGCAGTGGTGCTGAGGCAGGAGGATTGACCTTAGGAGTTCAAGACTAGCCTTCTTTCCTCCAAGCCCTGGGAAAACAGAAATAACCAGAAACAGCAGTCTGTGCCTCCACCTCCACAATGTCCCTGAACTGACTGGGAGCTGCCTGGGACTGCCATACTCCCTTTCTCTGCTGTGATGCCAAAGAACAGTGATAGTGGTACACAAAAGAAAGTAGTGAATACCGACTGCTTTGAACTGAGCCAGCCCTAGGGTTCTTGGGCTTATTAAAAGATAGCTTGCAAGAATAATTGTAGGTCTTTCCAATATGGGACAGTGGGGATGGGGCACTTGAGCATTACCATTTGTGTCGTTACTGTGGGCTACTTTCTGGGCTTCAAATTGTAAAGTAGAAGGCCCCAATCTGAGGATTTTTAGAAATATAACCACACTGCTTGAGATAGTGAATTATATTTCTTCAATTTCATAAGTCAATTACACATCATGTCTATTCATTCCGTCTTTTCTCCCTAGACAATCTGATAGGTGATTGCCTTCTTACTATTATATGCTCATACCAACACACACACAAAAAAGGACTTATGAAGAGACACTTCAAAGACATAGCTGGCTTATAAAGAGGGAGAAAAACACATTCACCGCCCACCTCCTTGGACTCGGAGGCAGGTGCCAGATGTGCTGTGGAGCTGCGATGCCAGTACTAACAGCAGCACATTTTCTCTCTGCTCCATAAAGTACCAATAACAAGTCTTTAATCAGGAGCCCTCATCATCCAAGAGGAGGCTCCCACCTTCACAGGCATCTGTGATTATGGAACCTGCCTGCTCACAATGAATGCCTTGGTCTGTGAAGGGAATTGGTGCTTTTTAGAGGGTCTTGCCTGGCAACAGTGACAGGAAATGCTTGCGTGCTTGCTGCTTTTCTCACCCCAGCTCTTGCACAGTGCTCAGTAGACAAACTGTCCATGTGACCCACTCTCTCCCACAGCCAAGTACATTTCCAAACACAGTGCTGGCAAGATGGATATAACAGGGAGCAACATCTTCACCCTCTTTCCCCTCACAGAATACAGAGTTTATTGAGTCACAGGCAATTACAATAAGGTGCTTTAGGAGCTTGTGTGACCACCAAAATTTGAGTAGCTCTTCCTGTATTATAGCATTGTTATTAGACAGTTGTCCCTAGAAACTAGGTGGCACCATGTTCATTCCAATGGAGTAGGAGTGGAAGGGACACAAAGCACCTGTATCAGGGCAGTAAGGGGCAGATATGCCTTCTAGTCCCTCCCTCCCCTTCTACCCCATCTGGATACTGAGGACTCTAAGGCCCGGAGGATGGCAGAGCTACAATATGGAAAGAGCCTGGGGGCTTGAATCAAACTGTGGAAAAATCTGCCTAACAGCCAGAAGCACCTGCACTGGATGCAGAAATGAATGAGAAATAAAATCCTGTTGCATTGAGCCAATTCTCTAATACAAAGCTACAGTTGGATGAAGCAAAGGGTACTATGAGGCCCCTAGCAGAGGCACTTCATCTTGTCTGAGGGTCCATGACCAACACCTGGAGGGATTAGTTTCTGGGCCATAACCTGAAATGTAAGTAGGCATAGGCTGACCTAATGGATGAAAGGGTAAAAAGCAGTTTTCCAACAGGAAGGAATAGCACATGCCTGGGCTGGGGAAGAAAGAGAGAAAATGGGGGTGCTCAAGGGACTGAAAGTGTGGACAGCAGTCAAGTCCTAGCAGCAAGGAGTGAGAGGGAGAACCAGTGAGGGATGAGGCTTCAGAGCTGAGCCAGGGCCTTGTCAACCCCATGACAACTCTGCTGCTTTACTCTGAGGAGCCTTTGAGGCTGTGGGAGGGTTTCCATCAGGGAAGTAACATGACATGATTTATGTTTGAGAAAGGTCATGGTGACTATCATATGGAGATTGAATTGGAGTATTCTTGGAAGAACACATGTTTATTATTTCCCCCTTCTTGACAAAAATGTAGTAGGACAATATCACTAGAACAATGTGAGTGACCTATTTCAATAGCCTTGAGTGATTCCCAAACCCCACAGAACCACAGGATATGGGGGAGACAGGTGCCAGGCTGCAGGGGGCAGCATGAGGGTTCTTTGTTCACAACATGCCAGGATACCAGAGGAGCATCCAGGCACATGGGAGGGAGCTGAGATGGAGACCTCCAGTCCTCACTGAGGGCTGAAGATGCCAGCCAACTGAGCTCCTGGGGCCTCCATCGGGATTTGCAGCACACAGAGGGGAACCTCCTCTGTCCCCTGACTTGCCTGGTCCAGCCTGCCTAGAAGACAACAGCACTAGTGAGCCACACTGCTCATGCTTCTCGGAGTGAACTCACCCCACTTGAGAGCAGTCTGAGCCTCCCAGCACCACCATCCCCTGCCCTCCCTGGCACATGCCCAGGCTCTCATCCTTCCTCCAGGCTTTACTGCTGGATCTGACGTGTTCTCCTTTTAGAGCTGCCAAACCCAAGAAGCGGGGCTGAATCTCTTTCCCAGGCTCTATGTCTCACTACAAATGTCATCAGCCTTTCTAGCATCCTTTCACTGAAGCACAGGGAAAACACACACGTTTAACTTATGCAGGGGCTTGGCCAAGAGGGAGCAAGGTGTATAGAGGAGAGCTTATCTAGTCACTCCTTGAAGTACTCTAAAGCTATCCTTGGTTAAGCCCACAACACATAGCCTGAAATGCAGCTTTCTGATCCCCTGTAGAGTACTTAGTGCATTCTAGGGTGCAATGTCACAGGGGTATACTGCAGGATGCAACAAAATATAGCTCTGAGGAACATGACCTATCTGCAGAGAGGATAATGCTGAAGGTCACTGATTTACACAGGGATCTTCTTTACAGAGACCCACAGGAGAAATCTCTCTTGGTTCTGACTTCCAGGAATTATGGTGCTGCTTCTGACCAACCCCTTGGGACTGGACTCATGGGATTGATCATGACACCTCTTTGAGCTAAATGCTGGGAAGTAAGGGCCAGATTTGTGGTAGCCCAGCCCTGGAAAGGCCTCTGAGCCTGGGAAGCACACTTTGTACTCCCAATTTCTTATCTTCCCTCCCATGTTTTCCTCTTGCCCTAATTTCTTGACTTGTCGATTTTTGTCTCATCTTGTTATATTGCATGTTTTTTCTGCAACCCACCTTAAATCCTTTTTGGAACAAGGTGGGAGTGAAAATAAATAAATAATAGAACTATTAGCTATCTTTTCCCATCATTATTATAAAGCAACTACTAATGATGAAAATAGATGACACTCTCAAGCAGAACATGGCTCCTGGTAATGAGACTAGGAGGGAAAAAGAATGACAAGTGGCACAGGTTAGCACAGACAGAAAGGATCTTTAGGAGAGTTTTCTAATGCTGTTCTATGCAGAATTTTAGCAAATAGAATAGAAAAGAAACCTTGTCTACTGAGACCTGAAAAAATATATATGATTACTGCAACTACTCCAGTTGGGTGACTGCCATTAGTAATCTTTGGGGGCTCTCACTGAACAGTGTTCAACAGTTCTTTAATCTGAGCCAAATTCTTACCTCTCTGTATGTGTTACAACTTCAGAGAAGTTATTATAAACAACAACATTGATGCATTAGAAGAGAGGCGCATTAATGAAACAATAGTTTTTGTAATGGCACACACAGTCTGTTGGAAACTGGAACTTTGCTATTCACCTGGGGTGCTACATCCTAGATTCAAGACAGACAGGTTGTTCACATCATCTGTAATCCTAATCTCTTTTTTTTTTCTAAGTAAATGAAGGGTCCCATATGGAGCCCTTTCCTAATATATCAACCCCAGTCCTCACCTGCTCCAAGGATAATTCATCAGTCACTCCTCTGAATATTTGCTAAATTTTAGCCACAAACTTAGTTCTTCTAACACCACATGATAAAATTGGTGCTTTCCATTTTCCTCCTCTTCCATTACTCTGCATAAGCTTCTCAACAGAATAACAAGCCTACTTATGAGTAGAATAAAAAAGACATTTTTTTTTTGAGACAGAGTTTCGCTCCTGTTGCCCTGGGCAGAGTACCATGGTGTCATAACTCACAGCAACCTCAAACTCCTGGTTCAAGCGATTCTCTTGCCTCAGCCTCCCGAGTGGGAGTCCCAATAGGACTATAGGCACCCACCATGATGCCTGGCTAATTTTTGTTTCCATTTTTAGTAGAGACAGGGTCTTGTCTCTAGGCTGGTCTCAAACTCCTGAGTTCAGGAGTAATCCACCTTGGATCCACCTTAATCCACCTGCCTGGGCCTCCCAGAGTGCTAAGATTACACACATGAGCCACTGCATAGGGCCAAAAAGTTGCATCCTTATAGTTTTCCAAGAAATTGTGCCTTTCTAGCTTTCTCTCCCATCAGAAAATTTTCTATCTATTTGGAGGGACCCTGACAAAAAGAAAATATAATTCCTTATTAGAGAAGTTATGGGACATGTGCTAGTTTCCTGTGTTATAACAAATTACTACAAACTTTGTGGCTTAAAACAGTTCTGGAGGCAGCAAGTCCTAAACAGGTCCTACTGGGCTATGTCAAGGTGTCAGTAGGGAATCATTCCTTCTGGAGGATCCAGGGGAGAAACCATTTCTTTGCCTTTTCCAGCTTCTAGAGGCCTGTCCTAGGTCTTGGCTTGTGGCCCCTTCCTCCATCTTCAATGCCAGCGATACCAGGCCCAATCTTCCTTGTACAGCCACATCTTTGATTCTGACTTCCTCTTCTACTTTAAAAGACCTCTGTAGTTAAATTTGACCTATCTACATTATCCAGAATATTCTCCTTATTTTAAGGTCAGCTGATTAGGTTCTATCTGCAACCTTGATTCTTCCTTGCCATATAACACAACATATTTACAGGTCTTGAGGATCAGAACATGGACATCTTTTGGGCACCATTATTCCACCAACCATGGCACATAAAGCCTCAAAGAAAAAGTCCAAATATGGTCTCCTTTACAACATTTAACAAGTTCATACTTCTGAAGCTATCAAAATATGTAGATTATTATTAGTTACTTTTAACTTTTGTGGCACAGTCATTTTTATAAGCAGGAAGCATTTCCCACATTTATTTCATCCCTGTCACCCTAAAAAAAATCACTCAAGGACATTTATTACTTTTCCAATTCACGAATAAAAGAAGAGACAAAAGTTTCCCTGGATTTTCTAATGGTCTGACATAGGCCAACAGGCTGACATTCTCTTAGTCAAGGTCCAGGTACCCTCTACTGCCAGGCTCATGGAAGGATAGCATCTTATATCTTACTTTCATTCAAGGTGAACACGACCAACTGACTTGCAATCCATGTAAGCCTAGCAGTGCACACATCTCCTCTGCTACATTTCATTACTGGAAGCATTTAACTGTCATTGCCCCTCTTCCCCACTGTAGTGATCACAGAAGAGCATGTTAGCATGTACATGGCATAAAAGTTACACAGCCACAACCTGGAATGAGGAATCAACACTTGGAGAGTTTCTCTGACTTACAGCAGACTTTGCATGAGTGAGAAATTTTCATTATGCTAAGCCAATGACATTCAAGGCTATTTGTTCTAACAGTTTGCCTGCCTTGATTAGTACATGGCCCATTTATGAACTAGAAGCATCCTCCTTAATATTACCATACCAAAGGAAGGAAAATAACAACTACATCCTTGAAAGTCATGACTCACATAAAACTCAACCTGAAGTTTGCCTGACATGCTTTCTAAGCCAGTAGATTCTACTCTTAAAATATTAATGAAAATCCACTACGATATGGTAAGGAATGACTGTTATTCTTTGTATTTTTATATTGATAAAATGAACTTTGAAATCCATTATATAACAAAGTATCCTTTGCTTATTAGCATAGTGTTGCTGATTAACTTAATCATAATTGATGATTAATCAAAGATTCAGAAAAAGGCCTTTTGGTTAGTTTGTGCTGATAAATGTCAAGCAACCAAGGGGTTTCAAAGCATTGGCAATGGTCTGTGCTTGGAATCTGGAAATTCATTCCATCTGAAAGCAGAGTTAAATTTTTGTTTTCTTTACTGCATTTCTAACAACCATTAGAGGCACCTAACACAGCTGCTCTGGGTACAGTGGTATATACACAGTAGGAATCTAATAAATATTCATTGAATGACAGAATGATCATCATGGCACCTGATATTAAGAATAAGCCTGCTATCACAAAAGCATCACCCCAAAATGGAAATTTTGCCCTTGTTGCATGCCTCCAGGACTGATGATAAGAGCATCAAAGTACTGATACTGACTCAATATTGCAACCTAAACTTCTGCTCAAATCAACATGCCTCCTCCTGTTGGCTTAGGCCTAAATGATCAGATCAACCATCTGGAATATTAATTTCATATGCAAATGAGGCATTACTAATCATGGACTAGTGTATGCAACACTTTTGGTGAGCAGGAAGCCATTCATTATTTATCAAACACAAGATTAAGAGACAGCTTAGATCAAAAGTCCTGTTGTAAAGAATTTACTTTAAAAAGTACTTCTCTAATTTCCAAAATAAAAGAGAATGAATTAGGCAGTCACTACATGACCTTCATTGCCTGAGGAATTGAGCTGTCCTGGAAACTACAAATTGGGGTTCCTGCTTCAAGCCTCAGGCTGCCAGGGCACCTTAGGGGACAACAAACAAGAGGGAAGGAACTGGCAGCGTTTTCAGGACACAGACAGCATACTGCGCATGCTCACACACACATCTGCTGGCCACGTTCATACCTCCTCAAGTCTCAAGTTCAAGCTCATGTGCGAATAGGCAAGGCAGGCACATTCACACAGAGGCCAGTCTGAGGGCAAGCTCAGAGCTAACACTGAGGTGACTGACTTGGGGGTAGGGCCCTGGTGGTTAGTAAGGCAGCAAACATCTAAAAACAGAACCCCTTTTGACCATCTCTCTATACTTCAAGGGTGAATTTTATACTTCCTTTTCCCACATCTTTTCCTCACAATCTAAATGACATCAAGTCCACGTAGTTACAATAAAAACTGTCCTCCCTCCCCCCAAAATAATAGTCTTAGAGAAGGTGCTTGGAGGAAAGGGGTGTCACCCCTGCTCCTTCCAGCTCTGCTTCCAGACGGAAGGAGACAAAGAGGGCATAGGAAGGGGAGGCTGAGGGGTTCCTGTACCCTTGAGTGTCCAGTCTAGGGGACTGCTAGTTACTGCAAATTCTGGAACAATGTCAGACGTTGGGGAAAAAAGAAAGAAACACATTCTGCATCTCCCAAGTGCCTTGCACCTTGACCACATACTAGAGATGGATCTGGGGTGTTTTTATACCTGTGATTGGTATATGGCACGAGGGTCAGATTTAGCTTCCCTTTCATACTAAACGAACCCAAGTTATAAAACTACTCAGCAATGACAACAGGCAGGGAAGATCTCCAAAACGATGCTCAGCCACAGATCTCTCCATCTGCCACAAGCTGGGTTATGGTGATGAATTTTCATGGGGCAGAAAACAACTAAACTATATCTTGGGAGGACAGGAAAGAAAAAAGGTCAAGGAGAAATCTGTTTCAAAGCAAGAGAGAAGTTCTGGACGTGTTCACACATAGCTGATATGATCCTGCATAAGTGTTAGCTATTTCACAAATTAATGTTACTTCCTGTAGTGCTACTTGTATACCGATTTAATCACAAAGTTAGTTGTTAAAACTTTGCCAATGTTATGTTGAAATAATGACTTGAAAAGTAAAAATCTTTGCGAAAAATTTTTTTTATTTACATTGTGTCCAAAAATATTATGGCTGACTTTTAAAAATAGAACAAACTGATTTGGGAGTTGAATTACCTAAAAATAACTAGATATATTGTCAATATGTTGATAAATCCCAGAAGTATAATAGGTTTCTTTCTCTGCAGCAGTTAACTGGAAAGGGCTACCTGGATGGAGTTCAGTACAAGTGTCTCAAAGGTTGCCATACATACGACATTTAACAAACTAATACTATATTCTATATTTTTTATATTTATATAAAATAGGAAAATATTTTGTAATTACTTTGCAAAATCTTATGAATATTTTGTAAATAAAGGCTACCATTTCCCATTTTCCCTACGTATGTATATATGTATGTATGGCAACCTTTTGGATACCCTGTAATCTTTAAAAGAGATTCTGAAGTCACACCCAGGCTCAGTGAAAAAGCATTTGCTAAATAATTAGTGATGCCCATCATGGATGTGGGAGGAGGAGGGAAGGGAGGAGCAGGTGGATAAGAGGGCTAAGAAGTTTAAGGGAAAAGGAGAATATATGTGCCATATTTTCCTATTATGGGCATGGAACCACTGAAAATGCCTGAGATTCATAATATTATAGAGAAGTACTGAATTGTTATTGCACTTAAGGGAATCCTTGGTTTTGGGGGGAAAATTGTTTTGAAAATACAAATGTACTATTTACATTTCTCAGCTGAAGGGCAATTTTTTCCTAAGTACATAGTTTTCTCAATTTTTAAATAAAATTATTAAATAAATATGACAGGGAACACAACAACCTCATTCCTGCCACGCAATGCTAACCATGTGCAAACGCTGCCAGGCTCTCATAATTCCTACAGCTGAACTGGCTGTTTGTGTAACTTGACCTTTTTCTTCCTACAAGCTGGTGAAGCTGAAGCATTAAGAAACTAGCAAAATTCATAAAAACTGCAAGTCAGAGTCACTCCTTTTTTGAAGAGGCAACACATTTAAAAAGCATCACTTGTAATTATGAAGCTATTATAAAAACATTTTAAGAATGTGGAAGTACATTAAATCTACTCAAGAGAACAGACACAAGAACATGGCCTAATGTCATCTCTGGGAATAAATTTAATGTGCTGAAAGTTGCTTCATTTAAAAATAATAAAATGTTCAAAAATTATATAAAGCTTTTTAAAATTAAAAGTCTATACTCAGGATATGAACAGATACTTTTTGGGGGCTGCCTAATGACTTATACAAATTGTTAGATAAGTCACTGAGCCCTGGTGAGAGGGGAGTCAAAATGAACAAAAGATTCTTCTTGATCTGAACTTAAAACCTAAGCTGTGAGGGCCTAGCATGAAATCTTTGGTAATTTCGTCTACTTCCAATTCCATATATCCAATTGTTTTCAATGCTACAGGGTAGGAAGCATAAATAAGGAAAATGAAGGCCTAGAAAAATGAGAGTATAATCCTGAACTTCTCCAAAATATTAATAACACTAGTGGCTACCATTTATGAGTCCTGACAATGTGCCAGGCACTGGGCTGGGCATTTGTACATCTTACTACACTAATAACTCAACATAACCCTTTAAGGCAAGGAGTATCATTATCCTCAAATTACAGATTAGGAAATCTATCCTTCCAAGGCTCATTCTCAAATCCCAAATTACAATGAAAAATATAATATCTATTAATATCAAGAACAGAATTACATAGGTCTGATCTCTATTGGTTCATTAGATACAAGAAACAGAAAGACACAGGCTTGACTTAGCCCTAAACTGATTTTGTCTTGGTACAAACTGGAAGGCAGAGAACAACCCATCCCAGTTGTGAAATCTGTTCTCCATAAAGTCAAACACATTAGTTATTCTTGTCTTCTTAAAGACTAATGAATGTCATTGAAACTATTCAAATTTGCCCATCCAAAACCATTAACAGTTTAGTGTGTATCCATCTGGACTGTTTTTCCATGTGTACATGCACTTTTTGCTTTTCAAAATTAAAGTCACACTGAACACAATGTTCTGAAACATGCTTTCTTCACTGAATCACATACATGTATATTTTTCCACATCAGCATACATCAGTCTACCTTGTTCTTTTTAATGTACACCTAGTGTTCTATTGAATGAATGAACTTTTATTTATTTAACCATTTCCCCCTTTTAGACATTTAAATGGCCTATAGATTTTTGCTATCAGAGACATGCCACAATAAACATCCTTGCATGCCTGTGGGTGTGGATAGCTTAGATACCCAGAAGTCCTACTACTGGGTTAAGAGTTAGAAGCTTATTTTTTCAATGGATACTGCCCAATTGGTCTGTCTTTTCCTGACCTGCTTCCTTTTGCCTGCATGTGTTCCTCTTCTGCTTTGGGGATGGTCTTCAGATGCTGTATCAGACCCTTGGCCCTTTTTATCTGGGGTCCTCATTTCCCTTTCTCCTTTCCGCCATATTAGTCCCTCTTCCCTGAGTCAGCCTCCACTTCTGTTTATCCCACACTATCCTTTACCACTCTGCAAAACTGACTACAAAATGACATAAAGACATATTTTAAATTTTAACCTATTATGAATCGAGTTCCCTGTTTTCATTGGTCAAATAATTAGGTAGTTTTATCTTTCATATATCTCTAAAAGTAAAATAAATTAAAACACAGTAATTAAGTGAGTTTCATATGACTCTTGGTTCTAATGACCCATTTTCCTGCCAATGAGCTCTGACCAGAAAAACGTCCCCCTTCCATCTTAGACATACAAGACTAGTGTGCAAAATGTTGTAACCTATTCACACAGAAAATTAAAAATTCAGTTCATTACCAGAATTTTTTTTCTCGGTATTTGATTCTGAATCATCCAGATATTTAAGCTTTTCTATTTTTAATTAGACATTCAGTATTAGTAGTTAGAATAAAATGTAGGAAAGCATGATCATAGAAAGTGTGTGCAAGAAATGTTTCCCCCCACAAACCTTTTGAATAACAGAAAAACGATCAAGGAGAATGTACTTTCATTGCTGCATAACCCATCCTGTGAAACACAGCTCTACCCCATCTTCTACACTGATCTCCATTTAGCAATCTGTAAACTGCCCCTGGGTAAACACACAGAGGGCAGAATTAGAAGACCATGGAAAATAAATTTTAGGAGCTTTCAATTTATTTATCTAGAAAAAAAGAAAATTTGATTTTCTATTTCTAAGATAAACATTACAAGAAATCGAAAGAGCTAACTTTGATGGGGAACAGAAAAGAACATCTTCACGGTGTGCTGCACAAACAGCAAAGTTAAAGAATAAAACCTAATGAATAGAAGACGTAAAACTTCCCTTGCGTTGGATATAGGACTAAGACATAGAAGAAATTACAGACACATGTGTGTTGGGGTGAAGGGGCCTGTTTACATTCACTGAAAAAGTCTAGAAGGATGTATATCCAAATGCTAATATTCATTATCTATGGGGATTACAGGTACTTTCTCTTTCTGTTTGTCTAAACTCCTTAATTCTCCAGTGAACACAGATAATCTGTGTAAAAATTAATTAATCAAAGTTTAAAATTATAAATACTTGTGAAAGAGTCAAGACATTTAAAAGTCTTTGCAAAATATATCCAGAGCTTTATCAAATCCTGAATATCTGGCATTTGACTTGATAAATTCTGTTTGATCCCAAATTTCCAAACTTTATAAACAAATGAATTATTGTTCACAGAACTGACACCTAACACAATGAAATGGAAAGTCCTATAAAGAATAATTAAAGATAGTCAAATAATTTGATTGTAGGTATTAAACAATTCAGTATTTACATAAGACGATTAATAAGAAATGATATTTACTATCAAGGACTTTCATCCAAAACATTTTAGTAGCTTAGAAAAATGAATAATTTCAAAGGGATTCGAACTAACAAGTGTTCCAAATGGAGTCTCTTCACAAGGCAGTACTGATCAGTTAGTTATCTAAACTGTAGCTGACTTGGCTTATTAAAAGACAAGTTTTTTTGGCTAGGCACAGTGGCTCAAACCTATATTCCTAGCACCCTGGGAGGCCAAAGAGGGAGTATCACTTGAGCTCAGAAGTTTGAGATCAACCTGAGCAAGAATGAAACCCCAGCTCCACTAAAAATAAAAAAGATTAGATGGGCATTGTGCACATGCCTGCAGTCCCAGCTACTTGGCAGACGGAGGAAGGAGGCTCGCTCGAACCCAGGAGTTTGAGGTTGCTGTGAGCTAGGCTTATGACATGGAACTTTAGCCTGGGGCAACAGACTGTGTCTCAAAAATAAATAAATGAAAAAACAACAAGTTTTTTCAGATGCCAAGGAATGTTCATTGTTTGCATTTAACTTTACAGCAACATCAAGGTTATATGTTGCCATACTATGTATAACAGCAAAAGACTGGAAACAATTACAACTGATCATTACCTAATGTCTGACCGAATAAACCATGATGAATCTATACAATGCAGTACTACGCCACTGAAAACAGGCAAGGGAAAGATTTCTACTGTCATGGCATCACAAGGACATACTATTAAGTGAAAAAACCAAGGAGCTGGGGACAAGGCTTATAGTATGGTACTGATCTTTTGGTAAGAAAAGAGTGGGGAGAAATGTATCTCAGGCTTTGCCAAACTCTAAATAACCTAAGATTTGGCTTGATAAATTACATGTTGTTAATTACTTGATAAAATATGTTTGCTTTTATTTTCAAAAAGGAAAAAAGTAAAGGATAATCCAAAAGCTGAAAAAAGAAAAAGGTACTTCTAGAGGGAAGAGGGGTACAAGTAGAGAGAATGGGGGATAGAAGCTAGACTTCTTGATGTACTTTGTTGCAAACTACCCATCTGATAAGGGAGTAATAACTAAAATATATCAGCAGCTCAAACAACTCAACAGGAAAAAAATCAAATAATCCAGTTAAAAAATGAGCATAGGATCTGAATAGGCATTTCTCAAAAGACATATAAATGGCCAATAGATATATGAAAAAATGCTCAACATCATTAATCATCAGAGAAATGTAAATCAAAGCTGCAATGAAGTTAATACAAAAGATGTAAAGTCTTCATCTTTTTTAATGGCTGCATAGTATTTTATGGTATACATATACCACAGCTTATTAATCTATTCCTGGGTTGGTGGGCATTTAGGTTGTTTCCACATTTGGGTGATTGTAAATTGAGCAATGATAAATAGTCTAGTGAAAATGTCCTTATGATAAAAGGATTTTTTTCTTCTGGGTAGATGCCTAGTAATGGGATTGCAGGATCATATGGCAGGTCTAATTTGAGTTCTTTGAGGGCTCTCCATACTTCCTTCCAAAGAGGCAGTATTAGCTTTGCAACACATTCTTCTTAGAATGTGGGAAGAATGGGGAAGCAAGAATCCGATGTACTCAATTCTAATGCGAAGCCAACAGATGACCTAATATATGCCCACATAAGAGAAAAACTCAAATCAACTCAAGGCGAGGGGGTGGGATAATAGCGGGGAGAGGGGAAAGGGGAGCAGAGAGAAGGATGGGGGGTTACAGTGTATGGCACACCTCCTGGGGTTGCAACATAAGTATAAGAGGGACTTTACCTAACAAATGCAAACAGTGTAACCTAATTCTTTGTACCCTCAATGAACCTGAAAAAATAAAAAATAAAAATGAAAATAAAGGAAAGCACTCCCCAGGGAACTGGTAAAAGGGTAGGGAAAGTAGAGTAAGGGAGTGAGGGGCGGAGCCAAGAAAAGATGGGCTTTCAGGTGAGTCCCAGCCTTAGATGGGATGGTTTAGTCTTGGACCAGTCAGTCATTGGTCCAGGCCATGGCAGGTGGGCAGGCAGCCAGGCAAAAAAAAAAAAAAAATTTGCAATGAGACAAGAGATAATGGATGCTGGCAAGGATGTGCAAAAAGGGGGACCCTTGTGCACTGTTAGTGGGAATGCAAGTTAGTGCAACCATTATGGAGATTCCTCAAATAACTGAAAATAGGACTACCATATGACCCACATACTCTGCTAGGTATATACACAAAGGAGGGGAAATCAGTGTATCAAAAAGATATCTGTACTCCTATGTTTATTGCAGCACTATTCATAATAGCCAAGATTTGAAATCAACCTGAGTGTCCATCAATGGATAAATGGATACAGAAACTGTGGTACACATACACAGAATATTATGTGACCATAAAAAAGAATAAAATCCTGCCAACAACATGAAGGGAACTGGAGAACATTATGTTAAGTGAAATAAGCCAAACACACAAAGACAAACCTCACATATTCTCACTCATATGTGGGAGCTAAGTATTAAAAACAATTGATCTCATCAAGACAGAGAGTAGAATGATGGTTATCAGAGGCTGGGAAGGATATGGGGTAGGGGCATAAAGTGGGAATAGTTATTGGGGGCAAAAATAAAGTTAGATAGGTAGAATGAACAATATTTGGTAACACAACAAAGTGAGTATAATTAATTATAAGTTAGCATATATTTTGAAATTACTGGAAGAGTAGACTTGGACTGTTCCTAACACAAAGAAATGATAAATGCCCCAGATTTATCATTGAGATAATGGATATCTCAATTACCTTGATTTGATTAATGTACGTTGTATCTTATCAAAATATCACAAGTATCCTTTAAAGATATACAACAATTACGTACCCATTATAATTAAACAATAAAAGATTGGTATCAATGTTTTATGTACTTAAAACTTTAAAACAAAAAAGAAAAACATTTACTGCATCTTGATTGACATTTATTTTGGCTAACCATCTTCCTACTTCACCTTCTACAGTCACTTCTACTAAGCTAGAATTTAACAAATAGAAATGATAAATATTTCTGGCGATGCCTGTGTACCGAGGGTGGTGGGTTCAAACCCAGCCCCGGCTGAACTGCAACAAAAAATAGCCGGGCGTTGTGGCGGGCACCTGTAGTCCCATCTACTCGGGAGGCTGAGGCAAGAGAATCACCTAAGCCCAGGAGTTGGAGGTTGCTGTGAGCTGTGGGAGCCACAGCACTCTACCGAGGGCGATAAACTGAGACTCTGTCTCTATTAAAAAAAAAAAAGAAAGAAAAGGAATGATGAATATTTTTAGTTTCATTATCCCTTTAACCGAATTCTTTGCCTTTTTGACCTGTTAAGCTGAATTTTATCTATTCTCTATGAGTTTTTTTTTCTTTCTTACTTGTTTTTCTGTGCCACTGATAATTTTTGGTTGAAGAAGTGGTTTTTAATATAGGAATATCTTCCATGAAAGAAACAAACTTCTGCTATTATTTCAAAAGAATCATCAAACTAATATTTGAGTGTCTATTATGTCAAGCAGTCTAACTTTAAATATTATGTATATATACTATCGCACTTACTCTGCCCAATGACCCCAAGAGGCAAATACTTTCATTATTCTCCATTTTTTTTCCTTTGTCATTTTTTTTATTAAGTCATAGCTGTGTACATTAATGCAATCAGGGGGTACAATGTGCTGGTTTTATATACAATTTGAAATATTTTCATCAAACTGGTTAGCATAGCCTTCACGGCATTTTCTTAGTTATTGTGTTAGGACATTTATATTCTACACCTAGTAAATTTCACATGTACCCTTGTAAGATGCACTGTAGGTTATCCTCCATTTAACAGGTGAAAAAGCTAAAACCTGAAGAGGTTGTCATCTGCCCAAAGTTACCCACTTTTTCTTCAGCAACTTTTTTGAGGTATATGTCACATATCATAAAATTCACTCAATGCAAATGATTTTTATTAAATTTACTGAGGGGTACACCCAACACCATAAATCAGTTCCAGAACACTTTTCATCCCTCCAACAAGATCCCTCATGCTCAGTTACAGCTAATCTCCACTCACGTTCTGAGTTCCATACAACCACTAATCCACTTTCTGTCTCTATAAATATGCCCTTTCTGGACATTTCATGTAAATAGAATCATATATATGTAGCCTCTCTGTCGGGCTTCTTTCACTCAGGGTAATGTTTCTGAAGTTCATCCATAGCATGATACGCGTCAACAGTTTATTACTTTTTATTGCTGAGTAGTATTCCATTGTACGCATACAGCACATTCAATCTATCCGTTCACCAGCTGATGAACATTTGAATTGTCCCAGTTTGGGGCTATGATGAATAACACTGTGCGGAACATTTGTATGTAAGTCTTATGTGCACTCATGTTTTCATTCATTTCACTTTTCTCTCTCTCTACCTACGAGTGGAATTGAAGTGTTGTATAGTAATGTTATATCTAATTTGTTTAAAAAACTACTAAAGTCCCTAATGTGGCTGCACCGTGTTATATTCCCACCGGCAGTGTATGAGCGTCCCCATCTCTCCATATCCTCATCAGCATCTGTTACTGTCTTCCTTATTTATGATAGCCATTCTAGTGCATTTGAAATATCTCATTGTGCTTTTATTTTTTTTTTGACCCTTAGAACATTTTTTTTAATACATTGATGCATTTATGGGGTACAATGTGCTGATTTCATATAGAATTAGGAACACTCACATCACACTGGTTAATATATACCTCATCTTGTTTACTTAATTATTGTGTTAAGACATTTATACTCTATACTAATAGATCTGACTTTTTGCTAATGACTAATAATGTTTAACATCTTTTCATGTGCTTATTAGTCATTCATACATACACATACACATAATTTTTTGGTATAATTTATATATTTTTCCCATTTTTTTTGTCCTCATATACTTGAGATGTTAAGTGTCCTTTTTTTTTTTTCTTTCTTGAGATGGAGCCTCACTCTGTTGCCCTGGGTCTAGTACCTGGGCATTATAGTTCACAGCAACCTCAAACTCTTGGGCTAAAGAGATCTTCTTGCTTCAGCCTCCTGAATAGCTGGGACTCTAGGCAGCTGCCATAACACCCAGCTAGTTTTTCTATTCTCTACTATGCACTGTTGAACTCCTGAGCTCAGGCAATCCTCCCCACTTGGTCTCCCAGAATCCTAGGATTACAGGCATGAGCCACCATGAGTTATGTTCTTCATAAATTCCAAATACCCAGGTACAAGTTCTTTATTAGATATACATTTCCCTTATTAGATAAATATTTTGTCCCAGTCTATTTCTTGCCTTTTCATTTTCTGAATGGTGTCTTTTGAAATCCAAAAGTTTTTCATTTTGACCAGACCCAGTTCAGCTTTTTTTTTCTTTTATTGACTGCATTTTTTAATTATTGTACCTAAGAAATATTTGCCGAACTCATGGTCTAGACAATGCTCTAAGAGTTTTATTATTGTATTATTATTCTCTGATCTCTTTTGACTTAATATTTGTATTTTGTATGAAGTGAGGATATGAGTTTATCTTTTTGTATGTGGATATCTAATCATCCCCGCAGCATTTGTTGAATAGACTACCCATTCCCCAGAAAATCACCTTAGAACATTATGAAAAATCAACTGACTGTAGATGGAAGGATTTATTCCATCCATTTATTCTTCAGTTCTATTCCTTTGATTTATATATATATTCTTATGCCAGTACCATACTGTCTTGATAGCTATAATTTAAGTAGGAGATGGAAATTCTCCAAATTTATTCTTCTTTTTCAAAATTGTTTTGACTATTGTAGGTATTTTCATTTTTCATATAAATATTAGGATCTGCTGGTCAATTTCTAAAACAACAACAAAAATCCCTTCTACAGTTTCGATAGAGATTGCTTTTACCTATAGATCAATTTGGGAAGAATTGACATCTTACTTAATAATACTGGACCATCCAATTCCTGAAAGTGTAATGTCTTTCCATTTTCTTAAATCTTCGATTTCCCTCAGCAAAGTTTTGTAATTTTCTGTGTACGGTCCTATACTTCTTTTTAAAATTTTATTTCTAAGTATTTTACTATTTTTGATACTATTATAAATGGAATCATATTCTTAATTTCATTTTTGGATTGTTCTTTGATCCTATATACAAATATGACTAATTTCTGTATATTGATTTTGTATCCTATGACCTTGCTATATTGTTTTTTAGTTCTAACATGTTTTGTATGTGTAGATTCTTCATAATATTGTGTATATAAAACCATGAATCCTCTATATGGGATTTTCTATGAATAACAACTTTACTTCTTCCTTTCTAATCTAGATGCCTTTTCTTTCTTTCTCATGCCTGATTTCATTGGCTAGATCCTCCAGTACAGTGCTGAATAAAAGAGGTCACAACAGATATTCTTGCCTCAGTCTTAATGTTAGGAGGAAAGCATTCAGTCTTTCACCTTTAAGTCTGATGTTCATTGTAGATTTTTCATAGATGGTCTTCACCAGGTTAATGAATTTTCCTTCTTTTTCAAGTTTAGTAACAATTTTTATAATGAATGAGTGTTAGATATTGGTGTGTGCTTCTTCTGTATCTATTGAGATGACCATGAGATTTTTGGTGTATTACACTGGTTGATGTTTGGATCATGCATTCCTATGATAAATCCAACTTGGTTATGGTGTATTTAATGTTTGATGTATTGTTGGATTCAGTTAGCTAACATTTTGTTAAGGATGTTTACACCACTATTCATGAGGGATATTGGTTTTTTAGTTTTCCCTTCTTATGTTATCTTTTTTTTGCCTTTGGCATCAGAGTGACACTGGTCTCATAGAGTGACTTGGGGAGTATTCCATTTGCCTCCATTTTCCGAAAAAATCTGTACAGTAGTGGTATTATTTTTTCTTTAAATGTTTGATAAAGTTCACCAGTGAAATCACAGAACCCAGGGCTTTTCTTTGTGTGAAGACTTTTAATTACTAATTTAATTTCTTCTTAACAACTATTCAGAATTTTTGTTTTGTTTTTCCTTTAGTCAATTTCAGAAGGTTGTATCTTTCTAGGAATTTATCCATTTCATATGAGTTATCAAATTTGTTGGCATAAAATTGTTCATCAAAGGCACAAGTTACACAATGAATCTAGGATTTGAACAAAAGGAAGACCTTTACCTATTTTTTATAGGTAAAGAAAACAGAAACCCAAAGAAAGCAGTAGCCTTGCTGAGGTCATAGGAGCAGGTGGGGACAAAGAGCAGTCAGGTTGATTGGGGAGCAAACATATAAAGGAGAAACAGAAAAGCTAAGGAAAGTTGTTTCAGGATGGCGCAGTTATTTTCTTGGTACATTAGCATCTTTTAATTATAGAATGATTTAAAAATAAGTATAGAAATATTTACAGATATCAAATGTATAGTATTAATATTTTCAGGTGAAGCACTCCATGTATGTTTGGTATTAAATTTACTTACCATGTTTAAGAGAATGTAGCCTAATGGAGTAAGAGTTCGTCGTTGTGGTTCAAATTTTAAATATGTAATTGATTTAGAATTGCAATGTTAAGTTCAAATCTTAATAGGTTTATTATAGAACGGAATACTTTAAAAGAACTAAAGGTCTGTCATATTTCTAAGTTTCATATATTAGATTTATAGGAGTTATTTAAGTATTCAGGAAGGTTTTGTTAAGTCAAACAATTATAGTACTTAAAAGGAAATCGAATGTATTAAATTTATAAAAGCATTTTAAAAGAAATTTAACCAAGTTTGTAAATGGGACCAAACATTAATCAAAGTCTCCTTAGAAGTAACTGTAATAGCTTGCTGGGCTTATAAATAATAAGATTTGTAATCTAAACTTAATAGCTTAAAAAATACAAGGACTTTTTAAATTCTACTTTTAATAAATCAAAGACTAGTTTAAAAATCAAAGTTACTTCTGAATAATCACTTCTGTGCATAAAAATTACTATCGAAGACTTTACAAATTGCTTTCAACAAGTCAGAGCACAATGTCTCCTGGGTAAAACACGCTATTTTTTGATAGGCATGTATGGAGCACTGGGTGCCAAGACTAAGGAGCTCACAGACCCCTCCTGCTGCACACACAGGAGTCTACAACAGCCAACCTATACAGATATTTGATAAGCAACCAAAGATATTGAGTTGCTTAGTATTCTTCATAAAATAAAGCCAAGCTACTGAGGCAAGATACTATGGTGAAATAGAACACAACAAATATAGGGGTCAATGCTTGGCTTTTGAGTTACTAAATCTTCTCCTTACATTGGTTGGGGATTTGTAAGAATGCAGGTAGGGGATGGTTTTCCTGTCCAACACCTATCCCTCCTCTACCCTGGACTAAATAAAAATTCCAGGGGCTTGGTGGGAAGGAAAAAGTGAGACAGAGGGGAAGAGAAAAAAAATTATAGATGCTGATGCATCTTAAGAAGGGGCCCTATACCCTGCCTATTTGGACCAAATTGCTGGCAAAAGAGAGGATAGAACTCCCACAGATAACTTTGGTATTTGAGAAAGGAACCTCAATAGACCCAAGGGAGATCTTAGATGACAAGATCCAGAGTTTCCTAGCCCCTGTGTGCCAAGACATGTGTAGACAGAATGGTCCAAGGTAGCCTTACTACCTGACTTGGGAATAGCAACATGATCCCATGAGGCCCTGAAGAGCACAGAGGTAGAATTTCCTCAGGACTTGTGTGGGGCTGGTATTTGGCAACTTCCACACCCTATCTCATTGTACCCTCACAGCCCTCTGAAAGAGGATGTCTCCAGATCTGTACTTTACAGAGGAAGAAACCAAGGCTCTGAATTAAATAATATGCTGAAGTCCACACACCTTAACAGTGTTAGAGCCAAGACTTGAATGTAATCACCTACCCTTTATGCTATATTGCTCCCTATTAAAAAATATATAGTGCCTATCATCTTTCTTGCAAAATAGATGAGTAGAGATCTGTCTTCATGCCTTGTAGCACGCAGAGAATGGCAGCAAGCCAAAGACAAGAACCCAAACAGAGAAAAAGATAATTCAGGTCCTGACTCAGCATTGTTCTTGATGACAGTTAAGCTAATGGAAGCTACAAAACACAGCCAAGAAAATTCCCTTTTTTCTCCCTTTGCTGAAAAGGATCTAGCTGTTTTGGGGGGGGGGGGTTAAAGTCCCTAGTACACAGGTATCTTTACCATCGAGCCCAAGCTACGTCTGTGCACTCTGTGACATCCCATCCCTCAGTCTGCCTAGCTATAAGCGGGGAATGCTGCAAGGGAAAGTGAAGGCTTTATCTTAGAAAGGAAGGTGAACTTCAGAGTATATTGTTAAGAAAAAAATATTACCAAATGGCACAAGTAGTTAGATCCAATTTTCGTTGCCTACATGGATATGAATGCATTTGTATAGAGAAAGGCCTCTTTCTGGGCAGGACAAGGATAGATAATTCTATTATCATCAGGGTTGTTGAGTCAAGTAGTAGAGGTGCAAGATCCTAAGCCAAGGTGGTCTGACTTTGAATTCCTGCTCCTCCACTTACTGGCAATGGGACCTTTGAACCGAACCTCTAAAGTTTCAGAGTTTTTGCTTGTGACATGAGGGTAAAAGCAGCACCCCCCTCACAGGCAGCACCTGCCTCACGTAACTGGTGAGGATTATGTCAAATAATCCCCGAACTGTGCTCAGCATAGCGGTGGACACATGGTGGACACTCAGTCATCAATGTGGCAAAACAGCTCTGCCTTTTTGCCAAGGGTCACATCCAGCTTCCTGGTTTTAGGTCTACTACCTGACTTCCTTCATCCTACGGATACAGAATCCCAGAGCTAGCAAAGGCCAAGCTCAGCCTGGCACTCAGAGTTCCAACCACCCCTCCAATCTCTCTCTATTCCATCAGCACTGACAACTCAGATGACAAAGAACTGCAAAAGCTATTGCATTATTATAGGAATCATGCCACAAGTACAAATGCTAATGAGAAATATTTTATTAGATAGAAAAAAAGGTATATGGAATTTAAATACATAGAGACAGAGACTTATCTTGCCTCAATGTAAAAGTCTGTTTTTTATTTTGAATCACATGGTTATTTGACCAGGAGAAACAGAACTCATGAGATCAATTTCAAGCCCCTTGCATAGAATTCCCTTTGAACTCATGGGCCAGCGCCCGGATTGAGAAAAAAACAAGACGAGATTGTGAAGACACATTCTTATAGAACACACTCCTAAGCACTATGGAAGTAGACCTTCTTTGTTCTCTACTTGCTATGTGACCTTGAGCAAGTTACCTAACTTCTCTGAGTCTTGGTCTCATTACCTAAAGGATGAGTACAATCCTTAACTCACAGGGCTGATGTAATAATTATTAAAAACAGTGCATATAAGGACCCTCACACACATTAAAATCACACAAATAATAATCCCCTCCTCACTTAGAAACCTATATTCTAAAATTAACTAGTAATTTCTGTTTAAGGCTTATAAATTTTGTTTCATGATGATTTGCCTTAGAGGAGACAGTATATATACAAAACTTGAGGCCTGAAGTCATCCAGGTTTGGGTTTCAATCCTATCTCTGCCATTTCCTACTTTGTAACCTTGGGCAAGTTGCCTCTATTTCCTCACTTGTAACTGGAACTGATCATGGTTACTCACAAAAAGGGGTTAAAGGTAAGTCCAATAAAGTGCTTGGCAGATCCGCAGACATTTAAAATTTTTGGTAATTTCTATTTTGTTTATGCACATAATTGCCCCATACCTTTCCTTTAGTTTATGTCTGAAGTTATAGCTATGAATTTTGCATTTCACAGCAAGGTGCATTTCCACGGCAACAATTTAATCCATATAAAAAATGAACAAAAAATATGGGAATGTTTATTTAGATAAACCTAAGAAACTGACATGAAAATAATAGAGCCAAATAGATTCTTCATTTTAAAAGCACCCTAAAACAGCTCAAAGGGTCCACCTATAGACTAAAATGTAGCGATGACAACTGTGCTCGGTAGAAAATTACTTTCTTGCCTCAGCGCCTGTAGCTCAAGCTGCTGAGGTGCCAGCCACATACACCTAAGGTGGCGGGTTCGAATCCCCAGCCCGGACCCGCCAAACAACAATGATGGCTGCAACCAAAAAATGGCCGGGCGTTGTGGCCGGTGCCTGTAGTCCCAGCTACTTGGGAGGCTGAGGCAGGAGACTCGCTTGAGCCCAGGAGTTGGAGGTTGCTGTGAGCGTGATGCCATGGCACTCTACCCAGGGGGACAGCTTAAGGCTCTGTCTCAAAAAAAAAAAAAAAAGAAAGAAAGAAAAGAAAATTACTTTCTCGTCTGCTCAGAAAGAGAGAGTCTGTAAAGCCCTGACAGCCCAATTAAATATGGGTAAGGAGGAATTAATGTTTATTAAGTGCCTTCTATATGTCTAAAGCTATTCTTCTATTCTCTTATCAATCATACCTCTGTAGCCCATGTGCACCACAATTAAGGTCAGGCACAATGGGGTCTTTTGCTCTGTTGGGTTCTTTTTAAACATTTCCTTGAACACATAGGAACCAACTCATCCAGTCCTCTCAATAACACTTTGAAGTAGAACTTATCGTCATTCATAAAAAGGGAACTGAGGGACAGAGAATTAAGTGAATTTGTCCTATGTCACACAGCTAATAAGTAGTAGAGGTAAAATTTAAACCCTGGCATTAAATTATACTGACCTAAAAAAATGAAATCAATTTACACTGTCTTGTCTGTAGTGAGCTGATCCTGGTAAGCTGTAACACCATAGTGAATTAGCAGTGGGTCAGCCACACTGTGAAAATACCATATTTTAGATTGCTACAGTGATTATAATCGGTTTTGAATAGTTTTTCTTTTCGGTGGGGGAGTCTGGCTACTAATAGTTATTATAGTTATTATTATTAAGTAGTCCCCCCCATTGGTGGTTTCAATGTCTATGGCTGAGTTACTCATGGTCAACTGCAGTCTGAAAATATGAAAAGGAAAATTCCAGAAGTAAACAATTCATACGTTTTAAATTGCACACCATTCTGAGTAGCATGATAAATCATCTCTTTTCATCCAGTGTATCCACACTGAATATACTACCTGCCCTGCCGGTCAGTCACTCAGTAGCTCTCTCAATTATCAGATTGAAAAGTTATAGTGTGTACAAGTATTATTGGTACTATTCTTGGTTTCAGGCACTCACTGGGGGACTTGGAACGGGGATAAGAGGGGACTACTATATTATTGTTGTTATTTGGATAGGTAATATACTCATGTGGTTCAAAATTCAACAGTTACAAAAGGTACCCAACAAGCGCTGCCTATCTCTACTCTTACTAGCCAGTACCTTGCTCTGGAGGGAGGCAGTGATATTAGTTTCTTGGTTATCTAGCCAGAGATTTCTTATGCACATGTAAGAAGATAAACACACACACACTGAAGGTATTATTCACACATTTCTACACCTTGCTCTGTTCGTGGTACCTAGTATCTGGAGAACATTCTATATTAGAATACAGAAAGTTTCCTCATTCCTTGTGAGAGCTGCCAAGTGTTCCATTGTATAATCTGTCCTCTATTGGACATTTAGGTTGTTTCCAGACTTTTACTGTTACAGACAATGCGGCAATGAGTATCTCAGTCTGAAGATCATTTTTCATATTTGAGAGTAGACCTGATAATGTCCCAGAGGCAGAATTGCTGAGTTAAACAGTGTGTGCATTTGATAGATACTGCCTCCTTCTCCTCTGCAAAGAATATCCAAACTCTAAAATGTGTAATTCCTGCCACTCTTTATTTATGAGTGTCTGGATCTGTTTAAGTGTTCCTAATATTCTAGCTATTTAACTGAGCAGCTGATCATCTCATCACGATCATGATACTGACAAACAAGCAAGCACAACTTTCAAACCTAACTCATGATTTCAAACTTTTATTTTTACCAAAAGGATATTTTCCAATGATTGGCTATTAAGTAAAGGTTTGAAATCAGAATGTACAACTTTCATGCTAATAAAACCCTGCTTTTATCTGCTTTATATGTTGGAGTACTACCAAGGTACTATCTAGAGTTATGCGAACAGCGTAAATGGCATCCCCTGAAGTTGTACACAACTATGTCTTGACACCAGCTCTGCCTGAGATTTCATTAAGGAGAAGTGTGTGGGGAGGTGTTTCATGTAGAGTAAAACACTTTTGAGACCTACCCTGAGTTAGACGCAGATGGTTACTTCATAAATGCTGCTTGATGTTCATGCTGCTTCTATCTCAGACGACCTAGCTGAAATGAAACTTTAAACTTTGCACCTTCATTGGATTTAGATACCATTCACAAGTGTGTGTCACTCACCCTGTGAGATACGTTAGACTAGCTGTGCTTTGCTTTACCACCAATCATCCCTTATCCTAAATTAGATTTGAGATTTGACATACATGGGCCTGACCCACCAAGCCTGGATGTCCAGGGAATAGGCAGTACCTTTCACACCACTGACCACCAGTGGAACTGACTGGCAACTTGGGTCTTGGGAATGAGATGCTGCAAAGGCTGCCACTTTCCCTCCTTCCTTATCTCTGGCATCCTATCTTTGCCTTCACTGAAGAGTGACCACAAAAGAGGCCCTAGGAGGAGAAAGGGTGTGAAAGCTGTGGATGGAGAAGGATAGTGTCTAATCCCCAGCAGCCGCAAGAGCTCAGCTCTGGTGATAAAGGGATCTAGCAGTAATCCAACCTCTCAACAAAGAGATTTAATACCCTGGGGCCCAGATCCACCAGCTGTTCAAGGTCATCAGCTGATTTAATCCAGCCAGGTTTTTCACAGTTATGGTAAGTGACTTTACAAAGCTTCTCTCTGCTTGGGTTTCCAGGAGTGATAGCATTTTAATAGAGTGGATAAATGAGGAAATATACTTTCTGGTATGAGTATATGAGATTTTCATATCTTAAATAAATAGTTTGTCAAATAAACTATAATAATTATGCCCAATTTGCTAACCTAAACACATTTCACATGTGTCATCTCCCCTCATTACTGTGTAGTGTGGTGACCTCTAGTGGTAGAAAGAAAGGTAGCAGCCAAGCAGGAGCCTGGAAAAAAATTGTATTTTGGGCGAGCCTACTTTCATGAAAGTTATAGAAATTGCGCCTTTGGGTGAGTTCCAGGTTCCAACTTAAAAGTTCCAGTTCCCCAGTTCCAACTTAAAAGCCTCTTTGTGTTTTCTCTACTGCTAAGTCTCATTTTAAAATCATAGTGACCTGAATATAGCAGGGAGGTGAGAAGTTAATAAACCCTGTTCTGTCCAATACACTTTCCCCAGAGTGATGCCATTTGTTTTGAGGCTTAAAAGAAGGCTGAAGATGATCATTCTAAGGCTGAAATAACTATGTCATTTAAATCCAGTAGCATCAGGGCTGGCCAGGGTGGTTTAAGAATGGGCAGACCAGAAAACAGCCTAGTCTAATACTAAAGAAGGCGAAAAGACTTCTCTGCCCCGCAAATGTTTTCTTTCTCACCTGTATCAATGCCCAAATATTCACCATTATGTAGCTCATTCCTTTGGAACTTGAAAACTTTCTCAGCCCTCATTCGTGCAAATGATCCTGAAATGGGGGAATACTTTAATCTTTCCCAACCTTCTTAGGAAGGAAGGTGAATTAAAGCTGAGACCAGCTGACTATTAAAGAATGTGGAAGTGGAAATTGCATATTGGATCAAACTAGATGACCACTAGAGCTTCTTGTATGGTTACAACAACCAGCTGAGCTCTAGACTCCGGTGAAAATGGAACAAATGTGGTTGTGGGGAGCAAGATAGAACCTGGGAAGGAAAAGATGAAAACTGAGGTGGGAAGAAAGGTAGGAGAGATTAAAGACACCTTTGTTACTCTCCAGAGTGTTTTTACTGGGGGCAATTCTCCTGCCAAAGGCATGGTGTCTTTTCCAACAACACTTCACCAACTCTCCAGCACCAGATGAGTGGCCTACAGTTCAACTCAGTTCTGACACTCTCCACTGGAGTCAGCATCAGATCCCACAAGTTAAGGCCTCCATCCCACAATACTGCACCCACTTCAGATGCCAGTCTCAAGTCCCAGATTATCTCTGGGACTTTGAACTGAATAATTATAAATCCAAGGGGCCTCTACAACTCCTTCTTCATGTCAGGTAATTTGCAAAAATGACTCTTGAAACTCAGAAAAAGTGCTTTACTTACTATTACTGGTTTATTATAAAGGACATGAATGGACAGCCAGATGAAAATGCACATGAGGTGAGGTTCAGAAGGGACCAGAGCACTGAGTTTCTGTCTCATGGAGGTGGGGGTGTGCCACGCTTCACCAACCTGGAAGATTTCCAAGCCCCATCATTTTCAGGGTTTTGATGGAGGTTCCATTACATAAGCATGATTGATTAAGTCATTAGCCGTTGGTGATTGAAATAATCTCCAGCTGCTCTCCCCTCCCTGGAGGTCATGGGATAGTGCTAAAAGTTCTAACACTGGACTACACCTTGGTCTTTCTGGGGACCATCCTCCATCCTGAAGCTACCTAAGGGCCCCTACCACCAGTCATCTCATTAACAAGGAAATGCACTTTTATCACTCCAGAGATTTCAAAGATTTTAGGAACTATGTGCCAGGAACCTAGGGACAAAGACCAAATATTTATTTAGCACTGTATTGTACATCTTTACAGTCTTGCTCAGGTTCTGGATTTAAATAGTCCAGGATAGTTTTTTTGTTTTTAACCCCCTTAGTACATTTTTCCAGGTTCAAACTACTCAACTGAGCTTTTTTTGTTTTTTAATTAAATCCAAACAATCTGTCCCCTGCTACTTCATGAAGCTGAAGAGTTGACATTATGGTCTCACAGATGTCTTACAGGTCTTCTTGGAGGAAGTTTCCAGGACATTTAACTAGGAAGCCAGAAAACTCAAAAACTTAGATCATATGCACATAGCAAACATTCAGTAACATACTTGAACCCCAGATCCAAAAGGGGCAAATGCAGTGATTTCTCAAAACTAATTTCAAGAAATGAGAAAGTTTCTAATCCACATTGAGTTTCATCTGTATATAGTGAAAAATAGGAGTCTAGTTTCATTCTCTGGTATATGGATATCAGTTTTCCCAGCACCATTTATTGAAGAGGGCATCCTTTCCCAATGTACGTTATTGGAACCTTTGTGGAAAACCAGCTGGCTACATATACGTGGGTTTATTTCTGGGTTCTCTATTTGTGTCTCGTGTTTTTAAGACAGTCTCACTTTGTTGCCCCCAGCACAGTACCGTGGCATCTTAGCTCACAACAACCCTATAACCGTAGCACTCTGGGAGGCTGAAAGAGGAGGATCATTTGAGCTCAGAAGTTTGAGACTAGCCTGAGTAAGAGTCAGAGTCCGTCTCTACTAAAAATAGAAAAATTAGCCAGGCATCATGGCCAGTGCCTGTAGTCCTATGTGGGAGACTGAGTCAAGGGGGTGAGGATGGCTTGAACCCAGAAGTTTGAGGTTGATGGGAGCATGGCACTCTAGCCTGGGGTGACAATAAGACTCTGTCTCAAATAAATAAATTTTTTTTAAAAAGAAGTCAAATGGCCAACAGATAAATGAAAATATGCTTAACATCACTAATTACCATAGAAATGCAAATCAAAATCATAATGAGATATCATCTTACCCTAGTTAGAATAGCTATTATCAAAAAGACCAAAAAATAACAAATGCTGACAAGGAAACCCATACACACTGTTGGTGGGAATGTAAATTAGAATAGCTATTACAGAAAATTAGGTTTCTAAAGAAACTAAAAATAGAACTACCATATAATCTAGCAATCTCACTACTGGGTATTTATTCAAAAGAAAGGAAACCAGTATATCAACAGAATACCTGCACCCCATGTTTATTGCAGCACTACTCAGAATAGCCAAGACATGGAATCAACCTGAGTGTCCATAAAAGGATGAATGGATAAAGAAAATGTGGTATACACACACACACAATGCAATACTATTCAGCTGTAAACATGGGTTGAACTGTATCAGGTCACTATGTTAAAAGAAATAGGCCAGGCACAGAAATACAAATATGGCATGTTCTCACTAATATGCAGTAGTTAAAAAGGTTGTTGTCATGATTGTAGAAAGTACAATGACAGTTTACAGACGCTAGGAACAGTGCAGAGTAGGGGGATGAAGAGAGATTGGTTACTTGTCAGAGGTCGATGCCCTCGAACCCCAACCTGGTTTAAATGCCAGCTGGGAAATGATGCTGGAAATAACTAACTCAACACCTTCTTCTTGGGCTATAAGTGGGTTACAGCTTTCATATGAACGCTATAAATCAGTTTCATAGTAGGGCTGAGTACATTGGATACTTTTTCTTCCATTCTTGAGATACTTTGCTAAGAAGAATATGTTTCAACTCCATCCATGTAAACATGTAAGAGGTAAAGTCTCCATCTTTCTTTAATGCTACATAATATTCCATGGCGTACATATACCACAATTTATTAATCCATTCATGGGTTGATGGGCACTTGGGCTTCTTCCATGACTTAGCAATTATGAATTGGGCTGCAATAAATAATCTGGGGCAAATATCTTTGTTATAATGTGATTTTTGGTCCGCTGGATATATACCTAGTAGAGGAATTGTAGGATCAAATGACAGGTCTATTTTTAGATCTCTAAGTGATCTCCAAACATCTTCCAAAAGGGCTGTATTAGTTTGCATTCCCACCAGCAGTGTAGAAGTGTTCCCTTTTCTCCACATCCATGGCAAAATCTCTGGTTTGGGGATTTTGTGATGTGGGCTAATCTTACTGGAGTTAGATGATATCTCAAAGTAGTTTTGATTTGCATTTCTCTGATGATTAAGGATGATGAGCATTTTTTCATATGTCTGTAGGCTGTGTGCCTGTCTTCTTCAAAGAAGTTTCTCTTCAAGTCCCTTGCCCACCCTGAGGTGGGATCACTTGCTCTTTTCTTGCTAATACATTTGAGTTCTCTGTGGATTCTGGTTATTAAACCTTTGTCAGAGACATAACCTGCAAATGAAATATTTGGGAGTTTACCTAACAAAGGACATGAAAGATCTCTATAAAGAGAACTATGAAACTCTAAGGAAAGAAATAGCTGAAGATGTTAACAAATGGAGAAACATACCATGCTCATGGCTGGGAAGAATCAACATTGTTAAAATGTCCATACTACCCAAAGCAATATACAATTTTAATGCAATCCCTTTTAAAGTTCCATTGTCATACTTTAAAGATCTCAAAAAAACAATACTTCATTTTATATGGAATCAGAAAAAACCTTGAATAACCAAGACATTACTCAGAAATAAAAACAAAGCAGGAGGAATCACTCTACCAGACCTCATACTATACTATAAATCAAACAGCATGGTACTGGCACAAAAACAGAGAGGTAGATGTATGGAACAGAATAGAACTGAGCTACTTATCATTATTTGATCTTTGATAAGCCAACTAGAAACATTCAGTGGGGAAAAGATTCCCTATTTAACAAATGGTGCTGGGTGAACTGGCTGGCGACCTGTAGAAGACTGAAACTGGACCATTATACTGAAACCTTATACCATTAACTAAGATAGACTCTCACTGGATTAAAGATTTAAACTTAAGACATGAAACTATAAAAATACTAGAAGAAAGTGCAGGGAAAATACTTGAAGAAATGGGCCTGGGCAAATATTTGATGAGGAGGAACTCCCTGGGCAATTGAAGCAATACCAAAAATACACTGCTGGGATCTGATCAAACTAAAAAGCTTCTGCACAGACGAACACAGTAAGTAAAGCAAGCAGACAGCCCTCAGAATGAGAGAAGATATTTGCAGGCTATGTCTTCAACACCTGTTTTAAGGAAAAACGAGTCTGAGGATGCCAAGAGATGGTTTACACTAACTCAGGCTGAGTAGGCCAAAAACAATGCAGCACCTTCCTGGCCTCTTCACGTTTTTTTCTTTTCTTTTTTTTTTTCTTTCGTACATAGATCCTAAATACATTTATGCCATGATATGATTCAATGTGATGATTATTTGTACAAATTGGAATGTTCACATCCTGTTAAACAACATAGCCTTCACCAGGTTTTTTGTTTTTGTTTTTGTTTTTGTTTTGTTTTTTTTTTGAGACAGAGCCTCAAGCTGTCCCCCTCCCCCTCGGTAAAGTGCTATGGCATCACAGCTCACAGCAAACTCCAACTCCTGGGCTCAAGCGAGTCTCCTGCCTCAGCCTCCCAAGTAGCTGGGACTACAGGTGCCCATCACATGGCCTGGCTATCTTTTTCGGTTGCAGCCATCATTGTTGTTAGACTGTTAGAGAGAGTTAGACTGACTGTTAGAGAGAAAGTCAGGTTAAGCTGCAGGGGGTTAGTAAACATCTGGTGGTCTATTCAAATAGGGAGGGAGAAGCCAGTTCTGTTTAGGGAAGGGAAATAAACCAGATTTTCTAATTTAACTACAGATTCGAATAGTTTATTCCCTTCCATCTGTTGACCCTCAAATGCATGGGTTGCTTCAGACCAGGGAGGTGGGCATCTCTGGAATCTTTTTCTCTTTTGTGATTCTAAAGAACCCCCAGGAATTGCTCCCTTGCAGGTAGTATCCCTAATTACCTCAGAATTGAGGCAGTGCACTCCACTGAAAAGTCAACCTACTTACCTCCCACAGTTAATGAGTACCAACATGCAGTTAGATAGAAGAAATACATTCTAGCGTTCAATATCATAGCAAGGTAAGTATAGTAACAACAGTATACTATATAGTATCTGACAATTAAGTTTGTGAACTTGCCACCATGGACTTAAGTTGGTAGCACTGTAGAAACCACTCAGTAAGGTTTCATAACCTTGGTGTCTTGGTGTCTTACAGCTGTGTTCCAGTCAACGTGTGGTGGTATTTTGCTGAGTGGCGTTCATTCTTGCTGTTGCAATAATGCCGTCTTAAGCAAAGAACAAACATTAAATTTCTTGTTGAACTTGGCAAGAGTGGAAGTGAAATCAGAACTTTATTCTAAGTTTGTAGGGTAATGCTGTGAAGGAAACAGCAGTGTACAAATGGATTACAAGTTTTTCTGCAAGGAGAGAAAGTGTCACTGATAAAGAGAGGTCAGGGTGGCCAGTAACAAGCAGAACTGATGAAAACTGCAAAAATTTGTCAAATTTGTACATCAAAATTATCAACTGATTGTGAGCAGCATAGCAGATGAAGTAGACATCAATAGAGAAACAGGAAAATTTTAACTGAAAATTTTGGCATGAGAAAGATGTATATAAAAATGGTCCCTAAGAAGCTCACCAATAAACAAAAGAAAAGAACTCACATGGCACTGTCTGTGAGATAATTTTTAGCAAATAACTGTTTTTTTAGTAAATAAATAACTGTATTTAAACACCTTATCTACCCACTTCCATGACTTTTCTCTTTACCCACAGATAAACAAAATTTTGAAAGAAGACATTTAGATGACATTCAGGACATCAAGAGTGATACAATGACAGCTCTGATGCCATTTCAGAAGAGTTCTAAAATGTCTTTGAAGGGTGGACAAGGCACTGGTGTCAGTGCATAGCTTCCCAGTGAGAGTACATCAACAGGGACCGTAGTGATATTCACCAGGGAGTTATGTAGCACTTTTTCCAGGATGCATTTGTGAACTAAATTGTCAGACTCACAAATTTCAAAATAGCTAGAAGAGAAGATTTGAAATGTTCTCAACACAAAGAAATGATAAATGTTCAAGGTGATGACTATCTTAAATACCCTAATTTGATCACTACACATTGTATGCATATATCAAAATATCACATGTACTCCATAAATGTACAAATATGTATCAATAAAAACTATTACTAAGAGAAAAAAGAAAGTCAATATGAAATAGTTCTAGTTTTAAGAAATCCAAATCAATTATTCCAAAAATATCTGTGGAAAAAAGATCACAGGTTATTGCTTACACAGGTTACTGCTTATCTACCTTCAGATTAGTGCTTGGGAGAAAAAAGTGAGTGGTCCAACTTGTCTCAGATGGTCACCCTAACTAAGGTTAACTGCAGTCCAGGGGCTGGGTTCATACAAGATAAATGACCATCATATTCACCCTGGAGAAAGGGAAGTAGTTTATTTGGGGGTAGGGATGGGGAAATAAAGAATTTTTATAGCTAAAATAAATAGTTTAGGGAAACACTTTACACTCTGAATAAAAGCATGTCTAGTCAAATTTGCTAATGCAGCAGTATGACCCTTTATGTCTTTTTGCCACACTCCTTGGAAATCTCAACTGAGTAAGTCAGGTATTTTAGAGCCAAATATTCTAACTGACATATTGATCCTATTCTTCCCTTATCACGATGATCTAAGATGGAAGTAAAAATCTAGCTTGGGCCATGGGCATAGCAAGGCAGTGTTCTTGAGTAATATAAACTTGGACTGCCCAGTTTTTTATTTCTTTGAGTCAAGCTGACATTATTGCAGGCAAACAGGTTAGTAGAGAGAATAAGTGATGTCTATTTTACCTGGGTGAAAGAGAGGGGACTTTAATAAAAGAATAGTTAATTGTTTCTGAAATTAGATATTCTGCCTGGAAAGTCACTTATCACTATGCCCCAAACATAGTTCAAGGACTCCACCAAACTTCTGGTTATCCAGTATAGGGCCAGTGCACTGATCTGTGTCTATTTGTCTCTGTCAGCCAAAGGCATAATCCTTGTGATAGATCATTGTTCAGAAATATTCGCTTCCTATCTCCCTATCTCCAAGAATATTTCCTTGCCCACCTAGGTTGGGCTTAGCCCTATAACTTACTGGTCATAGAAATGTTGACAGACTTAAAGCAAGCAGGGACTTAAAATGTAATTACATGCTTGGGCTTGTCCTTTATTGTCTCTATCACGACCATGAGAAGAGCTTTTCCGGAATAATAACTTCCTCTTTATTCAGGGTCTCAGAATGAACACAGATAGCACAGATCTGAGGCTAACCCACAGTGAAGAGCCAAACCTAGCTGAACTGAGAGCTTGAAGGCACCCATCTTGATATAACCCAGATATTGGAGTTGGCAGACAAAGATTTTAAAGCAGTTATTATAACTTTGTCCAAGGAACTTAAAAAGCTATGCTTCAAATCAGGGAAAAGATAGGGGATCTCAATAAAAAGAAAAAATCATTCAAAAGAATTACAAATAGAAATTCTAGAGTGAAAATGTAATATCTGAAATAAAAAAGATGTTGGCTAGGCTTAACACCAGAATTGGGAGGGAGGGAGGAGGAAGGAAAGAAAGAGGGAAGGAAGAAAGGAGAGAAGGTAGGTTAAGTGAAGATGATGAAACAGCAAAAGAAATAGCTGGTCTAAAGAACAAAGAGGTATAGATTTTAAAAAAATCTCAGGAGTTTTGAGTAATTATGTGGGAATATTATAAGGTCTAACAGAGCCAGGCACAACGGCTCATGCTTGTAAAGATTTTTGCAGGATTTTTTTTTTTAAACCACACCTGAGTACATCTAATCAAATGTAATATCCTTGCTGAAAAACTAGAATAGAGAAAATCTCAAAACAGTTAAACAAAGTGGTAATTTTTGATCATTGACCTCTCATCACAAACAATGGAGGTCAAAAAACATTAGAACATAATTGAAAGGCTGTAAAAACAAAACCTATCAACCTAGATCTATTTTCAGTGAAATATCCTTTAAGAATGAAGGTAAAATAAGGACATTCTCAGATAAGTGGAACCTAAGACAAGTTATTGCTAATAGACTTATACAACGAGAAATTAAGAGAAATGCTTTAGGCTGAGAAGAAATGATACTACATAAAACATGAACTTCAGGATGAAATAAATAACATACAGGCAGTCCTCAGGTTACAAACATATGATTAATGTACAACTTGCACTTACAAACAGAGGCTATTACAGGTAATATACCTGTTCCAACTTACATACAGATTCAAGAACAAACCTAAAGAACCTATCTTATTTGTAACCTGGGCACTTTAATACAATGGTAGGTAAGTTTATAAATATAAAATATTGTATTTTTTTCTTCTTTAAAATAAAAATGACTAAAGCAAAAATTATAAAATTTTACTGTGGTGTTTATAACATATGTACAGTTTCAGGTTTCTATATTTAAATGAAGTGGTACAATATTAACTCAAAGAAGACTTCAAAGCTAGGGATACATATTATAATATCTAGATAAACACTAAAAAAGAATAATGCATAGAGATACAGCTATAAAGCTAATGAAAATTAAACTGGCAATCTAGAAAAATATTCAAATAATTTTTAAAACCACAAAAAGATAAGAAAGAGGACCAGAGGAATAAAAAACAGAGGGGCAAAAAGAAAACAAATAGCTGGCCTGGGCACAGTGGCTCACACCCGTAATCCTTAGCTGAGGTAGTCTGATTGCTTGAGGCCAGGAGTTTGAGATCAGCCCAGGCAACAAGCAAGACCCTACCAAAAAAAAAAAATTAACCAAGTGTAGTGATGCACATCTGCAGTCCCAACTATTCAGAAGACTAAAGTGGAAGGATCACTTAAACCCAGGAATTTGAAGCTGCAGTTAAGTTATGATGAGGCCACTGTACTGCAGCCTGTGTAACAGAGCAAGGAGCTATCATGGGAAGGAAAGAGAAAGGAAGGTGAAGTGGGGGACAAATAGACCTAAATCCAACCATAATAAAAATTATATTAAATGTTAACGGTCTCAACCTGCACAATCAAAAATTGTAGCTACTAGCCACATACGGCTATCTAAATTAACTTTAAAGTAACAGAAGTTAACATTAAAACTTCAGTTCCTCAGTCACACTAGTTCAATTGCTATTGCTCAGTTGTTACTTGTGGCTAATGGCAGTATTGTACAGCACAAATATAGAACATTTCTATGACTGCAGAAAGTTCTGTTGGTCAGTACTGGCCTAAACATGCCAATTAAAAGACAAAGATTGTCAGAATGGATAAAAATACAATTCTCAACCATACACTGTCTACAAGAAAAGCACCTTAAATGTAAAGATACAGACAGATATAAAGTATTTGAATGGAAAAAGATATATCATGCAATAGTAAATATAGAAGTCTATAGTAGCTTTATCAATGCCAGATTAAGTAGACTTTGACAAAGAGTATTATTACAGGTAAAAAGTAATATTCTGTAATGTTAAAAAGGTTAATTCATCAGAATGACAAAATCATAAATGTCTATGTGCCTAATAGAATTTCAAAATGCATGAAGCCAAAATTGACAGAATTAAAGGGAGAAGTATACAATTCTACAATCATAGTTTAAATGATTAAATCAAATGTTAAAGAAGAATTTAACAATCTAATCTTAGCAATTTATAGAATAACTGGACAAAATAACAGTAAAGACACAAAAGATCTCCCTAACACTTTCTTCCGTTTTGACCTAATTGATATTTAAAAACACTAAGCCCCCAAACTATAGAAAATGTATTATTTATAAGTACACGATACCTTCATCAAAACAGAACATGTGGCTCGGCGCCTGTGGCTCAAGTGGCTAAGGCGCCAACCACATACACCTAAGGTGGCAGGTTCAAATCCAGCCCAGGCCCACCAAACAACGATGGCTGCAACCAAAAAATAGCTGGGCGTTGTGGCGGGCACCTGTGGTCCCAGCTACTTGGGAGGCTGAGGCAGGAGACTTGCTTGAGCCCAGGAGTTGGAGGTTGCTGTGAGCTGTGAAGGTACAGCACTCTACCCAGGGGGATAGCTTGAGGCTCTGTCTCAAAAAAATAAAATAAAATAAAAATAAAAATAAAAACAGAACACGTGTAGCACCCTAAAAGAAGTCTCAATAAATTTAAAAGAATTAAAATCATACACAATTTATTCTCTAATTCCAATAAAGTTAAATTAAAAATCAACAATAAAAACCCTTTTAAAAATAAAAATATTTAGACATTAATGGACAACCAAATACCACATGTTCACACTTATAAGTAAAAGCTAAGCTGTGGTTACAAAGGGGAATACAGGATGGTATAATGAACAACAAAGACACAAAAGAGGGGAGAATGAAAGATGAAAAATTACCATGAACACAATGTACATAATTTGAGTGATGAGTACACTAAAAACCCAGAATTCACCACTATACTGTTCATCCATTTAACCAAAATCATGTGTACCCCTAAATCTATTTAAAACCAAAAATTTAGAAATTAAATAATGTTGCTGAGACATAGCTAAAACAATGCCTAGAGGAAAGTCTATAGCTTTAAATGCTTATATTAGGAAGGAATAAAGATCTAAATATCAATAATTCCAACCTAAAAAAACTAGGAAAAAAGTAGAAGTAAGAATAGTTGAGATAAAAGCAGAAATCATTGAAATAAAACAAGCAATTGGGAAAATTAACAAAAGGGAAAATGGATAAAGCTACAGCCAAACTAATGAAAAGAAAGAAAGTGCAAATTACCAATACTAGAAACAGAAGTATTAAAAGGATAATAATAAAATGTTATAAACAAATTTATGCTAACTTGACAACGTATATGAAATAATAAGATTACTTTAAAAATACAATTTATCAGCCAGGTGGGGTGTGGCTCATACCTGAAATTTCAGCATTTTGAGAAGCCAAGGAAGGATGATTGCTTGAGGCCAGAAGTTCAAGGCTAAAGTGAGCTATAATTGTACCACTGTGCTCTAGCCTAGGTGACAGTGAGATTACACAAAAGACAAAGAGATGGGATCAGGAGGTCTGGCACTTTAGCCATTAAGCTATAAGCATCAAGCCCAGAATACCTGTTTTAAGAGCAATAGAGAAGGTGGAACAAAACGTAAGAGACTCTGTTTCTTAAAGAAAAAATTTTTTTTCATTAGCCAGTGTGAAGAGTAAATGAACCAGAGTGGGAATGGTGAGGAGTTGAGAAAATAAGTCACACAGGAGACATAGATCATTACACAAAAGACAAAGAGATGGTGGGATCAGGAGGTCTGGTACAGCTGAGGACTGCAGCCAGCACCCAATCCTGTGAACAGCTTTATTTGTATAGTACCTGAAGGAGGTTGCTTATATTAACAATGTTGCAAATCAGTAAGGAAAGCCAGTGGGAATGATTTCATCTTACAAGGTTGAGGAGTTTTATCATAAACATTCTTAATGACATGACTCTTAGTACATGGGGTAAAGATTAACTTTAGGGAGAGAAGACTATGTGCTTTCAGGTAAAAGATAGGAAAGTATACAGGCTATGTGACTTCTGGCAGAGGGAGAAAGGAGAAAAGACTATTGTTGTTGTAGAAAGGGAGGAAGAGAAGCAGTTGGAGGTCATTTCATAAATGCACCTCCCAGGTTGTAGGGTTTCTGCCAATTCACAGTCCACACTCCACAGGTTCTAATCATTTAGAACTTATCAAAATGGTTAAAAGATGAAACAGAAAACATCGATTATTCTGTTTGTTAAAGAAGTTGAATTTGTTATCAAAAACTTTCTCTTAGCCAGGTACAATGGCTCTTGCCTATAACCCCAGCTCTTTATGCGGCTAAGGTAAGAGAGGCATTTGAGGACATGAGTTGTAGATCAGACTGGGCAACATAGTGAGACCCCATATCTAAAAAAAGTTTTTTTTAATTAGCTAGGCATTGTGGTGCATGACTGTAATCCTACTACTCAGGAGGCTGAGGTGGAAAGATTGTTTGCACCAGGAGTTTGTGGCTACAATGAGCTATGATCATACCACTGAACTCTAGCCTGGGCAACAGAGTGAAATCCTATCCTAAAAACAAACAAACACTTTCCCATAAAGAAAGTTCCAGGTTCAGATGTTTCACTTGTAAATTGTATGAAATGTTTGAGTAAGGGCCTGGCATGGTGGCTCACACCCGTGTCCTAGCACTCTGGGAGGCAGAGACAGGTGGACAGCCTGAGTTCAGGAGTTTGAGACCAGCCTGAGCCAGAGTAAGACCCCCATCTCTAAAAAAAGAAAAAATAGCTGGGTGTTATGGCAAGCACCTATAGTCCCAGCTACTTGAGAGGCTTAGGCAAGAGGATTACTTGAGCCGAAGAGTTTGAGATTGCTGTGAACTATAATACCACAGCACCCTACCAAGAGTAACAAAGTAAGACTGTGTCAAAAGACAGAAAGAAAGATTAGAGTAAGAAATGACATGCATATTATACAACCTTTTAGAAAACTTCAGAAAGAGGAATAATTTTCTAGCTTGCTGTCTGGGGAACTCTGATTTAACATATACATATTTGCCTCCTCTTAGCACACTATTCACCAGTGTATTGGAGGCCCTCACCAGTGTAGTGGGGCAAGGCAAAATAAATGAAAAGGCATAGACTAAAAGGGAAAAATAAAAATTATCTCTATAACAAATGACATACTTGTTTACATAGCATTCTACAGGAATCTATAAAATTATTACTAAGACTAAGTGAATTTAACAAAGTCAAAGCATATATGTATTTTTTAATTTACCAATATTTTATTAGGCAATTTTTCAAACATATAGTACTGTTGAAAGAATTATACAGTGATCAGCCATATAGCCACCACATATATTTCACAATTTTTTTTCTTCTTCACATGTATGGAATTTGTTTGTAGGGAGGCCACAAGGTTTGTGCCCTTCATCCCAATGATCCCAAATTCCTGTTGGGTGTGTTATAAACAGGGGAGCCATTTTTCAGGCACCTTGCTCTAAGCATACCTATATACACACATACATATATATATATATTTTTTTTTTTTTTTTTCAGAGCAAGGGGCTTCTTGTTCTAAGCACACCCATATACAGATACAGGTATATACTCAGAGCAAGGGGCCTGAAAAAATTTAATATAATAAATATATATATATTTACATACAAGAGCAAATAATTGGAAAATAAAATTTTAAACAATTTAATTAGCCACACTAAAGAAAAAAGAAAGATCCTTACTGTTTAAACTTAACAAAAGTCAGGCGGCACCTGTGGCACAAAGGAGTAGGGCGCTGGCCCCATATGCTGGAGGTGGCGGGTTCAAACCCGGCTGTGGCCACACACACACAAAATATATATATATATCCCTAACAAAAGTCATGTAAGATCTCTATACTGAAAACCATGAAACATCTTGAGACAATTGAAAGGTAACCTAAATAAATAGAGACATTTACTATGTTCATAGATTGGATATTATTGGTATCCAATCTATGGATAGATTGGATAGATATTATTGGTATGTAAATTTTTTCTAAATCAATATATAAATTCAAAGTAATTTCAATCATAATTTTGCAGACTTTTTTGGTAGAAATTGATAAGCTGATTCTAAAATGTATTTAGAAGTGGAAAGAACTTAGATTATCCATGGAAATCTTGAAAGCAATGAAGTTAGACGTTTAATAATTAATAAATAAATTTTTAAATAAATTTTAAAAATTAAATATTTGATGGCCAGGCATAGTGGCTCATGCCTTTAATCCCAGCACTATGGGAGGCTAGTAGGAAGATTATTTGATGCCAAAAGTTCAAGACCTGCCTCCATCCTATCGCTACAAAAAGTTTTAAAAATTAGCCAGGCATGATAGTGCATACATATAGTTCTAGCTCCTCAGGAGGCTGAGCCAGTAAGATCACTTGAGCCCAGGAGCTCAAAGTTATAGTGAGTTGTGATTGATTGTAGCACTATACTCCAGTCAAGATGACAGAGACAGCCTGTTTCTAAAATTAAAAAAAAAAATACTATTATGGAGATGTATTGCAGAGAGAGAAAGCAAGCATAATTAAATGTTAACAGTAGAAACTATGTGATTAACGTCTCATACCCCAGAAGATCACCTGCTGACCAGACAATATTCAGCAAGACATATATACTGCTTTGTTTTTGATGTTGCTTTTTGATTTCAACATTTTCCCCCTAGATTTTTCTTTTTTTTTCCTTCACTTTTCTACTTTAAATATAATTTTCCATTGTTGCCTTCTTTAATAATAAGAACTTCATTTTTGCTAGTGTTTCTGCCCCTGTTATTTGGGTTTTTCCCCCAATTTTATCCTGTAAGGTTTTCTGTTTGCTTGTTTTGGTTTGATTTATAGTATTTTTGTCTTTCCTCTGTGGTTGGTGGAGGCAGGGTACCGTGTCTGCTCAGGCTGGTAAAGCACTGCTGACCTCAAGGGAATCCCCAGCCCCCCCCAGAGGTAGGGGGTATTTAAGGTGTAGGTCAAAGTAACGTACTGTATACCTTTATTACTCTTGTCTCCCTCTTTCTGTGCCTCTCTTATTTTTGTCAATATTCCCTTTTACTCACCCCCTCTCCCTTCTCTTTGTTCTTTTTTTTTAATCTTTTTTCCCTTCTTGCTCTTCAATCTTCTTATCCTTTTATTCATTTACCAAAAGGACTCATTGAAACTTAAGGCCAGAGGCACAATAACTTAAAGAGAAAGAGGAAATGAAAGGAAAATTAGGGTAAGGAAACAGATAAAAGAAAATATTTATGAGGAAGAATCAGCAGAAAAATCCTGGCAATATGAAAAACGAGTCCAGAGCAACCCACCCAACAGACCATGAGGTAGCTACTGCAGAGGATTTCATCTATAAAGAAATGTTAGAAATGACAGAAGGGGAATTTAAAATACAGATGATGAAAACAATGAAGGAAATTACTGAGAATGTAGAAAATAACCAAAGAAAAAAAGAAGTAAATTGCTGAGAAAGTGGAAAATAACCAAAAGGAAATCCAAAAACAGAATCAAATAAGAGATGAATGATATGAAGAATATAGAAAGGATATAGCAGAGCTGAAGGAATTGAAGCAGTCCATTAGGGAACTTAAAGATGCAATAGAAAGTATCAACAACAGATTAGACCATACAGAAGAAAGAATCTCAGAGGTAGAGGACAAAGCTCTTCAGGTAACTCAGATAGTGAAAGAGGCCTAAAAAGAGAGAGAGAAAGCTGAACATTCACTAACAGAATTATGGGACTTTATGAAGCATTCAAACATATGAGTTATAGGTATCCCAGAAGGGGAAGAAGAATGCCTCAGAGGAATGGAAGCCATGCTAGAGAATATTATAAATGAAATTTCCCCAAATATCACCAACCAAAGATTCTGACACATTCCTTTCAGGGGGATATTGGATCCCAGGTCACCTCAACTCAAATAGAGCTTCTCCTAGACACATTATGATGAACCTGTGCAAAGTCAAGACAAAAGAAAAGATTTGCAAGCTGCCAGAAGTAAGTGCCATTTGACCTACAGGAACAAATCCATCAGGGTGACTGCAGACTTCTCTAATGAAACTTTTCAAGCCAGAAGACATTGGTCCAGCCCAGAATTCTATATGCTGTTAAGCTAAGCTTTAAAAATGGCAGAGAAATCAAATCTTTTACTGATATGCAAACATTGAGGAAATTTGCCATAAGAACAACTGTACAAGAAATACTTCAACCTGTTCTACACATTGACCATCATGATGAACCACCAGCAAAGTAAGCACCCAGAAATTAATGGACAGAACCTAGCTTCCACGAAGATGCAAAAATTAAAACTAAGCAATGGACTTTCACAAAATAAGATGAACAGAATGCTACCACACTTATCAATTATCTCAATAAATGTTATTGGCTTGAATTCCCCATTGAAGAGGCATAGACTGGCTGAACGGATTAAAAAACACAAGCCATCCATCTGCTGTCTTGCCTCAAAAGACAAATTAAAACTCAGAGCTAAGGGTTGGAAGACAATTTTTCAGGCAAATGGAATTCAGAAGAAAAGAGGGGTTGCAATCTGATTTTCAGATACAAGTGGATTTAAAGCAACTAAAGTCAAAAAAGACAAAGATGGACACTTCATTGGTCAAGGGAAAAATACAACAAGAAGACAATTCAATTCTAAATATTTAGGTACCCAACTTGAATGCTCCCAGATTCTTTTTTTTTTTTTTTTTTTTTGCAGTTTTTGGCTGGAGCTGGGTTTGAACCTGCCACCTCCAGCATATGGAGCTGGCGCCCTACTCCTTTGAGCCACAGGCGCTGCTCCCAGATTCTTGAAACAGACCTTAATTAGTCTGAGCAATATGATATCCTATAACACCATAATAACAGGGGACTTTAACACTCCTCTTACAGAGCTGGATAGATCCTCTCAACAGAAATTAAACAAAGATATAAGGGACTTAAACAAGCCCCTAGAACAATTGCACTTGATAAACATATATAGAACACTCCATCCCAAAGCTAAAGAATATACATTCTTCTCATCAGCTCATGGAACAGTCTCCAAAATAGATCATAATCTAGGATACAAAACAAAGCTCTACAGAATCAAAAGAACTGAAATTTTACCCTGTAGCTTCTCAGATCACATGGCATTAAAGGTGGAACTCAACTCAAAAAACGTTCAACCCCACACAAGAGCATGGAAATTAAACAACCTTATGCTGAATGACAGTTGGATGCAGGAAGAAATAAAAGAGAAAATCATTGACTTCCTTGAGCATAACAACAAGGAAGACACAAGCTACCAAAACCTGTGGGATACAGTAAAAGCAGTCCTGAGAGGAAAATTTATTGCCTAAGGTGCCTACATCTGAAAAACAGAAAGAGTGCAGTAACAAACTCACAAGCCAACTTATGGAATTGGAAATAGAAGAACAATCTAAGCCTAAACCCAACAGAAGAAAAGAAATATCCAAAATTAAATCAGAGATTAATGAAATTGAAAACAAAAGAATCATTCAGAAAATTAATGAAAAAAGGAGTTGGTTTTTTAAAAAAATAAATAAAATAGATAAACCTGTGGCCAGACTAGCTAGAAACAGAAAAGTAAAATCTCTAGTAACCCCAATCAGAAATGACAAAGGGGAAATAACAACAGATGCCACAGAGATACAAGAGATTATCTCTGAATACTACCAGAAACTCTAGGCCCAGAAATTTGACAACGTGAAGGAAATGTATGAGTATTTGGAATCACACTTTCTCCCTAGACTTAGCCAGGAAGAAACAAATATCCTGAACAAACCAAATTCAAGCACAGAGATCAAAGAAACAATAGAAATTCTCCCCCCCCAAAAAAACTACCCTGGTCCACATGGCTTCTCACCAAAATTCTATCAAACCTTTAAAGAAGAGTTTATTCCCATACTGCAGAAAGTATTCCCAAAAAATTGAGGAGGAAGGAATCTTCCCCAACACATTCCATGAAGCAAGCATCACCCTGATACCAAAATCAGAAAAAGACCCAACTAAAAAGAACTTCAAACCAATTTCACTAATGAATATAGATGCAAAAATTCTCAACAAAATCCTAGCCAATAGATTATAGTTTATCATCAAAAAAGTCATACATCATGATTAAATAGGTTTCATCCCAGGGATACAAGGCTGGTTTAACATATGCAAGTCCATAAACATTATTCTCCATCTCAACAGAAGCAAAAACAAAGACTATATGATCCTTTCAATAGATGCAGAAAAAGCATTTGATAAAATCCAGCATATTTTCTAATAGAACACTGAAGAGTATAGGTATAGGTGGCACATTTCTTAAACTGATCAAAGGTATCTATGGCAAATCCACAGCTAATATTTTACTGAATGGAGTAAAACCGAAAGTTTTTCCACTTAGAACTAGAACCAGACAAGGTTGTCCTCTATCACCACTACTATTCAACATAGGGCTGGAAGTTCTAGCCAATATAATTAGGCAAGAGAAGGAAATACAGGCATTCAAATGGAGCACAGGAGGTCAAACTTTCCGTCTTGCTAACAATAAGATCTTATCAAACTATAGCCCACTGGCCACATGCAGCCCACCAAGGACATTTATCTGGCCCACCAAGTGTTTTTGCCCCTGCTGCCTATCCTGCTTAGCAGCCAACTCATCCTGGGGCCTGCAGTCTGGCCCTCCAACAGTCTGAGGGACAGTGAACTGGCCCCCTGTGTAAAAAGTTTGAGAACCCCTGTCTTATACTTAGAGAACCCCAAAGATTCAGCCACAAGACTCCTGGAAGTCATCAAAAAATACAGTAATGTCTCAGGATATAAAATCAATGTCCAAAAATCAGTAGCCTTTGTACACAACAATAGCAGCCAAAGTGAGAAGCTAATTAAGAACACAATTCCCTTCATCATAACATCAAAGAAAATTAAATACCTAGGAATATACCTAACAAAAGAGGTGAAGGACCTTTATAAAGAAAATTATGAAACCCTTAGAAAAGAAATAGCAGAGAATATTAACAAATGGAAGAACATACCATGTTCATGGCTGGGAAGAATCAACATTGTTAAAATGTCTATACTTCCCAAAGCAATCTACAGATTCAATGCCATCCCTATTAAAATATCAACATCATACTTTCAACTCAAAAATAATTCTTCGTTTTATGTGGAACCAGAAAAAAACCCATATAACTAAGGCAATTCTTAGTAATAAAAACAAAGCCAGGGACATCAGCATACCAGGCTTTAGGCTGTACTACAAAGCTATAGTGGTCAAGACAGCATGCAACTGGCACAAAAATAGAGACGTAGACATTTGGAATTGAATAGAAAACCAGGGAATGAAACTAACATCTTACAGCCACCTAATCTTCAATAAACCAAATAAGAACATACAATGGGGGAAAGACTCCCTATTCAATAAATGATATTGGGAATACTGGATATCCAAATGTAAAAGACTGAAACTGGACCCACATCTTTCTCCACTCACAAAACTTGATTCAAGATAGATAAAAGACCTAAATTTAAGGCATGAAACAAAAATCCTCGAAGAAAGCTTAGGAAAAACACTTGATATTTGCCTAGGGAAAGAATTCATGAAGAAGACTGCCATGGCAATTGCAACAACAATAAAAATAAACAAATGGGACTTAATTAAACTGATAAGCTTCTATACAGCTAAGGAAACAATAACCAAAGCAAATAGACAACCTATACAATGGGAAAAAATATTTGCATATTTTGAATCAGACAAAAGCTTGATAACTAGGATCTATGGAGAACGCAAATTAATCCATGTGAAAAAAGCCAACAATTCCATATATCAATGGGCAAGAGACATGAATAGAACTTTCTCTAAAAAAGACAGACAAATGGCTAGGAAACATGAAAAAAATGTTCATCATCTGTAATTATTAAAGAAATGCAAACCAAAACCATCCTGAAATATCATCTAACCTCAGTGAGAATGACCTACATCACAAAATCTCAAAACTGTAGATGATGGTGTGGATGTGGAGAGAAAAGAACACTTTTATGCTGCTGGTGGGACTGTAAACTAATACAACCTTTTTGGAAGGAAGTATGGAGAACCCTCAAAGAACTCAAGCTAGACCTCCCATTTGATCCTGCAATCCCATTACTGGGCATCTATCCAGAAGGAAAAAAATCCTTTTACCATAAGGACACTTGCACTAG
>NW_003852397.1:30279059-30280075 GCF_000181295.1 Otolemur garnettii
TACAATTGCCAAAATGTGAAAACAGCCTAAATGCCCACCAACCCAGGAATGGATTAACAAGCTGTGGTATGTGTACACCATGAAATACTATTCAGTCATTAAAAAAGATGGAGACTTTACATCCTTTGTAATAACCTGGATGGAAGTGGAACACATTATTCTTAGTAAAGCATCACAACAGTGGAAAAGCATGAATTCTATGTACTGAATTTTGATATGAGGACAATTAATGACCTAGTACATGATGGGGGGTGTGGAGTGAGAGAAGGGGAAAGCAAAGAGAGAGAGAAGGAGGAAGGAGAGTGGGGAAAGGAAGAGCAGAGCAAGGGAAAGAGAGAGGGGGTGGGAGAAGGGAAAAGCAGAGAGAAGGAAGGAGGGGGGTGGGGGTCTTGGTGTGTGACACACCTTTTGGGGGCAAGACACAACTATAAGAGGGACTTTACCTAACAAATGCAATCAGTGTAACCTAGTTTCTCATACCTTCAATGAATCCCCAACAATAAAAAAAAAGTTTTTAAAAAAATAAAAATAATTATGCTAAGAAGCCAAAAAATAAAAATGAAAAGTGACACATGAGGGTCAGGAAGAAGAGGCTAAGGAAATTATGTTTTTGTTAGCATTTTGCTAACTCTTAGCATTTTCCAAAAATCATCCAAAACATTTGGTATAAATTACCTATTTGGGGATTTGTTTTTACTTTACTTCAAGATTTACATTTTTATCTTCACTGATTTTAAATTACATGGCACAAAATATTCACCTTTTCAAAAAATATCAAACCAAGTTGAAGCATATAAGATAAAATGTGAATGTTCTCCATCTGCCTCTCATACCAGCTCTATGTCCTTCCCAGGAGCTATCAACCTGTATCTATTCCTTATCCCTACCTGCAGAGAAGCCTCCAACAACATAAGATTTAGTTCTCGGGGCGGAGCCAAGATGGCGAACTGCAGCCAGCTTTTTACAGAAGCTCCCGTCCAGAAGGAGGCTGAAAGGACAGAACCTTAGCAAAGTAG
>NW_003852397.1:30291076-30349348 GCF_000181295.1 Otolemur garnettii
AAAACCACCTTACACAGCAGGGCATAATAACAAGCATTTATGAAAAATGGTATAAAAGCAAATAGAGGGCGTGTGCAATTCTATTTACATGAAATTAATGCTATCAACAAAATAAAAAAGAAGGAAGGAATCCGAAAAAAAAAAAAAAAAAAGATTTAGTTCTCCTAGTCATTGCATAGAAACTTCAAGTCCTCCTATAAGGAAAGTTCCCTGTGAAGCTTTGTTAATAATCTTAATATAGTCAAAAGAATTTGACAAGCTCACCCACCCGCATCCTCACAAATACACAGAATATCTCCAGGATAATTTAGAAATGCAGGAGACTCAGATATACCAAAATATTTCAGAAGCCCAGTTCTACCAAAAAACCTGGGGAAAGGGCACGTCACCTGTGGCTCAAAAGAGTAGGGCACCGGCCCCATATGCCAGAGGTGGCGGGTTCAAACCCAGCCCCGGCCAAAAACTGCAAAAAAAAAGCCTGGGAAAAGGAGACTTGAAAGCTCAGTATCATAGGCAACCATGTATGTCTTGCAATCACCAGAAACTGGCTGATTTCTTCCAGGCCTGCTGTCTATATGTCTTGGGACTATCGTAAAAGATGGGCCACAATTTAATAAAAGTATCATAGACAGATAGCACAAAGATGAGAGGATTCTATTCCTTTGTTTGTGCAAATTATCACACAGGCCCTGAAAAGTAAAAAGATGCTTGCAAAAGTAAACAATTCCATAGCAAATATGCAAAGTGTGTAATTAAAATTCAGGCTAAAGGTGCTCCCTCCCACTCTACAGGTGTTTTTCTAGGCAGGCATTCTTTGTGAGCTGTCTGTCTGATCCTTTGATTGTCTGGAAGGATTGTTGACATCCATTTCCTTTCAAAGAGGGCAGTTTTCAATCTAGCCACATTCAGCAACCTTCAAATCAGTCTGCAGGGCTCTAAGAGAAAAATGACTTTCAGACTTTGACTATGTTGCAGGTGGTTCTGTGGAATCATGGAGTACAGATGACCTGAAACCTTCGATGAGTTCTAGGTAGAACAGCATCAAAGATAAGCTTTTCCAGCAAGATACGTGAAAGTGAAACCTAGCTGAAAGCATTGCATCACAGGGCTCATTTTAAACAATGAGAAGAAGTGAGGCAAGTAAATATTTACTTATTTATTCCATGGAATTAGAACAATGTTAAGAAAAGATAAATGACACAAACACAGTCTGTAAATTTGCAATAACTTTAAAAAATGCCAAAGTAAAAATATTCAAATTTATATAGCTTTCTATAACCTTGTTAAAGAGTTAGTTAGCTTAAAAAATTACACAAGTAATTTTATAGGGCTGCTATAACAAAGTACCACAAAACAAGTGGCTTAAACAATAGAAATTTATTGGTTTACAGTTCTGGACACTAGACGTCAAAAGTCAGGGTACTGGCAGCATTATACAGTCTGTGAGGGAAGAATGTATTCCAGGCCTCTCATTTGGCCTGGAGATTGCAGTCTTCTCCTCATTATATCTCTTTATATTATCTTCCCTTTATGTGGGTGCATGTTACTGTGTCAAAATTTCTTATTTTCATCAAGACACCAATCATATTGGGTTAGGGCCCAGCCTAATGACCTCACATTAAGGTGATTACCTTTGTAAAGACCCTGTCTCCAAATACAGTCACGTTCTAAAGTACAGGGAGTTAGGACTTCAACATTAAGTGGACAAAATTCAATCCATAACAAGCAATTTAAAAACCACTGAAACTTTCAATAGTGAAATAATATATTTCAAGATAAAACATTCCAAATTTTCTTTTTACTCTTTTTTTCTTTTGGAGTCTATTTATAAACATAACTAGGCTTAGCAAAATCAGTTTTGAACTAGCTTATAGAGCCTCACATACAGTAGATGTACAATAAATGTGCTAATTTGAATCTGATGCCATCAGAACCTTAACAATGAATCAGCTGAACAGTGATTAGATTCCATGGAATCAAGTAAGCGCCAAATGACTGCAAGATACTTTATGCTTCTTAACTGTTTGAATATAATATGACTCATCTGAATGCAATAGCCTGTAAATCTTTATTTTGTAGAGCTTAAGGGTGAAATATTGTCCCAAATTATTCTACAAGGCTAATTAAATGAGATCAGATGGCAGATATATTTTGTTCTTTTAATCACCTACTCAAGATGAATGGAATCACTTAAACCAAGAAACTTAAGCTGATTTCTACCAAAGAAAATAAAAACCTGCAATAAAATTGATCACAGGGGAATTTCTGGCCATCGGCCATCAAAAAAGGAAAAAAAAAAAAGGAAGAAGAGACTAATTAATTTAGCTACAAAGATTTATGCAGGTCCAAAGACTTCCCAAATTTAAAGAAACACATGACTATAAACATCCAACCTCAAAAAACTTTAAACAGAATGAATTCCAAGAGACATTATAATCAAACTGCCCAACGCCAAAATTGAAATATTGAAAGCAAAAAAAGAGAAGCATCCCTGTCATATACAGGGATCTCCAATACTAAGGTTAACAGCAGACTTCACATCAGAAACGTTGGAGGCCAAAAGGCTGGGCTGATATATTCAAATGCTTAAAGAAAAGAAAACCTGTCAACCAAGAATCCTGTATCTGGCAAAACTGTCCTTCAAAAGTGGAAATAAATTAAGACATTGTCACATACACAAAAGCCAAGGGAGTTTGTTACCACTAAACCTTCCCTGTAAGAAATCCTAAAGAGATTTCTGTAAGTTGAAATGAAAGGACAGTAACTGAAAACCATACAAGGAAATAAAGATCTCAGTAAAGGTAAACACATAAGCAATTATAAAAGCTAATATTATTGTAATTAACAATGGTGTATAAGACTACTTTTGGTTTTCCATGTTTTAAGAGACCTATATATATTTTTTAATCATTAGTCTAAAAGCTAATATTGTTGTAACTCTGGTTTGTAACTCCACATTTATTTTTTTACACAAGAGACAAATGAATTAAAAAAATATTAGCTTATGTTTTGGTCACACCTTGTAAAAAGATATAATTTTGTGACATCACCTACTGAAAGCAATGGGGACAGAAAGATACTAAAGGAGTAGAGTTTTTGCATGCTATTAAAGTTAAGCTGATATAACTTCAAATTAAAGTGTTAGGACTTTAAAATGTGAAATGTAATCTCCACGAAGAAAATAGCTGAAGAATGTACACAAAAGGAAATGAGAAAGTAATTTAAACATTTCACTACAAAAAGTTAATAAAACACAAAAGAAGCTAGCAATGCAATAAATGAAGGACAAAAAGGGCTATCAGGCATATAGAAAAAATAGCAAAATAACATAAATAAGTTTCAATAATTATAAGTAATTAAATGTAAATGGACTAAACTCTCCAATTAAAAGACACATATTGGCAAATTGATTTAAAAAAAAGTGGTCCATGTATATACTGTCTGCACTTTAGAGCCAAAGACACAAATAGGTTGGATGCAAAAGGATATTTCATGTAAACAGTAATCAAAATAAAGCAGAGGTAGCTGTGCTAAAATAAGACAAAACAGACTTTTAATTGGAAAAAGTTCACAAGAGACAAATTATATAAGGCATATATATCTAAAGTATAATAAAATGTCCAATACAGCAATAAGATATAATAGTTATAAACTTTTGCAAACCAAATAACATAGCATCAAAATATATGAAGCAAAAATTGACAGAACTGAAAAGAAAAATAGACAATTCTACAAGAGTAGTTGGAGACTTCAATACCTCATTCTCAATAATGGATAAAACAAGCAGGTAGAAAATAAGTAAGAAAATAAAAAACTTCAACACCACAATAAATCAGCTAGATCTAACAGACATAAAAAATGTTTTATCCAACAACAACAAAATACACATCTTCTCAAGTTTATAGACCTTTATGTTAGACCACAAATTAAGTCTTAAGAGATTTAAAAAATAAGTATCATACAAACTATCTTCTTTGACCACAATGGGATAAAGTTAGAAATCACTATTGGAAGGAAAACTGGAAAATTCACAAATTTGTGGAAATTAAGTATCATCAGAATGGGGGCTAGGATTTTAACATATGAATTCTATGGCATTACCTTAATATATAAAAGCTATACCTGAAAAAGATTAGAGGAAAGAAACCGCCAAATCTACAGTAATAGATAGTAATGGTATAGTCATAAAAACAAACACATAGACTAATGGGACAGAATAGAAAGCCCAGAAATAAATCCTTACATATTTGGGTCAAGTAATTTTCAACATGATGCCATGACCATTTAATGGAAAAGGAGTTTTTTTCAACAAATGGTGCTGGGAAAACTGAATATCCACATGCAAAATAATGAAGTTAGACCCTTACCTAATGCCATATACAAAAATGAACTTGAAATCGATCAAGGACCTAAACATAAGATCTAAAACTATAGAACCCTTAAAAGAAAACAGGGGGAAATATCCATGGAATTGGATATGGCAATGATTTCTTGGTTATGATATCAAAGAACAGACAACCAAAGAAAAAATTGACAAATGGAATTTCATGAAAATTTAAAACTATTGTACATTAAAGGGCTCTATCTATAAAGCAAAAAGACATAGCATAGAATGGGAAAAAATATTTGCAAATTATGTATTTGAAAAGACATTTATATCCAGAATATATAGACAGTTCTAACAGCGCAACAACACAATCAGATTAGAAAATGGCCAAGTGGCCCCCAAACAACAATGATGGCTGCAACCAAAAAAAGAAAATGGCCAAGCTGGGCATGATGATTCATGCCTATAATCTTAGCACTTTAGGAAGCTGAGGTGAGAAGATCACTTGAGGCCAAGAGTTTGAGACCCATTTGGACAACATAGTGAGACCCCCATCTCTACCAAAGTTTTTAAAATTAGCCAGGCATGATGGTGCATGCCTGTAGTCATAGCTACTTGGGAGGCTGAGGCAGGAGGATTGCTTGTGCCCAGGAGTTCAGGTTACAGTGATCAGGCCACTGCACTTCAGCCTGGGTAACAGAAGAAGACCCTGTCTCTAAAACAAACAAACAAAAATAATAGACATTTCTTCAAAGAAGATATATGATTGGCCAAAAACACACAAGAAGATGATTACCATTATTAATCATCATTTGCATTAGGAAATGAAAATCAAAAGCAAAATGAGATACCTCCCCACACCTATTTGAGTAGTACTATCAAAAATTTTAAGAAGCAGAAAAACAGGCTCAGCGCCTATAGCTCAACTGGCTAAGGCACCAGCCACATACACCTAAGGTGGTGGGTTCGAATCCCCAGCCCAGACCTGCCAAACACCAATGATGGCTGCAACCAAAAAATAGCCGGGCGTTGTGGCGGGCACCTGTGATCCCAGCTACTTGGGAGGCGGAGGCAGGAGACTCGCTTGAGCCCAGGAGTTGGAGGTTGCTGTGAGCTGTAATGCCACGGCACTCTACCCAGGGGGACAGCTTGAGGCTCTGTCTCAAAAAAAAAAAAAAAAAAAAAAAAAGAAGCAGAAAAACAAGTGATGGCAACTGTACGGAGAAATGTGATCCTCTGTGCACTGTTGGTGGGAATGTAAAATGGTATAATCACTGTGGAAAACAGCATGTCAGTTCCTGAAAAAATGAAAAATAGAATTACAATATGATCCAGAAATTTCATTTATGAGTATTACAGTATTGCTTCCTTACCCACAGAGGAAATATTCCAAGACCTCTAGTGGATGCCTAAAGCCACAGATAGTACTGAACCCTTTATGTACTATGTTTGTTCCTATACATACACTTATAATAAAATTTAATTTATAAATTAGGCATAGTAAGAGGTTAACAACTATGACAATTAATAGAACAAAATAACAATGTATAGCAGAACCACTGTAAGTTGACCATCCAAAGAACTGCAATAAACTGGTGAACATATAGAGGTAATCAGCCTAAGAAATTCCATTGAATAAATATGGTGCTGGTCAACATAGGAGGTGGTCAAAGTAGGGAGGTAGTCAACTATGGAGGTTTGCTGTACTGTAATAAAAGTTGTGTGAATGCAGTCTCTCATTTTCTCTCAAAATATCTTACTGTGCTATATCATGGGTAACTGAAACCATGGCAAGAAAACCACAGATAAAGGGGGGTAATACTACTGTATCCAAAATAATTAAAAGCAGGATCTAAAAAGATATTTGTACTCCTATGTTCATATCAGATTTATTCACAATAACGAAAATGTAGAAGAAGTAACCCAAGTATTCATAACTAGATGAATGGATAAGCAAATCATGGAATATATGCATAATGGAAATATATCTATCCTGAAGATTGTTTCATGTGTACTTGAAAAGATGGGTATCCTGCCGTTTGGGGGTGATGTATTCTAGAGATGTTTGTTGGGTCTAGTTGGTTTAGTGTTATGATGTTAGTTTAGCTGCTCCACCTTTCTTTTGGTTACTCTTGCCTGGTACATTCTTTTACTTTTCACTTATTTATGTATTTAAATCTGTCTTTTGGAGGCAGCATATAGTTGAACCATGTTTTTTAATCTTCTGCCAATCTCTGCTTTTTAATTAAAGTGTTTAATCAATTTAATGTAATTACTTATAAGGCAGAACTTATTTCTATTGTTTTCTATATCTTATGTCTTTTTGTTTTCTATTTACTCATTACTCACTTCTTTTGTGTTAAATAGATACTTTTCAGTGAATTATTGTAATTGCCTTATTGCTTCTTTTACCAAGTTTTTTAAAATCATTTTCTTAGTAGTAACCCCAAGAATTACAAACAACATTTTAACATTTAGCAGTCTAGTGTGAATTAATATCAAATTAATACCAATAACATACAAAAACTTTGCTCTTATATAATTCCATTCCCTCTCTCCCTTGTGCTGTTATTGTCATATACATCACATCTTTTTAAATAGTCTGCCTATCAATGCAGATTTTATAATTATTGCTTAAAGCAGTTGTCTTTTAAATGAGAGAAGAGAGGGAAAAAGATATATAAACTAAATATATATGTATAGATATATGTATAGATATATATGTATACATATATCTGTACCTATACATATGTATATTATGCATTTAATTTACTTAGGTATTTAGCTTTATGATTATACAGGAGTGAATTATGGCCCCCAAAATATACATCCATATCCTAATCCTCAGAATTCATGATTGTTACCTTATTTGGAGGTATTTCAAGGAGGTCTTTGAAGATGTAATAAAAGTTAAGAATCTTGAGATGACAGTGCAACAGTATCAGAACTTGTGGGCTTTGATGGGTGATCAGATCATGAGGGCTCTATCTACAGGAATTAGGTTAATGCCATATAAAAGAGACTTCACACAGCTACAGCATTCATCCCTTTTTGCTCTAGTGCCTTCTACCACATGGAGATGCTGAGAGAAGCTGTCAATGAAATAGGCCCCCACAAGACACTAAAACTGCCAGCACCTTGATCTTGGACTTTACAGCTTCCAGAACCTTGAGAAATAAATTTCTGTTCTTCATAAAAATAATAATAATAATCTTGAGATGAGATCATCCTGGTTTATTCAGAGGGGTCCTAAGTCCTATGCCAATTGTCCTTATAAGAAACACACAGAAGAGAAGACAGAAAGGAAAGAGTGATGTGAAGACAATGGCAGAGATTGATGCAGCTATAAGCCCAGGAATTCTGGGAAGCCGTAAGAAACTGGAAGAGGCAAGGAATGGATTGTCCCTAGAACCCCTAGATCCTCTATGGAGAATTTAACTCTGCCAGATTTTGGATTTCCAGCCTCCAGACCTATGAGAGAATAAATTTCTATTGTTTTAAGATACCAAGTTTGTGGCAATTTCTTACAAAAGCCCTAGGAAACTAATACACCTGTGTTCTTTATTTTTCATGTGGATTTCAGTTATTGCCTAGTGTCCCTCTCATTTTAGTCTAAATGACTCACTTTAGTATTTCTCATAGAGAAGATTTTATAGCAATGAATTTTCTCAGTCTTTGTCTATCTGGGAACATCTTAATTTCTCCTTCTCTCTAATTTTTGAAGGATAGTTTTGCTAAATTTAGAATTCTTGGTTGACAATATTTTTCTTTCGGCACTTTGAATATATCATCCAATGCCTCTCATCTCCATGATCTATAGTGAGAAATCAAATGTTAATATTATTTAGAAATCACTGTACACAATGAGTTACTTCTATCTTGCTGCTTTCGCTCTTTTTCTTTCAACACAGAGTTTGATTATCACGTGTCTAGGCATGGATTTCTTTGGTGTTATTTTACTTAGAGTCGTTTTAGGGGTGAATGCATAGATTAATGCTTTCTATCAAATTTGAAAGGGTTTTAGCCATTATTTCTTCTATTATTATTTTTGCCTCTTTCCTCTCCTTCTGAGACTCCCATTATGCATATATTGGTATACTTGATGGTGGCCCTCGAGTCACAGAAAACTGTTCCCTTTTATTTATTCTTTTTTCTTTCTATTCCTCAGATTGGGTAATCTCAATTAATCCATCTTCAAGTTCAATGATTCTTTCTTCTGCTTGCTCAAATCTGCTGTTGAGGAACTCCAGTGAATTTTCATTTCAGTTTCTGTACTTTTTTCAACTGAGGAATTTTTCTTTGGTTCTCTCTTTTAAAAATAATTAGTATCTTATTATTGATATTTCTATTTTTCATTATACTCATACTTTCTTTTAGCCTTTTAGACATTGTTTCCTTTAGTTCTTTGAACACATTTAAAATAGCTAATGTAAAATCTTTATCTGTTATGTCCAATGTCCAGGCATGCTCAGGGAAATTTTCTATTTTTTTTCCATTTTTTGAATATGGGCCGTATATTCTTATTTATTTACACATCTCATAATTTTTCTTTGAAAAATGGGCATTTAAAATCATATGATGTGCCAATTTTTGAAATCAGATTCTTCTTCCTCCAATTTATCGTTGTTCTTTATTTAGTTATTTTTTTGAAAAAAATTGTCATATATGAACAAAGAATATAACCTTTGCTCAGTTAGCTTAGTGACTGGCTAATCACTGAACACAGATTTCTTTAGAGATATGGAACAAGTAAGTCTCCCACTCTTTGCCGAAGCATTCTGAAAGTACTGGGGAATGCCTTCAATGTTCAGTTAGACAATTGGCAGTTCTGTTTTACCCTTCACTTCCTGCTTGTGCAGAGTCTCAAAATAAGCCAAAGATGAGAGCTTAGGGCCTTCTCAGGCTTTCCTTGTGTATGCACACAGCTCTATGCATGTAGGTAGCTTTCTAAATCCCTTAAACTATGTCAAAGCTTTTCAAAGCTGCTGAGGACATCTTGTTGCCCAGCTTTCCTTTCAAGCTTTCTGGTTAGCCTATTGTTTATCCCAACTGTTGTTCACATCCTCAAATAGTCACAAAGTCAATCAATCGCTTTCAATTGTTTTTAACAAATGTCCCTGGAAACGTCTTTTTCTACATTTGCATTTCAGATTCAGGTCAAATAAAGACAACCTTCCAAATAGAATTTTCCAGAGACTCTTCAGACATGTCAAATACTAACAATTTTCTATGAATGAGGCTTTAAAGGTACTTCAACTACATTCTGCCCTTCTGTTAACTACCTGTCTGCTGTTTTTTGCAGTTGAGAGCTGTTGGTTTTCAAAATGTCTGCAGAGCTGAGGGTGGAAGGGTGGAGTATGTGTGGAATGGAAATAAGGCAAATTAAAATGCCACCAAAATAGCTGCTATGACTGAAATTCAGCCATCTCTCTTAAATAAATGCTCTCCAAAATGCTGCATAACTTTGGCTAATTTCCATAGTTCTGAAAAAGTTAATTCTGACCATTTTTGTTCATTGCTTTTATGGAAAAGAGAATTTTGGGAGTTCTTTACTCCACCATTTTTGCTGATATCTTCTTAATACATTATTTTTATGTTTTTTTATAAACTAAAGAAACATTAACTTCTTAAGAGTGCTATAGTAATAGGGTAATTGTGAGAAAGTATCTGCTTGAGAGTTAGTAGTTTCCTAGTTCCTGAAAAACATATCACATTCAACAAATCATATGCATGTTTTATTTAGCTAGTACCATGATTTTTTATAAAATATAAATATTTAACCATTTATATAAATTTTAAAAACATTTTAAAATAGGTCAATTTCAGATGATCATTCAGATTTCATTAAAATCATTTAAAACCATTGGAAACTCTGGTACAGTGGACTCCCATCATACATAGTGACAGTAGGAGATAGCAATGAACAATACCTAAAAGGTTCGCTTGAGTTTAACCAATATATATTGCAACTTACATCAGAAAAACAAAAATGATTTAAGATAGAGCATTATACCCATCTATGAAGCATTCATGGAAAAGACTGGAAAATATCCTATGCGATACTTAACACCAATTAGAACGTTTTTAGGTGCTAGTAAAACAACTAGGTTTTAACAGGCAGATAACAAATCTAACTGAAGGACAAACAACTGTCATAAGATAACCTAAGGAAAAAGAATACTTTAAAAAAAAAAATCAGTCAATTCAAGTTAATCCTATCATAAATCTTAATAGGCTTAAGGTATGTGATTTTTTAACTTTATTTTTATCAAATCATAACTGTATACATTTATGGGGTAAATGTGATGATTTGAAATACAATGTGGAGTGCTTAAATCAAACTGATTAATATAACCATCACCTCACATACTTATTTTTTGTGGTAAAACATTTATAATATACTCTTAGTTGTTTTGAAATGTACCCTTGCATTGTGTACATTAGGTAGATATTCAAGTGAAAAGATGGATACAATCTCATTGTAATCCTTCATTTCATTCCTCTCATCTTTCTCCCCCTGTCAAAAAACTTTATCTTATAAGAGCCACATGATTTATCCCTTCTCAGGATTCTGATTCTCTCCAGGTAGCACGCGCTGTCCATTCTTCTCATCCCAAGGGTACATCATGTGTGATTTTCTCCTGGCACCTGACCTTCTTCTGTCTTACATATCTTATTTGTGCATTTATCAATCCCTTTTCTTCCTGTAGAGAATGAAAGTTCTAGAACATCAGGGACTCTGCAGCCACACTGCCTGAGTTTTAATCCCAGCTCTACCACTTGCTAGCTGTGAAAAAGTTACCAAATCTCTCTATGCCTCAACTTCCTCATCTATAAAATGGAGATGAGAATTGTGCCAACCTCACAGGATTGTGAAAAGAAATAACACATCTGTAATAGGATGTTAAAATGGAAGTTTTAACTGAAGCGCCTGGATAAAATAGATACAATATATTTAAAGAGGAACTAGAGCAAGTGGTATCTTTGTAAAGTAGCCATCTAAAACCAGTTCCTTAACTTTTAAGCCCTTCTCCACATGGTGATACAAAAGAGTAAAAACTAGGCAAGATACAGAGTTCTGTACAGAGTTCTGTTTGTGGGACATAATCACAAAAGGGACTTTACCTAACAAAATCAAATATTTTAACCTGGTTGTTTGTACCCTCACATTTCGCCTGAAATAAATTTAAAATTTAAAAAAACAGAGTAGAAACTGAGGAAAATTACGAAAAGAATTTTTTTTTTTCATGAAAACTTCTAAGGAGAAAAGGTAGAGGCCTGAAGTACCTTGATCTCAAGTCATTAGTGAGAGAATTTAAGGAATACAACTTAAAATCCTAAGCATCCCTCAACTGACTAAATGGACCCCTTCTGGCCAAGAAACCCCCAGAAAAAACATTTTAAAACTAAGTTTCCCAGCCACGATGCAATAGGAGGTTGGTCATGCATTGTACACCTCCTTCTTTATTAATTGTCACTAGACTTTTTTTTCTTTGAGATAGAGTCTCACTTTAGAGACTCTTACCCTTAGTAGAGTGCCATGGAGTCACAGCTCACAGGAACCTCAAATTCTTGGGCTCAAGCAATTCTCTTGCCTCAGCCTCCTGAGTAGCTGGGACTACAGGCACCCACTACAACACCCAGCTAGTTTTTTAGAGATGAGGTCTCACTCTGGGCTCTGGCTGGTCTCGAACTTGAGAGCTCAGTCAATCCACCTACCGTGGCCTCCCAGAGTGCTAGGATTACAGGCATGAGCCACTGCATTTTTAAGTTTTAAGATAAAAGGTCTGAGAACAGGTACAGTGGCTCACACCTATAATCCTAGCAGCCTGGGAAGACAAGGCAGGTGGATTGCCTGAACACGTGAGTTCGAGACCAGCCTGACCAAGAGCAAGACTCCTCCTGCCCCGCCCCTTCCAAAAAACAGCTGGGTTTTGTGGCAGGCTGAGCCCAAGAGTTTCAGGTTGCTGTGAGCTATGATGCCACTGCACTCTACTGAGGGCAACAAAGTAAGCCTCTGCCTCAAAGAAAAAAAAAGGCTTGGCACTTGTAGCTCAGTGGTTAAATCACCAGCCACATGCACCAGGGCTGGTGGGTTTGAACCAGCCAGAGCCTGCTAAACAACAATGACAACAACAACAACAACAAATAGTCAGGCATTATGGCATGCACCTGTAGTCCCAGCTACTTAGGAGGCTGAGGCAAGAGAATCGCTTAAGCCCAAGAGTTTGAGGTTGCTGTGAGCTGTGATGTCTCTGCACTCTACTGAGGGCAACATAGTGAGACTCTGTCTCCCAGAAAAAAACAAACAAAAAAAAACTTAAGTGGAAAAAAAAGAGAGAGAGTTAATAGGAAATCAGCCCTAGAAAACAGAAAATGAAGACTCCTTGACTGATTTCAACCAACTTCTTGATACCATGGCCAGACTCCCCTCACTTTTCACAATTTCAACATGAAAGGTGACCAGTTCACAAACCATTCCTTCCTGATAAATGACCACCAACCTCAGAATGGTTCTGGACAGTCCACAGACGCTGGGCACAATGTGCCTTTGTGTCCTTTTGACATACTATGGTCTAATTTTACAGTATTTTAATGTTAAGTATGTACCCCAAAGTGAACATGGGATATATGTGACATACATTTGCTTGCCATGCATGAGCATGACCCCTCCTTCATGACTTTTCACAGCTCCTCCTACAAGCCGTTTCATAGGTCTATTTAGCCAACCCATTCAGGATAAAATTCCTGTCTACCCTTCCTAAAGGGCCTGTGTTTGATCTCAGCCAGAAGCTCTGCTTCTTAGCCTGCAGGCAGCAACCTACCATAAGAAATAAAATTCTCCTTTCAACATTTATAGATCTCATGATTTTAAGTTGATACGACCTACAGAGATGAATATGTACCCCTAAGTTTTAGAAGGACTGTAAAATGTCTTTATTATTTAAGATTGTTCAATTCTGTTAGAGAATACAAGAAAACAAACAGGATAGACATTTAACAATAGGTAGTTAATAACCTATAAGACATGTTTTTTAAAATACAAATTCTTAAAATAATAAAAGAATTATGCAATTTAAAAAAAAAGATGGAATAATAATGGCATGTTTTATGGCTAGAAAGGATGGAGAGACCATGTTGTAAGGTAAAGGATCATGCCACTTCTAGACTGACAGTCGTTATCCCTATGTTACGTACAATTGTAATCCTTAAACTGGCCATCCACTAGTGATACCCACTAAGGTCCCATTATGAATCCATTGTGTTTTGCCCAAGAGATGTGCATAAAATCCTTGCTGCTCAATGGGCTAGTTGGCAAACTATGGCCAGTGGTCAGCCCCTGTGCCTCTCTGACAGAGTAGACAGGTTAGCTCTAGGCACCTTCTGTCTACTGAAAGGAAAGGGAGGGGGAGAGAGAGAAAGAGAGACAGAGAAAGAGACATCTGGCTGACATGCACAAAATGTTGGGCAAAGGATGTGGGAGAGAGCTGGAAGTCATTTCAAGATGCTAGTCTGGCAGGCAAAGGGATATCAGCTGAAAAAGCTGGAGGTAAACCAACTGTAGATTATCAGGTAGGAAGCTGTGAGAAGCCAACAACAGGCATAGAGAAGCTTTTGACACACTAAGGGTACTACTTGTGATAGATCCCTAGCAACTGGGAGAAGTTCCAGAGAACTTACAAAAGCTATACACAGAGAGCACCAACCTAGACTTTGAAGGCCTCATGAGTAAGAACTTTTCTGGCCCACCTAGTTTCCCCTCCCATTCCCAGAGGGGTAAGAACCCACAGGAAACAAGTTTCTGCAGATGGAGTGAAAATGCAGAGGCAGGGGCCAAGGACAGGGAAGCACCTAGCCATACCCACTTCTTGCCTATAGCAAACCTAAACTGGGGAAGAAGAAGGCCTCAATTTAAAAATTAAGATTAAGAGTTTCCAGTATTTCTTAGGACTGGATGTTCTAATTATTAAATTGAGACAAAATGTGTGACCTAACAGAAACCAGAGAAGTTGTGGGACTTGCTCAAGTTTTCATTTAGGAGCATGGAAGAACTAGCTGCACCCAAAAAATGTAAAGAAGTGGTAGAAGACAAAAATAAAATTATTCATTACAACTCCTAAGTCTTGCTTGTTCAACACAATGGATCCATGTGGAAAGCACTAAGAACAGTATCTGCCACAGATTAGGTACTAAATAATTATAACTTATGTGCCCCATTGCCTGGCATGATAACTTCTAGATAGTAAGATGAATTAGACTGAATTCATAGCAGATATGATCAAATATTGACTGGATCTTTAAGATCTAAAGCAAAAAGTAAATGTTTTAAAACCTCTATCCTGAAATCTACAGCTTATTTTAAAGGGTACAAAGAGAATGCCCTGAAGCATCAGAGGTCTATTTTTCCTGACTGCTATGGTTTAAATGTGTCCCTCAAAATTCCTCTGTTGGATAATTAATCCCCAAATTCATATGTTGATTGGAAGTAGGGCTCTTGGAGGTAATTAAGATTAAAGTCATCAGAGTGGGGCCCCACAATCAAACCAGTAGTTTTATAAGAAGAAGAAGAGAGACATGAGCTGACACAATCCTGACCGTTGCCATGTGATGCTTTCTGCAATGTTTATGATGGAGCAAAAATGCCTTCACCAGATGCTAGCACCTTGACATTGAGACTTCGCAGCCTCCAGAATGGCAAGAAGTAAATTTCTTTTGCTTATAAATTATCCAGTCTGTGGTATTATAGCAACAGAAAAATGGACTAACATAGGCCCATATCATAACCAGGGAAGCTCTTAAATAGGCCTCTTACATCACCCATAAAAAGGAAGCCACTTCCTTCTCTGGTCTTAGATTTTAAAAAATAGTGTCCTGACCACTTGTGGTATCTCACATCTGTAATCCCAGCACTTTGGGAGGCCAAGGCAGGGGATCAATTGAGACCGGGAGATCAAGACCAACTTGGGACACATAGCAAGACCCCATCTCTATAAAAATTTAAAAAATTATCCAGGCATGGTAACAGAGGCCTGTAGTCCCAGCTACTCTGGAGGATAGGGCACAGGGAATCACTTTGAACCCAGGAGTTTAAAGTTGTTCTGAGCTATGATGACACTTCTGTAGTCTAGCTTGTGTCATAGGATGAGACCCTGTCTCTCTCGCTCTCAAAAAAAAAAAAAAAAAAAGAGTTTTGTTATCCCTGAAACTGAAATAATGCTTATTTGAGAGAGAGTTAAAGAGGAAAAAAATTGCTAATAGAAGGTATTCCAGAGCACATTCAATAGGTACTATGAGGGCAGCCTGCCCAATTTCCTTGGGCCTGTGGAGTCTTAGCCCTACACCAGGGGCCCTGCAGCCCTGTCCCCTCTCTTTTAGATGGCAACTCAAGCTGTGTATTTTACTGCATTGGTACTTAAAAGATATCACTTATTTTCAGCATCAATTCCCTGTCTATTTCCAGAAAGTACCTTCCAGCTGGAGGGCAAAAATCATTGATTTGGACTCTAATTTCTTTCTCTAAAAATAACACTTAGTTGTCACAATGTACTTCATTACATCCTCCAAATTCTTTTAAAAGAAGACAAAGAAGACAGGTTACATCAAACATTCACAACATTTGAGTTTGTCTTATTTGTTTTAGGATTTGTTTGATATCAAATTCCATAAATTTTCTTGATTCACAGTAATTTTATCAGTATGGTCAAAATACTAGTAAGATGGTAAGATGACTCTAGTTTCTATCAATAATCAGTCTGATACCCAAAGGAAGGGCTAAAGATCTACAAGGTCCATAGTCAATTTAAACTTTTCTTTTTTTAATTTAGTAGTATAATAGAACTCCAAAAAAACACATATTAAAAATGGATGTTTTTACATAGTAGCCTTGCCAATAGACCATTCGCAAAATTTGAATGCATGAGGTTTCACTCTAATCAGCAGTCAGGACTTTTATATGCTAACCAGCAAAGAACTTACAAAAGCTATACACAGAGAACACCAACCTAGATTTTGCGAGGTTTAAGTTAAAGCAATGTTTTCTTTTTTTTTATAGACTCTATTCCTACTTAGAGAAAGTATAAATACTTTGTACTTTGTTTTGGGGAAAACCAGAAACATTGACTTGACTAATTCTCTTAGTGGGGTGCCTGTGTGTACATAAACTTATGTGTACAAATGTAATCAGGCAGAGCCAGAGATAACCTTATGAAATAAAATTGTCTTGAAAATGTACTCCAAAAGTTAACAACTACCTGAGCAGTTAATTTCCTGTCACTTCTACAAGAAAAAAATATTTTAAAGAATTATCCAGATCATGCTAGGTGAAGTGGCTCACACCTGTAATTATAGCACTCTGGGAGGCTGAGGCAAGAGAATCATTTGAGGCCAGGAGTTTTTTTGTTTTTGTTTTTTGAGACAGAGCCTCACTAGGTCAGTCTCGGTAGACTGCCATGGTGTCACGGCTCACAGCAATCTCCAATTCTTGGGCTTAAGCAATTCTCTTGCCTCAACCTCCTAAGTAGCTGGGATTACAGGAGCCCCGCCACAATGCCTGGCTGTTGTTGTTGTTGTTGCACTTGTTACAGTTGTCATTGTTTAACTGGCCTGGGTCAGGTTTGAACCCGCCACCCTTTGTGCGTGTGGCCGGTGCCATAACCACTGTACTATGGGCACCCAGTCAAGGCCAGGAGTTTGAGACCAACCTGGGCAACCTAGGGAGACTCTGTCTCTACAAAAAAAAAATAAGAAAAATTAGTCAAAAGCGATGGCTTGTGCCTGTGGTTCCAGCTATTCAGAAGGCTGAGGTAGGGAGATTGCTGAAGTCTAGGAATTTGAGGGTACAGTGAACTATAATAATGTCACTGTACTGCCACCTGGACAGCATAGTGAGATCCTGTCTCTTAAAAAAAAGAATTATAGAAATCATTAATATGAAACTAAAAAATGAACCTTCAATTTCTAACAAATATAACTTCTTTAAGAAGTATTGGTATTTATTTCTAATTACAAAAGAACTATATGTTTATTGTAGAAAATGTGGGAACTATAAAAAAGCACAAAGAAAAAAGATTACAGCTTCCATAGTGCCATATTGACACATTTCCATGTAAGAATCTTCCCTTTGTTTTCATTGATATCACACTATACAATATTGTTTTGCAATCTGTTTATTTCACTTAATAGTATATTATGAATGGTTTCTCATTATTTTAATGTTCAATGTAATACTATATTCCAAAATTTAACTAATCCCCTATTGTTGTACAGTTATATGGCTTCCATTTTTTTTCATTCCAAATAACACTGAGATGAATACCTTTATGCATAAATCTGAATATCTATCAAGGTTTATTCAAAATAACTTCTAGAAATGAAAATGTTGGGTGAAGGATATGAACATTTTCAAAGAATATGATGAAAAATGTAATTTGCTGGATTTCTTTAAAATTTTCTGCTTCTGAAAACAGTGACTCAATTGAAATGACTAGACTTATATTCTTGGTGGCTTCCCTATGTGGAAACAGTCCCAAAGCTGAGCTCCTAAGTACCCAGTTAGCCTACTAAATCCAAGTGTGAACTGTTCATGTGCCATCACTGCTGAGGCAGTAAGCCTGAGCTTAGTCTGTCTCTATTTGTGTGCCAGCCCTGTTGGCATCCTCTACATCTGTTCCTCTACCTTGCCAGCCAGCTGAGTATAGCACAGGAACTGAAACCAAACAGGTCAGTACCCAAAGTAGCTACATCCATTTTGATTTGCCTCTTCACTTTTCTGCACATATGGTCCTCCACATACTTGTGAAACATCTCAGTATGAACATGAAAGACTCGGTGCCACTAAGAAGTAGCTAAATACATTCAAAAGGAATTTAAAAAATAATATCAAGCAACACTTCTTCAGTTGCCAGATTCTATTTTCAGAGTCCCTGTTCCATATGTTCCATCAAAAACAAGTTTCATAGCAAGGAAATGAATTACTGATAATTGTTGAAAGATGATTTTTGTAAGTTGAGACCTATAGTTGACCTTGGGTAATATTAACCAAGTTGTTCATGTTATACAACCAATGGGGGAGAGAAACTGACCTTGAGGCATCAGCAATAGTCTCTCTCGCCACCCAGTTAAGGTCACAGCAACCTCCCTAATATCATCTTCATACACGTAGTTAACAATCCCTCCCATGAAGAGTCATCACCAGACCATACATAAAGAAATTTTCCCAAAGATACTAAAAAATTAACCTGTTTTCATGTAACTTTCCATTAAAAATTAAGAGAGTATCAAACTAATGTAGGGTTTCATTCATCTGTTTGGTAGTGGAAAGATTAAAAGTGGGATTTTTTTTTTTTTTTTGAGACAGAATCTTACTATGTCACCCTCGGTAGACTGCTGTGGCAATATAGCTCACAGCAACCTCAAACTCTTAGGTTTAAACAATTCTCTTGCCTCAGCCACCCAAGTAGCTGGGACTACAGGTGCCCACCACCCAGCTATTTTTTTTGTGGGGGGAGGGATGTAGTTGTCATTATTGTATGGCAGGCACAGGCTGGATTCGAACCTGCCAACTCCAGTGTATGTTGCTGGCACCCTAGCCACTGAGCCACAGGTGCTGAGCCAAAAGTGGGATGTTTATTGGCAAAATAAATGTTATTTTTAATCACCCACACATTTTGGTTTACTACTTATAATTTTGCTTTCTGTTTATAAATAATAATGTGTTTTGAATATACCAGGAAAACAGCCATTGTTCTGAAGAATTTATAAATGACAGAATTTTTAAAATCAAAAGCAAAATAGTGTTTTTTCTGAGATTTGATCTAAATTGTCATGTTGATTTAGTTAAATAAATGAACTTCAACTTCAGTTATGGAGGATTAAATAATTTGTACTGACTTTCCTTCTCAGGACCATTAAAAAAGCCTGAATAGAATAATGTGAAAACAAATGTTTAAAACACTAAAGAGCTAGTTAATGAGTAAGGAGTTGCTTGGCCATGAGAAGATGAAAATTCTTTGTAGACTTCTACTCTTATTGAAATAACCTTGGAGTTATGAAAAAATAAACTCGGACCCACTCAGATGCTATTATTTGGTGATTTATTCACACCTCCTCAGGGGGCCATTGTTCTAAGACAAGCGGCCCTGAAGTGCAGGGTTTTTTGTCTTTTATACCTTTTTTTCTCAGTGTAGCTTAAGTGAACAGGGGGGACGATGAACCCTGCCATTGGCAGGATTACAGCTTGGTTGTCAATGGTTACGTCATTGCACAATGCTTATGCTTATATAACACGAATTGATCAATGAATACATCTTAAATCACAATGGTCATGGTTATACAACAGTGATTAACCCAGCCTCGGTGAGTTTTCCACCATTGTTCACCTATTGAGAACTTGGGGGTTTTGTGAATCTTGGGACTTTCCATGCCTCTTTGAATTCTGGAGAGCATAGGAATGGGCTGGGAAGGCCCATAGCATGGAGGAGCAGGGGAATGGGAGAGGTCAGGAGGTTGCCTGTAGGGCAGGGGAACAGGAGCTTGCCCATAGGGCAGGGGGAATGGAAAAAGGCAGGGGGACCTGAGGGGAACAGGAGCTTACCACATTCCCAACTAGTCTTCTTGGGAAATTAAATCTTTAATTTATCTGAAGAAAAGGGTCCTACTCCTGGGGGATTTTGGGTAGCAGTGGAATCTGGGTTAGAGGGTTGGTATGTGGTCCCTCCTCGGGTCTTAGTACCATGGTGGTGGGCTAATTTTTATTTTTTCCTGTGACATCCCCCCCCCCTATTTTTTTAAAGTTCAAAGTTTAATTAAGATAAGTCCCTTGAGGAGTTTCCTCAGGCTTCAGCCATGCGTTGACCAGCCAGCTCCCAGTATGTGGCTGGAGTAGGGCATGTTGACTATTTTAAAAGTCAAGGGGCAGTGAAGTTTTATTTAGCCAACTGTGATGACTCCAGGTGAGGATTCTTTTCATCTTCACACTGCTGTGCATATGCTTAGGACGATAGTGTAAAATAAAGTTCTTTTTACCTTGGTTTCAGGGGACCATTTTTTGATTTTAGACTTAGACTTGGTTCCCTTGATTCTCTAGAGAGGAAAGTTCTTGGATGTACAGGCACAAAAGATTAAACAAAACATGGTTAATTACCTCAGTGAAGATCTTCTTTGCTACTTTCCAGTTCTTTTAGGCACTCCTGCTAAATTGTAGAGAATTGACAGAGGTTTTTTGAACAACACCAGTGGCAAGGCCTGTATTTAATTAAGCTTTTTTTTTTTCTGGCAGTTTACTAATTTCTGTTCTTATGGTTTTTTTCACATATTTTACTTTAAGTTTTTGAGGCCCATAAGTTATTTAGTATAGTAAAGTTGAGATTTAATAATACAAGTGGGCTATAGCCATTTTTGAACTATTTTTCTCTCTCCAATTTTTCTTTCCATTAAAGTAGTTCCTAAAATAAACAGTGCCTTCAGTATACTGGGTTTGATTATTTGCATACAGGGCAATAAGAATAATTAATTATTAGCCATACTAGGTTCCTTTTAAAATTGGCTTTGTTGGAATTCTTTGTAGGGGATTTCAGTTGGACTTGAAGCTTTTCACAAGACATTTTATGAAATGCCATTAGATATCTATATGCATTGGGTAAACTCCTCTTCTCCTGAGGTTCCCATGCAGATTTCAATTCCTGGACCCATCAGCAAGCCACCTTTGTTACTTACTACAGGTTAGGAAATTTCACTGATGGGTATCTGGCCAGTTTTTCAAAGGTCTTTTTATTAGCTTTATAAAGTCAACCTTAATCCCTTTATGCAATCTGGATATCTCTGGAAATGTTATTCCAGTCAAAGCCTTGGTAAAATAACCAGTGTCTTTATTATGTCCTATAGAATAAAACAGATTCTTATTGAACTTATGCAAATAATTATATTGTTAGAAATTAAGAATACTTACAAATGGCTTGTAAATTCTGGAGAAATTAAGGAGAGAGAAAAAATATATGTTTTAAACTCTGCTCAGAAGTATATATATATATATATATATTGCTTGAAAAGTTACAAATAGTTTAAAAGACAGAAAATAGTTTTCTTGACTTCTGGAAAATAGAACACAGACAGAATCAATAATTTTTCAAATAAAATTATAATAAATTAGCTTAGTTCTATGTAACTGATTTCTGTTTTGTTGGGAGTTAAGTTAGCAATACTTATAGACAAGTTAACTTTCTAATGAAAGTTCAAAAATCTGCTTTTCTAAAAATATCAGAAATTTGAATTCGAGAGAATTTGTCAGTCTTTCTTAATATTTTCTTTTTTAGGATGAACTTTGAACTCAGCCAGTTACATTAAAAAAAAAACATATTCTTTTTTTTTTTTTTGAGACATAGCCTCAAGCTATCCCCCTGGGTAGAGTGCTGTGGCACCACAGCTCACAGCAAGCAACCTCCAACTCCTGGGCAAGCGAGTCTCCTGCCTCAGCCTCCCAAGTAGCTGGGACCACAGGCATCTGCCACAACGCCTGGCCAATTTTTTGGTTGCAGCCATCATTGTTGTTTGGCAGGTCCAGGCTGGATTCGAACCTGCCACCTTAGGTGTATGTGGCTGGTGCCTTAGCCACTTGAGCCACAGGTGCCGAGCCAAAACATTTTCTTTTTTAGATGAATTAAAATTATTACTGACAGTATATGTTAGGACAGATTAATGTCTTATACGTTAGGACAGACCAATGCTTTATATATTAGGACAGATTAATGCTTTATAAAATTGGTAATATATATATAACCATAATTCATAAAAATTAATTACCATTTTATATTTGACAATGTTTCCCATACACTTTTAACAAATCAAATAAGTCTAATTTGTTTTTCTCAGGTTCAGAACCTGCCAGTCTCGGTTCATGTGGCCGGTGCCACAACCTCTGTACTATGGGCACCAAGCCCTAAATTTAGAGTTTTGATTTTGGGAGGTTTGTCAAATATTAAAGGCTTAAAATATTTGTTCAACCAAGACTACAAGCTAAAAGATTTTAAAGGAAATATATAGTCAACTGGATTACATGTAAACTTCTTCACAAAATTTCTTCTATGAGTTTCACTTAATCTGCACAGACAATCTACAAACATTTTAAATTGTCTTTAACTTTTGTCTTGCCTTTCACCTTTTTTTTAAACAACTATTCTGTCTCAGGATAAATTTATCACACAATATTTTTTCCTTATACAATGCCATTTTTCTTTCTGTTTAATTTCTCTTACTCCCTAAAAGTCATTTCTTATAAAACAGGATTACAGTTGACCATTTATTCGCCAAACTTATAATTAGAAAGTTTTAAAAGGCAAGAATTTTTCTCTTTTATAAAGACCCAGTTTTTTAGGCAATTAAATTATTATATTTTACAAATGAGAGACATTTTATGAAATATAACATTGATAGAGGATTTTTTTTTTTGAGACAGAGCCTCAAGCTGTCCCCCTGGGTAGAGTGCCATGGCATCACAGCTCACAGCAACCTCCAACTCCAGGACTCAAGCGAGTCTCCTGCCTCAGTCTCTCAAGTAGCTGGGACTACAGGCACCCACCACAATGCCTGGCTATTTTTTGGTTGCAGCTGTCATTGTTGTTTTGGTGGGCCCAGGCTGGATTCTAACCTGCCACCTTAGGTGTATGTGGCTGGCACCTTAGCCAGTTGAGCCACAGGCACTGAGCCGATACAGGATTTTTTAACAGGATTTTTTAAATTAGTTTAGTAAGGTTATGAATAAAGTAGTTTCAAACATTTTGAAGTCTTCACTCTGATTAGGGAGTACACACCCTAATTTTTTAGATAGCTAAATAGGAAATCTTTATTTTTCAGGCTCAGGTAAGCTCAGAAATCACATTTTTATTTCTAGGCATAAACACATTGGAGGTCATACCTTTTGAGTCAAAACTCTCCTTACTATGTCTGAATTTTTAGCCACTCATCATTGCTGTTGCCAGTGGCAACCCTGTTGCCTACATAAGTGAGAATGAAGGCTTAACATGAAATGTGATTTGATGATAAAATAAATGTACTAATAAGTTAATAGGGAGGGAATTTTGGACTCACCAGGGAATAATATTGTTATACAAATATATCTAATTACCTTTTTTTTGACTGATGACATCTAAGAGTACAATCAGACAAATGTTAATCATGAGAATTCTGCAAGGAAAAACAGTCTGAGTAACAACACTTGATAGTGGGAGAACGGAAGGGACAAGTTGCCAGGGTTTTGATTAGAACTAGGTGGGGACAGAAGTATGAATAAGGTCACGTGCTCCCTGGTGAACTAGTCTGGGGGTGGGGGATAGTGTCACCAAGCCTAATACCAATAATAAGGATGAAGAGACCAATGACTGCCAGAGCAAAGATGCACCAGATGGTGAGGGGTGTAGGATACATAAGAGTAAGTAGGTCCCTTGAAAGAAAAGATCTGCAATTCCCTCACAAATGTTTTCAAGACTGTTTGTTTCGGGCTGAGACCAATCTTTCAATAAACACTGAACAAATGACACAAAACTGACAAGGCAGACATAGGCCTAACATGAACACTGTCTAATAGTCTACATTTACTCTCACACTTTTGTACTCCTAGAATTAGAACTAGAACACACTCTTATATATCGTTTTAACAGGCCTGTGGGTGATCTAACACTCCGGGGGTTGATTGGACCCCCATTTTCATTTTAATGGTGTTTCTGGGGATAAGAGTTAACACACATTTCTGGGAGTCCCTGACATGTCAGTAGGGCTGAGGTTTCTCATTGGTTGGGTTGTTCTACTGACACATGTCTCCGAGAGTTTCTGACAAGCTAATGATGGCTCAGCAACCCAGCGTCCCTGTCTAAAGTTTCTGTCTCTTTGGCTTTTCCTTGGAAGTTTTTAAAAGTTTTACATAAATTATAATAAATGAATTTAACAAACAGTTACATATTTTCACAACAATTTATAACAAATAAGCATAACAAAAACATCATTAATAGTTAATGTTTGCAGACACCAGCTAAAAATAGATATTAAAGTGGCTTACCTCCAGAGGTGGGTTTACAGGTGAATTTAAGAGCCAAACAGGATAATGCTAATTCAGAAGGAAAATGGCTGTTGTTTTAAGAAATCAGGAGGACTCTCTTTTTTTAGTTCTAAATGAATAATTGACCTTGGGTCTCCTGCCAAGAGCTGGCACTTTGTCTCAAGGCTATTTGTAACACAGCAACCACAGTTAGAAAAACAGTTTTAACAAACTTTGTATTAACTCTAATTGCCAGAAAGAGAGAATCTTTAACGCAAGTGAGTTATTTGTAAACTCATAAATTGAAGGTGTACCAGGAAGTAAATAATATGTAGAAACAAAAGTGATGCCCAGTCTTAAGGATAGTGAACAGTTCACCAGGAAAAAAGAAGAGGAAGGAAATCACAGAGACCTCTCCTGGAATGAAATCTAAGAGAGTTTCCTAAAGGAACCTTGAAGGGACACTGAATAAGGCACTGAAATTGATAAATTAAATACAATCTTGACTAACAGGTATTATAAGGGATGAACATGGGGAACTAAAACCTACCAAGGTTTCCTTTTGCTTTTTTAGACAGAGACTGCAGCAAGAGTTAATTTGGCTGCATCTTTGCTCTCTATGATTTAGATGTCTGCTCTCAAAGTTGAAAATCTGGAGTTTCTTTTTGTTAAGTTGGGTAGTTTCACTTACAGAAAATGAGCACTTTCTCACTGTTGCTCTTGGTGAATTTGGCTAAAATTAAAAAGTTACTGAAAAAGCATTTTCAAAAATTACCCTGTCTTATTTTGAACAAATTATTAGGCGGACACTAACAGACGGACAAAAAAAACTATGATACAAACATTATTAAAAAAATAGACCAATATAGCAAAATGACAAGTGGATAGAACAGAAAACACAAATGGAATTAAACAGACAGAAATTAGTCAGATGGGAAGCCATGGTTGACCCCCTACTCAAATGCCTTCCTAGCCAAGGGGCTGTGAAATCACATTTAACTCTTTCACTTACTTACTCATACAAAACTCAAAACATACAAAAGACACACAAACCAGAACCAGCACAGCTGACTGCAAAAACCAAGATAACTCAATAAAAAACTGCAATTACCAGAACAGGACTAGCCTGCCAATCCAAACTGTCCAAAAGACTGCTAATATTAAACAGTCTAATAAGGAGCCGCAATCATGACAACACAAAAACAAACAACCCAAACCTATACCAGTGAGACAGGGGGACGTCCCCCCTCTGCCTCAGGAACAGGTATCTCAGGCTGCATCTAGCCTAGCCTATTGTTCCCCCAGATTCTCTAGAGATCCAGACAGATTTACTCAACCTGTCACAATCAAATCACCAAAATGGAAAATTTGGAAACCTGTGACCCAAGTTTTGAGGTGTTTTTTTTTTTGGTTTTTTTCACATGGCTGAGAGCCCCGGGGCAGAAGGACTTCTTCTCCGAGGCCTTCCCCTGGAGCTATCGGCCAGTGGCGGGTCCAGGTGGGGGTCCAAGGGCGAGGATCTCGCTGGGAGTCTCCAGATAAAATAACCTTGGGGTTACAAAAAAGTAAACTCGGACCCACTCAGATGCTATTAATTGGTGATTTATTCACACCTGTGCAGGGGGCCATTGTTCTAAGACAAGCAGCCCCAAAGAGCAGGTTTTTTGTCTTTTATATCTTTTTTCTCTGCATAGTTTAAGCGAGCAGGAGGGGATAAGGAACGTTGCCATTGGCAGGGTTACAGCTTGGTTATCAATGGTTATGTCGCATATCACAATGCTTATGATTATATAACACTAATTAATCAATGGATACATCTTAAATCACAATGGTTATGGTTATACAACAGTAATTAATCAAGCCTCGGTGAGTTTTCCACCATTGTTCATCTATTGAGAACTTGGGGGTTTTGTGAAACTTGGGACTTTCTGTGCCTCTTTGAATTCTGGATAGCATGGGAACAGGCTGGGAAGGCCTGTAGGGCAGGGCAGCAGGGGAACGGGAGAGGGCAGGAGGTTGCCCTTAGGGAGAGGGAACAAGAGAGGGCAGGGGAACAGGAGCTTGCCCGTGGTGGGGGGAATGGGAGAAGGCAGGGAGAACTGGGGGGAACAGGAGCTCACAACATTATTCTCATCTCTCATCTTAGAGAGATGAGTCTGTCTTTGAGGCTTTTATTGCCAGGGAGATATTTGCCAAGCAGTTCTTATGACAACCTGACTAAGTTAGGGGATTAAAATTTAGAATTCTGGGTTATGGGAGAAAAAAGGAGACTTGCTCCTTATGGGATAGCCATTTGTATCTTTTGATTTTAATATCATGTACAGTTCTCACATAAAAATAGAAAAGGATCAAAAAACTGTCAAATGCTCTGCACCAAACCAGTTAGTGAATAATAAATTATACATTCCTTAAAGTCACATGGCATGCTTTTTAAAAATATAAAGATCAATGTTATCTTAAAGTAATAAAATGTGCATACTGTTACACTTCTCATACTCTAAATTTAGAGATCTAAAGATAAGGCTTAGCAAGTAACAAATATTTTGGTACTATAGCATACAACTCTGAAAATATTAAAAATTTTCTTTCAATGATCAAAGCCCCAAAAGGCAACCAACACCTAAATCTATGATGGTTTAATTTTTAAAATCTGGACTAGCATTCCATTTCAACTACCACTATAACAGCTTACATTATAGGTATAAGGGTTGCTAAAAATGGATCATGAGTTTAAAAGGTTATGAAATATAACTGGAATAAAACTATATCTTCTTGCAATGGAGTCACAGGTTGAGTCAAGATATTCCTTATTCATTTAAAGATAGACTGTTCAAATGTAACCACATAGGCTCACTAATGAAACTGATAATATAATACATTTGTGACATACTTTAGACATTGTAGGTGAAATCCCAAACTTTTTATCCAACCATATTATCCAAGAAAAATTGCACTTTAAATTTTTCCATTTTGACTCAGAAAATGAGCTCAGGGTGTTACATTGTACGGTAAGAAAACCATCAGTTCGGTTGAAGGGATAAGAAGGTTATTGGCTTGAAAAATATTGATTTGTGTGGAATATTCAGTCCTAGGCTACATAACTTAAAAGAAATAGGAAAAAAAGGGAACAATAAAGATAGAAAAATGAAACAAGTGTTAAGATTGCTAAGTCCAAATGAAATAAAGAATACAAAAGCAACTAAGTGTAAGAGCAAACAAATAAAAGGTTAATCAAGACTATAAAGGCCATCTGTTTTCTGTTTCCTAAGGCAATACTGAGGATATCTGACTGTCTTGATGTAACCCAGAATTCCTTGACTAACTTGTCCCTCTAGCTTAAGTGGGATAGACTCTAGCTCCAGTTGGAGAGGTAGCTGTCATTCAGAGTAGCCCATCCTTCTGTCACTGGTATTGGTGCAGACAGGAAGACAAGCCACTTAAAGATCTTCAAGGAAATTTTTTTTTTTTTTTGAGACAGAGTCTCATTATGTCACCCTTGGTAGAGTGCTGTGGCATCACAGCTCACAGCCACCTCCAACTCTTGAGCTTAAGCAATTCTCTTGCCTCAGCCTCTCAAGTAGCTGGGACTACAGGGGCCTGCCACAATGCCCAGCTATTTTTTATTGTAGTTGCAGTTGTCATCAACAGTCGAGCTGGCCCAGGCCGGGCTCAGTGCATGTGGCTAGCACCATAACCACTGTGCTACAGGTGCTGAGCCTGTTCAGGGGAATTTTGCTAGGGCTTCTTTCTAGGAAAGAAACACCAGGAAACCACTTTGCAACTTTGAGAAAGCTGAGATACAGTCTCCAGAAACTATGATGAGTACTACGTTGAATTATATCCAATTTCAATACCTCTGCTTATTTGTGCTGAGACAGCATAGCACAGGGGTTAAGAGAACAAGCTATTGAGCCATGCTCTTGATCCTAATCTCATCTGTGCTTCTTTAGCTATGTGATCTTGGGCAAGTCACTTGATAATCATCACTGACTCCACACGCACACACACACACACACTCATACATACCAGTATGCACTTGATGCTCCAAAGTATACTTTCACTGTGCTTTTCATGGTTATTTCTGGAATATTTGAAAATAATTACACACAGGTATACAAACACAATGTATCCATACTCAAAAATGGAAACCCCTATAATCTTACATCATTTTTTTTAGAAATAGTTTTTTTAGCATTGAAATTGAACATTGCTAGTTCAAGTTGTATGCCTGTTTGAAAATACATGGAATTAAAAATAATGGGGGAATTTGGAGGACAAATGACCCCCAAAATGGTTCCAGGACCTGAAACAGCAATCATTTTATTTAGTGAAACTAATGGGTCCAAACTTCAGTGAAGTTTATTTACTTTATTTCCTTTGGGAGAAGTTTCTCAGCAATCAGGGAATACCACATTAGACCTCCCTATTCTCCAAATATTTTGTACTATGCACCAAGGACATTTCCTGAGAACTTTTGCTTTGATTGTGCAAATCAGTGTTTACTTTCTTTATACTCAAGTCAAGTATCTCAAAGAGAAATTTAACTTACTTTTACTACAGTTTTCAGGTTACAATGATTTTAGGTGTAACATGGTCAAAATATTACAAACACAGTGGGCATACTTAATAACCACGACTGTGGCATCAGATATTCTAAAAATTGGTTCATGTATACTAATTCATTGGAAGAAAAGTAAGCTCTCTGGAGGGGCAGAGCAAGATGGAGGACTTGAGACAGCTCCTTTGCAGCAATGTGTGGTAAGAATGGGGAGAAAAGACTACAGGCAAGCTCTAACTTGGGGGTTACAGGGAGACAGTGGGACACTTCAGAACTCCAAGAAGAGGATGCAAGGAGTGATGAAGCAGCAAGTACTTGTGTGCTGGCAGAAGCTGTCCAGGCCAGTGTGGCTACTGTGGCAGCAGACGGTTTGTACATACAGAAGGCCAGCCTTCATTCTTTCCTTCCTTCCTTCACCTGGGCACTTGTTTGAGTTACCTTGGGGAGAGCTTGAGCGAGTGAGTAAGTGATTTTGGACAGCACTCAGGAGCAGGGACTGCGCCACTGGGCAGAGCCGAGCTTTCATTATTCAGCTGCAGGCCGAGGAGTGCAGCCATTGTGGGAAAGCTGCCTTGCAGGCTTGGCCCTCAGGATCCTACTGAGAGGCTGGTTCTGGTGCTCCTGATAAGAGGATAGCCACTCTTAGGGAAATTTGAGCAACACACACTTTCCTGGAAAAGCCACTACATAGCCAGAGGACACAGTTTGGAAAGGTAGAGGTGTGTCTATTACGCAGGCCGAGGAGAGCTTCAGGCTCCCAACTCTGTGGGAATTGAGGGCAAAGAAGTCAGGAAAACGGAACCAGGTCTCCTCCGCAAGACAAAGGCTTCCAGTCTCCATCTTATACACCTGTATCAGTGTTGTGATAAGCATTCATACCCGAGAAGATCACCTGTGCCCAGGCAATATACAGTAAGATATATATGGGTGTGTGTGTGTGTGTGTGTGTGTGATATATATATCTCTATAGAGAGAGAGATTTTTTTCATTTTTAAAAATTTTTTTTCAACTTTTTCCCCTAGATTTTTCTTTTATTCTTCTTTTTTCTCACATAATTATAATTTTTCATTGTTTCCTTCTTTCATAATAAGGGCTTCATTTTTTGCTGGCTTTTCTGTCCCTGCTATTCTTTTTTCCCCAGAATTTTATCCCTTAAGGTTTTTTGTTTGTTTGTTTGTTTTGTTTTGATTTATACTAATTTTGTTTTTTGTCTCTATTTGGTAGAGGTGGGGTCTTGTGTCCGCTAGGCTGGCAAAGGGCTCCAGACCTTAAGAGGCCCACACAACCCACACCCCAGAGGTTGGGATTTGTGGGTGCAGGTCATATTACCCTACTGTATACCACTATTATTCCTAACTTTCTCTTTATTTTTCTCTCTTCTTTTTGTCAATCTTTCCTTTTACTCCCCACCTTTCCTCTCTCTTTTCTCTTTTTTCATCTTGTATCCCCTCTTTCTCTTCACTCTTCTCTTCCTTTTAGTGCTTTACCAAAAGGATACTTCAACACATTAGGTTAGAGGCAGGGTAATTTAAAGATCAGGAGGAAGTGAAAAGAAAAAGGAGGGCAAAAAGAAAACACTCATGACAAAGAAACAGCAGAAAAGTCCCTGTCAAAATGAAAAACAAGAACAGAGTAATTCCCCCTCCCCCAACGGATCATGAGGTAGATACTGCAGAGGATTCCACCTGGAAAGAAATGTTAGAAATAACAGAAAGGAAATTTAAAATATGGATGGTCAAAACAATGAAGGAAATTGCTGAGAAAGTGGAAAATAAACAAAAGGAAATCCAAAAATAGAATCAAATAAGAGATGACTATTATGAACAATATAGAAAGGTATATAGCAGAGCTTAAGGAATTGTAGTCAATCAGGGAACTTAAAGCTGCAGTAGAAAGTATCAGTAATAGATTAGACCATGCAGAAGAAATAATCTCAGAGGTAGAGGATAAAGCTGTTGAGCTAACACAGGCAGTTCAAGAGACAGAAAAAAAAAGAGAGAGAGAATACAGAATGCTCACTGAGAGAATTATGGGACTTTATCAAGTGTTCAAACATAAGAATTACAGGCATCCCAAAAGAAGAAGAAGAATACCCTAGAGGAATGGAAGCCCTACTAGAGGATATCATAAATGAAAATTTCCCAAGTATCATCAAAGATTCTGACACACTCCTTTCAGAGGGATATTGAACCCCACGTTGTCACAGCTCAAACAGAGCTTCTCCAAGACACATTTTCATGAATCTGTCCAAAGTCAAGATGAAAGAAACAATTCTTCAAGCAGCAGGGGTAAGCTCCAATTGACCTATAGGGACAAATACATCAGGGTGACTGTAGACTTCTCAAATGAAACTTTTGAAGCCAGAAGACAATGGTCATCTACCTTTAACCTACATAAACAAAATAATTTTCAGCCCAGAATTTTATATCCTGCTAAACTAAGCTTTAAAATTGATGGAAAAATCAAATCATTTACTGACATGCAAATATTGAGCAACTTTGCCACAGACCAGCTCTATAGGAAATACTTAGACCTATTCTCTATATTCACCATCACAATGGAGTGCCAGCAAACTAAACACTAAGAAGCTAAAAGATAAAACCTAACTTCCACAATGATGCAAAAGATCAAACTAAGTAATGGACTTTCACAAAATAAGATGACTAGAATGCTACCACACTTATCAATTATCTCAATAAATTTAATGGCTTAAATTCCCCACTGAAGAGGTATAGACTGGCTGATTGGATTAAAAAACACAAGCCATCCATCTGCTGTCTGCAGAAAACACACCATCTTGTCTCAAAAGACAAATTAAAACCCGGAGTTAAGGGTTGGAAGACAATTTTTCAGGCAAATGGAATTCAGAAGAAAAGAGGGGTTGCAATCTGATTTTCAGATACAAGTGGATTAAAGCAACTAAAGTCAAAAAAGACAAAGATGGACACTTCATATTGGTCAAGGGAAAATACAACAAGAAGATATTTCACTTCTAAATATTTATGCACCCAACTTAAATGCTCCCAGATTCATGGAACAGACTTTAATTAGTCTGAGCGATATGATATCCATAACAGCAGAGGACTTTAACACTCCTCTTACAGAGCTGGATAGATCCTCTAAACAAAAACTAAAGAAAGATAGAAGGGACTTAAACGTGACCTAGAACAACTGTGATAAATAGACATATACAGAACACTCCATCCCAAAGCTAAGCAGTATACGTTCTTCTTGTCAGCTCATGGAACATTCTCCAAAATAGATCATATCCTAGGACACAAATCAAACTTCAACAAAATCAAAAGAATTGAAGAATTGAACCTTGTATCTTCTCAGACCACATGCCAATTAGGTGAAACTCAAGCCCAACAAAAATTTTCATCCCCACACAAAAGTGCAGAAATTAAACAACCTTATGCTGAATAACACAGTTGGGTCAAGGAGGAGGTAAGTGGAAATTATTAAATTCATTGAACATAACAACAATGAAGACACAAGCTACCAAGATCTGTGGAACACTGCAAAAGCAGTCTTAAGAGAGAAATTTATTGCACTATGTGCATACATCTGAAAAACAGAAAGAGAGCACATTGACAACCTAACGAATCATCTTAAAGAAATGGAAAAGGAAGAGCAATCCAATCTCAAATCTAGCAAAGGAAAGAAATAACCAAAATTAAATCAGAAATAAATGAAATTGAAAATAAAAGAATCATTTAGAAAATTCATGAACCAAAAAGTTGGTTCTTTGAAAAGATAAAATTGATAAACCATTGGCAAGATTAACCACAAATAGAAAAGTAAAATCTTTAATAACTTCAATCAAAAATGATAAGGGAGAAATAACAACTGATACCACAGAGATACAAGAGATTATTTCTAATTACTATCAAAAACTCTATGCCCCAAAATTTGACAATACCTGGAATCACACCATCTTCCTCTTAACCAGAAAGAAAAAGGTCTCCTGAACAGACCAATTTCAAGCATTGAGATTGCAGAAACAATAAAAAAGCTTCCATAAAAAAAGGACGGTATCAGATGGCTTCACAGCAAAAGTTTATCAAACCTTAAAAAGTGAATTTGTACCTATATTACAAAACCTGTTCCAAAACATTTGAAAGAAAGGAACCTTCCCCAACACATTCTATGAAGCAAACATCACCTTAATTCCAAAACTGGACAAGGACCCAAATAAAAAGGAGAACTACAAACCAATATCACTAATGAATATTTATGCTAAAATACTCAACAAAATCTTAGTAAATAGATTGCAGTTACACATTAAAAAAATTATACATCACAATCAATTAAGCTTTATCCAAGGGATTCAAGCCTGCTTTAACATATGCAAATCCATAAATGTAATACATCATATCAATAGAAGCAAAAACAAAGACCATATGATCCTCTTGATAGTTGTAAAAAAATCATTTGATAAAATCCAGCATCCTTTTCTAACAAGAACGCTTAACAAAATAGGTATAGGAGGAACATTTTTTAATCTGATTGAAGCTATCTATGACAAACCCACAGCTAACATCTTACTGAATGGAGTAAAACTAAAAGCTTTTCCACTTAGAACTGGACCCAGACAAAGATGTCCGGTATCACCACTGTTATTCAACATTGTGCTGGAAGTGCTAGTCAATGCAATCCAACAAAAGAAAGATATGAGGGTCATCCAAATGGGGGCTGAGGAAGTCAAATCTCACTTTTGCTGATGGTATAGTATTATACTTAGAAAACCCCAGAGACTCATCCACAAAACTCATGAAGCGATCAGGAAATACAGTAACATCTCAGAGTATAAAATCTATGTCTACAAATCAGTAGCCTTTGTACATGCCAACAATAGCCAAGTTGAGAATTAAATCAAGGACACAATTCCCTTTCCATTACCTTCAAAGAAAATGAAATACATAGGAATATACCTAACAAAAGAAGTGAAATATCTTTTTAAAGAGAATTATGAAACACTAAGGAAAGAAATTTCAGAAGACACTAACAAATGGAAGAACATACCATGCTCTTGGTTGGGAAGAATCAAAATTGTCAAAATGTTTATTCTACCCAAAGCCGTCTACAGATTCAATGCAATCCCCATTAAAATACCAAGATCATATTTTGAAGAACTGGAAAAAATAGTACTTAATTTTGTGTGGAATCAGAAAAAACCTGTATAGCTAAGGCTATTCTTAGTAATAAAAACAAAGCTGGAGGCATTCCCCCTACTAGACTTCAGGCTATATTACAAGTCCACAGTAATCAAAACAGCATGGTATTGGCACAAAAATAGAGACATAGACATATGGAACAGAATAGAAAATGAAGAGATGAAGCCAGCCTCTACTTGCCATCTGATCTTTATTAAACCAAACAAAAGCATACAGTAGGGAAAAGAATCCCTATTTAACAAACAGTGCTGGGAAAACTGGATAACCACATGTAAAAGAGTGAAACTCGACCCACACCTTTCACCACTTACAAAAATTGACTCAAGATGGATAAAAGACTTAAATATAAGACACAAAATGATAAAGATCTTAGAAGAAAGTGTGGAAAAAACCCTCTACAATTTTGGACTGGGAAAGATTTTATGACAAAGACTTTAGCAGCCATCGCAACAACAAAAATTAACAAATAGTACTTAATTAAGCTGAAAAGCTTCTGCACAACTAAGGATACAACAAGCAAAGCAAAAAGACAATCTTCAGAATGGGAAAAGATATTTTCAGGATATCAGTCTGACAAAGGGTTGATAACTATAATCTATAGAGAGCTCAAAGTAATCAACAAAAAAAGTAAACAATCCCATCAACCACTGAGCAAGAGCTATGAACTGAAACTTTCCTGATGAAGACAGATGAATGGCTAACAAACATGAAAAAATGCTCATTGTCTCTAATCATCAGAAAAATGCAAATCAAAACCACCCTGAGATATCACCTAACCCCACTGAGAATGGCCCACATCACAAAGTCTCAAAGCTGCAAATGCTGACGTGGATGTGGAGAGAAGGGAACATTTCTATACTGCTGGTGTAAATTATCATTTATATTAGCACCCCTAAAGTGAAATACTTTTAAATGTAATAAAATATGTACTAGATCTATATGAAGAAAACTAAAGGCTCTGACAAATGAACTATACAAATGGGAGAAATATTCTAAAGAAACTTTAAAATGTCTACAGGAAAAACTGAATTAAAAGACAAAAATAAGGTTGGGTATGGTGGCTCAGGCCTGTAATCCTAACACTCTGGGAGGCCAAGGTAGGTACATTGCCTGAGCTCAGGAGTTCGAAACCAGCCTGAGCAAGAGTGAGACCCCAAAACAGCCAGGCATTCTGGTGGGCTCCTATAGTTCCAGCTACTCAGGAGGCTGAGGCATGAGGGTACCTTGAGCCCAAAGTTTGAGTTTGCTATAAGCTATGGTGCCATAGTACTCTACTGAGGGTGACAGAATGAGACTCCATCTTAGAAAAAAAACGATAAAAAATATTGAGAATGACTGCAAGATTATGTCAATATAATGAACAGACCCCAGCCTCAGAACAAACTCAACTTTGTCACTCCAAGATAGCCGGGCCTCAGATTAACTCTCTATTACAGATAAGCAAACTGATTTTAAAAACACCAGGGCCGCTTTCTCTATTCCAGGGATCCTGAAACTTTTTAAACAGGGGGCCAGTTCACTGTCCCTCAGACCGTTGGAGGCCAGACTGCAGGCCCCGGGATGAGTCAGTTGCTAAGCAGGACAGGCAGCAGTGGCAAAAACACCCAGCGGGGCTGGATAAATGTCCTAGGTGGGCTGCATGTGGCCCATGGGCTGCAGTTTGAGGATGCCTGCTTAGAATCACATGCATTTTTTAAATTTAGATTCAAGGTTTGTATGTCATTAAAGTATTTATGACAATTCTTACCTATTAAGAAGTGGCAAGAAATAGAGAATGTACAACCTAAAACAATATAAATTCAATTTAAATTACTTGACTACACCAGGTCTCTTTAAGCAACATTAAACATTGTCTTTTAGGTCTTCTTTTGCTCTTTTCAGGAAGTATTCAAAGTATTATTCAAATTCTGACTTTTTGGTTATTGCCAAAAAATTATTCAAATAAAATCAATAGTAATTAAATGTTAGGAAAATTATTCACATGGTGTACTTGAGATGTTATTAAAGATAGTGTTGTAAAATCCAAAGACAACCCTTTTTTTGAAAACTTTATTTTGTATTATTTGGATTTGGCTAAGACATTACTAGTAATGTATTAGATACAAAGAAGTAGCAGCAAAGCAAGCTAGGCTATTGATTTGGAACTTATAGTGAGCAATAGCATACACAGAAATATTCTTTAGGTAGCATTTATAAAGTGAACGCATTACAGGGGTCCTCAAACTTTTTAAACAGGGGGCCAGTTCACTGTCCCTCAGACGGTTGGAGGGCTGGACTGCCGGCCCCAGGACAAGTTGGCTACTAAGCAGGATGGGCAGCGGCAGCAAAAACACCTGGCAGGCTGGATAAATGTCGTAGGCAGGCTGCATGTGGCCCGTGGGCCATAGTTTGAGAATGCCTGCTCTATTCTCTCTAAATTTGTATTTTATTTATTTATTTTTTGAGATAAATTCTCACCCTGTCACTCTCAGTAGAGCGATATGGTGTCACAGCTTATAGCAACCTCAAACTCCTGGGTTCCAGTGACCCGCTTCCCTCAGCCTCCCAAAGAGCTGGTGTCCACCACAACAGCTGGCTAGTTTTTCTATTTTTAGTAGAGACAGGGTCTAGCTCTTGCTCAGGCTGATCCACCCACCTTGGCCTCCTAGAGTGCTAGGATTATAGGTATGATCCACCACCCTTGGCCAATCTCTCTAAATTTTTAAAACCACTATTTTTCTGTACCTCCATATTCAGAATAAAAAAACAAATGCAACCCCCAATATATTCCACAACTTTGCCAACTGGGAGATCAGACAAAATTCCCCTACCCCACTGTTTAAACACAGTCCTAAAGTTAACTCCTTTAACATTCCAAACTTCCTTTCTCAGACTCTTAAAAAAAACTGAGACTTTGTATACAACCTTTTCTCCCTTTTTCTCAGCTTAGAGTTAAAAATTTTTAAAGCCAGTAAGTAGGAGAAAGATAAAGAAGGACATAAATATAAAGATATATGTTCTCACCTAATGTGAGAATATATATACAATGTAAGAGTATACAGTCTACCATTGGATAAAGGGCTCAACTACAACTTCAACTTTACCCTAGAAACACAAACCATGTAATCTAATCATTTGTACCCTCATATTAATTGAAATAAAAATAAACAAAAATATAAAACTAAATAAATAAATTTTGGTGAAGTCTAATTGTAAAAAAGATATACTTTAAATAAAATATTGACATGAGAAAACATCTTACATAAAATGTTTTATCCTAAAATAATAATTTTTTTAATTTAAGACAAAAATAGGACTTCAACACATCAAAAATAGTTTATATAAGTCACAAAAGTTCATTAAAAATTCTTAAAATTTTATATGCGATAAGTTAACTGCAATAAAAACTCTAATTAAAACAACAAAGTTTCCTGTTCTCAGTTTATAAGTCATATTTAAAGCATCATAAATTTCTGTCCTTACACACATACTTAAACTAGTAAACAAATACATCAAAAATTCAAAGCTCAAAGAGTTAATCTGCCACTATGAAATTGAAATACAAAATTTATTAAACACCATATTTTTACCTAGTGAAAACTATGGTTGCTATGTTACAAATGTCCTCAAAATAAAATACAAACACTTAACAAAAGACCCAAGGTCAATTGCTCATTTAAAACTAAGAAAAAGGGGAGGGTTTCTTTACTTTTTAAACCACCAGCTATTTTTCTTTCCTAATTAACACTATTGTGTCTGACTCTTACAGTAGCTGGGCATATTCTTAACAAATGACTTCTTTTAATTTACATTATATTCCAGGATTTAATTCTTTTTTCTGTTTATACTAAAATGTATTCAAAAACAAAACACCAAATATTAACCAATTCTAATTTTCAAGCCCTATATTTGCAACTACATAACAAAATTTATTTCTTCCACTTAGAGACTTACAAATACAAGTCACCACCAGATCTTAACATTTACAACAACAAACAAACATGCACCTATATAGAAACAACCACGAGACCAGTGATTTTCAACCAGTGCACCATGGCACACTGATGTGCCGTGAGAGATCTCAGGTGTGCCATGAAAATTTTTAAAGATCATTAATTATTTTCAAAAGAAGTTCAAAGTACAGTATTTTTTTACTCTTTTTTGATCAACATAATTTAAGTGTTCCACGAAAGTTTAACTATAGGTTGAAATGTGCTATGAGACACAAAAGATTGAAAAACACATCTCTAAACATCACTTCCACTCTGACAGAGAGCTGATTACAAAGCACACTACTGCCCTCTTTTCTTTTTTTTTCTTTTTTTTTTTTGAGCCTCAAGCTGTCCCCCTGGGTAGAGTGCCATGGCTTCACTGCTCACAGCAACCTCCAACTCCTGGGCTCAAGCAAGTCTCCTGCCTCAGCCTCCCAAGTAGCTGGGACCACAGGCACCCGCCACAACACCCGGCTATTTTTTTTTTTTTGGTTGCAGCCATTATTGTTGTTTGGCAGGCCCAGGCTGGATTCGAACCCGCCACCTTAGGTGTATGTGGCTGGCACCTTAGCCGCTTGAGCCACAGGCGCTGAGCCACTACTGCCCTCTTTTCAACAAAAAAGTCAATGACCCAATTCCCAAAGAACTGGGCTCTATAAATCAAAGAAGAAATATTAGACAGTCAATAAGACATACACAGGACAAGTAACAAAGACAACTGAACTATTTTAAACTAACTTAAGTCAGACAAGCCTAAGTTATATTAGTTATATTAAATAACATTAAAATAAACTAATCAAGATTTTAAAAGGAAATGTCCTTAAAATAAAAAGTAATCAATGTTCTAAAGACTGTCTGACATAGACAGACAAATATAGTCATACATCATACTAAAATATTTTTTAAAACAGATCAATTAAAACAACATAGTACTTTCAAGACTTGGAAAAAATGATTCTGCATTTTGTATGGAACCAGGAAAAACCCCATATAGCTAAGGCAGTTCTTAGTAATAAAAACAAAGCCAGGGGCATCAGCATACCAGATTTTAGGCTGTACTACAAAGCTATAGTGGTCAAGACAGCATGGTACTGGTACAAAAATAGAGACATAGACATTTGGAATTGAATAGAAAAACAGAAAATGAAACTAACATCTTACAACCACCTAATCTTCAATAAACCAAACAGGAACATACACTGTGGGAAAGACTCTCTATTCAATAAATGATATTGGGAATACTGGATATCCAAATGTAAAAGACTGAAACTGGACCCACACCTTTCTCCACTCACAAAACTTGATTCAAGATGGATAAAAGACCTAAATTTAAGGCATGAAATGATAAAAATCCTTAAAGAAAGCATAGGAAAAACATTTGATACCAACCTGGGAAAAGACTATATGAAAAGACTTCTATGGCAATTGTAACAACAACAAAAACAAACAAATGGGACTTAATTAAACTGAAAAGCTTCTGTATAGCTAAGCAACTATACAACAACCAAAGCAAATAAACAATCTATACAATGGGAAAGGATATTTGCATATTTTGAATCAGACAAAAGTTTGATAACTAGGATCTATGGAGAACTCAAACTAATCCATGTGAAAAAAAGTCAATAATCCCATATATCAATGGGCAAGAGACATGAATAGAACCTTCTCTAAAGAAGACAGATGAATGGCTAGGAAACATGAAAAAATGTTCATCATCCCTAATTATTAGAGAAATGCAAACCAAAACCATCCTGAAATATCATATAACCTCAGCGAGAATGGCCCACATCACAAAATGTCAAAACTGCAGATGCTGGTGTGGATATAGAGAGAAAGGAAAACTTTTATGCTGCTGGTGGGGCTGCAAACTAACACAACTTTTTTGGAAGGAAGTATGGAGAACCCTCAAAGAACTCAAGCTAGACCTCCCATTTGATCCTGCAATCCCATTACTGGGCATCTACCCAGAAGGAAAAAAATCCCTTTATCATGACACTGGCACTAGACTGTTTATTGCAGGTCAATTTACAATTGCCAAAATGTGAAAACAGCCTAAATGCCCACCAACCCAGGAATGGATTAACAAGCTGTGGTATGTGTACACCATGAAATACTATTCAGCCATTAAAAAAGATGGAGACTTTACATCCTTTGTATTAACCTGGATGGAAGTAGAACACATTATTCTTAGTAAAGCATCACAAGAATGGAGAAGCATGAAACCTATGTACTCAATTTTGATATGAGGACAATTAATGACAATTAATGACAAGGGGGGGAAGAGGAGAGCAGAGACAGAAAGAAGGAGGGAGATGTGGGCGAAAGGAAGAGCAGAGAGAGGGAAGGAGGGAAGGAGGTGAGGCCTTGGCGTGTGCCACACCTTTTGGGGGCAAGACATGATTGTAAGAGGGATTTTACCTAACAAATGCAATCAGTGTAAACTGGTTTCTTGAATCCCCAACAATAAAAGAAAAAAAAAAAACCTTGAAAAAAAATACATACTATAAAACAGGCTAGGGAGAAGATCCCCCCCCCCCCAAAAATAGTATATAGTAAAGGTCTCCAAAACTAACCAAATATTTAGTCGGCAATAAAAAGTCTTTAAAACACACAATTAAAATAACAATAGCCCTAAATACACTACCCTCAAACACATGACTGGGATCCAGGGACCAGAACAGAGAAAAAAGACACCAGATTCCAGTTAAAACAATATATCCTTCCATCTTCTTTTTTTTTTTTTGAGACAGGAGCCTCAAGCTGTCCCCCTGGGTAGAGTGCTGTGAAATCACAGCTCACAGCAACCTCTAACTCCTGGGCTCAAGCGAGTCTCCTGCCTCAGCCTCCCAAGTAGCTGGGACCACAGGCACCTGCCACAACGCCCGGCTATTTTTTTGGTTGCAGCCATCATTGTTGTTTGGCAGGCCCGGGCTGGATTCGAACCCACCACCTTGGGTGTATGTGGCTGGCGTCTTAGCCACTTGAGCCACAGGCACCGAGCCTCCATCTTCTTAAGTAACTTAAACTGTAATAATTTCTCAAAATATAGACATTTTACCTTTCCATATATAAAAATATATAAAGTTGTTTAATTCACACAATAATAAATACATCAAATTTCATTTAACAGTTGTGGGCCCTACACTATTAGATATCTTATACCTTTCCTATACCATATACAAAACATATAACACTCACCAGACACAACTAATAAATATACTCAAAAACTACATCTCCCCAACACCTGCCACAGTGATATGCACCTATTCAATCCTACGAAATGTCTCCTTATCCATTTTTTTTTTAATTTTTTTTTTTTTTTTTTCAGTTTTTGGCCAGGGCTGTGTTTGAACCGACCACCTCCGGCATATGGGGCCAGCGCCCTACCCCTTTGAGCCACAGGCGCTGCCCTCCTTATCCATTTTTATAATGCCTACTACAACTATTAGTCTTAATATTCAGATTAGCCATTTGACCTGTATTATAAAAGCCTTAAATACTACTTCTCAAGCTAGAAACACTATTAATACAAAATTAACATAAGTTACAAAAACTTAAGAAAATCAAACTACACTAAACAACAATATGTATTACTTTGTCAAATAATGCCAAATTTAAAAAAGACACAAACTATTAATAATATAATCCAAAACATAACTCAAAGGAAAAAATTCTTTAACAGGGAAATATAAACTCTATGGGCCTAACACAATAGCCATGTTGGGAGGAAGGTCCTCCTGTTAATCCTATTACTGTCTATATTACTATATACAAAACATGCCTACTTGCCTGTCTCTTTACTCACTGTATGAATTTTCAGCTGAAATACCTCATGGTCCCAAAATTAATACTTTAAATCATAGCCATTATTTCTAGCCGTTAGGTCAAAAAAAACCCCCAAAATCCATAAATGTAAACCCATAAACAAAAGTAAAAAGTGATGATAGCCACTGCTATCCTAAATAACCATTACATAGAAGACACTACTAGACAAGCTCTAAGGAAACCAAATAAGCCTACATGCCAACATCTAAAAATTATTTATTCACTTCCAAACCTTACTGTCTAGATAAGAGACTAGACTCTATAATACCGAAGACCCAGGACACTCTATACATTCAATAAAATATTAACTGTAAATTTAGTCTTAAAAAATACTTTAAAAATACAACCACTTTAAAACAAAAAAAAATTAACCATATAATCTATAGAGACGGAAATCTAATATATACTTTGATAGTTAATAACGTTACTTACATTTTTACTATGAAAATATGAGTAACCCCCCCCAAAAAAACCCAAAACAGAATAGCTCTTAAGAAGATATCCTTGCTGTTTGAAATTACTGACTTTTCTATAAATAAGAATAAAATTATTAATCTCTCATTCACTTCTCCCTTAATTAAATGATGGACTCCTTAGTCCGACATTCACAGAGACAAAGAACCAAGAAGAAAAGGCATAGGGCGAGCTGCACTGACAAGGCTGAGCTGCAGGTGGCTGCAGACTGGGGGGACTCCCACCTTTCTCAGGGGCTGCAGGTGGTGAAGTGAAGTGCACCCGTGGATTGAAGTGTCATGTGGGAACTGGGGATTTCTCGACTTGGGAGTTAATGGTCACCATCTGGGAAAATGTCCCTGTTTTGAGTCAAATACCCGGGAGAACTTTGTGTGCAGTGGCAAATCTGACATAGCAATCAACGACCACTGGGGAATCTGAGAGGCAGGATAGAGAGCACACTGTGCGGCTATTGCAAATATAATTGTACACTTATAATTTCCCTAGACGTATAACTTTACTGGGCGTAAACCACTTTTTTTTTTTTGGAGACAGAATCTCATCGTCTCCCTGATTAGAGTGCTGTAGCGTCATAGCTCACAGCGACCTCAAACTCCTAGGCTCCAGCGTTCCTCCTGCCTCAGCCTCCCCCAAATAGCTGGGAGCACAGGCGCCTGTCACCAAGCCCAGCCAGGAAGTAAACGACTTTTATAAACAACCTTATCAAGACCCTGTCAGTAAAGCAAAGACATCTAACTTGGTTGCAAAGGCTGAGCCCGACCCAAATCAAGCTCAGCACAGCTGTGGAACGAAGTGCAGTCTGATGTAACAACAGTCTGATGTCACTTAAGCGTGGAGAAGCCACTAAGTGCACCCGCGCGTGTGGAGGACCTCGGTGTGGTGGACACGGTGGGCTCTCCGTTTCCATTTTTCACACGGAGTCCCCCTCCCAGAGCCTCTGAACACCAGCTGCCCCTCAGCAGGCGGGGCTGGGACAGGAAGGTCGCACTCACAGTTGGAGCCGCAGCGTCCCAAGAGCGCCGACCTGAGGTGCGGACTGTGCTTCGTCCACACACGCCGCAGGCCGAGGCGGAGACTCCACCTGGTACCCTCACGCCAGGCTGTGGGAGGAGGAGACGCCGCCTCGTCCCCTCACGTCTGGCAGCGCCCAGGTAGAGATGCCTCCGCGTCCCCTCAAGTCAGCGGGGCAGAGGAGGGGCGCTACGTGGGCTCACACAGGTGCCCACGCCGCGGGCAGGAGAGGCGGCTCGCCCCCTACTGGCTGTCGCGGGCACTGCAGCCTCATGGCGCTCACTGGACCGAAACTGCTCCGACACCACGGAAATTTACGGTACGGATCATTCAGGGCCGCAGTTCTCCACTTTCACATTGAAATGAGGCTCACTACCGTTTACAAAAATAGTGAAGGGAAAGCGAAATACATAGGGCATGAAATAAATGTAGACATGCACTTTACAGCTTGCACAAAAATTCATTCAAAACAGTCTTCAAGACTTAAAATGCAAATCTACAAAGATTCTAGAAGAAAAGATAGGTGACCTTGGGTTTGGTGATGACTTTCAACATACAAAACCAACATGCACTCACAACGGGAAAAAAAGAAATACCGTGGATGTTAGAAGATGGAAAATGTATACTCTGTGAAAGACCAACTTCAAAGACTAAAAAGGACAAGCCATAGACTGAGAAGAAATATTTGCAAAATGCAGACCTGGTGGAGAATTTGTATTCAAAATGCACTAAGAACTCTTAAAACTCAACAAGAGGAAGACCAAAGAACAATTAGAAATGGGTAAAGACTGGCTAGGCATTGTGACTCATGTCTGTAATCCCAGCACTTTGGGAGGCCAAGACAGGAGAATTGCTTGAAGCCAGGAGTTTGAGACCAGCAGGAGCAAAAGCAAGATCTCATCGCACCAAAAATGGAAAAATTAGCCAGACACAGTGGAGTGCCCCTCCTTGTGAGGCTGAGGTAAGAGAATGGCTTGAGCCTAGGAGTTTGAGGTTGCTGTGAGCTGTGATGCCACTGCACTCTAGGCCAGGGGACAGAGTGAGATTCTGTCTCAGAAACAAAAATTTGGCAAAGATCTGAACAGGCACCTCACCAAAGAAGTTATACAGAGAGCAAATAATCATACCAAAAGATGCTCAACATTATATATCATCAGGGAATACCAAATTGCAACAACAACGAGCTAGCTAGAACTGCTGAACTCTAAAACTATGACAAACCATTGCTGGAAGAAAGACGGAAAAGCTCATATATTGCTAGTAGAACATACAATGGTACAGTTACTTTGGTAGACAGTATAGGAGACAAGAATATGTCACCGCAAAATCTGACAGTAGAAGAGTAGAACTTGGCACTCCAAAATACGCCTCTGTTTTTTGAGACAAGGACCCTCCTAGGACTTCGCAGGTCCTCAGAAAGTCCCCGGACACACAGATGGTACCGAGCCTATCGGGTTCTCCTCACCGACTCATCCTGACCTCCCGCGCTGGGGGCGCATCAGGGCTAAGGAGCACAGGCCCCAGGCGGGGTCTTCCGGCAGTGCCCCGCTGGAACTGCCCGCAGCCCCTGTACTTTGTGGCAGGTGCACACCACCCACCCCACCTGCCCTTGCAACCCAGCCTGGCTGACCTGGTTGACCGTGCTCAGGGCGGGACAGGCCAGGGTACCCCACAGAAACCACGGGACAGGCCAGGGGACCCCGTCTTTCTTTCTGAACGGGAGTGGACCCAGCCTCGGGCCGCCTTCCCGCCCCTCCCAGACTGGAAGGGGGGTCGGTGTTGGAGGAAACTCAGTCCTGAGAGGAGCCCTCCCCTCCCCACTCTTTTAAGAGACAGGTTCCCACTCTGTCACCAGGGCAGGAGTGCAGTGATGTGATCTTGGCACACTGAAGCCTCAAACTCTTGGGTTCAAGCAATTCTCCCACCTCAGCCTCCGGAGCCGTTGGAACTACAAGCGGGTGCCACATCCAGCTTTTTTATCCGTCTTAAACTGAGTTGTTCGTCTTCCTGTTGAGTCTTAGTTTCTTTGTATATTTGGCATACAAGTCCTTTTTCAGATGTGTTTTCAGGTTTTTTGCTCTCAGTCTGTGGCTTATGTTCTTGTTTTCTTACCAGGATCTCACAGAGTAGACATTCCAAATGTCTAAATTATCAGTTTTTTTCATAGGACAACCTTTAGGTATTGTACGTAAAAAGTCACCAACAAATCCATAAAGATTTTCTTCTGTTTTTCTTTTCTGTAACTTTTACAATTTGTAGTTGAAAATTTAAGTCAATGGGCTATTTGGAGTGAATTTTTGGGTAACGCAGAAACTTAGTGTCTACGTTCCTCTTTTTTCACATACGGTTTTCACATGTTCTGTGGACGCTTGTGAAACAGACTTTACTTCCTCCGTTGGTTTGCCTTTGTCCCTTTGACAAAATCAACTGACTATTTTTACATGGGTCTATTTGGGGGCTCTATTCTGTTCCATTTATCTATCCACCTATTGCAATGGTTCTCAATCTGTGGGTCAAACGACCCTTCCACAGGGGTCACCTAAATATATCCTGCATATCAGATATTTACATTACAATTCATAACAGTAGCAAAATGACAGTTATGAAGTAGCAACGAAAATAATTTTATGGTTGGGGGTGACCACAACATGAGGAACTGCATTAAAGGGCCGCAGCTTTAAAAAGGTTGAGAACCACTGGGCCCTATTCCTTTGCCATTATCACATTCTCTTCATTACTTTAGCTTTGTGATAAGTGTCCAGATGTAGATTTCTAAGTTCTTAACTTTATCCTTCTTCAGTCTTGTATTATGTGTTCTAGGTTTAGAAAGAGTTTGTTTTAATCTTTGGTGGGCATTTGATTGAGATTTCACTGAATCTGTAGATCAAGTCAGAATTATAATTTTAACAGTGATGATTGTACTACTCCTGATTAAGGATTATCTCTGCATTTATTTATATTTATTTTAATTTCACTCAGCTGGGTTTCAGGGTTTTCTGAATGTGTATGTATATATATTTTGTTAGAGGACTTCATGATTTGGGTGTGTTATTGGAAATGATTTTTTTTTTTTTGAGAGAGAGAGTCTCACTATGTCACCCTGGGTAGAGTGCTATGGTGTCACAGCTCACAGCAACTTCAAGCTCTTGGGCTTAAGCGATTTTCTTGCCTCAGCCTCCCAAGTAGCTGGGACTACAGGCGCCTGTCACAACACCCAGCTATTTTTTTGTCACAGTTGTCATTGTTGTTTAGCAGGCCAGTGCTGGGCTTGAACCTGCCAGCATCAGTGTATGTGGCTGACACCCTACTCACTGAGCTATGGGTGCCAAGCTGGAAATGATATTTTTAACATTGAAAACTCCAACAATTCCTACACATTATTTCTAATAATGTAGGAAATCAATTGATTTATTGATCAATTTTTGATCTATTGCCATCAACTTTGCTTCTTGTTATCTCCATCCACTCTAATTAGGGCTTGGGATGGTGGGATTATTTCAGTCTGATTTTCTAACATTACAGCATGGGATATTCAGAGCACTTGAATTTCAGGAATTCACTAGGACTACAGAAGGAGAAGCATGGCCCTGCCAAGCAGGGAGTGCCAAGCATTCTGCACTGTACCCTGGCAGAGGGCAAGGGGCATGCAAACTCATCTCCTATGGCCTGCATGAAGCATCTGCATTCCACCCACAGACATCTAGGCTGCATCCATAGTGAAGTCCAGAGCTTCCTTATCCTCAAGATATACTTTGTAACACCTGGAGGCAGAGCCACAGTGCATGCCAGAATTTCATTCTCAAGACCAGCCTCAGGAGACACCTCAGCAGCTTCAGGACACATGAGGGCCATGTGAAGAAGCAATGAGGAAAATCTGGGCCTATCTATGGTCCTGAGTGCAGAGGAGGGAAGTTTTGTGTGCTTAACTTCCTCCTTTATTTTAGCAAGACTTATTTTACAAAAGTATTCATTTTGTGAGGTCTTGACTGCTCATCTTTATGGCGCAAAAAACTACTTTTTATAGATTTGGGTTTTTCTAGGGATAAACCCCGGTACAGACCAAGCAAGGATACACACTGCAATACAACATTGAAACAGTCCTAGGGAAAGTTGAGGATAGGTGGAGGATCAATGGACTTCTCCTGGAGCCTAAAAGAAAACGGCCAATGTGTGCCATATATTGATGCTTTCATTACTTTTTTCTTCTTTTTGAGACAGAATCTCACTTTGTCACCCTTGGTAGAGCACCATGGCACCATAGCTCACAGCAACCTCAAACTCCTGGGCTTAAGTGATTCTCTTGCCTCAGGCTTCCAAGTAGCTGGGACTACAGGCACCCATCACAATGCCCAGCTATTTTTAGAGACAGGGGCTCACTGTGGCTCAGGCTGGTCTTAAAACCGTGAGCTCAAATACCCACTCGCCTCGGCCTCCCAAGTGCTGGGATTAAAGTGTGAGCCACCATGCCCAACTTTTATTACTATTTTAATGTTTCATTTCTCTTAGTATTAAGGTGGTTGAAATGATATTGAAAAGTAGGTAGGCATGTTGAAACTTGCAACATTAGTTTAAGGGCATTATTTATACCAAAATTATATTTTATTACTAATTCATTTTGTGGCTTTAATGGAATTTAAACTTATCAACATTTGTTTTTCTCTGTCACAGTTAGTTACTTGGCTATATATTTTAAATGTTTCCTAAAATATTGTCTGGTTTAAAAATACTGACATCATAAATTAGATAAAATATATTAACGACATCAAGCTTTGCCATCATAACATAAAATTAGTTGAAAAGAGTCACTGCTTTCTTCCTCTGTAAGCTTTGACTATTTAAGTAATACCAAACATAGTGAAATGTAAGTTAACACTCAGCTGTGAACCCGTGTGATCCTGAGGTCTTATATAGTGGAAGATTGCTAAGTATTATTCTAAGAACTATTCTAGGCTTTTCTGTGCTAATTGATCTATTACTTACTTCAGGGTTTATTTTGTTAATTTATATATTTTTATTTTTATTTTTGGGGTAGAATGCCATAACATCATCACAACTCACAGCAACCTCAATCTCTTGGGCTCAGCCTTTTGATCCTCTTGCCTCAGCCTCCCAAGTAGCTGGGAGTACAGATGTCCACCATGACATCTGGCCAATTTTTCTATTTTTAGCAGAGATGGGGGCTTGCTCTTGCTCAGGTTGTTCTCAAACTCCTGAGCTCATGCAGTTCACCTGCCTCGGCCTCTCAGAGTGCTAGGATTAGCACTCAGGTTTGAGCCACCACGCCTGGTGTAATTGGTATTTTTGTTAGGAATTGCCCATTTCCTCAAGGTTTCAACTTTGACACAATAGGTTTATCTTATTGACTTTGAATTTCTCCTCTTTCCAGATTTTTTAAAAGAATTATTAATTCTGGTGGCACCTGTGCCTCAAAAAGTAGGGCACCAGCCCCATATACTGGAGGTGGTGGGTTCAAACCTGGGCCCGGCCAAAAAAACAAAAATACAAGAAAAAAGGATTATTAATTCTACTTTTACTTTTGATATTTTTCCATCAACAGTATTTTTTTTTTTTTTTTTTTTGCAGTTTTTGGCAGGGGCTGGGTTTGAACCCGCCACCTCCAGCATATGGGGCCAGTGCCCCACTCCCTTCACAGGCACCGCCCCATCAACAATATTTTTAATATCCACTTACCTTATATTTGAGCAAACTGTCATGTTTGACAATTCCTCACAATGCAGTGACAATCTTAAATGATTTTTAATTAATTCCTGCTTATGCTTCATGTCTTTTAAAGGATCCAACAGTCAGTGGTATTGTTTAAAAAATTAAGAACAGGCTCAGAGCCTGTGGCTCAAGCAGCTAAGGCGCCAACCACATACATCTGAGCTGGCGGGTTCCAATCCAGCCCAGGCCCATCAAACAACAATGACGGCTGCAATCAAAAACTGGCCGATCGTGGCAGGCGCCTGTAGTCCCAGCTACTTGGGAGGCTGAGGCAGGAGAATTGCTTGAGCCCAGGAGTTGTAGATTGCTATGAGCTGTGATGCCACAGCACTCCACCCAGGAGGACAGCTTGAGGCTCTGTCTCCAAAAAAAAAAAGAAAAGAAAAGAAAAATTAAGAACAGAAATTGTTTCCATTAACTCAGTAGGGAATATGTTCCAAAAACACTAATGTCACATGAAATGATAAACAGTAGGAAAATCCCCTCAAATTAAGAAAATTACAAGAATACTCAGTTTTATGCAATGGTAGTTCTAGACAATGTATGAAAACAAAAAGTTGTAGAGAATTAGGGGTGGAGGCAGTAACAAAACTACCATTATTTGGAGATGTGATGGTCTAATTAGGAAATCCCAAATAAATTACAAACGAACTTTTAGAATTTTCAGTAGAATAGCAAGCATACAGTTGTCTCTCAGTATCCACGGAACTTTCTAGCCCTAGCCCAATTTTTTAAACTCCTTCCCTGTTGTGCTGAGCTACACCCCTACACTGCCTATCTAGGTCCTCCCCTAGACTGGCTGCCTGTCTGCTCTCAGACCTAGTAACAGCCTCACTGCCTATGATTAGAACCTCATTAAATATTCATATTAGGGCCCCCCTCCCCAGAACTCTAGCCCTCTAGCCCAAGTTCATTAAACTCCTCCTACTCTTCTGCCTAGCTCCACCATATCTTGCCTCCCTAGCTCCTCCCCAGCCTGCTTGCCCACCTACCAAGCACCAGGCTCCCGGCCAGGGATATGAAACTTACTAAATATTAATATTAGGGGCCCCTCTAGCCCTCTAGAACTCTAGATCTCCAGCCCAAGATTTTTGTTAACTCCTCCCATTCTTCTGCCTAGTTCCACCCCATGCTGCCTGCCTATCTCCTCCCCTGGCCTGCCTGCCTGCCCACCTAGCAGTAGCCTCCTTCCTGAGATTCAAACTTCAGTAAATATTCGTATTAGGGTCATCAAGCCCTCTAGGTTTCTGACCTTCTTGCCCTAACCCAATTTTTTCAGCTCCTCCCTAGTTCAGAGTAGCTCCATTTGCCTTGCCTCCCTAGCTCCTCCCCAAGCCTGCATGCCACCTATCTAGCGATAGGCTCCCTGCCAGGCATATGAAACTCATTAAATATTCATATTAGGGCCTTCTAGCCTTTGCTAATTTTGTAGGCTCCTCCCATCTCTGCTTAGCTCCACCTCTACCCTACTTGCCTAACTCCTCCCCTGACCTGCCGACCAGCCTGAAATCTAGTGGAGTTGCCTTGCTGTATTTTTGAGTTACGTGGGAACAGGGATGCCTTTGTTTTTCTTCCATGTGTCTCTCTTTGTTAATAAGAATGTCTTTGACCAGCGCCCTAGACATATCCCATCATTGTACCTTGGGTGCTGGCAACTTTCTAGTTTCAAAGGTTCACAGAGAGGAAATTTTCCTTAGGATCATAACCATAGTCTTAACAATACCTAATTTAAATAATTTAAATTGCTACTCAAGAGGTTGAGGCAAGAGAATTGCCTAAGCCCAAGAGTTGAAGGTTGCTGTGAGCTGTGATTGCACAGCGCTCTATTGAGGGCAACAAAGTGAGACTCTATCTCTAAAAAATAATAATAATAATTTAGATTGACAAGATTTGAATTTTTTTTTTTTGAAACAGAGTCTCAAGCTGTCATCCTGGGTAGAGTGGCGTCACAGCTCACAGCAGCCTCCAACTCCTGGGCTTAGGTGATTCTCTTGTCTCAGCCTCCCGAGAAGCTGGGGCTACAGGCGCTTGCCACAACGGCTATTTTTTTTGTTGTGGTTTGGCTGGGGCCAGGTTTGAATTTGTAACCCTCCGTATATGGGGCCTACTCAGTGAGCCACAGGCACCACCCCAAGATTTGGATCTTTTAAGCTGATGAGGTTTATATGGGATTGTACGCTGCTATAATAGATTGAGGTTTTGAAAGATCTTGGAATAAATACATTGTTCATATGGAATAGGTATAGCTATTTGGGGGACAGAGAGTGAACTGTGGTGAGCAGACTGGTAATGAAGACAGAAAAAGAAAGGAAATGTAGCTAGGTGCGGCGGCTCACACCTGTAATCCTAGCACTCTGGAAGGCCCAGGCAATCGGATTGCTTTGGCTCACCACTTTGAGACCAACCTGAGCAAGAACGCCATCTCTAAAAAATAGCTGGGCATTGTAGCTGGAGCCTGTAGTCCCAACTACTTGGGAGGCTAAGGCAAGAGGAACGCTTCAGTGCAGGAGTCTGAGGTTGCTGTGAGCTACGATGCCTTTGGCACTCTACCCAGGGTGACAAAGTGACTCTGTCTCAAAAAAAAAAAAAAGATGTAATACTAAAAAATATATTGTATGAACACGAGGCGGCGCTCTAGGCCTAGGAAAAGAACTATACAAAACATTCTGTGATTGGACAGGAGGCGGCGCCCCAGGATTAGAAAAGAAGGGCTACATCAGCTTCTGGACCAGGTGGGGCCTGAAGTTGCGAGCTGGTTGCGCTGGAGCCGGGTCCTGTTTTTCTGATTTTGACTTTATTCTGGGCGTGGGGGCGGCTCCAGAGTGGCATCCTCCGAAGGGGCAGGGACAACAGTCCTGAGGACCCGGCCAGACCTCCTGGGGACGCTTCTCAGCCCGGCAAACTGCACCTGGCTGTCTCCCGGCCGGTGCGGAGGCGCGGGTCTGTCCCTCCCGCCCACTCCGCCTCCGCGGGCCCCAGGGACCGTCCCAATCGGCGTGTGGCGTCCAAGCCAGTCGGGACCTGGGACCCTGGAGAGCCGCTGAAAATTGGGCCCGTGGGTTCTGCCGAATGAAGGCACCCGGGGTCCCCGCTTCCCTCCTGAGGAGGTGGCGTCAGCCGGGTTCCCAGCTGAGTCAACTCCGCGTCGGAACTGCCCGGTGTCGCTCCCCAGGCAGCCCTGGCTCCAGCCCCCGGCTCCGTCCAGTCTCCCTCCTCCCCATCCTGTCCCCGGCTCCATCCAGTCCCCGGCTTGGTCCATCCCTTCCCCTGTGGGCCGGCTCCGGTGCCCTGAGAGTTCTGTGCGACCTCAGTCCCCACACCCCGCGCCTGGAGCTGTCTCTATCCCAATCCCAGACCCTGTGGATATTCCTGGTGAGAGGACTTAAGCGTATGTGATTAAGGATTTTGAGATCAGGGGTGATCCAAGATTACCTCGGTGGGCCCAATGTAATCTCAAGGGTCCTTTGTAAGAAAGAGGCAGGAGGCCACGAGGAGAGGACGCTCTGCTTCAGCCTGGAAAGAGAGTGGGGAGTCAGGCCGCGCTGCCAGCGCCTCCACTTTACTCTCCTGACCTCCAGAACTTAAAAATTGTTGACAGGCGTCTGGGTTCTAAGCCACTAAGTTTGTGGCGATCTAATCCAACAGGCATTTGCTACACATTCCATTGAAACAATAAAGTGACTATTATCTTTAAAATAACAGTTAAAATGATGAGGCTCTGCCTTATTTCCCCTCTTCCTTTTTGCATGGTGCCTCATAGGATATACATTCATTATCTCCACTTCTTCCCCTCCAATTCCTAAAGTCCTCTAGTCCACCTTTCAACCAGAATCTATACTGAAGCTCCTCTTTCAAACAACGTAAGTGATGATCCACCAGTTACCACATCCAAATGATGCCCGTTAATCCTTGATGTTTCAACCTCTTGGCCATATTTGAGATGTATGCCAGGCTCTCCTTTCAAAAGGGCTTCTTCTCCCTTGGTTTCAGCTCACTGTTCTCTTCCAAGTCTACTTTTCTTCTTCCGTGCCCAATCAGGATTCATGGTCTCACCATGCATTTCTTACATTTCAAAGCTGTTGTTGGTTTCTCACAAGGGCCCCTCAACCCTCAGTGAATTGTAGCTCATGGTACGTTTTAATTCCATATTCTGTTTTATGTCATACCTTCCACAGACTAGAATAAGCTTCACATTTTATCATCTGTTTTATTGCAGTGGCCTTTTCATTTCCTAACTCCAGCCTGCTCCTGCAGTTCCATTTTCCACTCTCTTGCAGTGTAAATCTGATCACATTACTTTCTGTGATGAAATCTGTTACCATTTCCTCATTGCTTTTCGATTACATCAGTCTGCTAGCTTTTCATTTTCTTAGACCTCCCAAGCACTGTAGCTTAATGGTGACAAGTTAGGATTTTGATTTAAATGATCTAGCTCATACCAGTTCCATCAAGGAAGTAGCTTTAACATAGTGTATGAGTTAATAAGCCTCAATTTCTCATCTATAAAGTAGGGGTAAAAAACAACTCTCACAATTATTAAATTTTAAATGAATTAAATGTTGTAAAGAAACAAGGTTAAAGCAATAGGATACAGGTATCATGATTATTATTTATTTTATTTATTTTTTTTTTTAGAGAGACAGAGTCTTACGTGTTGCCCTCACAGCAACCTCCAACTCTTGGGCTTAGTTGATTCTCTTGCCTCAGCCTCCTGAGTCGCTGGGACTATAGGTGCTCACCACAATGCTCGGCTATTTTTTTGTTGTTGCAGTTTAGCCGGGGCCAGGTTCAAACCCACCACCTCAATATATGGGGTTGGCACCCTACTCACTGAGCCACAGGCACTGTCCAGGTATCATTATTATTATCTTTAGGAAATATTGAAGAGCATGAAAGGAGAACTAGGTAGCATGTCCTTCCTTGAGGTATGAGACAGATATAGGCCTTAAAAACCCTGTGGCAATACTGATGCAAACCATTAGCATTTGAGCATCATATTTTCTAGGCATTCATTTTCCAGGCACTTACTAAACATGTATTTATCAAGGGCCTACTATGTCCCAGGCACTTTTTATACAATGATAATGAATACTAAACGAAATGCTAAAGCACCCTCCTCCAGAGCTTACTTTTTAGTGGAGACTATAAACGATAACAAGAAAATAAAAGGTATTTCTGTTAGGTAAAGATAATATATAAGAGGAAAATACACAGGAAAGAGGAGATATACAATACTGATGGAGAAATAAGATTAGATTTTAGATAGGCTAGAAAGAGAAAAATGCCACTAAGGTGAGTTGATGTAGAGGGAGTGAGCTGTCCTGTCATCCTTTCTTCTTTCAGAGACTAAGGCTCCTTTGGACCTGGAGGGAGCCAGACAGGTGGGCAGAACAGCAAAGAGGTCTGCCTGTGGCTGAAGCTGAAAGAACAAGAGAGAGTGAGAGAATATCATAGACTCCAGAGATCAAAATAAGGACTTTGACTTTTATTCTGAATACAATAGGAGGGCATGTCATAGTAAATTTGTTGACAATTTGGGTCTTAATTGAATTTTCTTTTCTTGAAAATTTGAACCATTCATGTACACGTATTTCTTTAGTTGGGGATATATTTTAAGGGAAAAAATCAAGAAATGAAATTTGTTATCAAAATAGTATTTCTTATGTGTTTGACAACTTATTTAATACTTTATAAATGCATTTAGTTTTGTTTGTGCTGTCCTACTGGTATGGTTATTGTTCATTGATAGGTTGTAAAAGAATTATCAAGATAATTTAATATGTGTATGTAGCTGTCCTTTGGTATCCATGAAATAACCCAAAAAATAACCAAAATTAAATCAGAGATTAATGAAATTAAAAACAAAAGAATCATTTAGAGAATTAACAAATCAAAAAGTTGGTTTTTCAAAAAAAAAAATAAAATCAATGAACTTTTGGCTAGAGTAACTAGAAACAGAAAAGTAAAATCTCTAATAACCTCAAACAGAAACAATTAAGGGTAATAATAATAGATGCTATGAAAATATAAGAGGTCATCTCTAAGTACCACCAGAAACTCTATGCCCAGAAATTTGACATGTGGAGTAAATGGATCAATACCTGGAATCACACTCCCTCCTTATACTTAACCAAGAAGAAATAGATTTCTTCAACAGACCAATTTTAAGAACTGAGATTGAAGAAAAATAAAATATCTCTGAACAAGAAAATGCCCTGATGCAGATGGCATCACACCAGAATTATATCAAACCTTCAAAGAAGAGGTTACACCTGGGTTGCAGAAATTATTCAAAAAACTAAGAAAGAAGGAATCTTCCCCCAACACATTTTATGAGGCAAGAATCACCCTGACACCAAAACCAGGAAAAGACTCAACTAAAAAGGAGAACTTCAAGTCCGGGCGCAGTAGCTCACACCTGTAATTCTAGCATTCTGGGATGCCAAGGCAGGTGGATTGCCTTAGTTCATAAGTTTGAGACCAGCCTGAACAAGAGCTAGCCCCCATAACTAAAAATACCCAGGAATTGTGGCAAGCACTTGTAGACCCAGCTAATTGGCAGGCTAAGGCAAGAGAATCACTTGAGCCCAAGAGTTTGAGTTTGCTTTGATCTATGACACCATAATACTCTACTGAGAGCAACAAAGTGAGACTCTGTCTCAAAAAAAACAGTAAAAATAAAAAGGAGAACTTCAGACCAATTTCACTGATGAAGATAGATGCAAAAAATCTCAATAAAATCCTAGCTAATAGATTACAGCCAAGGGTTGCAAGGCTGCTTTAACCTACGCAAGTCCACAAACGTAATCCACCATATCAACAGAAGCCAAAACGAAGACCACATGATCCTCTCAATAGATGCAGAAAAAGCATTCGATAAAATTCAGCATCCTTTCCTAATTAGAACACTGCAGAATATAGGCATAGGTGGCATATTTCTTAAGCTGACTGAAGCCATCTATGACAAATCCACAGCTGATATTATACTGAATGGAGTAAAAGTAAAGGCTTTTCCACTTAGAAACTGGAACAAGACAAGGTTGTCCTCTATTACCACTACTATTCAACATTATGCTGGAAGTTCTAGCCAATACAATCAGGCAATAGAAGGGCATCCAAACGGGGGCAGATGAGGTCAAACTCTCACTCTTTCCTGATGATATGATCTTATACTCAGAGAACCCCCAAAACTCAACCACAAGACTCCTGGAAGTCATCAAAAAATACAGTAATATCTCAGGATATAAAATCAATGTCCACAAATCAGTAGCCTTTGTATATGCCAATAACAGCCAAGATGAGAAGCTAATCAAGGACACAATTCCCTTCACAGTAGCTCAAAAAAAAAAAAAAAAAGACCTAGGAATATATATAATGAAACAGGTGAAGGACCTCTATTAAGAAAATTATGACTTCTAAGAAAGGAAATAGCAGAGGATATCAATAAATGGAAGAACATACCATGCTAATGGCTGGGAAGAATCAACATTGTCAAAATGTCTATACTTCCCAAAGCAATCTACAGATTCAATGCCATTCTCATTAAACTCCCATCATCATACTTCCAAGATTTGGAAAAAATGATTCTTCATTTTGTATGGAACCAGAAAACACCCTGTATAGGTGAGGCAATTCTTGGTAATAGAAACAAAGTGGGGGGTATCACCCTACCAGACTTTACACTATATGACAAGGCCATAATGATCAAAACAGCATGGTATTGGCACAAAAATAGAGACACTGACATTTGGAACTGAATAGAAAACAATGAGATGAAACTAACATTTTACAGCCACCAGATATTTGATAAACCAAATAAGAACATATACTTGGGCAAAGAACCTGTGTTCAATAAATGGTGTTGGGAGAACTGGATATCCACATGTAAAAGACTGAAACTGGACCCTCACCTCTCACCATTTATAAAAATTGATTCAAGATGGATAAAAGATTAAATCTGAGGCATGAAACAATAAAAATCCTTGAAGAATGTTTGGGGAAAACACTTGAAGATATCAGCCTGAGGAAAGATTTTATGAAGAAGACTTCCATGACAATTTCAACAACAACAAAAATAAACAAATGGAACTTAAGTAAACTGAAAAGCTTCTGTACAGCTAAGGAAACAACAACCAAAGCAAATAGACAGCCTTCAGAATGGGAAAAGATATTTGCATATTATGAATTGGACAAAAGCTTGACAATTAGTATCTACAGAGAACTCAAATTAACCAACAAAAAAGACCCAACAATCCCACATATCATGGGCAAGAGACATGAATAGCACCTTCTCTGAAGAAGACAGAGGATGGCTAACAAACATATAAAGAAATGCTCATCATTCCTAATTGTCAGGAAAATGCAAATCAAAACTACCTTGAGATATAACCTAACACCAATGAGAATCTCACAAAGTCTCAAAGCAGCAGATGCTGGCATGAATGTGGAAAGAAGGGAACACTTTTGTATTGCTGGTGGGACTGAAAACTAATACAACTTTTGTGGAAGGAAGTATGGAGAATTCTCAAATAACTCAAATTAGACCTCCCATTTGATCCTGCAATCCCATTACTAGGCATCTGCTCAGAATAAAAAAAAATCCATTTATCATAAGGACATTTGCACTAGACTGTTTATCCCAGCTCAATTTATAACTTCCAAAATGTGGAAATAACCTAAATGCCCACCAACCCAGGAGTGGATTAACAAGCTATGGTATATGTATACCATGGAATACTATTCATCCATTAAAAAAGATGGAGACTTTACATCTTTTGTATTAACTTAGATAGAGGTGGAACACATTCTTCTTAGTAAAGTATCACAAGAGGCCAGGCATGGTGGCTCATGCCTGTAATCCTAGCACTCTGGGAGGCCAAGGCAGATGAATTGCTTGAGCTCACAAGTTTGAGACCAGTCTGAACAAGAGTGAGACCTTGTCTCTACTAAAAATAGAAAAAATAACTGAGGTAAGAGGATCAGTTGAGCCCAAGAGTAGGAGATTGCTGTGACCTATGATGCCATGGTGCTCTACCCAGGGCAACAACTTGAGACTCTGTCTCAAAAATAAATAAATTAAATTAAATTAAAATTAAAATTAAAAAAAAAAAAAAGCAGGCGCCAGCCACATACACCTAAGGTGGCAGGTTCGAATCCAGCCTGGGCCTGCCAAAAACAACAAT
>NW_003852397.1:30350270-30355086 GCF_000181295.1 Otolemur garnettii
CCCGCCACTTTAGGTGTATGTGGCCAGAGCCTTAGCCACTTGAGCCACAGGTGTGGAGCCAATATTAAGGATTTTTTAATTATTATTCAAAATCAGGTATATATTTTACACTTGTGATATATCTCAATTCAGACTAGACATATTCCAAATGCTCAATAGCCACATGTGGTTAGTGGCTCTCACGTTTAAAGTGCTCTAGAGTAACTCTAATCAAATATCCCCTGTTGAAGAGCAGACATCATCGAGCATAAAAATAGCTGGGAAGGTTAATGTGGCTTGAATCAAAGCACTATAATTGTCTACCAGTCTAACTCATCTTAACAAAAATCATTCTCCATGTAAACACTAATTCTATATTTAGAACTGGGAATCAAAATGCACATTGCGGTTAACCAGAAGCATTCAGTATGTCCCCTGGGTTTCTATGCTGAATTCTGAATGTTTAGTTGCTTGTGAGATTTATGGTAAGATTTGCTTTTTATATTTTTAGCATCTATTTTGATCGGTGGGTTTTATAATTTTAAGGGACACACAGGAAAGTAAACAAGAAATTCTATAGCTCTTATCATTCACTCCGGGGCCCAAGTGGCTTAGCAAGTTACTTTTTAAACATGACATGTAAAAAGATCATGAAATAAATTGGAGAGCTAAAGCACAGGCATAAAAATATTTTCACTTTTTGATTTTCAGGAATTGTTCCATGTAAGTAAATATCTCCAGGAATATGTCACCATTACTTTGAAAACAATAGAGAGCGACCACGTTTTAACACTGTCTTTTTAGGGGGTAGTTTAACATAGTTGTAATGTTTGCACTGGAGAGAAGCAGGACTGACAGGGTGCTCTAGAATTCATATAATTATCATAATTACATATTATAATTCAACAGGAAGCACTTACGCATGAAATTTGAATGCAGTTTAAAGTTTACTAGAAAACATGGCATCTTATGAGAAAATGTAATTAAGAACTATTTCAGTTGTTTATAAAGTGTTGATGAGAACAGTGGATACTTTGAGCTAAAAAAAGTCCTTTCATTTTGAGAAGAGATTAGAGACAGTCTGCTGTGAATGCCATCATGATAATACAACACCCAGTGCAAATACGCTTGTGACTATTTACATCAGCTCTTTCTCCCACAGCCGTAGACCATATGCAATTCTTTTTTTTAATTTTTCTTTTTCTTTTATTTATTTATTTATTTTTTAGAGACAGAGTCTCACTTTATCACCCTCAGTAGAGTGATGTTACCACCAGAGCTCACAGCAACCTGCAACTTCTGAGCTTAAGGGATTCTCTTGTCTCAGCCTCCCAAGTAGCTGGGACTGCAGGCACCTGACACAATACCTGGCTATTTTTTTGTTGCAGTTTGGCCGGGGCTAGGTTCGAACCAGCCACCCTCCGTATATGGGGCCTGGCACCTCCCCACTGAGCCACAGGCGCCACCCCCACATGCTATTCTTAAGCACTTAGAATGTGGCTAGTACAACTGAAGAACTGAATTTTTATTTTAAAAAACTTTTATTTTGGCCAGGCACAGTGGGTCACGCCTATAATCCTAGCACTCTGGAAAGCTGAGATGGGTGGATCTCATCTCCTGAGCTCCAGAGTTCAAGACCAGCCTGATTAAGAGTAAGATCCCATCTCTCCTAAAAATAGGAAAACTAGCTAGATAACAAACGTGGTGGGCACCTGTAGTCCAAGCTACTTGGGAGGCTGAGGCAAGAGGATTGTCCGAGCCCAAGAGATGGAGGTTGCTGTGAGCTATAATGATGCCATGGCATTCTATCCTGGGTGACAGAGTAAGACTCTGTCTCAAAAAAATAAAATGAAAAGAAATAATAAAAATAAATTGTGGTGGCTCGGCACCTGTGGCTCAAGCGGCTAAGGCGCCAGCCACATACACCTAAGGTGGCGGGTTCGAATCCCCAGCCCGGGCCCGCCAAACAACAATGACGGCTGCAACCAAAAAATGGCCAGGCGTTGTGGCAGGTGCCTATAGTCCCAGCTACTTGGGAGGCTGAGGCAGGAGACTCGCTTGAGCCCAGGAGTTGGAGGTTGCTGTGAGCTGTGATGCCATGGCACTCTACCCAGGGGGATAGCTTGAGGCTCCCTCTCAAAAAATAAATAAATAAATAAATAAATAAATAAATAAATTGCGGTGATTATGAGTTTATTTTGAAGAAAACCCACGCCCATTCTCGTGTGAGAGTGTGATCACAGTAAGCTCTGTGAAAACAAAGGCTTTTCTCTGCCTTTGTGAATATGTGAACCAGTCAGGCTGACTATATTTTTTCAGTAGCAATGCCTCACTCTTAGGACAGCTTACATAAGTACTGGTTAAGTGAGATCAGCTGCATGGACAGGGTGTGAGAGGGTGTTTTCCGAGCCCTCCATCACCTACTGGGCTGATAGCTAACGCTACTTGGATAACAGAAGACTTTAGTTTCACTGATGTATTTATTTATTTATTTCTGAGACAGAGTTTCACTTTGTCACCCTCGGTAGAGTACCGCATCATAGCTTACAGCAACCTCATATTCTTGGACTCAAGCGAATTCTCTTGCCTCAGCCTCCCAAGTAGCTGGGACTACAGGTGCCCGCCACAATGCCCGCCTATTTTTAGAGATGAGGTTTCTCTCTGGCTCAGGCTAGTCTCGAACCTGTGAACTCAGGGAATCCACTCGCCTGGGCCGACCAAGAGCTAGATTACAGGTGTGAGCCCCGCCCGGCCCTTGTTTCACTTTTTTCTAGGGTGACAGTGGAGATCACAGGCGCCCCTCCCTCTACCATGCTTACCTTCAGTTTCTACCGCTGTCTCCTTATTCACTCCACACCAGCCACATTGCCTTGTGTGATTCCTCAAGTATCCCAGATATAGTCTAACCTCAGGGTCTCTGCGCTTGAGTTTCTGTTTGCCCAGTAAGCTCTGCCCCACTCCATGTCCTCCAGGCTTGCTCCTTTCCTACAAATGAAACCTGGGGATTCCATTGCGACCATCGCCTCTAACTCCCACCTCTCCCAGCACACACGTGTGCACGCTCACAGGCTTTACCTTTTTCTCTGCTTTGGCTTTCTTAGAACTCTTCACCATGTGGCACACTGTACATTTTTCTTTCACTTATTACCCCTGCTTCTCCCCCTGATAAAAGTTCGCTTCAGCAGAGAGAGTTTCTTGTCTGTTTTGCTCACAGTCACAACCCTAGTAGCTGGAGCAGTGCCTGGCGCATGTGCAACGGGTTCTGAGTAAACAGTTGCGACCGTGTGAACGCGTGCAGCTGTGGGAGGGCTGTCTAATGAGCCTCTAAGTCAGACGTGTGGTAGCACAGGCTCGTGGTTACTCACCGGCCTGGAGCAGCGGTTCTTACCCTGGCTGAGCCCTGGAATCACCTGAGGAGCTTGATGTACACACAGTGCCCCAGCCCCAGCCCTGGGGATTGTGACTTCCGCAATTAGATGCACCAGGGATTCTAGAGAAATGAGGGTCAAGGGTAAAGCCTTGCTTCTTGACAAATCTTGATCCAGTCAGTTAGGGTGCTCAGCTGCAAACACCAGGAGCAGACTGGCTAATGTGAGCAGAGGGGAGTCTGCTGCTTGGGCCTGGGAGGGGGAGGCAAAGGGAGCTGGAGGATCTCACCCGGACACAGGAAGGGAAGCGGGTCTGCGTGGCTGGGACCGTGCAGCCAGAGCAGGCTTATGCGAGAGGCACCCAGGACCTCCCTCTCCACCTTGTCCACCAGTTCTCTCGGTCCTCACCTTGCTATGTCTCTGAGGACTGTGTGGTCGGCCAAGTTCAGGTTGTAAGGCTGCCCAGGAAGAGGGGATCTCTTCCGCTGCTACCTACAGAACTATAAGGCAAGCCACGCGAGCAACTTAAGATTTTGTAGTGCCACATTAAAAAAGTAAAAAGAAACGTGTGAAATTAATTTTAACATATTTTATTTAACTTATTACACGTACATCCAAATATTATCACTTCAACATGTAATCAATGTAAAAATTATCAGGAAGATATTTTACACTTTTTCCCCCAAATCCAATTTACTTTACACTTACAGCCCATCTCACTCTGGAAGCTAAATTTTTAGTAGAAATACTGGATCTGTAACAAGTTAACTGTATGTAGGTTTCATAAAATTTACAATTAAAAAAGTAATTCACATCTCCATGTTGTTCTGAGCATACTTCAGCGTTTTCAAAAAACTAAACTCTGTCAATTTGTAAATGTACAGAAGTTAATTGAAATTAAACTGAAAATTCAGCTCCTTGGTCACACCAGCCACATTTCAAATGCTCAGTAGCCGCATGTGGCCAGTGGCCACAGTGCTGGACAGCTCCCTCTGCCCCTTGGCGTCTGCAGTTTCAGAGTGACCCTGTCACTGAAATCACCTCAGTCGAGGAAAAGGAGAATGGATGCTGAGCAACCCCAACCACTGTACACTGCAGTAATTATGGGAGGATAGTGAGTTTATATTTTTTATTTGGTTAAGGGAAAAGTTGACTCTAGTTTATCTCCTGTATTTAAGGGGGAAAAAAAAACAGTTCCGCATGACAAGAAGTTGCTAAGCATTTCTACTTTACTGAGAAAAGTAGATGTCTATTCTGTGAAATAGACATTCCTAAAGATTGAGACCAAATTAGTATTTGTTCAGGATAATTAGAATTTCTGACTATAAAAAAAAGGTTGGCTTCACTACATAGGAAATCAGTCTCTTAAGATGACACAGTTGATTTCTGAGTCAAAGAGTCCTCTCAGCTCAGTGAGAATTAATAATGATCTTGTCATAGAAAATGGACAAACCATTTTTTTTTTTTTT
>NW_003852397.1:30355906-30424302 GCF_000181295.1 Otolemur garnettii
TGCAGCCATCATTGTTGTTTGGCAGGCCCGGGCTGGATTCGAACCCGCCACCTTAGGTGTATGTGGCTGGCACCTTAGCCACTTGAGCCACAGGCGCCAAGCCCAAAACTACAGTTGTATACAGGAAAGTTTAAAGCAGGCTCAGCACCCATAGCACAGTGGTTATGGTGCCAGCCACATACACCAAGAGTGGCAGGTTCGAACTCAGTCCGGGCCTGCCAAAAACAACAATGACAATGCAACAAAAAATAGTCGGGCATTGTGGTGGACACCTTAGTCCCAGCTACTTGGGAGGATGAGGCAAGAGAATCGCTTACGCCCAAGAGTTTGAGGTTGCGGTGAGCTGTTGATACCATGGCCCTCTACTAAGGGCGACATAGTGAGACTGTCTCAACAAAAGAAAAAAAAAGAGAGAAGTTCAAAGCAAAAACCCTATTAACCCTTATCTTTAAAATAATAAACAATGACAGGCATAACCCATAACTTGTTACAACATTTCCAATTCAGAATTTGTCTTCCTAAATCAATTGTACTAAACTACACAAGATATATATCTTTAGGTTGGAGCTAAATTTCCAAGAATGGAAAATAGGAGGTGAAGTACTGAAATAACTTAGGAGACCTGGAAAAATAGAGTTGGATCCCCACGTAGGTTAATTAATTGGTAATTTATTTTACCTGCTGCAGGGGCTGCTGCTCCGAGAGCGTCAGCAGCCCAGGTGTGAGGGTGAGTTGCCTTTTATAGGCTTTGGGCAAGCATATTACAGAAGCAAAACGTGGCTGGTTAAGGGGGGGTTACAACTTGGGTAGTCATGGATACAACAATGGAACAATAATACAGCTTTGGTTGACAATGGATACATCTCATATCACAATGGTTATGGTTATACAACAGTAATTAATCAAGTCTCAGTGAGTTTTCCACCATTGTTCATCTACTAAGAACTTGGAGGTTTTGTGAAACTTGGGACTTTTCTTCCTTGTACCTGAAGCTTGTTCTTGGCAACTGTAGGGGGAAGGAGGGGGCCTGGGAACGTGGCTGGGAAGCACTGTTCTCAGCCACCATGGCGGGAGGAGGGACTTGCCTTGTTCCCCAGTTGACTCTGGTGAGAGAAGGGAGGAGGAGGAGGGAAATGGGCTGGGGGGACGGGGACAGGTGAGGGCTGGGGAACAGGAGTGGGCAGGGGAAAGAGGGCTGGGTTACAACAGTAGGACCTAAACTGCCAGACCAGCTGTGTTGCACTGGCCCTAGCCTAACTCTACCTTATTTTCACCATGTTGCTCTCAGACTGGCAGCCTGCTCATCAGAGGCAGGTGGTCCCTGTGTGGGAGAGCAAGCCCATTCTCAAGAGTGCTGAGGCACAAATGCACTTCTTTTCATGCCCTGCTCACCTGTGGTCCTGGCTGCTGCTGCTCAGGCTGATCAACACAGGTCTGCTGACTGGCCATCTATCTCCTCTTGTGCTGGGGTCAGACTCTCAATTCTAAATCCAGTTGAAATCTTTCTGCAGGAGGTCTTCTTCCCAGCCTTCTAACACAGTTTGACTGGTCTAACCTTAAAGAAGTAAATAATTGGACAGGCAAATCCAAAATGGGCTGGGATTGTCACATGCTAAGGTGGTTATTCTTTATTCTATTCCTAACCATTCTTTTGCTGGCAAAGTTTGAGACAAAACCCATTTAACGTTTTCCCAGACATGGAGCACGAATGCTGAGGGGCTTCAAATCCTTCCTGTTCAGTAGTATCTTTGCTGACTCATGATTCTTGATACACTTAAAGTGTATCAAACCAAAAGGATTCTTGATACACTCAAGTGTATAAAACCAAAAGGATTCCTTATTTATAAGAAGTGACACTAGACCAGATAGAATTTAAAAAAAAAACCCATCAGATTAATTTTAGAGAGGAGACGAAGGACACCTACAATTCTGGGTAACTCAGTGAGTCCTTGTTGCCCGTTTGTGGATCCACATGTGATAAGGCCCCTGCTGCCCTTGTCCTTAGGAACTGGTTCATCCAAATGACAACTCACTAACCTAATAACTCCACCCATCTATACTAGGTAGGGCCAGAATTTCATCAATCACAGCAACCTTGATCTCAAAGGACAAAACTGGATCTCGAAGGACAAAAAAGAGAGAGAAATCCATTTCCACTGTAAAAGTTTGAGGACAGTGTACAAGATGAGTCTGAAGCAACTTCAACTCAAGAACCTAGAAATAGGCTTGAACCCACAGCACAGTGGTTATGGCACCAGCCACATACACCTAGGCTGGCGGGTTCGAACCCAGCCCAGGCCAGCTAAACAATAATGACAACTGCAACAAAAAATAGCCAGGCAGGCGCCTGTAGTCCCAGCTACTTGGGAGGCTGAGACAAGAGAACTGCTTAAGCCCAAGAGTTTGAGGTTGCTGTGAGCTGTCATGCCACTGCACTCTACTGAGGATGACATAGTGAGACTATGTCTCAAAAAAAAAAAGAAGAAAACCTAGAAACAGGTGTTACTGAAAGTTTGGTACTTGTCCCCAAGGCAGAGAAAATTGCAAGGACAAGTGATTTGAAGAAAAGGAAAGAGAAGTGTATTAATTTGTTGGCAAAAGAGGAGAACTACAGACTCTCTTCTTAAAGAACCATCATCCCCACTTTAAGCAGAAATACAGAGCTTTTAAAGGGGGGAGGGGCTCAACTTTGGGCTACTGCTGTTTATGATTGGTGGTCCTATGCTATTTAACTATGATTGGTCAAAGTTATTTCTGGTATTAAAGGTGGGAGGGGTTCAACTTTGGGACTGCTGTTTAACTATGATTGGTGGTCCTATTGCTGTTTAACTGATTGGTCAATGTTATTTCTGGTGAAGATGACCTCATGCCCTTTGCCTGGACATACTGTTGCACCATATCCTGTGATTTATGATATAAAGAACATAGAACATTTTTTCTCCCCCTTTGAGAAAAGTGGGTAGGGATGCAGTTCTTCATTCCCAAAAAGAGCCGTGGTGGCAGGGTTTGAAGAGACAACTTGTAATACATCTTTGCCCTTTTTCAGGCCCTTACTTCTGTTACAGGAGAAGCAAGAAAAGGTAATAGATGAAATTTCTCCTTACTTGGAAACTCCAGTCCCAGTTACAAATGGCCTAGAAGCTGGCATTGTTGAAAGTAGTTTGAAGTCAGAGAAATCTGGCCAGGAACAGGGATTTGTAATTTTGGAAATTAGAACACAAAATACCAACTCCAGGACAACCCATGGCTTTATTAATGTCGCCTGGTAAAGGTTAATATTTCCTGTTACAATCCATTTTGTACTGTGTGAATTTGCACTATATTTTTAAATCGTGAACAGTTTGATGTCACTAGATATTTCGTGAGTGCCCATATGTTCTAGGACAGGGAACACATTCCACCAAGTGAGCAAATTTCAATGGCCCCTATAAAGTTCTCTCCCTTCACTAAGTACTTAATCTTTTGAGTTGTTTCCCAGAAATGATAAATTTTCTTCAAGACGAAGGAGCTGAAATTCTAAAGGCCCCTAGGCAGACTTCCTGACAAGATGCATCTTCCCCCACAACCTGGCCCAAAGCATGTGGCACCTCTTTTAAAAGCCCCTGATCTTTAGCAGTTGGTGAGAGGGATCTGAGGCAGCTCCTCCCATTTTCCTGACAAGATGACCTGTGGACCGTGTTCTGTCATATTCAAAAGTCCTTGGCAATCCTTGTTGTCTCAATACTTGTATCTCTGTGCAACAATAAGTAGACCAAAAGCCCCTTGTGGTTCCCATAACAGGTGTGATGCTAGGCTCTGGGGGATCTAAAGATGGACAAGACAGACCTGATCCCTGCACTACCTTTCTGCTGGGAGAGGTTAGTTAAAGCAAGTGCTCTAGTAAGAATCCATGATACATGGAGTCCTGGAGGGCTCCCAGACCTGAAGAACGAAGTGTGAGGAGAGAAAAATGTTCCAGTCCTCAAAGTCTTGGGCTTAAGCAATTCTCTTCCCCAGACTCCCAAGTAGCTGGGATTATAGGAGGCCACTCAGGTCCTTACAGACTCACCTGGATCATTGCAGAGCTGACAAGTTTATCTCAGACTGTTACATGTTACACTGAAAACCAGGAAATATATTCCATTTTCTTCCTTGGAACGCTGGGAAGCCTGATAGCTGCAAAAGGCTCTTTTGAGTGGTTGTAAAATATGTATTAAGGTGTGAGACTGGGGTTTGAGCTTAAGTTCTAAATGAAGCAACCTTCCTCAACTTGTGCACAACTAAATATTTGGAGAATTACTTCCATATGATGTTTCTTTTTAAAGATGACTCATTCCTTCACTGACTCAACCCACATCATCATAAACTTTTCCCTGATATAAAGAACCGAAGGGCCTGAGTTTCTTCTTTTCCTGCTCACAAAGATGCAGCAGGGGCTGGGAATGAAGAAAATGTTCACTGCTGACATCAGATGGTATATACACTGCCATTTGACAGTAACAGAAAACTCTTTACACATGATAACCACATAATCTTGTCTATAAACCATGTTATCTTTTCAATGTTAGAAAATAGAAGCATAAGGCGGCACCTGTGGCTCCGTGGGTAGGGTGCTGGTCACATATACTGAGGGTGGCAGGTTTGAACCAGGCCCCGGGCAGCTAAAACAGCAGTGGCAACTGCAACAAAAAATAGCCAGGCATTGTGGCAGGCGCCTGTAGTCCCAGCTACTTGGGAAGCTGAGGCAAGAGAATCGCTTAAGCCCAAGAGTTGGAGGTTGCTGTGAGCTGTGACACCACAGGACTCTACCGAGGGTGACATAATGAAACTGTCTCAAAAAAAAAAAAAAAAAAAAAAGCATAAACAATTCTTTTTTTGTATGTATGACTGAGATTTTCCATCAACAGTTCTGGAGCTTTTCTCTTCTTATAGTTATTCCCCTAAACTGGGAATTTGTAAAAATGATAGAAAAGTTACAGATCTTATTTTGTAAGGACAAATGTTTTAAATGGGCCACCCTACTTCCTGCATTCATGAGACCCTGGAGCCCACAATAGCCCAGCCCACCTTTTACTCCCTGAATTTGGAAGTTAGTGGACAGTGATCTAGATGTGAAGTTCTTTGCTTTAAATGCTAAATGACATATTAAACTAACATATGGACTGTAGGAAAAACTAGCAATAAGAATGAACAGGAGTGATTCCAGAAGTTTCCACCATAATAGAGGAGACAGAGATTCTGCTTTATGATAAGGCCTATCATTTATGGGAAACAACATTCTAAGAAGTGATCTAGTCCTAGAATTTTTAACTGGGACGAAGTAGGATTGGATTTTCCAACATTTCTAAAATGTGCTTTTGTGCATTTTTTCATAGGATTTACATAACTTTCATCAGATTCTTATCATTGACAATTTCCTGACCAGACCAAGCAAGGCCTTTTATAGAAGAAACAGATGCCCAATGTCAGAAACCTAAGCAGGGCAAATTCCTCTTGCCACGCCAGTGTTTCCTCCTTTATCACCAGCTCCTTGTTGCTACATGTTCCCATCTTCGAGGCTGCCCCTGGATTAGTGTTATGTCCATTATTGCTGTTCTCCCGAACATCAGCATAGGAAGGCATTAACAAGTCACACAATGAAGGTCAGAAATGCAGATGAGGTGGTCAGAGGTCATGCTGGCATCATGCTGGAACACTTCCTTCTGTTCTCCTTTAAACAGACTGGTTGACACAAGACCATTGAATTCAACTCAGAACCCACTTCAGCTACTGGTCCTCCAGCCAACACTAAGTATTCATCTGCTTGGGCTGCCATAACAAAATACTGAAGAGTGAGTGGCTTAAAGAGAAATCTCTCAGGATTCCGGAGGATGGGAAGTTTAAGATCAAGGTGCCAGCAAGGTAGGTTTCATTCTCTTGGCTTGTAGGTAGCTGCCATTTCTAGGTGAGTACAGGTGACCTCTTGGTATATGTGCATGGGGGGTGCAGATGGGCTCTCTGGTACCTCTCCATTAAGGCACTAATCTCATTAGGAGGACCCAACTCTCAAGGCCTCATCTAACCCTAATTACCTCCCAAGAGCCCCATCTCCAAATATCACATCAACATGTGAATTTAAAAAATTTTTATTTTTGGACACAGTCCTACTTTCTTGCCCTCAATAGAGTGCTGTAACGTCATAGCTCACAGCAACCTCAAACTCTTGAGCTCAAGCAATCCTCTTGCCTTAGCCTCCCAAGTAGCTGGGACTACAGGTACCTGCCATAATGCTTGGCTATTTTTTCAGATATGGGGTCATGCTCTTGCTCAGGCTGGTCTTGAAATCCTGAGCTCAGGTAATCCACCTGCCTCAGCCTCCCAGAGTGCTATGATTATAGGCATGAACCACTACAACCTCAACATACAAATTTAATCTGTAACAGCTAGCATCCTTGAAGTCTTTGTCCTCCTCCTCTCTTCCCTCACAAAGTGGCATCAGTACATGTGAGCATGAAATTATTATGTATCACATGTACAAAGGGAGTTCAGGCATTTCAAAACTGATTTAATTAACTCATTGGACAGAAAGCTTATCTATCCAATTCCTTTTAACTACTGGGTTGTATCTTATTTAAAGAGCACCAAATTTGAGATTTTTTTTTTCCTACCGAGATAGCACACTAGCAACTCTTAAGCCAAATCTAAACCACAGACATGTTTTATATGGCCCTTTTGGTTTTAAACTTTGAATTGGTTGGTCTTATTTTAAAATCTGATTTCACAAGAAAATCCAGACTTCTTGCATCTCTTGAAAGTGAGCATTAGCCACAATGTGGCTACTCTTGCCCCAGGAAGATCCCAGGGGAGCCAAGCAAGGGCTGCCTCCCAACTCCTTCAGCTCTCCTGCCTGGCCCTCGCAGGCCAAGTTCTCAGCCCTGCTCTTCCCACATGGGAACAGAAGCTGATCACTGTGGGTTAGATGAGCCTGCCTAAATCAGTCTTCCCAAGGAATTCTGTGTCCTCTAGCTTTTTCTAATCAACTCACTCCAAATTCTAAATTCTACATCTCTCTCTGTAGTAAGGATGGCCTGACTGTGCGAGTAGTCTGTGTTTTAGTTTCTAGACAGGACACATTCAACACAGTTGCCAGGCACCCTTCTTAATTTGGAAGCTAATTTTAGTTATTCTCTGGGTCTTGCCTCTGGAACCTCATCTGCTAGCAAAAAGGCAGCAGCCTAAAGGAAAGATGTTAATGTGTAGGAAACAGATGATCTTGCTGACCAGATTTGGAGCCAAGATAATGACTTCTTATAGATTAAAAAAAAATTGGTCATTTTGCTATGTAATTACAAATCACTTTGTACAGACCTATATAAATAGGTCTCTGGAATCTGTATTGCGCTACCCCTGGATCCAAATACAATAAGAAAAATTAGTGTTAACAATTGCTTCCCTTTCAAAGCCATATTTAATCCTCATAACCATCTCATGAGGGATAGATTGAAAATTATCAGCCTCATCTTATAAAGAAACAAAATCAAAGGAATCTTTGCATTCCTTTGTCACACCCGCTCTGGCCAATAAAAGGGAAATATTTATAGAAGATGCCAGGCATTCCTAAAAACTCAAGTAGGCAGTTAAATTCCTGGTCAGAATAGGTTGTCAGTTAACAGTTTATCCATAATATTTTTTTCAAAGTGCTCTTCCTAAAATCCTAGTAAAGCTTAGTTATTCACAGACTTTTCATCATTAACAAACATTCATTTTAATCATCAGGAGAGGGAGAACAGAATTTTTGGACCTCAGAGACTTCTTGAGAGCCATCACCTGGTGCTGAGGATCCTCGGGTTTACAGATGAGGTCCCGGAGGTCCCTTGCTGATTTTCCAGTGTTCCTCCTTTCCGTTGCTCCTTAGACAGACTGATTAGTGTGTCCTTCAGTTTTGTCACCACTGACCACCAAATGATCACATTGCTGTTTATTTTAAAATAGATCTCATCCTGAATCATGATTAGGCCTGGATGCCATGACTGGGACTCAGGACACTGCCTAGCGGTCCCCTCGCTGGGTCTCAGAATGACTTCTCTCTCTGGACCCTATATGCCAACCATACCAGGCAACCCCACCACTCTAGTCATCTTATATTTACTTTCCTGTTAACCTGCTCTAGCTATCACATGTTTATGACAGAAACTGCTTCAAGCTTCAGTCTTAGGTAAAGCTAAAAGAGTAAAACTCAGTTTTCCCCATCATATACACCTGGGCTTGATACTGCTGCTCTTAACATAGTAGCTCAGAATGCAGATTTCAGTGTCACATAAAGTATTGACTTCTTACTGTTAATAATTATGTGACTTTTGGTAAACTGCTCTACTTCTCTGAAACCTTGTGTTTTTCACCTGGATTATGAAGAACATCTTATCAGTACAAGCCCAGTGGTTTCCTCTAAGGATCAAACGAGGTTATATAATGCTTGGCAGAGAGTATATATTCAATAAGCATTAGCTACTATTGCCATCTAAATGTCAATAATGAATTTAAATATTGTAAAATAACATTTAAAGGTCATTAGACCTTTAAATATTATAAATATTAACATTTACATTCTTAGTATGTAAAAGAATTTTCTGTATTGATTTATGCTTTCCTAAACATCTACTCCTCCCAATTTAGCTGTTATCTTTTATTTTTATGATCATCTAAAAACTAAAACCCTATTTACATAGGAAAATGCTTACACGAGTGTATTACGCCATAATGTTTGAGAGGTAATACATTTTTGAAGCATAATTTTAAATGAATAATTTGTAGTAGGAGTAAGTTTCCATTTCAGCTGTTCTTACACATTAAGTGTGAAATAAATTTGGTTCTTGTTTTGAAAAGTAACAGAGGTTTGGGGACTTCTCCATTCTTTAGTCTTTGTGCATATTTTACATGTTTATACTTTCTTAGAGTTTGTGGTCACAATCTATGTGCTGAGAACTGTTATGGAAATATCCTCTGACTCTTTTTCTCTTCTTCTTTTGAAAATATTTGAATTATCACATATTTCATTGAAGCATTCATTAATTGCTTAACCCATTTCTGAATATATATGTGGGCATATATATGTATTTTTTCATATACATGTATTTCATATATATAGTATTTTGGGGGGGGGGGGAGAAAGAGTCTCACTTTGTCACCCAGGCTAAAGTGCTGTGTCATCACAGCTCACAGTAACCTCAAACTGCTGGGCTCCAGTGATCCTCTTGCCTCAGCCTCCCAAGTAGCTGGGAGTATAGGCACCTGTCACAATGCCTGGCTAATTTTTCCTATATTTAGTAGAAATGTGGTCTCACCCTTGCTTAGGCTGATCTTGAACTCCTGAGCTCAAGCAATCCTCCCGCCTCAGCCTCCCAAGAGTAAGTACTAGGATTATAGGCATGAGCCACCACATCCAAGCCATTTCTGAATATTGTATGAAAAATGCAATGTTTGTTTCTAGAAACTTAGGTGTGTCTGAAATATTAGTGGAGTAAGGAATGATCAGATTACGTCAATATAGCTGTCCATATGAAGAGCTACGAATACGAGATAAAGTCTGTGTTTACTACTACTACGTCTTAGCAAAGTTCTTACATGAGGTCTTCAGAATGAAAGGTTAAACTAGAACAAATATATGTCATTAACAAAGCAGTCAATTCCCTTTATTTTTAAAATTTTATGTACACATATGAATGATCTGTATAATGTACATTCAATATAGAAACCTTTATATATTTGATAATGTATAGAACATTTCACAATTACACTAATCTCTTACATAACATCTTGACATCCATTTTTAATTTTTTTTTTGCACAAACTCCTTTTCATTCAATTTGGTAAAGCCAGTTATATATACTGGTGTGTACTGTGAGTTCTCAGAAAGTTAATGATTGAGGATACTAGTGAAGGTGTATAGGGACAAAACCTAATAGTGTTTGATGGTGGAAAGATGATGGCCAGGTAAACTTGATGCAGGAGAGGGAAATACCTTTATCTGGGGAGAAGTGACTTAGCCCAATTTCTGTGGACTGTAGCTCAACCCCACAGTCACACTAATTAAAAAAAAATTACAAAAACTAGAAAGAAAGTTTTGTCTTTTTGATTCACAGTCTTGTAAACAGATATAAAGGAACAAAATGTGCTTACATACATCAAGGAAAAAAAATTCTTATGTACCCACTTAGGTATATCCACAGAGTGCTTTCTTATAACGTGATACAATTAGAATTGCTGTCTTTTTTCCTAAATAAAAATATATTTATAGAAAAAGGAATAACACTGTCATGAAACCAGGAGAAAGGCAGTAAGAGTTTGCTTCAACGTATCAGCTGGAGGAATGTGGACTCGGCACTGGCCTTTCAGTGTTTATTGTCTCTCATAAGTATTTCAAGTCTGATAGCCAAGGTCGCCTGCCTCATGGTCCACGGGAGGCGGCAGGTTAGACATGACTGTTGTGGATGTACCCGCGGTAAGGTAGCCAGCAACTCCAGGTCCTGCAAGAAATAAAGGAAAACATACACCTTCTAGAGAGCAAAGTCAGATGAAAATACTCACCTTTATAAAAAGGTCAGACCCTGGTTAGGTACCCCATCACAAGAAATTAATAATCTATTAGAATTATCTAAAATATACAACTATACTTTAATAGCTACATAGTTCCATATTCATGATAAATTGTTTCAAATGCTTTACAATAACACTGGTATGGAAATACGAAAAAAATGTTCTTTCTCATATCTGGGACATTCAATCTTTCGAAAAATCCTGGGCACTGAAAGAGCTATGTTAAATGGAAAAAATATGAACAAAAGAGAAAAACTTCTACCCTCAGCCCATCCAAAAGTCATATGGGATGAAATGCTCAACACAAACACATCTGTCAACATTCAAGTTAACCTACTTTCATTTGGTGCAAAGAAATGCTATTATAACAAGTAACACCAAATGTACAGGGCCATACTGAGTTCTCTGTGAAAGAAAAGGAAATTCATCTGTCACAGGTCAAAACAAGAATGCTAGGAGAAAAGGTATTGATATTCTAGTTTTATACGTCTTCTTTGATTCTAACAATCTCTACCGTATGAAAATGCTGTATATGCCAGCATTTATCAAGATGCATCCCTGTGAGCATATTAATGGCTTTAGCCCTTTAGATGTTTATTTTAAACATTGTACAGACATTGAAATACATCTTAGAAGCACTGCACAAACTGTAACAAGTACTTGTAAGAGACACTGTATAGTAATACTGCATAGTGAGCAATACTTTTAGCCGGAATTATAGGAAACAAGGCAAAGGACCAAGGAACATTGAAGGGTTAGGACAAAAAAGGCAGTGGGAGCGGCATGCATTTAGCAAAACATTTCTCTACCTGCTTCAGAGAGCTACACAGAAGTTAGCAAGCTGCCTGGCAGAGTGGGTCTAAAGCCCGCTCCTGAGGTGAAGGGGGCTGCTGCCAGTTAGAAGGGAAGGAGAGACACCTGAGGGGAAAAAAGAAATATAAGCAGCAAGGGAAGTTGTGAGGAAGTGCAAATAGCCGAGTAGTTTGATGGAGGCTAAGGCATAATAGGGACTGATGTAGGACAAAGGGCTACAATTGGGGTTCACCTTGTGTTCCACCTTACAAGCATTTGTACTGTGGATTTGAAATGGCTTTACAGTCACTGCATGTGGTTACATGGCCAGAGGTGACAGCCTGTGTGAGCTGTAACCAAAGCCGAGCAGAGTGCCCTGGCACTTGGAACTTCATCCTTAAGAAAATCTTGTACTTACAAAACTTACACAAAGGGTTTTCCCTTTTTAAGATATTGCTGGAGCCTGCACCTATCGACTCCTGCCTTCAGCTCATCAGGATGCTATGGCTTCCACAGACTGCTCAAGAAAAAAAGGTCACCAGGTCAAAGAACCCCTCTGCCATTAGCTCAGAACTACAGCACCACAGTCATCACTTTTCACCAACTGTCATTATCTGAACTTCAGGCAATGGCAAGATCACTACAAATCTATCAAATGGGTCTCACGAAAGCTATAACCCTTAAGAGTGAAACCTTAAACACTCCAGATTGGTACGGTTCCCAGGCAATTCTGATTGTGGGCTTCATGTGGTTTCCACCAAAATAGTAGGTTATGAGATCAAACCATGAATGGTACATATAAGAAGTAAACTAATGGTGCACTTCTAAAACCGTGTGCTGAGGCACCCTGACGCAAATTCCCAGGGGCACTGCTGATATTTAAAACTTGAAACACAGCCACATCTGCAGACTATCACATAAACAACTACTTTCAAGTTGTCTAAACATGCCCACTTCATAACCTACATGAATTAGGTAATTCTTTTGGCCTAGAGAAGAATAAAAAACATTATTGGGACATCAAGGGCATTGTAAACTGAGAAAATCTGAGAACCTCTGGGCTAAAATTTAAATTGTGAAATGATGGACCTAGAAGGAAGAAACCAGGTTCTAGTGCAGCCATCTGCCTCTTTAAGAAAGGCAAATCAAAATCAATTCCTGGGTATTGCTGCAAATGAAGTCTGAGATGCTTTCCCACAGCCCCTTCCTTCTCCATGAGGATGTGTCCAGTTTCTTGGGGCCAAAAGGTGCTCTCCAAAGAAAGGTGGAAAGGAAGAGTAGCAGCTACCAGAATGGTGCAGATAGCAACATTGTGCAAGGCTGTCAGGCTTCAGAGAAATAAGATGGAAATTAACAGAATCCAACAAAATGGAACTGGCTAGAATGATGGAGTGTGTGTATGAAAAGTTCATCTCAATTCTAGCTCCTAAAAACATCTTTTGTCTTGGCCTCTGCAGCTCCTTTCACTAATGATTTTCTAGGGGATGAAATATGAGGATTTTCATTGCTGAAATTATTTTAACAGGGCCCTAACCTTGTTGGCGCTATGCTGTCTTAGAACTTAATAAATGCCTAAGTAATTGGTAATAAGCAACCACAATTTATCTACATCATAGGAAAAATTCCACTGAGGCACCTGTAAACAATATGCCAGACTATAGAACTTAGGGAACTAGGCAGTTTCATTTCAATTTATGAACACTGAGTAATCCTCCCTAGGACTTTTAATTTTTTACCCCAAATATTGGGCATGTGACTGAATGACAGTTTGCTCAGCACCCAGGGAGAAGAAAATAATAAATGTATTTTTGGTCATTTGAATCTTACTTTGAAGTAGTAATTAACTTTCCTTTATCTTCCCTATCTCATAAACAAAATCCACTTAACTTGTCAAACTCACCAAAAGATATCAGTTAGTAGAAAGGGTTGGTGATGTGTGTTCTCATTTGCAAACTGATTAAAGAAGAGCTGGATATAATCTGTATCTTCTGAAGATTGAAATAGCATGGGCAAATTTTTTTTTTTTTTTTTGAGAGAGTCTATGTCACCCTCGGTAGAGTGCCATGGTGTCACAGCTCACAGCAACCTCAAACTCTTCAGCTTAAGCAATTCTATTGCCTCAGCCTCCCCAATAGCTGGGACTACAGGCGCCCGCCACAATGTCCAGCATTTTTCTGTTGTAGTTGTCATTGTTGTTTTAGCAGGCCTGTGCCAGGTTCAAATCTGTCAGCCCCAGTGCCTGGTGTATGTGGTCAATGCCCTAACAACTGAGCTATGGCTTGCCAAGCCACATGGGCACATTTTAATTAAATAAAATTCCAATTCAATGTAGCACTGCACAAATCCTGGAGTTCCACAGAATGGCATTGTATCATTAGAAGTACTTGCCCCTTTTATTGAACACATGACACAATACATCAATGGAAAAGCTCAAACACACACACAAAAACATTTGACAACCCAGGCAATGAACACACATCAATTCTACTGGCAATCAACTTTAGAAGCTTTAGCTCTTCAAATAGAGTTAGTCCTTTTAAACAGGACAGATAGAAAAATCTTCTCAAGCAACTAACATCTTAACAAAACAACATCCCAGACTGATGATGTGCCAAGAAATGGACAATTCTGGGGCCAACATAGCTCACAGCTAGTCTAGACTGTCCTGCGTGGACATTGTCCGTGTGCTTCAGCAACAGTTTTTAGAAAGACTTACGTAACACCAGCCCCTCCCAAGCTGGGATTTACAGTATCTCCCCTTTGGCTGGGCTGTAGGGAACTTGCTGTACCTTGAGCCAGCAAGAGGATGAGAAGAAATTTATATACCCAGTTCCCTCCCCCACAACTCTCTTCCAACCCATACAGCTTCTTATATCTCACTGAGAAGTCACCTCAGGGATCCAAATAAAAGGCAAGGCTCATCTTTTTATTCCCTGGACTTTTTTCCCTATAGTTATCAGAAAGTCTGGATGAGGTTGAGGACCAAATGAAGTCTAGGTCTCTGAAGTAAAAACCCTATCTCCTCTATAATCTATCCAATGAATCTTTTGGTCTACGGTCCATCAGTAAGTCCACGATAACTTCATCAGTCAAGTCAATGAATGCTAAGTACAATAGGAGCAAAAAGAGAAAGGTGTTCCTGTAGAGAAGCTGACAACCTACACATTAACAGTCTTCAGGTCCAACTTTTAATTATGTTTACTCTTAGCTAAGAAAAAGAAGGCAGAGGTTTTCAATCGTACCATGCTTACATACAAAGTAATAAATATAATGCCATGAAAATGTAGCATAGGAATTTTCAGAAATAAGCTAAAGAGGTAAAACTTTCAGGATGCCTATGAGAACATACTTCTACTTAGATGCTAGAAGCTGTAGCCTTACCCCAAATTTGAAAGAGAGATAAGGGACAGACTAAGACCACACTCTAGGTATTTTTCTCTATAGAATCAGGGGTAGCAGGTGGAAAAGTTCTGAGTATACACATACACATGACTATCAGCCAAAGCACTACATATTTCTAAATCTTAGGGCTCTGCTCCAAATTTAGAAGTGGATTAATATTAAAGTGGTCCTAGTGAAGAAAACAACAATATTGCAACCAAGTAAAACTTTCTTCAAAGTCCCTACTTTTGAACAGTGAAGAATGAGTCTTCATGATTTTATAAACTTCTACACTAGAAGTGTAGAAATCAGGATTAAAACAATTACACTGATATAAGAAACACTAGGTTTCTTTTCTTTTAATTTACCTACATTATCTCTGGCCAGAGGAGCATGTAGGGCTGACATTTTTTTCATACAATTTCAAGCAGACTGCAAGAACCACCAAATTAAGTTTAATTTCCCACTGAAAATTTTGATCCTGAACACTGTAGCACATATTCATCTCCAGCACATAAAGTAGCATGACTTTCTTCTTAAACAGAAACCAGTATAAAAATGACTATTCTAAGATTACCCTCCAATTAGTGAGCCAAATGGACAAATGTTCTGAGCTATGGACATGTATTCTTTTTTGAAACCTTAGCAGTAAAACATCCTCTCATTTACGATACACACACATTCTTCCAAAACCAAAAAACCCCCCAAATCCTAAATACTTAGCAAAACCACAGACAAATCACTAGAAACTCAGAAAACATTTTATATATACTTGGAGCATCAATGTTATTTTGACAGAAATAGAATGATGCTATTATGTTTCTGATCCTGAGCTTCTTGAGTATGTTCAGATAAACATTTTAATATAGATATGCTCCAAACAGAACCTATGGCACCATTTATTAATGGGGTCAAAACTGAGTAAACACAACAGCTCATGTGCTGTATTAAGGCCAAATCCAGAGGTCTCCTACATGCCACAGCCCCTCCAAGGTAGGTCAGCTATTAGCCCAGGAAAATACTCTGGTCACTATTTTAAGTCTAGTTCAGGGCAAAAGGCAGGCCCAAGTGGCTTCTCCCAGGTGTTTTTGGGTAACCAATTAGGTATGGCTTACCTGTGAGGTATCCTGCTGTTTGAGAGTCAGAAATGAACAAATCATGTTTCTGATCTTTGAAGGCACTCCAGACTGAAGAATGGCACAGGATTTCATTTACCTAGGCAAGTAAAGTGAGCTATTTGAGCATAAATAAATAAAGCACTGGATGCTGGAAGACTGAAATAAAGAGAAAAACTAGGTCCTAAAGCAACAAGGAAGGAGGTCAGTAAGTAAAGACCCAAATACGGAGGAAGAATTATCACTCATCAAACACTCTATACCAGGCACTGTGCCGGGAACATCTTATTACACCACACCTGAGTCTTCAAGTCAGTCTTCCCTCTAAAGCTGAACCTGCTATTATACTGACTTGTATGTAACGTGGAGGGGAAGATTCCTACACTGAGTATTTTCTCGTGACAGTAGCAGGAGGCGGATAGTGCAGCATAAGCTGATGAAGTTTCTGAGGAAGGGCTTGGGGAAAAGGTGTTGCAAAACCTAAAGCAGTCTTTCACATTATGGGTTGTGACCTGTTAAAACAGTGGTTCTCAACCTTCCTAACGCCGTGATGTATTTTCATTATACTAAAGGGGATGCGACCCACAGGTTGAGAACCGCTGTGTTAGAAGTTTATGAAATCAAGAGGGTTGTGAACGACATGCTTGAGGAAATAAAACAGATTAATACAGAAAGCATCACAGTATCACGTATACTGAAACACACACGAGTTTAATATGCATGTGGGAATGTGTACTGGACTAAGATGAAAAACGTATTTCTGTGTGACACAAAAAGACACTCAGGAAATAACAGAGTATCTTCTGTACATCAAGAAGATCAAATATTTACTGAGCACCTCTTCTATGCAAAGCACACTGAACACAAAGATGAGAAAGGCAGTTTCTATCTCTGAAGTGCTTACAGCCTAGCAGGGGAGATAATTTCATGATAAGCATTAAAGTGGAGATGTACATGGGACCACTGTGAGTCCACGGGAGGGCACATGCGCCCTGACCTTGGAAAGAAGCAATAGTTTGAGTGAGTAGTTGTGAAGGTGGTAGAGGAGTTCCTATCTGGAAAACTATCATACCTCCTTCTCTCCTCCTTTTGGAGTAAAAGGCAGGTGCCAGAGTTACTTTGTTCATTTCATTACCAAGAATCCTGAGGCAGGTCAAAGAGAAGACAACTGCCTATGGGTGGAACACAGGAGTGTTCCTGCTTGGCGTTTACAACACCTATTGGCAAAACTAAAGAAAAAAAGTTTTTAAGACATGCTAGTTAATGGGTACAGCAACACACAACCTACCTTTCTTTTTTAATATCATTCTGGACCATTTAAATAATACTGACAGAACAAAAATGTTTCTTTACTTCAAACATACAAATCCAGCAAATTCGCTAAAGGAAAGGTTCATATGAAATCAATTTAAGCCTATAAAAGAGCATTATTAGCTGGCAATGACCCTAATGTCCACCAATGGATGAATGGATAAACAGACCGTGGCATTTACATATAAGGAAGTATATTCAGGCATAAAAATGAAACATTAATACATGCTACAACAGGGATCAACCTTGAAAACACACTAAGTGACAGAAGCCAGATACAAAGGCTCACATGTAGTACGATTCCATTTATATGAATGTCCAGAACAGGTAACCCCAGGAACAGAAAATGATTGGTGGCTGCCAGGGAATGGGGTGAAAGGAGGAAATGGAAATAACTGCTTAATGGGTACAGACATATGAAAATATTTTAGAACTACAAAAGGTAGTATTTGTACATTATTAATGCACTAAATGCCAATTAATTGTTCATCATAAAATGGTTAATTTTATGTAATGCAAATTTCACCCTACCGTGTTTCCCCGAAAATTAGACATTGTCTTGTATTTTTATTTTTTCTCAAGAAGACACACTAGGGCTTATTTTCAGGGGATGTCTTCCTCTCTGTGCCGAAATTCATGGCATGGCTAGCATATTATCGGGGTAGGGCTTATATTTAACAAATGCATAGACATCCTGCTAGGGCTTATTTTTTGGGTAGGTCTTTTTTCAGGGAAACACAGTAATAAAAAGAAAAGGGCATTCAGTAGATGGGATTATATAGCAACACCAAATGAGGAACTCCTCAGAGGCAAAAACAAAAATAGAACCAAATAATAAAATTAAATTCCTGAACAGGACTGATGTTAGCATATGCATGTAGCTAAACCACATTAACACTTACCTAAGGCACAACAAAAGTCAGGAATAAATGGGGGGGGGGGAAGCCCACACTTTATAAGAACCAATAAAGGAGATTAAAACCAAAATGATTTTCTGTATCTTTTAAGATGGCACTGTAAGATGGGTAATGAATGTGGTCATCATTACCCACCACCAACTCCTGGAACTGAAAGTTAATAAGCATTAAATGCTGAATATTCTTCTGTGCTACAGGATTCCAGCATTTTTCTTTTGGAAATGTATAATATGCCATCACTATCCAGAAAAGGAACCTGACAACTCAGAATATGGTTTGTGCCTTTTCATCGGTTATGAGGCAGCTATGCAAGCCCATCCTTTGGCTTTGGATCTTCTCCAGCTGCGGCCAACAGACTCATATCTGTGAGCAGAACCTGGACACAGGTGCACAAGTCATCCATGGCCAAGACTTTGGCCTTGAGAATATAAAAATTGCCTCTGTGCAGACTCACCTGTTCTCCATACTGCAAGCTTCGAGTCATTGCCTTGAGAGCTTTAACAATTTGAGCTTTTGTGGCTGCTGGGCTGTCCAGAGTTTCAAGGCCAATGCCTTCAAGTAATTTTAAGAGGTATGGGACCAAATCTACTTTGAGGGCCTAGAAGGGATATTAAGCATATATCAACAGGCTGAGAAAATGTAAATCATCCACTGAAGAAACAATTTGACCCCTAGGAAAATACTGGGAAGAAGAGCAGCCTATTTGTATAGTATTTTAATGCCACACACAGATTTTTTTTTTTTGTATCTAATGATAATATTCTTATTTATTTAATGAAATTTTATTCTGTGCCATCAGCCAGAATAAATGCAAAATCTAAATGCTAAATATCAAACATACATATTTTTTGAGACAGAGTTTCACTATGTTGCCCTCAGTAGAGTGCTGTGAAATCACAGCTCACAGCAACCTCCAACTCTCAGGCTCAAGGGATTCTTTGGCCTCAGCCTCCCGAATAGCTGGGACTACAGGTGTCTGCTACAATGCCTGGCTATTTTTTGTTGCAGTTGTTGTTGTTTAGCAGGCCTGGGATGGGCTCGAACCTACCACCTTCAGTATATGTGGCTGGCGCCCTACTCACTGAGCTACGGGTGCCACCCTAAACATCAAATATTTTAACTAATTTTCCCAGTACTTATGAGCTAGGCACTTTTATTGTTACAGATGGAATAATCAATGCACGGGAGGTGAAGAAACATCTTTATAACTATAGAGCTGGGCAGTACTGAAATCTATATCTGGACCCAGGAAGTATACAGCTTGAGTTTTTAGCCACTACCCTGGGCTGTGTGTTCTAATGACACTACACTAAGAAGCAATAATATCTGAAGTGGCACAGTATTTTCTCATACTTTCTTTCCCTCCTTCCCTTTCTCTTGCTTCTTTTCTCCCTCTCTCCCCCCTCCCTCCCTCTCTCTCTTCTGAGTCAGAGTCTCCCTCCATTGCCTGGGTAGAGCGTAGACGGCATTATCACAGCTCACTACAATCTCAAACTCCTGGGGTCAAGTCACTGTCCTGCCTCAGCCTTCCAGTAACTTCAACTACAGGCAGGACATGGGCTAATCTTTTCTAGTTTTGGTAAAGACAGGGTCTCACTCTTACTCAGGCTGGTCTTGAACTTCTGACTTCAAGCGATCTTCCTACCTCAGCTTTACAGAGTGGTAGTGTGAGCCACCGTGCCTAGTCTATTTTCTCAAAACATCAATCTTTGTAGTCATTATACATTTCATATCAGGCTAATAAAAGTTAAATAATAATCTGGTATCTTACAATTTTCACTGTCCATTCTGAAACTCAAAGGGAAGCAGCAGAAGTAACTGACACTTAGCGCACATCTCTTTTCAGGTACTGTTCTTGTAACTACCCCATGAAGTTACAGATGAGGAATCTGAGGACTGTATGGTTACATATAGCTGAGGCCACATAGTCATCTAGTGGTAGTTCTAACTCAAGTTCTTTCCTAGACAATAAACTCCCCAAACCAACCATAAATTTGAACCTCAGGGCATCCAATTATCTCCCTGAGAGATACCAGTACCTCTCCCTGCCTAAATAAGAAGTTAGAAGGTAAAGTTGGAGGGTAGGGGGAGATATGCAGCAAGAAAAGTCTGGGAGAATAGGAAGTCCAGATAAAAAGGTATAGGGCCTTGTACTCAGGCTTAAGATGTCAGACATCACTGCCACCTGGCAGGGAAACCACAGAGGGTTTTTAAGATGACAAATGACCCAGTTATATTTCAGAGCTATTATTTAATTACTTTTTTTTATTTTATATATTTATGGGATACAAAGTGATGTTATAATATATGTATAAAATGTGGAATGATTAACTTAAACTAATTAGCATAGCCATTACCTCGAATACTTACTTTGGTGAGAACATCTGAAATTTTCTCTTAGGAACCTGACATATATAATATACTAACTATAGTCACCATGCTGTACAGTAGAGTTCAAAAAATTATCTGGGCATAGTGGTTCATGCCTATAATCCTACAACTTTGGAAGGCTCCAATGGGAGAACTGCTTGAAGTCAGGAATTTGAGACTAGTCTGGGCAAGAGCAAAACCCGCTCTCCACAAAAGATGGAAAAAATTAGCTGGGTAGGGTGACATGCACCTGTAGTCATGGTGCATGACTACTCAGGAAGCTGGCTTGAGCTCAGGAGTTTGAGGTTGTAGTGAGCTATGATGATACCACTGCACTCTAGCTTGGATAACCAAGTAAGACCCTTTCCCAATAAAACAACACTTACTACTCTCAAAAGAAACTTTGTACCTTGACCAGTATCTTTCCCCTTTCCCCAGCTCTCTGCAGCCTCTGGTAACTACCATTCTACTCCCTGTTTCTATGAATTCAATTGTTCTAGATCTCATTTATAAGTAACCATTTGGTGTGCATTCTTAGATGAACTTTTGTGAGATTTTAAAGTTTATTGCATGTTTTTTATTCTTTCATGATCTGTCTACTCTGTCAATATCCACAAAACCCTATTTTCTTTTTTTTTTTTTTAAGACAGAGTCTCATTATGTTGCCCTTGGTAGAGTGCCGTGGTGTCACAGCTCACAGCAACCTCAATCTCTTGGGCTTAATTCTCTTGCCTCAACCTCCCAAGTAGCTAGGACTACAGGACAGGCACCCACAACACCGATATTTTTTGGTTGCAGTTGTCACTGTTGTTTAGCTGGCCTGGGCCAGGTTCGAACCCACCAACCCAGTGGCTGGCGCTATAACCACTGTGCTACGGGCACTGAGCCACAAAGCCCTATTTTCATTAAGTAAATAGTCTCTTTGAAAGGGGCAATACAAATCTTGACATGTTTCTTAAATATGACTTTAGAAAATGAGTGAATAAACAGAATGAATCATTCCAAAGAGAATAAACCAAATTTTACAAGGTAAGTTAAGAATAAATGCTCAGGCTTGGCACTTGTGGCTCAAGTGGCTAAGGCACCAGCCACATACACCTAAGGTGATGGGTTCGAATCCAGCCCGGGCCCTCCAAACAACACTGATGGCTGCAACCAAAAAATAGCCAGGCATTGTGGCAGGCGTCTGTGGTCCCAGCTACTTGGGAGGCAGAGGCAGGAGACTTGCTTGAGCCCAGGAGTTGGAGGTTGCTGTGAGCTGTGATGCCACGGCACTCTACCCAAGGGGACAGCTTGAGGCTCTGTCTCAAAAAAAAAAAAAAGAATAAATACTCAGTAGGATAGCCACAATTTAAAATTGAAGCATCACAAAAGTACTCTAAAGTTGGTAAGACTTTTGGTAGCTGACCTCACTTTTCCCTGTGTGTACATATATACATGTGGCAAGTGTGTGTATATACATATATAAAAAAAATAAAATTGTATATGTACGAACTTTCAAATTACCTCTCAACTGCCCTAAAAGTCAGGGAAACCAAATCAGTATTAAAATAAGTGAAAATCTATTTGTTTAGTATGTTTGCTTTCCTAAAATAATGCTAAACTAGAAAGTCACTTACTTGTGCCACTAATTCACTCTGCTCCTTCTGAAACATTCGATTAATTGCTTCACAGGCTAGACCAACAGTATCTGCTCGCTTTTTCATTCCATTCATCAGTGGGCCAATGGTCTCTAAAGATGCCATGGCTCGAACACACAGCTAAGAGCCCAAAAAGAAAAGATTACTTGTAGAGTAGCAACCTTTTATACAGCACAATAAGTAACAAAATAAGTAAAACAACCCCCTCAAACCTACATTCAGTTCAAGTTTAATAATAAACTGAATTAAATTCAGTCACACTAATTGTAACATCTAAACTACTTTAAAGCCATTTGATTCATGTGCAAAAAGGCACATAGTAAAAGGGGATTTACATTGCAGCGTCCATTAGTCAAAAAGAGGAGAATAGATAGATATGGTTTGGAAGTGGAAGCTACTGAATGGATTCCTCATACCTCGTTTTCAGACAGGGCGTGGATGACACGAATGGCACTCTTCGGAATGGCGTTGTTCCTGTGATTCATCGCCTGGATAACTTTAGGAAGATGGCCCAATGGTGGGACTTGATCTGCCAGTTGAGGCTGAGCATTGAAGAGGCACACTGTTGCTGTTGTCAGAGTTTCCAGAGTTTCCCCCTAGAGGGTATAAAACAATGAAAGCAAACTATAAAATAATGTTATAGTGCTAAATATCCTTAGCAATGTATCTTGATATTCACACTAGGATTCAAAAGTTCTAACTGCTGATACTTGAAAACTAATCCACCAAGAGAACTTCCCATTTCCTTTGTCAAAACCCATTTCCTTTGTCAAAAGGCACAAATCCAAAGAACTTTAAAAATGTGCTGCTACCTTTTCTTTCCTATCCACATAAAAATTATGTCTACATTACAGTGTAATGTATTAAGTGTGTGATAGCACTGTCTTTAAAAATGTATATACCTTAATTAAAAAAAAATACTTTATTGGGCCGGGTACCGTGGCTCGTACCTGTAATCCTAGCACTCTGGGAGGCTGAGGAGGGTGGACTACTTGAGCTCAGGAGTTTATGACCAGCCTGAGCCAAGAGTAAGATCCTGTCTCTACTAAAAATAGAAAAACTAGACAGGTGTAGTGATAGGCACCTGTAGTGCCAGCTGTTCAGGAGGCAGAGGTAAGAGGACTGCTTAAGCCCAAGAGTTTGGGGTTACTATGAGCTTTAATGCCACAGAACTCTACCCAGCGAGAGAGAGAGACTCTGTCTTAAGCAACAACAACAAAAATACTGCCAATATTGCTAACAATCATCTCAGCCTTCTTAATCTTTTTGCTGGTTGAGGTCTTGCCTAAAAAGAATGTGCAAAAAATTGCTTAATCTATGCAGTCTTTCACTAGGCCAAATATATCTCACTTTTATTGCAGGTCTAAGAAATCACATCACAAAAGACACTACTAGAAAACTTACAGATAATGTCAGTGTCAGAACAATTGCAGAGGATGGAGAACTAGTAAAATGTTTTTCTCAGCTCTATTAAAAATCCTAATATTTAGCATGTCTGGCTGCCATAATGAATTTTCTATTGTGGAAAACAGATTACAGAGACCTATAGTTTATATTATTATGCACGCACATATATATCCATGACAAAATGCATCTTAGATGAACATGAAAACCGAGATGGGCCCCAAAAGAAAGGTGATGAAGGAGGAGACTGTTACGTGCTTTCCTTCTCTTTTTTGACTTTTGAAGGTTATATTTTCTAAGCAAATTAAGTATGTAGCAAAAATCCTATTAAAGAGAAACATGACTACAGCAAGTGACACTGCTAACTATCATTAAAAAAATCTTTACTAAGTTAATGGTAGAAATTAATAATTTCTAAGCATTCAAAATGTGCCAGTCATTACACTAGGTATTCCACGCGTATTAACTTATTAAAACCTCAGCCTCGGGGCAGGTTCTGTGATTGTTCCATAAATGAGGCAGAGTCCTGAGAGATTAGTCCAGGTCGCAGAGCTTGTCAGTAGTAGAGCTAGGCCATGGTCCAGGACCATCTAATAGTACAGCTTGGGCTCATCTCCCTCTACTGCCAGCCTGTTTAATCCAACAATAATCACATACTCAACTATTTTCAAGCTAGAGGTTCAAGTAACAAAGTCTTATATCCTATCAGAATTTCTGACTTGCCAAAGCAGATGAAGGCTATCTTCTTACTCACTTCTGCTTCCCTGGTAACTCTGGATTTGAGCGTACAGTTCAGGCCTGTGGTTACTAATTGTCAATTTCTTTGACGAGGGTCATCCCTCCCACATATACAAAGCAGAGTGAAGAACACTCCTGAGCAAGACACACTTTCAGAGGAACACTGAACATCAGCTTTCTCCCTAAAATTGTATAATCATTGGAAATGGGGTGGCAAAAGCCTCTTTCAGAACTTAACTTTAACTGTCAGAAATAACATCCTCTCAATGTAGGTATCTCTAACTTTGGTTCATAAATAACCATTTTATGAAAAGTTTCACTTATGAACATGGCACAAAAAATATATAAAAAGATCGATAGACACATGTGAATTTAAATGTGGCTGCTACAGGGAAAGAGGTAACCAATTTTTAATGCATGGTCAATGAGAAGGAGGTATTAAGAGAAGCACCATCAGTCTAGTTAGCAAATTCTGGTTATTTTTGCTGATCAAGCTTACATGAGGATTGTTCTTTTCCAGGAGTTCTGTTAATTTTTCCAATAGTGCAGTAAGAAATTCTCTAGGCTTTCTTAGAACCCAAGCTGGTTGTGCAATAAAGATCCTCAAGAAGACTCCTCCAACAGCGAGCTCACCCTCTGCTTCTCCAAACACCACAGCAAAATCTTCAGGCAACTTTAAATAGAGAAAGAACAAAAGTCAAGACACTTAACAATCATTAGTTCTACACAAAGCTAGAAATGCAAACCCTATGAAGGAAATGTCCAGAAAATTAACCATATATGTATCATTAATGTAAACAAACTAAGAGTTTTATTTTCTCTCAATGCACTTCATTAAGGCTGCTTTTATTAGTTACTACTTACTTCAAAAGCAAGTATTTCTATTTTTAGGTTTGAAATCTTATTTTCTAAGAGTTTTAAGCCCATTAAAACGTAACTGTTTTGGGGTGGTGCCTGTGGCTCAATGGTAGGGCGCCAGCCCCATATACCGAGGGTGGTGGGTTCAAACCCAGCCCCGGCCAAACTGCAACAAAAAAATATGTGGGTGTTCTGGTGGGTGCCTGTAGTCCCAGCTGCTCGGGGGGCTGAGGCGAGAGAATCACCTAAGTAGGAGGTTGTTGTGAACTATGACGCCATAGCACTCTGTTGAGGGAAATAAAGTAAGACTCTGTCTCTATATAAAAACAAAATAAAAACACAAAACACACACAAAAAAATCTAAGTGTTTTAATGACAAAGTAGCTATAGGTTGGGAATAAACTAGCTTAGTATGAGCAAAAATAAAATAGAATAAAATGTAATATAAAAGTGTATTTTACCTTCCAGTTTACATCAGGGTTGTCCCGCTGATTTTTAAAGTGCCTTGGGGAGGAAAAAAGGTGGGGTGAGATACCAAAGTTCAGTTACAAAAAACACTTTAACCTTAAGTCTTAGAGAAGTCAAAGGTAGACTGGGGAATGTTTGCCCTTCCCAGTTACTTTATTTGAAGGTTATATGTTACTACCTTTGTCTTTACTTACTCTAGCATCATTTCTCTAACTGTTGTGGACACTTTGTCTCTGGAATTATCATTCCAAATTAACTCAGGATTTTCATGTGTCCCTTCAAAGATATGTACAGCAGCTTCAGGGTTGTCTCTCATAGCATCCATGAAAACACTAGGTAGAAATTTCATTAATGTAATTCGAACCTATAGGAGGAAGTTTGAGAAAAAAGAAAAACACCTATTGGAAACATCTCGGTATTTGGTTTATTTCACATATGGTTTATTTGATTTATTTTTCCTTTCCATGTCAAATTCTGTGTTCAATTTTTCCCTCAACTTAAAATTAGCAAAGAATGTGAATAGGTATTTCTCTTAAAAAGTTGTACAAATGGCCAAAAGCACATGAAAAGGTATTCAACATAAACAGCCACCAGGAAATTTAAATATCACTTTATACCTAGTAGGATGATTGTAATCAAACAAGACATAACAAGTGTTAGAGAAGATGAGGAGAAACTAGACCCCTCATATAATGTTGGTGGGCAAAATAATAGCAGCCAATTAAGAAAACAGTATGAATTCCTCAAAAGGGTAAACACAGTATTACCATATGACCCAGAAATTCTACTCCGAATAAAATAAAAACCACATAGCCACATAAAATTTGCAGATAAAAGTTCAAAGTATTACTCAGAATAGTAAAAAAGTAGAAACAACCTATGTGTCCATCAAAATGTGGAGTATTTGGCAATAAAAATGAAGTACTAACATTTGCTACAACATAGATAAACCTTGAAAATATGCTCCAATCATAAAAGAGCACAAACTGTGATTCCACTTATCGAAATGCCCAGGGTAGGCAGATCTATAGAGACAGAAAGTAGATTTGCTAGGAGGAGGAGTGAACGAAGAGTGGGTGCTAGGGAGAATAGTGTTTCTTTTGGGGCTGATGAAAATGTCTAAAATTGATTATGGCTGTCCAATCTGTGAATACAAACCATCGCACACTTGAGAAGAATGAATTATATGGTATGTCAATGATACCTCAATTACGCTGTTACAAAAAAGGAAAAAAAGTTTACTGATCCCAGCTTTAGAATCTTTTGCTACAAAACATTCACTTAAGAAGCTGACACTTCAGGCAGCACCTATGGCTCAAAGGAGTAGGGCGCTGGCCCCTTATGCTGAAGGTGGCGGGTTCAAACCCAGCCCCGGCCAAAAAAAACTGCAGAAAAACCAAAACAAAACAAAAAACAAACAAACAAAAAAACCATTAAAAGGGGTGGCGCCTGTGGCTCAAAGTGGTAGGGCACCAGCCCCATATACTGGAGGTGGTGGGTTCAAGCCCAGCCCCAGCCAAAAACTGCAAAAAAAAAAAAAAAAAAAAAAAAGTTATAAAAAAGAAGCTGACACTTCTATTTTTCCTACACAGAAAATTTAAGTATAAAAAACATTCACTTTGATGAAATTTGTCCTTCATGTATTTCAAAAGTCAGAAACATTACCAACAGCTCAAACTCAATTCCAGTAAATAGTCAAACATCTAAACCATTATTTGAAACACCTAGTATTAGTTATATGCTACCCAACTCTAGCTTTAAGAAAATTTCAATATTAGCTGGGCACGGGGGCAGGTGGGGGGAGGCTCATGCCTGTAATTCTAGCACTTTGATAGACGGAGACAGGTAAACTGCTTGAGCTCAGGAGTTTGAGACCAGCCTGAGCAAGAGTGAGGCCTTGTCTCTACTAAAAATAGAAAGACTAGCCAGGTGTTGTGGCAGGCGCCTGTAATCTCAGCTACTTGGGAAGCTGAGGCAAGAGGATTGCTTAAGCCTAAGAGATTGAGGTTGCTGTGAGCTAACATGCCACGACACTCTACCCAGGGCAACAAAGTGAGACTCTGATCTCAAAAAAAAAAAAAAAAAAGAAAGAAAAAAAGAAAATTTTAATACTGAGTATCAATATTCTTTTATGGACACTTCTATAGGCATCCAAATATAAGCTCCCTAATCTTATCAGTGCTGATGAAGACAGATTGCTACTTTATTCCTGAAGTTTGTTTCAGTTCTCTCTTCAAGGGATTTTATCACTATTATCCAATACTCTCTTGAACTTCTCAATTCCAGTGCAGGCTTCCCCAACTACAGTTTTCTGAAACAGTAACACATAGCAACAATTTCAGGTATGTCAACCTTCCAACTTTCACATCGAATCATTTCCTGTTTCTCACCATCTCTGAGATTTTGCCAAACTTCATGACATCAATATTAAAGTGATAGAGCTATACTAATTAATTTTCTGCCACAAATGTATTTTGTTCTCACCTTTGGACCTATTAGTTTATCTGCTGTCATTTTAGCAAAAAGTTCTGCTGTTTGAGCTCGAACCTGTGGATGTGTTGAGTTGCAGAACATATCTAATAAATAAATCAAAGCTCCTAGGAAGGAAAAAAATAATTAGTGCTCACACAAATAATTTGACTTTTCTAATCAGAGTTCATTTTCAAGCTTATATTTCAACTCAGTAGAGTCTGGTTTCTAAAAACCATAAGCCTTCGAAAGTACTCTTCTGGTTTATAAGACGACACAAAGCAGCTCAAAATAAGCATCATACTAAACATGACAGGATGAGAAAACACTCTATACCTTACCCTTTGCCATTGCTTCCTTGATTATCTTTGTACTTGATGTCAAAGCATAAAGAGTTTCCAGAACAAGCTGACGACCTACATAACGAAAGACATTTCGAGGAATGCATCATCAGGTTAGCTTACATTTACTGTCATCAACTTTGTGCCACTCACTCAACTAGATGTTCTCTACTGGGTATCATAATTAATTAATCTTCACACCAACCAGCAAGATAGGTATTACCATGGCCATATTATGGTTGAAGAAGCTGAAACCCAGTTTAACCAGCTAGGGTTTCACAGCTAATGAGTTGTATAGTTGGGTTTTGTATCCAGGTCTGTTAATTCCAAAGATCACATTTAACTACTATGTATACTGTCTCCTTACCTCACTGTTCACTGCACACTCAAAATCTCACTTCTCAGAACCCAGAGGACACTCTCATCAGGCATCTGAGATTTTTACCTGATGTTACTGTCTTAGGGAAACATACAGGAAGTAACAGTTCTAAGATAGTGTGCTACTCTAAGACATAAGCAGCCTTCTGGACACAGCTGGTATCCTCTCATGGAGTAACTGCCATATTACATGCAACTACACTCAATTGTTGGACTTTACTCTAATTTTAGAGTCAAAGGGAATGACAGATGATAGCCAAAGGACAAAGTCGGCAAAGAAGGTAGAGGCTATACAGTAATAGGCTGAGACTAAAACAACAATGAAGTCTTGGTATAATAAAAATAATCTGCAAATAATCTTTCCAAGTTGCCATTTTAAAGAACTATTTCAAGCATGTCATCTATTCAAGAAAAAAAAAATTGTCAATGAAAATTCAACTCCATTTGATTCACTGAACATAAAGAAATGCCAAGCATGTGCAAGGCATTGGGATACGTAGTATAAGATAAAGAAGACGGGTTCCTATTCTCAAGAAGGTGGATAGAAGAGTAACATAATCCTCAAGGGGCTGGCGAAGCTCAGTGAGCAATGCACCCTGATGGCCAGTAGTAAGACTGGAGATATGTTGCAATTGCCTAAAAAATTCAATAATCTCACATTTGAAAAGCAATCTCAAGGTTGGTTTAGCCCAACTACAAACCAATACACTACAAAACCACTCAGTTTGAGGAGACTGTATTAGGACAGGTTATGTTCAAAAAATAAAGTTGTGCATTTTTTAATCACATTGGTGGTTAAGAGTCTCTGTTAGTGTCAGATTGGTGAAAGACAGAGGATTGAGTGCTAAATTGAATACAAGGTAATCTGAAGTACTTTTCCTATCATTCGTTACCAATTATATTATTTTCTCTATAAACCATTATGATATTAGTTAATTCTTAACTACTTATGTGTGGTTTACATTCAACAAACTGAAGATCCTGGGTCTTTGCTTTTGGATGTCTTTCACCCCCAACTTTTGATATAGGAAACACAAGATAACTTTATCAATTTATGTAAAACATAATTAGGAAGACAAATTCTAGTGTAAATATTCTAAAACTAAACGCAGATAATATTTGTCTGAGGTTTTATATCAGCTATGTAATAGCTCCCTTCTACAGGTTGGCCATGCCGTGGTTTCCAAAATTCTGTTTGTGTATATACGTACTTGATGGCAAAGAATGCAGAAGAGCCAACAAATTGGACAAAACCATTGACTCAGCAATGTTGTTCACACAATCTTGATTAGATGTCACTATATTCACAACCTGAAAATTAATCAACAGGATAGTTAGAGAAATAATTGTGGACATAAATTAAGTCACACAGACTTTACAAAAGTGAGAAAATGTTTGGCAGACCAAATATTGCATTTTTAGAGAACAGTTTAATTTTAAAAGATTGGCTTTATTACTTTGATCTTCTGAGACATAATACACCTTGAGGTTCATAGGAAGCCTTAAATCTGATACCAATTCACACTCCAGAACTATATATGGTAGTGTTTTCTACTCACAGATTTGAGGTGGGGGTAGTTAAGAAGATAATGCTTTATCTCTGTCTCTCTACTGGCACTTTCTTTTGCTATCAGAAGAGAAAGTAAATGTCTTTAGTGCCCAGCACAGGAGACTGGGTCTTTTTTTTTTTTAAAGGAATAGGTATGTTTTTCTTTCAAAGAGGAAAGTTTAACTTATAAAATATAAGAATACATCTAAAAATGACCATAGAGTCAGCATCTTAGAGCAACGTATCTTAGATTTAATGTTTATTTTAGAAGTTACAAGCTACCTGAAGGAATCAAGTAGGGAAGCATAATCTTCAATTAAAAGAACATACTCATTAAGCTGTTTTTGTTTTTTATTTTTGTTTTGCTTTTTGAAGACAAATTCTTGTTCTCTTGCACTGGCTGGAGTGCAGTGGTGTCATCACAGTTCACAGCAACCTCAAACTCCTAGTCTCAAGCAATCCTCCTGCCTCATCCTCTGGAGTTGCTGGCACTATGGGCGTGTTTTTTTTGTATTTCTTTCTTTCTTTCTTTTTTTTTTTTTGTAGAGATGGGGGTCTTACTATGTTGCTCAGGCTGGTCTCAAAAAGCAATCCCCTAGCCTTAGCTTTTCAAAGTGCTGGGATTATAGGCATGAGCCACCATACCTAGCCGGATTTAACTTTCATTTTTCTATTAAAAACCTATTTTAAGCTGAACTATTAATATAATCTAAGAGCATATTATACAAATTATTCATAAACCACTCATACACCTGGTTACCAGAGGGTTGGATTTGGTGTACTTGCAATAAATCGTTGTAATGAGCGGAATCATCTCAAAAATGATCCCAGGAATTCACTCTGGGTTGTTCGGACAAAGAACTCCCTTTGATCAGGAATTTCCTGCTTCTCTCAGAGGGTAAACGCTGTGCCCAAATAGAATCCTAGGGATCTCACTGGCTCCATTATCCTGAGAAGGGGCCTCCACAGCTTCTCTTGGACCCTTAAGATTCACAGGTTCTAGACAGCTGGGATTCCTAGAGAACTATAAACAGCAGCACACCCAGGTGTCTGCCTATAACACTCACTGAGAGAACCCTCTCAGTGGGTTCAGAGAGGGTACAACCTCAAGGTATAGTATGTCTTTTGTACTGGTCCTAAATAACGAATGGGGGCGCTGGAGATAGGAAGGAGGAGAGTGCAGCAGAAGGGTCAGTCCTCAGGAATAATCCAAACCCATGATGCACAGCCAGGCAGAGTACCCTCAATATCTCTGTGAGAAGACTGAGAGATCAGAGAAGCCCTGCCTACTCTTCTTGCTGACCTGTGGATCCTAAGATTCCTTAATATGTTCTATTCCCTAACCCACATGTGACACTGTACACTGTATCCCAAGCCCTAATGCATGGCAATGGCAACAAAGGGAACCACCCTGAATGATACTATATTAATGTGTGCTCTTCAAATTGAGTATGTTAATTCAAATTTTAAAAACATATTAATTTGCCTTAATAGGCAACATTTTAAAAACTATATGCATACTTCCACTCAACTTTGGATAATGACTCATTAGGACTCAGTGGAAGAAAGAGAACATGCTTCAGTACAAAATACTTTTACCTCTAAAGCCAACTGCTGTACTTGACCAGCCCCATGGACTCGGAGAAGAGAAAATATCAACTTAAAGTGCCCAATGCATTCACTTTCAGAGCCTAGGGAATAAGAATAAAATGGTTATTTTTTATTTCCCAGATAGGTTTTAAACCACACACCTTTGGAAAACTGATATAAGTCTCTGATAACACTTTAAACATTTATGACATGAAGTAATTAAACTGTCTCTAAGCAGCAGTGTATCTTTTTTAAAAGGCAAAAATATATTAGTGTTTCCTAGGTTTGTTTTCATTCACTCTCACCCCATCCTCCAGGCTAAAAACAAGAACTTTTATCAAATAATTCAAAAAGAGCTTAAAAGTTAAAGTTTAAAGTAGTAAATTTTACTGTTTACTTCTAGATTTTAGATCTAATCCCCTCAACCAATTATATTTTGGGAGTATTCGACATCCTTTGACTTTTTCTTTTTTTCAGGTTAATATGAAAGTATAAACAGCTAGGTTACAATATTTGCATTTGTTAGGCAGAGTCTCTCTTGTAGTTGGGTCCTGTACCCAAAAGGTGTGCCATACACCCTTACATTGTGTCTAATAAGTGGAGTGCCCTCCTTCCTCTCCTTTCCCCCTCTCCCCAACTTGAATTGAATTTTTTCTCGTATGCTGGCATGTGTTAGATTGTCTACTGGCTTCATATTAGTATTGAGTACACTGAATTTGCTTTTCCATTCTTGTGATACTTTATTAAGAAGAATGTGTTTCAATTCCACCCAGGTTAATACAAAAGATGTAAAGTAACCATCTTTTTATGGCCGAATAATATTCCATGGTATACAAATACCACAGTTTGTTAATCCATTCCTGGGTTGATGGGCATTTAGGTTGTTTCCACATTTTGGCAATTGGAAACTGAGCTGTGAGAAACAATCTAGTGCAAATGTCCTTATGGTAAAAGGATTTTTTTCTTCTAGGTAGATACCTAGTAGTAATAGGACTGCAGGATCAAATGGTAGATCTAATTTGAGTTCTTTGAGGATTCTCTATACTTCTTTCCAAAGAGGCTGTATTAGTTTATAGTTCCACCAACAGTGTAGAAGTGTTCCCCCTCTCTCCACATCCATGTCAGTCAGCATCTGCAACTTTAAGACTTTGTGATGTGGGCTTTTGTCACTGGGGCTTAGGTGGTATTTCATGGTGGTTTTGATTTGCATTTCTGATGATTAGGGACGATGAACATTTTTTTCATGTTTGTTAGCCATTTGTCTGTCTTCCTTAGAGAAGGTTCTGTTTATGTCTCTTGTCCAGTTATAGATAGGATTGTTTGCTCTTTTCTTGTTAATTACTTTGAGTTCTCTGTACATTCTAGTTGTCAACTCTTTGTCAGATTCAGAACATGCAAATATCTTTTCCCATTCTCAAGGTTGTCTATTTGCTTTAATTGTTATGTCCTTAGCTGTGCAGAGACATCCTTTTGCTTTCATGATTGAGTTAAAACTCGACCACTTGAAGACTAATTACAAGTGGACTGATAAACACAAACAAAGGACTACTCCAGAAAATACTAAAAGGTAGTGGCATTTCCATTCCTACTTATGTCAAACCTTAACCCTACATAATTACTATAATTTTGTAAAGAACTCAAAAATATTAAACAGTAGGTTCTGTTTAGCATATACTGCCTTTCTTGCTGTAAGGTAGTAAAACATACAGTGTATTCGGTAATCTCTGAGGCTTCTTAAGATAACTAATACTCCTTCAACTGAAAGTCTGAAAATATTCTATAAATAAGTTGCTTTTAAATTCATTTTCAAATCACTTCTTTAATAGGTAAGAATTGTCATAAATACTTTAATGACATACACACCTTGCATCTAAATTTAAAAAATGCATGTGATTCTAATGCATTAACTTTATAAATGCTGTCAAAAGAAAATTTCTTTTGAAATTTTCACAAACAGTGTATGCTGTTGCTTACTATAAGTTCCAAATCAATAGCCTAGCTTGCTTTGCTATTTCTTTGTATCTATTACTAATAATGTCTTAGCTAAATCTAAATAATACAAAATAAAGTTTTCAAAAAAAAAATAGTTTAATAACACTATCTTTAATAACATCTCAAGTACACCATGTGAATAATTTTCCTAACATTTAATTACTGTTGATTTTATTTGAAAAAATTTTTGGCAATAATCAAAAAGTCAGAATTTGAATAATACTTTAAATATTTCCTGAAAAGAGCAAAAGAAGACCTAAAAGACAATGTTCAATGTTACTTAAAAAGACCTGGTGTAGTCAAGTAATTTAAATTGAGTTTATATTGTTTTAGGTTGTACATTCTATATTGCTTACCAAATCCAAATTTCCAAAGTCAGAATAGGAGGCAGCTTTTAGAATATCAATCAACCTTTTCCCTGGAGTCATAACCAGGTGTAATTTTCTCTGAGTTTCTCTGATAAAGATGAGAATTAGAATTTTTAGGGCTCTTTTGCTGGAAGAGTCTTTTTTTTTTTTTTTTTTTTTTGAGACAAAGCCTCAAGCTGTCCCCCTGGGTAGAATGCTGTGGCATCATAGCTCATAGCAACCTCCAACTCCTGGGTTCAAGCGAGTCTCCTGCCTCAGCCTCCCAAGTAGCTGGGACCACAGGTGCCCGCCACAACGGCTGGCTATTTTTTGGTGGAGCCGGGCTGGATTTGAACCCACCACCTTAGGTGTATATGGCTGGCACCTTAGCCACTTGAACCACAGGTGCTGAGCCTGCTGGAATGGTCTTACTGAGCCTGACCAAGGGTACAGTCACACACCTGGATTATGTTTTATGACATTTCTCAGAGCCTCCAAAGCCATTTCCACTCTTGGTAAGCGGTCTCCATGTTGCTCTGACTCCACTTTTGCAGCATGTGTGATGGCCATGAATGTGTGAAGGTACTGGGCCTGGGAGCCTATGTAATCCAAGAGACTTGCAGCAAATGCCTTTGGAACCTAAGTCAAGCAAACAAATATTAAAAAAAAACACACATGCCCTCAGATATAGCCTATCACAAAGACTCCCTAGAAAAAAGAAAATCTTCAAGCTATAAAAGTAAATCAACATGTTTTTAACACACATACATGAATACATCTATGTATTACAGGGGATGGGGAACAGGACACATTATTAAAAAGAGTTTTTCAACTTTCAGAGATCTATACATTCCTATCAGGACCATAGCAGGACCTCAGCTAGACCTGGGGTTATGGCTCCACTATCAGTATTTCCTGCTTTACCCTCCATCTTTATGTTACGAAATGGCTTTTTTCTTAAAAATCATGGACTAACCTCTGTTAACTTCAAACTTTTCTTTTGCAGCTTCCTCAGGTTGCACAGCCTTCACAGAATTGAAGAGATTTGGGGCCTTGCTCTGGAGAGAGTTTTGGCTTAAGAGAATGTTGAGACTGGTTTGTTTTCTATCTAGACTTGTGGTCCCCAATCCCCCAGCTGTTGACTGGTTACTGGTCAGTGGCCTGTTAGGAACCAGGGTGCCTAGCAGGAGGCGAGCGTGATGAGAGCGCAAGGAAGTAGAGCTTCATCTGTATTTACAACTCCTCCCCACCACTCGCTTCTCTGTCTGAGCTCCACCTCTGTCAGATCACCAGCAGCACTAGATTCTCACAGGCGTGTGGACCCTCGTTTCAACTGCACATGCAAGGCACTAGGTTGTGAGCTCCTTAGGACAACCAATGCCTGATGATCTGAGGTGGTGCTAAGGTGGTGATGCTAGTGCTAGGGAGTGGCCACAAATACAGATTACCATTAGAAATAAAATACACAATGAATGTCACACACTTGAATCATCTTGAAACCATACCCAACCCTGCCCATGGAAAAACTTGAGTTCCATATAATGGATCCTTGATGCCAAAAAAGGTTGGGGACTGCTGATCTAGACCACTGAAACTCTCCGTATCAGCAATAAGGCTGTTTTGCTTTCTTGTCATTTGTGTATTTACTGGAGTAGCACTTTTTAATTTCCTTCAAAAACTTTTCCTTTGCATTCATAACTTGGCTATTTGGCACAAGAGGCTTATCTTAGCTTTTACTTGTCTTCCTCATTGAGCTTAAAGTGAGAGACAGGAACTATTCCTTTCATTTGAAAAGAGAGGCCATTGCAGGATTATTAATTGGCCTAATTTTAATATTGTCTCAGGGAATAGGGAGGCCCAAGGAGAGGGAGGCAGACAGAGAAGGGAGGGGATGTCTAGTTAGTGGAGTCATCAGAACACACATGACATTTACACATTTATCAATTAACCTCATTGCCTTACACAGGTATAGTTTGTGGCACCCCCAAAACAATTAGAATAGTAACATCAAAGATCACTGATCACCATACAGACAATAACTGTAATGAAAAAGTTTGAAATATTCCAAGAATTACCACAATGTGACACAGAGACACCAAGTGAGCATTATAGTTGGAAAAAATGGAGACTGAGGGACTTGACACAGATGACACAAACTTTCAAACTTAAAAAACACAAACACAAAAAAGCACTATCTGAAGTGCAATAAAGCAAAATCCAATAACATGAAGTACAGGTATAAAGAATAAGAATAAACTAGCAGCTTTCAGTAATAAATAATCAAAGGTTTCAGACAAAATTAAAAGCAGATAACTTACCTCTAGTTGGAAAGTAGGGACTTCATTATACACCCTAACAAAAATCTCCCCTACAATAAGTTCTTTGGCATGATCACTGTATACAAATTCTGATCCATAAGTTTTGTCACAATCACCCTTTTAATAAAAAGAAAATGGACTGTTAGATATAAATTAGAATCATTAATGTCTGATTTGTAAATCTTTCCATGTTCAGTTTAGATAAATTACTCAGGACATCATACATTTTCTAAAAAAAAAAAAAAGTGTGATACACATCATATTACTGGGGAGAACTCTGATTTACTAGGAAAAGGGACTGGAGTAACAATTAAAATAAGACTTCTGTGTACAAAAACTGGTTAAAATAGAAGAAAGACATATATTAAGTTGTAACAACAACAAAAACTTAATGTATTATTTCATAAAATAGAATGCTGTTCCTAAGTGGGCTAAATATTTTGGCAAAGAACTACAGGCTTAACACCAAACATGAGAAATAAGAGGTTTCTGCTTTGGCAATACTAAACTGCATTTCCAGAAATTCTATCAGAATAAGTTACCCAAGAATTTTATAAGACAATAACATACTTTTTTAATCATATTTTCTTGTTGGGATTCAATAAATTCAAGTAGTTCTGCTCTTGTAGAATTGTTCCATATCAAATAGGGACTCTCAGTGTTGCTGTTAAGCATCTTCAAAATCTAGGAGATAGAAGATAACTGTTTTGTAACATTCAGTAAAAAAAATTAAAGTTATCATTTATTAAAAACATTTACTACATGCCAAGCACTGTAACAGCTGCCTTAAGTATAATGGATTTGAACAAAAAGTACCTAAGAAATTCTAAGTTTTTTTTGGCATTATTCACTCTGCAGCTCAAAAGAACCAAGGATATAAAAGATCAAATGATTTATATAACCAGTAAATGGTGAAACTGGGATTCAAATTTGAGCCTGGCTTTAACAGTCTTTGCATTTATTCTGCTATGTTGAAAAGTCAGTATTTTGTCTTCAAGTACTTCATGAACACCAGCAAATACAGGGTCTCAGTCCCTAAAGTTACCATACTTAGGAAAAATGGGAAATTATAGCTAAATGTACCTTTATTTACAACATATTCATCCTAAAATTTTACAAAGAGATGGCTAATATGTACAGAATCACATATGGCAACTGCAGGGACGAATTTTGGGACATGCTGTATAAGAATCACGCCATATTACCTTTATACACAAATAATAGGAAAACAAAATCTAAGTCTTTAGAACACATGCCCCTCAGAAAAGAAATAAAATTTACGAATTGGAAGTCAGTTTGGATTTTCTTGGCCCCACTTAAGATTCAAAGCTGCATAGCAGTTTTGCAGGCACACATTCATTATGATTGCTTAGCCATCCAGCATGCTTTCCCTGTTTAGTTCTCAGTTTTAAGTACAAACACAGACACCTCCTTAAATGTGTGAATAAAATCTTTTCAATTTTACATTTATAGAGCTCTGTGTTAAGAGGAAAGAGGAGGGCATCGCTTCTGTCTTATATAAAGCCATCTACATGTTTTCAAACGGTTAATGTGTCTAGTTAAATAAAACAACTAAAAAATATATGGTCAGGACAAATCATGAAACTTTAAAACTTGATTGTTTAAATGAACATTTTATTAAATCCAGATGAACATATGCCAAGATTTAATTTTTAAGCCTTTAAAATTTTTGGCATTAAAGTCTTGAGCCTTAAGCTCAAGCCTTTAATCCCAGCACTTTGGGAAGCAGAGGCTGAGATCAGGAGTTCAAGACTGGCCTTGGCAATATGGCAAGATCTCCTATCTATAAAATAAATAAAAAAAATTAGCTGGGTGTGGTGGCACTGGCCTACAGTCCCAGCTACCTGGGAGGCTGACGCAGGAGGATCACTTATGCCCAGGAATTAGAGGCTACAGTGAGCTATGACTGTGCTACTGCACTCTAGCTTGGCTAACAAAATAAAACCCTATTTTAGATTAACAAACAAACAAACAAAAGTTTAATTTTGAAATGATACCATCATATTGTGGAGGGAAGATAGCCTATAAAAGAAGTTAATTACCAAATTGTTGGTATTTTTGAAGCCACTCTTTTCAGTGAGAAGATTGTATTACACTGATGAACACAAAGTTCAGGAAAAGAACAAAGATAAAGAGTGGCCTCTCGAGCTCTCGTTTTACCAGGGGGAACTGAAATGCACGGCCTACACTGTGAACCACATAGTCAGACTTGATGAAAATAAACAAGTTGCCCATATTCTAAAAGTACCTTCAATATTGGGAACCTAGACATTTTTTCTTAAAAAATAATACATGATGATTAGAAAAAAAGAAAAATAGCCTATAATTCTACCATTCAGGAATAACTACAGTTAACATACTGGTATAGATCTAACAATTTATATTCACTTTTTTATACCAAAAATGAACCTAGTCTCTTAATTTCTTTTCTATTTTTTTTCTTCTTTTTTTGAGACAGAATCTCAGTCAGTTGCCCTGGGTAAACTGTCATTCATGGTGTCATACCTCACAGCAACCTCAAACTCTCAAGCAACCTCAAGCAATCTCCTTGCCTCAGCCTCCTGAGGAGTTGGGACTACAGGCACCTACCACAACATTCAGCTAGCTTTTCTGTTTTTAGCAGAGACTGGGTCTTGCTCTTGCTCAGGCTGATCTCAAATTCCTGAGCTCAGGCAATCCACTTACCTCGGCCTCCCAGTGTCCTCAGATTATAGTACGAGCCACTGTGCCTGGCCTAGTCACTTAATTTTTTATAAAATCTTTTACTACCCTTAAGCATTCTTTTACAAGTAAAGGGTATGTATTAATCTGCTTAATTAATAAATTTCTATAGTCTATCTAATTCTTTAATGCTATATTCTTAGATCTTTTTGTAATGATCACCACAAAAGAGGACAAAAAAAGGTTGGGAGATCCACCAAGTCATACTTATTTGTGCAATGCATCTAAGTATTTGTGCAGATGTGTATGTGCATGTATGTGTATGTCTGCATTTATACACTTACTTCCAGGATTTCTTTATCTTTTTCTTTTTTTGGAGACAGAGCCTCAAGCTGTCCCCCTGGGTAGAGTGCCATGGCATCACAGCTCACAGCAACCTCCAACTCCTGGGCTCAAGCAAGTCTCCTGCCTCAGCTTCCCAAGTAGCTGGGACCACAGGCACCCACCACAATGCCTGGCTATTTTTTGGTTGCAGCCGTCATTGTTGTTTGGCAGGCCCGGGCTGGATTCGAACCCGCCACCTTAGGTGTATGTGGCTGGCGCCTTAGCCGCTTGAGCCACAGGCGCCGAGCCTACTTCCAGATTTCAACTCTGGTTCTTTTTGGTTTTTTTTTGTTTTTTTGGCCGGGGTTGGGTTTGAACCTGCTACCTCTGGCATATGGGGCCAGCACCCTACCCTTTTGATCCATAGGCGCCGCCCCAGGATTTCAACTCTGAGTCTAAATAAGCAATAGCTTATCAGAAACAGCTAGAAACAGACTCTGGGTCTCTTCACTCCCAGTAGTCTTCCCAGTGTGAAAGACCATTCCAAGTTCACTCTCTTGACCTGTTCCTTTGGGACTAAAGATTGTAAAAATTATGGTGGACTCTACAATGTGAATATTTTCAATTTTTAGGTTTCCAGCAATCACTGTTGTGTTCCTTTCACTACTTAAAAGGATCTTGCACTAGTCATTACAACCCAGACAGACTACCTCTGAAGCACATACCTCAGTAACGCTAACCACAGCAAGTTTTCTAGCAACATAGGGTGTTAGCATGCCAGCTAAACTTTTCCTTATTGTTGGATTTTCTGGAGTTGCTGCTTCTTCTGGCAAATACCCTCCAAGACGACTTAGAGCATAAACGCTCAGTTTGGCGAGGCTGTTGGCTACTTCCTGGTATAAAAAATTAAGCCATTAATTTATATCTACTACCTTACACGAGTTAACACAATAACTTTGTAGAATCAAAATATGGAACATGTTTCAAGGACCAAAAGCCAATCCAAAAGGGCAACCAAAGAGTCTCCAAATTGATGTTAAAAAGCTGATATATCAGAATTTAATCATTTATAGGAAAGACCATCAAAATCTCTGTCCATCGATGTACTATATCTCATAAATAACTAGAAGCACAATAGGGGAAAGGTTGGGGTATAGGAAATAGAAAAACTAACTTGCTTGCTAGGGGCACACAGTGACAATCTGAGCAATGAATGAGAGTGAACAGGAGAGACAGAAAAGATATCCATATACCTGTAACAGTCAGACAAGTACTCAAGTGTTTTGGGGCGTTAGCCCCAACTGCCTGATATTATATTTACCTGTATTATGCAATCATAATTCTGCATCACAAAACTGAGTAAGAAAATATTATGTCCAGTATAAGCTATTGTAAATTCCTTTCTTCAAGCATAAGTGGTTTAGATGAAAAATGTGGGGGCTTAAAGAGCAACAAACTTAGTTAAAACAGTTTATCCCTGGAGGGCTCTGGATAGCTGAAGCCTTGCTTCACATTAACTTACCATCAAACTACGGTGTGGGCTCAAGTTCAATGTTAAGCAAGTTAGAATTACCTGCTGATTTGTTTCTTCACTTTTCTGAATGCCACTCTCTTCTAGTGTGTAGTCATAATTAAATAAAAAACCAAGCAGATGCCACAAAACTCCAGCCTGAAATAGATGTGTCTGTAGCCAGAAATCCACAGCAAAAGAACTGACACATTCCACCCCAAGAGCAGCCACCCGTGGAATACTCTGGGAGAATAGAAATAACAAAATAAAATTATAGTTAAAAAAAGCTTTTAAGAGAAATGGGTTATAAACGTATGTCAAGCTAACTAGTTTATTTTGCAAAATATTTACTTCTTTTTTATATACATATATATGTATGGAGATATCTTTATCTCCAATTCTGGTCTAAATCTGACTCCTACATTCTTTAAAGCCTAAAATAAAAAGTGCCCTTATCATGAGATACCAGAGTTACTATCTTTGAGACTACTATTGGAAGACTTGGGAATATAGCTTTCCCTGATTTATTGTATTTTTAAATTTTAAAAATAGTCAGTACCAAGTCATAAGCTACTTATTTTACTTAGCCACATCAATGATAGCTTTTGTGCAGGATTTTTTCAAAATGATTTCTCTATTTTTAATTTATCATTATTATTTTTGAGACAAGTCTCACTATGTCTCCCTTGATAGAGTACTGTGGTGTCACAGCTCACAGCAACCTCTACCTCTTGAGCTTAAGAGATTCTCTTGCCTCAGCCTTCCAAGTAGCTGGAACTACAGGTGCCCACCACAACGCCTGGCTATTTTTTGCCACAGCTGTCAATGTTAGCTGGCCTGGGTTCGACCCTGCTACCCTCGGTGTATGTGGCCGGCACCATAACCACTGTGCTATGGGTACTGAGCCTGATGTATTTCTTTATAACAGAGTTTGTATTTTTTTTTTTTTTTGAGACACGAGTCTCACTATATTGCCCTCAGCAGAGTGCCGTAGCATCACGGATCACAGCAACCTCAAACTCTTGGGCTTAAGCAATCCTCTTGCCTCAGCCTCCCAAGTAGCTGGGACTACAAGTGCCTGCTACAATGCCTAGCTATTTTTTTGTTCTAGTTGTCATTGTTGTTTAGCAGGCCTGGGCCGGGTTTGAACCCACCAGTCCAGATGTGTGACCGGTGCTCTAACCACTGTGCTACCGGCACCAAGCCAAGAGTTTGTATTCTTATCAAATATTCCTAAAACCATCAAGTAGATATAGTTGAGCTATAGATATTTCCATCAGATTTCTTCTAGATATCCTAGTTCCAGATCTGCACCTCAATCCTATTCAATACAACTCTCATTCTGCCCAGTTTTTTAAGAAATCTCTCCCTCCTTCCCAGTCACCTGCTGCATCTACCCACAGTCAACCTCCCTCAGTAGTTTTGTATTGGGAGGAAACCTTAAGTTCCCAGACTCTAACGCTTTCTCCCCAAGCACTGCCTGCATTCAGGTTTCACATGGCCTTTTGCCATTAGATTTATTTAGTACCTGCCTTTCTTCTAATGTTCTGATGGTACCTACTTCCCTTTAGGTATGTCATTCTAATCTTATTCTTTATGGGTCAGCCTAGAAACAAAGCATTTATAATAAGATTTTTGTGAAAAAATGCTTAAGAACCAAATAATTTACTTTCAAATATTTTTTGGAAAAGCACCTGATTATAAATTGGGAATGGCTATTTGTCAAGAAAGCTGTTTGCTATCCTGTATCAAGAAACCATTAAAAATTAACTTTACCTTGCCAAAATACAGCACTCGACACAGATCTTTGATGATGCTAGGTATTTCTGTAATCTTTTCTCTGCATTCTTCAAACTGAGCAGCCACACTATAGCATTTACTTATGTGTCCACACACCTGCAGACAACAAAATAAAGTAAAAAAATAGTTACATGTGCATACCTTACTCAAGACATAGTGGAAATCAAATCAGCAGAGTTGTGAATAATGCTTAATGGTATACATAATGCTCCAAAATTAGAATATTTTTACTGGATCACTAGTGTTTCTCATTAAGATTCCCTACAGATGAATGGACTGGTTGGCAAATCACAGCCACTATAGCCCAAGGGCCAAATCAACTACAGGACTGCTTTTGTACTGCTAGGGAATTAAGAATGGTTTTTATTAGTGCATTTATGGGGTATAATGTGCTATTTTATATATAATTTGGAATGTTTCATGTACACATTTACAATTTAATAAAAAAAGGGGGATACAATGTAGGGGTCTATGGCACACCTTTTGGGTACAGGAAACAATTACAAGGACCCTATTTAACAAATGCAAACATTATAACCTACTTGTTTGTGATTTCATATTAATCTGAAATAAAAAATAAAATATATGGTAATATAGTATATTATGTAAAATATGTAATTATGAATAAATGTATGATTTTTTTTTTTTTTTTTGCAGTTTTTGGCCAGGGCTGGGTTTGAATCTGCCACCTCTGTTATATGGGGCCAGTATCCTACTCCTTTGAGCCATAGGGTGCCGTCCATCTATGATTTTTTATATTTAAATTACATAAAGAATGGTTTTTATATTTCTAAAGGGTTGTTTAAAAAACACAGAAGAAAATGTAATAGATTGCATGAAACCTGAAAACCTCAAATATTTACTCTCTGACCTTTCATTTAAAAAATTTGCTGGCAGCTCCCATAGCTCAGTGAGTGGGGCGCCAGCCACATGCACCGAGGCTGGTGGGTTCCAGCCCAGGTTGGGCCTGCTGAACAGTGTAAAACCAAAAAATAGCCAGGCGTTATGGTGGGCGCCTGTGGTCCCAGCTGCTCGGGAAGCTGAGGCGGGAGAATTGCTTGAGCCCAGGAGTTTGAGGTTGCTGTGATGCCATAGCATTCTATGGTGGGTGACATAGGGATACTGTGCCTTAAAAAAAAAAAAAAATTTGCTGGCCTCTAGATTAAGGTATTTTTGTCCATCTTACTAACACGGCAGAATATCACAATTCTATTTATGTAATGTACTTCACAATGGGAGAATAAAATTCAAAAGCTAGCACCTGACAGTTCTATCATATATTCTAGATTTTGCTAGCATAAGTAAAAAGCCACACAGAAAGATAATGTTCTACAAAAATCAATAAATTCCTGATGACTTTCTATCAAATAATTCAATATTATAAATGTGACAAAATTAGGCCACTAATCATGGTAGGAGAGTGAGGTAGAAGATATGTGAAATAAAAATAGCAGATTGACAAATGTTTGGAAGCTAGGTGATGGAGATATAGGGTTCAGCCTATTATTCTCTACTGTAAGAAAAAAAAATAAGCCAATAGATAACAAGTACTGTAGTGCAGTAATACTTAAAAGTGTCACAGATCAACAGCATTAGTGTTACCTAGAAACTTGACAGAAAGGCATTTTCCTCAGGGCTCTATCCTAGGCACAAAGAATCAGAAACTCAGGGTAGGGAGGGAGCTTAGCAATCCATGTTTTAAGGAGTTGTTTTTTGAGACAGAGTCTCACTTACTAACCCTCTGTGCCGTGGCGTCACAGCTCACAGCAACTTCCAACTCCTTGGGCTTAGGCGATTCTCTTGTCTCAGCCCCCCAAGTAGCTGGGACTACAGGTGCCCACCACAATGTCCAGCTATTTTTTGTTGTTGCAGTTTGGCCAGGGCCGGGTTTGAACCCACCATCCTCGGTAAATGGGGCCAGCACCTTACCCACTGAGCCACAGGTGCCGCCCCTTAATGAGCTCTTTGGTTGATTCTCAAGTACATAAAGTCTGAACACCCCTAGTCTAGTGTAACTTTCTTGGAACCATGACTTTTAGTCTCACCTGTACTGACATGTCACTCGGTTTACTAGAACGATTCAAGACAGCCACACAGCGACTAAATGCCTCTTGTAACACCTAGCGACAAAGAAGGCAGCTATTAACTCTCCATTTTGACTTGAAGTCTAACAATCCTTTTCTAGTAGAAATAAAATATAAATAATCTTCTAATGTTACTTATTTGGTACACAAACGTTTGCTCAATTAACATTTGTTAAATAAGTAAACAAAAGACTCCCAAAAGTTTCTTTTTCAGTATTCCCAATAAGCTACTTTGTAAGTAGTATTACCTTTACCAATTTTGAACTGAGTACTCTGTGACTCACTTTATGAAATAAAGCTTCATTTCTACCTTTAATTTTGGAATGAGCATACAGAGAATATTATATAAACTGCTAGAATAAATTTAAACAAGAAACTGTATCATCTACATTTGTACTTGGTATATTCTCTATTGTCAGGGCATATAATGTGTCCAAACCAGCTTAACGATAGGCACAGAGGTTACTCCATATCACCTCTATTCCATTCTCCCTTCTGAGCTCTTCGGCATTGAGGGCCGAACAGTTAACAGTATGGAAAGCCAGCTCTGCCGCAGCAGGCAACAATGGTGATTCTTTTGAGAAAAGGAGGTCATCTGAAGTTTCCATTGTTATAGTCCTAATTAACATGGGGTATCCTGCATATTTATAAGGCTGTAAATCTGAAAAACACAAATGTTAGTGTTGAGAAAACAAGACTAAACAAAAACTGATCATGCCAAGGTTTTAATTTTGATACCATGTTCAAGTATGTTGCCTTAGAAAACATAAAGACATTTAACTTCTTAAAAGTCTTCTAATTTCAGTTTATAAAAAAATTAAAATTTTCATAGTAGAAAATCCCTTGGATTGTTCCTTTTAGCAAACTTGTTCAATTTCTCTAAAATGTTCCATTAGAAAATAATATTTTCTGCAAAACTAACTGCCCTTGGTGTATAACTGTTTTGATCCTTTGCAGAACATCTACTTCTATGTTGTCCATGTGATCTTTGCAACTTTTTGCCTAGTCACGGGCAGCAACATATAGCGAATGCACCAGAAATTAAATTAACACTCATAAGTACCTCTTTATAAAGAATAAAGATTCTGAGAAGACATTTTATTTAAACGAGTGAATATTTTAAATCAATCTTTCTATATAAGTACCTTTTTCTATTTTATCAGTTTTCTTAAAATAAACATTCAAAAATACTAAATAGAATTTATTACTAGAAATATAAAATAAAAATGTTAAATTATTAACTGTATTTAGCTAATTCATGTTTCAATAAGTATATTTAAAAATGAAAGTTAGCATATGCATGTGCCCAATTACTCTGTTCTTTTCTTCTTTTAAAACTAACCTATTAGGCAGAAATGTGCAAATTAATTGGCTGTTACTTTAAAAGTAACTCTGTAATTTCACTTGAAATCCACATAAAGCTTTTCACCTTTCAAGATAACCAAAAATTGGCCTTAAATTGAAACTCATTTCTTTTTTTTTTTAAACAGAGCCTTAAGCTGTTCCCCTGGGTAGAGTGCTGTGGCATCACAACTCACAGCAACCTCCAACTCCTGGGCTCAAGCTAGTCTCCTGCCTCTACCTCCCAAGTAGCTGGGACCACAGGTGCCTGCCACAACACCCGGCTATTTTTTGGTTGCAGCCATCATTGTTTGGGGGGCCCGGGCTGGATTCGAACCTGCCACCTTAGGTGTATGTGGCTGGCGCCTTAGCCATTTGAACCTCATTTCTAAACTGGCTTTTAAAAAAAGGTCCTCTGGAACTGATCCTAATTTTCCTAATATGACACATACATACAGGTATGTGATGAGAAAAAAGAGTAAATTAATTTTAAGTTCTATCAGATCAGGACCTCCACCCCAGAGCAAAACCAGATGACAAGCTCAGTAACAGATACGGTAAATATAGTTATCAACCATTAAAAAAGAACCAAGGGTTTTGAAAATGGTTTCTAAATTCATTCTGATTAGCAGAAAATATCTTTTTTTTTTTTTGGAGAGACAAAGAGTCTCACTTTATTGCCCTGGTAGAGTGCTGTGGTGTCACACAGCTCACAGCAACCTCCAACTCCTGGGCTTAGGCTATTCTCTTGCCTCAGCCTCCCGAGTAGCAGGGACTACGGGAGCCCACACAACGCCCAGCTATTTTTTTGTTGAAGTTTGGCCGGGGCTGGGTTTGAACCCACCACCCTCAGTATATGGGGCTGGCGCCCTACCCACTGAGCAACAGGCACCGCCAGCAGAAAGTGCCATCTAACTAAAATGATTTACAATATGTTCTTTTCAATTCATCTGAAAAGTAAATCAACTAAATAATCACTGCTCTCTTAAATGATCCAATTGCTAAATCCCCAGGCTGTCCCCTCCAATAATTAAATTGCAACTTCATCTCTTATCTTTAATTATCCAACACTTCCCATGCTTATCTTAAATCCCCACTGTTCTGTCTTTTCTGTCAACATCATCCTGTAGCAAACTGATCTCCCGCTTTCTGTGATAAGCTGAGTTCAGTTCCCATGTCAACAGACATCTGCCAGATTGAACTCAACCCCTTGTTCCCGACAAAGTCTTAAATGTTTTCAATATACTCTTGGATTTTCTGGGTTGCTATTGTTAGGGCTATCAGAGATGGCTCTCCAAACATGTTAGACCATCTCATACCCTGAAATTACAACTAATATATCTACACCAGTGTTTTTCAAACTGTCCCACAGGACCAGAGGGTATTGATAAGTACAACGGAAACAGGAAGTGTGAAAAGACATATACGATCATTTGAAAAGTTTGTACTGCTTTTCAAAAACCTCAACATTCTGGTTTCAACCTTCAGAAGCTATTGGAGGCACAGTCTTACATGACTAAATAATCCTTAAATTCCAGATTCCATTTTAGATATCATTTATTATATCTGCTGATAAATGGTTAAACACAAAAACCAACCAGGTAACTCCATAGAAAGAAACATCACTCAGGAAGAAACAATAAAACCTGACTGGCAATGCAAAATATTGGAAAACGTAGGTAGGAAGGGAAAGTTGTAAGACAAACAACTTTGGGTCTTCATTCAGAAGATCATTCCTCTTAGGCCTCTACAATGTAATTTTAAGAGTCTTTTACAATAATTTTATTTAAAAAATCTATTAAAATAAAAAAAACTATTAAAATATGCTGAAAAACAGATAACCTGGATTAGCTGGAGAATAATTTAAAATCTCAGAATAACAGAGGCTTACCTTCTTTATGACGGTTGAAGAGGATACTCTGTGTTTTCAGAATTAAAATTATGTTCTCTGGATCTGGTCCATCCACTATTTTTGCTGATTTGGTACATAAAAATTCATATGCTTTATTTACTTTTTCAAACATATCCTGTATGTAACCAAACATAATTAAATTTTAATTTGGAACATCTCAAATTACAGCTTAAAATAGGACACTGCTGGTTTGTATTTTACTAATAATTTTAGCTACTATTTTTTATTTTTTACATTAAGGAATTTATTCTAACTATAATCCAACTACAAAACTGTTAAGGTGAAAGTATGTCCTCCCCTCAAACAGCACATAATGATCTCAATACCATTTACTAAAAAATTTTTCAAATAGACCATACTAAACTGTCTAGCTTCTGGCCTAACAAAAATTATGATAAAAGCTACTGTTTACGCCAAGGCACTGTGCTAAATGCTATTATTTCATTCACCTCAAAACAGCCATGTGAGGTATATACTATTATTGTTCTCATTTTTCACATGAGGACACTGTAACTTAGAGATAGTTAAGTACCAATTGGTAGCAGCACTAAGATTTACAACCAGATCTGACTCCTAAATCCATGTTATTAAACTACACTATCTGATGTTCCATCACTCTATATTTTGATTCCTGTGTCAGTATCATATTGTTTTACTATTATAGCTTTTTGAAGTTTTTAAATATCTGCTAGATTAAGCCTGACAATTTAATAACAGATTTCAAAATTTTTTCCTATCTTGTTTTTTCTCTCAGATGAATATGAACTACTATGAGGTTATAAAAAAAAAAAAAAATCCCAGGCTTTTGACTGAAAATGCCTTAAACATATAAGTGGCATCTTTTCAATGTCAAGCCTTCCCATTCAGGAATGTATCTCTTTCCAATGAAAACCGCTGACCTTGAAATCATTAGAAATTATTCCAAGTTCCTAGTAATAGACTATCAGTCCTAGTTTTAGTGGTTCATCAGTATCTTTTATGAATCTTCATTGGACAAAGTGGAATTAAGGATGCTGAACCAAGGAGCCAGGCATGGTGGTTTACGCCTATAATCCAAGCACTTGGGAGGGTGAGGCAGGTGGACTGCCTGAGCTCACAGGTTCAAGACCAGCCTGAGCCAGAGCAAGACCTCATCTCTAAAAATAGCCAGGTGTTGTGGTAGGCACCTATAGTCCCTGCTACTTGGGAGGCTCAGGCAAGAGAATCACTTAAGCCCACGAGTTTGAGGTTGCTGTGAACTAGGATGCCACAGCACTCTACCAAGGGCGACAAAGTGAGACTCTATCAAAAATAAAACAAAATGAAATTAAAATTAAAAATTTTAACAAAATTAAAATTTGAACCAAATTTTCTACTTCTTTAGAGTGATATGAAGTTAGATGGCCTTAGAAAAAAAAAATATATATATATATAAAAATTACCCAAAGCAATCTCAATGGCAAAGGTATCACCTACAAATAAATTAAGTTTACCCACATTCCTACTTTTCAATTATTCTTGTTACTTTCCAGTAGAGTTAACAGACATAGGTAAGGAAAGAGAATAAAACCCATAAGTTACTCGTTACAAGGGCAGCTCTTCTGGTAAATTGAGGGAGAATCACCCATGCACAAAATATGAACATGTGGCTAGAATTTTATGAAACATAAACCGGGCACATATTATAAGGCAGATACTGGCCCAAAAAGTGATCTCTTTTCTTTTGATACTACAGCAAAGATAAATCCATCCCAAAGCTCTAATTCCAAAGGCAGTACCTACCCTCCCTTCTGGATTCTTATCGGGGTGATACTTTTGTGCAAGTCTGAAGTAAGCTTTTCTAATCTTGCTCTCATCATGTCTGTTAAACAGAAAAACTTTTATGAATACAATAAGGTACAAGAAAAAAAACACACAAATACCTAAAATGACATTTTTAAGAACCTTACTTATATCAGGAATTGTATGTGATCATATATTAGGCATCAAATTAAACCAGTAAGAATTAAGATTATTTCTTTATCTTTACAGGTCAAAGATAAAACCTAAAACTTTCCTATGCAAAGTTACCATTCATTTTAAATTGTTAAACCACATCTAAGAAATAGTTTTTAAAACACCAAACTGTCTAAATTTTCAGCAAATTTGAGCTCCATATTTCTAAGCTATTAAATCAGTCTTGTCAAAAATGTAAAATTTTAATCTACACTTAAGAAAATGTCTTTTAAACCATTTTTCTCTAATGTATCCAGTCTACTATTAACCTTCACTGATAAATTAATAAAATAAATCTGTATTCTTTCATAATCTATTATTTAGTATCCAAGGCACATTATTATTAAATCTCTTCCTCAGACATAACACAAACTGTGAGACATGGGAGAAATCAAATATGTGAGTGACTACCACATCTCTGACCCAGGGCCAAGAACTCTAATTAATTTCAATTAATAGAGAACAATGAATGTACTACAAAGAACAGAATATAATTTGGCTAACAAATGTGTAATAAATAAAAGTTGCACATAGTTCCATATGATTATTCCCATAGCTATATATATCACACAATAGGCAAAAATTTTTAAAATGGTTGGCTTAAGTATAATTTAGCCTATGACAGTAATACTTTAAGATAAGGCAGACATTTAATATCATAAAATAACTGAAAATAACTCACGGCCCCTGTCCTTGAGGCAGATTAAGCACTTCATAAGCATCATCTATTGACATTGTAGGTGGCTTCTTTTCTACTTCCTTCTTCCAGGCATCAAGGGTATCTTTTAGAAGCTTAACCTTAAAGAAAGAGGATTTAAAAAAAAAAAAAAAAAAGTCTCACTCTGTTGCCCTAGGCTAGAGTGTCATGGCATCAACCTAACTCTCAGTAATCTCAAACTCTTAAGTTAAAGCAATCCTCCCGCCTTAGCCTCCCAAGTAGCTGGAACTATAAGTGCCTGCTACCATGCCTAGCTAATTTTTTTCTATGTTTTAGGAGAGACAGGGTCTTGCTCAGTCTGGTCATGAACTCTTGAGCTGAAGTGATCCTCCCACCTCAGCCTCTCGGACTGCCAGGATTACAGGTGTGTATCTGTTAAAGTAATACTATTTCAGAATATAATTTTTAAGTATTAAAAATTATTGCACATTTAAGTATTGCACTATTATTCTTGTGCAATATTTATTTAAAATGACACTTTTAGGCTACCCAATTAATACTTTCTGACATACAAATAAGCAAAATTGCCTTCTTAGCACTATTACAGAGTTGGGTAGCAAGGTATTTATTATAAGGCTACATTATCTATTTTTTAAGTGATTATTTTTTGTTCTCTGCCAATTTTTGTTTCTACCTTTAGTTTTTAAACATTCAGAAAATATGAAAAACTTTAAAAATTAGTAGGTGATACACTGTCCTAAGAAAGCAAAGACTTTTCAAGGTGATCTGACACATAATTATTAATCAGCATGCCAGCATTCAAACGAATGTGAGAGATAGTGAACACAAGGGAATCTGGGTAGCAAGTGGGAAGAAAAGAGCTAGTATTTTTTGCACGCTTACATGCCGAGGCGTTACATACTTAATGGAATACATTGTATTTAATTCTTACATAAAATTCCAGTAATACAAGAAAACAATGAGATTCTGAGAGATAGCTGCATGTTTGCCAGTTAATAAGTGGTGGAGCTAGATTCAAATCTAGGTCTGACTAAAAAGCCCATACTTTTTCTACTATCTCATGTTGAATCCTGAACAAGTACCAGAGATTACCTGGCTTTATTTGGTCATTGCACTGTAAAGAGGAAGTGACTTGGGGTACAAATGACAACTGTCCTAAAATCTTTTAGACTGTAACGGTAATAGCATAAGTTCTGCCACAGTAACAGAAAAACATGGGCACCTAGATCCCTATAGATATCCCAAGTCTTGAATTAAAGGAATCCCACGGATAAGCAGATAGCACATACTGCTTTATAAATGAGTAGGTCACACTTAATGCCTCTTAATATGTGCCAGGAATTATGCTTATGTGAATTCTCATTTAATCTTCACAACTACCACCAGAGATAACTATGATATTATTATTATTACTATCACCATTTTAGAGATGAGAACTTAGGCTTAGAAAAGTCAAGCCACATGCTGAATGTTAAATAGTTATTATTTTAAAGGCCCAAAAGAAACTCAATCCAAGATTGGCTAACTCCAACACCCATGAGCTTAATCCATCTGCTGTAAAGACCAGCTTTCAACAAGCTATTCTGGTATATAATTGCATTACCTGCATGGAATTTCTTTTGTCTTTCTCATGAAAGATCAAGACTGTAAAGTTATTAATATTCCCTTAAAAAATTACCTTTCAGAAAAAAAAAAATTTACCTTTCAGTTTGAGACTTCAAATATATGTGTATACACTCAGTGTTACACAGTGTTTAGTTTTTAAGAGGGAATACTAAGGAAGCTATTATTCTTATTATCACAAAAGGAAGAAATAACCGGAAGTGATTAGAGGCTATCTTTATAGCTTATGAAGACACAGATCAAACTGCTGACTTACCGGGTCTTTAATTGGCCAATCTGGAAAACGGAGTGTATCACAAAGTTGTTTGAGGTAATAAATATTACAAAATAGTTCATTTTCTAGTTGTGGATAGCTGATAACAGGGATGGGACAATACTGATAAAGTGCTCTCGTGTTACTCTGAAGACGAGGTGTGAAATCAGCAAGATGGGCAGCAATCTTCTCTATCATGAGGCGCCTACAATTACAAAAGCTTCCATTCATGCATTACGAATTATTTTATTTTAAAGGGAAAGTTAACCATGCAAGAGAATTATATAGATCACCTTCAGAATAACTCAATTATTAGCCTAAAATGAGAATTTAATATATTATTCAAGGTATCTAATGTTACCATGTAGAAATAACAGAAATTTATCTACAATATCTGCACAGATTATTGAGAAAGAGACTGATATGCCTAATCCTTCTCATTACAAAAAAAAAAAATCAGCCATTATGGTATGATTTTGGGTATGGCACTTGAATTCGTGAGGGTATCCAGGTGTCCTCAAACTACAGCCCATTGGCCACATGTGGCCCACCTAGGACATTTATCCAGCCCACCAGGTGTTTTTGCCACCGCTGCCTGTCCTGCTTAGCAGCTGACTTGTCCCAGGGCCCGCAGTCCGGTCCTCCAACAGTCTGAGGGACAGTGAACTGACCCCCTGTTTAAAAAGTTTGAGGACCCCTGGATAGCCAGAGAACTCAAGCTTGCTATTATCCCAAAGCAGCTCACCACATGCTAATTATTTAATTAACTTAACTGTAGTCTGGGATCTGGCCTTCAGCTAAGCAGAAATTTGGTTTTGGTCAGTATACAGATATGTCTTTTCAATGTGGACTCACATTAGCCAATGTCAGGAGAAAAATGATTATACAAAAGAACAGTGTTGCTAAATATTCCTACATAATTTTTCTCAATGAAAAGTATGGCTGCCATACAGAATATATTCAAATTGATGGCTAGCACATGGCAAGCCTATAGGTCAACCTATCCAACAAGTCAAATGATAACCAGCAAGTAGTATGTAGAGTGTGAAATCAGTCCAAGGGGGGTGAACACTTGACTTAGAAGGTCTAATGCTACCTAGCTAAGAGGACTGAGGGATTCTCCAGAGGCAGCCTTGACACTGAATCTATGAAGCGTCAAGTCAGTTTCTGGACAGAGCCTGGGTGGACATTGCCATCAGCTTCTGAGCCTCTCCTTTTCCTCGATTTCCACAGGCTTCTCCCATGGCTTCCTCTCCTAAAAGGACATTCCCTAAAAATACAAGCCTGCAGGTTAAAGTTAAAACATGCTGGCTAGGAAATCCTCATTCTGAAATTATTTTGGGTATCTCTGATCGGTATCACACTATGTGGTTATGGTTTTTAAGTAGTGGAATATGGTCCTATTTCCAAATACCTAGACGGTATGTCTTGACTTTATATATTCCACATATGCATTATCAGTTCATTTCCTAAAATCTTACCAATTCTATAAATTAAGATGCACTGGTGGCAGTATTCCCTGTCCTTATGTAGAACTTTATTAAGTTAACAGTAATTCTATCAAGTTATGTTAGAATAGAAAAAAGCATAAGACATTGTGAAAACCTCTCACTTAATCTGACATCAATGATTATTATCATTTCAGACTAATGAAAACATTTATTTTAATAAAAGTCAAACCGTATGGCAAGTAGCAAAAATTCTGAGCATAAAATACAATCGACTGGTAATTTACCTCATTTCACTGCTCCAGATTGCTTCTGGGGTATCAAATTCTCCTAGAAAAATCTCAGAAAACTTTTCAGGTTCATAATTTTCTAAGTAACAAACCATCGCTTCAGGTAGGATATGCCCAAGTATACTTCTTTGAAAAATATCTTGTCCTTTTGTCTTTAAAACAAAACAAAATACAGTTATAATCAGCATAAAGTTATCTTTCAATTTACTAATAAGTGATCTGGTTAAAAAATTTTAAGAAAGCAAACACAACTGCTTTTGTGCCGTGGGAATTCAGATGGAAGCACGGAAAAGTGTGAAGGGGAAGGTGCCTGGTCCAAACTGGCTTGGCAGGGCAGAATCCACAGCCTGAGTCTTTGTGCACACTTCACTTCAAGTGTCAGGTGCTGCCAATGTTATTTAGGCTGACTGGCCTTGGAGCATGGGTAACAGCTATGACCAACACAAGGAAGATCCTGTTAAGATTTAGATCAATTATCCTGCAATACATTGTTGGTGATAGTTCCCACCTGTACCTGCTTGTTTTTAAGAACCAGTCTTTCCAGAAGATCTTAAAAAAACTTGTCCTCATGTAATGTGGCTGGAGTTTACAAAGAGAATTTCTACCCAAAGTAATTATAAGTAACTAAATTGAGAAGCCCCCATCTCTAGTTGGTCAAATACAGTCAGAATAATGATCATATGACTTTGAACAATTACGTCTACAAACTCATCCTAGAAAAAGTGATACACACCTTATTGCTGAATATCACTATGGTCACCAGACCGCCAAAGGTAGTAATTTGAAGCTGACTATGGTAATATTCAGCAATGAGGTATGTAGCACTTTTTCTAGGATGTGAACTTCACTGTCACAAAGTACTACCTTTGAACAAGGTTTCTTGTACATTACTATAGTAAATTTTTAAACTTACATCTTTACCTGAAAGAGATAAAATACTAAAGACTAATATTTTAATAAATAAATGCTTTTCTTACTTCCTTCCAGGCAAATTTAAGATGTTTTAGTTCTCTAAAATAGGACAAAGACACAAAGGGAGAAAACACAATCATGGTTTTACCATTTGGTGCAAAGAAAAATTAGAAGAGGAATCAACTGTTAAACTTTTGGGTGAAGAATTGGTAGTTGTATTCTTTAGAATACTATTATATTTAGTTATTTAGTAATTCTTGTATCTAGAATTCTGCCAAAAAAACTTTTGCTGTAATTGTTTAAAACATTCTCAGGAAAAATGACGTTATTTCTAATAATATAAAATTTGAAAAAAAAAATACATGTATAATTGCCCAGAAATACAGGAGAAAAGAATGCCCCTAATGCCTATACTGGTACTATCACTGGGGATTTTTTTTATTTTACTTTTTAAATACTCTCTTTTTGGCTCGGCGCCTGTGGCTCAAGCGGCTAAGGCGCCAGCCACATACACCTAAGGTGGCAGGTTCGAATCCCCAGCCCGGGCCCACCAAACAACAATGATGGCTGCAACTCAAAAATGGCCAGGCATTGTGGCGGGCACCTGTAAGTCCCAGCTACTTGGGAGGCTGAGGCAGGAGACTCGCTTGAGCCCAGGAGTTGGAGGTTGCTGTGAGCGTGATGCCATGGCACTCTACCCAGGGGGATAGCTTGAGGCTCCATCTCAAAAAAATAAAAAAATAAATACTCTCTTTTTCTATTTGTGTAAAGGTACAGAAATTGTGCCATCATGGGCATCAAGCTGACCATCCAAAGGACAGTAATAAACTGATCATATATGGAGGTGGTCTAAATAAGGAATTCAGCCTACTATGCTGATATACGTATGTGGTTCATGTCTACTCTATGAAAATTAGGTCATCTTAAGGTGGTCAATGTAGGCAAGAGGTCAACAATGGAGGTTTTACTATATTATTAGACAAATTATTTCTAGGGCTTCACTGGCTGCTGTATAAAACATATAGTTTAGTCTCGTGTCTACTGACAAAACGGTGTAATATTCTTTGATTAGTCTCATCAATAGTACCCTGGGTTCTAGTATATTATTCTGTTCTTGATAAAATCCCCCTGAAATCAATGTGCCATGAAAAACCTTCCACCACCCTTCAGTTAGGTTTTGACAATAAGTGTATCTTTGCAAAATGTAGGTATAAAGTCTCAGGTTGTCAAAGGTAAGTCTCATTCTTTTTTGAATTCCTCTAAGTTTTTCTCCTCAGTAAAATGACAGGGAACACTTGTCAGCAGAATATATGAAAAATTGTGTAGTTTCAAAAAAGAAGCCTAGCACTTCTGCCATCTTGGGATCTGAACAACAACAAAAAAGGTTTAAGTATTCCTAAATCATAGCTATGAGGCTCAAGTACATAATGAATTACTTACGAAAATCACCAATTTAAATTTTATACAAAGATAACAACTTATATTCACAAGCCTAAGTTGTGAATATAAAATTTCTTGTTAAACTTGGCAAAATTGGAAGTGAAATCAGAGACATGTTAGTTGAAGGTTATTGGGGTAATACCACAAAGGAAATAGCAGTGTACAAATGGATTAAACATTTTTCTTAGGGGAGAGAAAGCATCTCTGATGAAGAGAGTTCAGAGTGACTGGTAATAAGCAGAAGTGACAAAAACACTGCAAAAATTGGTCAAATTGTGTCAAAACAGTCAGTTGACTATGCGAAGTTATAATTCATAGCTACGATTTTAATATTAAATCTAAAGGGTTGGTAACATTTATTGGCATTTAAAAATATCTGAGACCTTCTATGTGCAATATACCATAAAAAAATGTAAAAGAATGAGTAAAACACTGCCTGCCCTCAAGTACTTATCATCTAGTAAACACACAGAGCTCAGCAAACTTTACAGTGCCAATGCAGGATACCCAGGGTTAAGTATGCAGAGGATTGAGCTGATTTACCTCCTCTGACTTGAAAGCCTGTTTGGTATGTGTGTATTTCAAAAACCTAGAAAGAAAAATAAACAACCTGTCAGATACAGGAACTAATTTAGTTTTAGTAACCTTAGTTTTCTCCAGATCTTTTATAGATAAATAAAAGACACAAAAAGCAACTTATAAATCTGTATTCCCAAATTATTTAATTTCTGATTAAGGCAAGAACTTAAACTAGAAAAAATTTTAAGTACAGCCATATAAAGGATATTTAACATAAAAAAATTATTCAATTTTAAGAAAAAAATAAAATACTAAACTGCATGTATAAGTTAAATATGTATATTAATGTATCTAATAGTAATAGAATTCTTGTTAGCTGTGGTAAATTGTTTCAACTCTGAGTAGTTTCTCCCCTGCTTTTTTTCCCCTGGATGGATCTTCAGACATGTTAAATGCTATTACAGTGAAAATTTAATAAAAACATGTAAGCACAAAAATTTCAATTAAATAAATCTGTTTATGTACAATTCAAATAGTGATTTAAAATAGGTTACCCTTAAAGTTCTTACCGAGCAACAGGAAGCACATTGGAACCGGTGTACATCATGATAAAGAAAAATACTCCACTCAGATAAAGACGGGGTAACTGCGGGTTATCTTGCATGATATGGTGTAACAAAATAGCAACCTTCTCAACAAGGATAGGGTCAAAGGTCAACAACAGCTGAAAAAAGAAAATGTTTTGGTTATTGAGTTGTACAAACTTGCAATATTATCCTTCATTTTACTTTTGTGAGTCTAACAATTAAGTTTGCAAACTTGCCACCATACCTTTATGTAGGCAGCACTATACAACCAGCTGGGTAGCCTCTCACAGCTGTGTTCAAGTCAACATGTGATGGGGTCTTGCTGAGTGGCATCCATTATTATTGCATGCTTTTGTGTGTCATTGTGAGATTGTCAGAGCTTGAATTAGAGCAACTAACATTCCTAAAATTTCTTGTTAAACTTGGCAAAAGTGGAAGTGAAATCAGGGACATGTTAGTCCATGTTTAATTGGGATACTGCCATGAAGAAAACAGCAGTGTACAAATGGATTAAATGTTTTTCTGAGGGGAGAGAAAGTGTCTCTGATGTAGAGAGTTCAGGGTGACTGGTAATAAGCAAAACTGACAAAAACACTATAAAAATTGGTCAAATTCTGCATCACAATCTTTGGTTGGCTATGGGAAGCACAGCAGAACATAGAAACAGACAGGAAAATCTTAACTGAAAATCTTGGCATGAGAAAGGTGCGTGCAAAAATGATCCCAAAGGAACTCTCCTTTGCACTGATGAACATATGCAAAGGAGAGTCAAAGTTTGCCAAGATCTTTTGTAGAGGCAAGACGATGTTTTGGGCTGTGTTATCACTGGTGACAAAACCTGGGTGTACCAATACGATCCTGAAATAAAGCGTCAAAGTGCACAATGGAAGTCAACCAATTCTCTATCACCAAAAAGTTCTGTCAGTCCAAATCAAGTGTTAAAACAATATTGTTAACCTTTTTTAATATCAGAGGGATTGTTTGTTATGGATTTGTTCCAATCAGACAAACATTTACCCAGTTTACTATTTGGAAGTGCTAAAAAGGCTGTGTGAAAAAGACAATCTGAGCTCACAGGTTTGAGAACAGCTTGAGCCAGAGAAAAACCTCATCTCTTAAAAAAATAAAAATAAAATAAAATAAAGCCAGGCACTGCGACAGGCACCTGTAGTTCCAGCGACTTGGGAAGCTGAGGCAAGAGAGCTTGCTCAACGCTGAGGCAAACTGCTTGAGCCCAAGAGTTTGAGGTTGCTATGAGCCATGATGCCATGACACTCTACCAAGGATGACAACATTTGCATCCTGACAATTTACCAGCTCACAAGGCACTGTCTGTGAGGGAGTTTTTAGCCAATAAACAAATAACTATATTGAAACACCCTCTATCCTCACCTGATCTGGCCCCCAGTGACTCTTTTCTTTACCCAAAGATAAAGGAAATGTTGAAATGAAGACATTTTGATGACATGAAGGGTAATACAATAAGAGCTTTGATGGCCATTCCAGAAAAAGAGTTCCAAAATTGCTTTGAAGGGTACACTAGGCACTGGCACTATAAGGGCATAGCTTCCCTAAGGGAGTACTTTGAAGGTGACCATAGTGATATTCAGCAATGAAGTATGCAGTACTTTTTCTAGGATGAGCTGTTGAACTTAATTGTCAGACCTCGTATATCTTTTAAGTGCTGAGGTTATAATTTCTCATGTAGGCTATGGAATTCAGTAAATTGGTCTAGTAAACCCATATAGACCAGAAAATGATACAATCTACAACAGGTAATGGAGAGATAGTCAAGTATCAATTGAGAATTGGCAAAAAATTATTCAGAAAAGGCCAAAACATGCCTCCAGCTAGTTTTGGCATGATGTTATATGGAAAAATTGGTTTTGGGGTGAGAATCTTCATAAATAGCCTTCTTTGGGTTAGCTTCAGTTCAGCTGCATTAACATAAAGAATTCCTTCAGAGGGATTATTTGAGGCCTCTTTTGCTTATCTGTGGTGTTGGAAAATTATGCACTGACCTTTTATTTGTTCATTAACTTTTGTACATTCTCTTCTTCCCACATACAGCAGGTAAAAAACAAACAAACAAACACTCCTGGCTACTTGAGAACTTAATTAAGGAGCAAAAGCAGAAGACAAGTGTCAGAGAAACAGCACTAGCTCTAGAAGTACAAATAAAGTCAAGAGGGTATAGAAGTACCAGGTAGTACTTCTACTACTAAAACTTACCCAAAAAATGTGGCCTTCAGAAATCTGAGTTGGATGCACTCAAGAAAATGTCTGGGCTCGGCGTCTGTGGCTCAAGCGGCTAAGGCGCCAGCCACATACACCTAAGGTGGTGGGTTCGAATCCCCAGCCCGGGCCCGCCAAACAACAATGATGGCTGCAACCAAAAAATGGCCAGGCATTGTGGCGGGCACCTGTAGTCCCAGCTACTCGGGAGGCTGAGGCAAGAGAATCGCCTAAGCCCAAGAGCTAGAGGTTGCTGTGAGCTGTGATGCCATAGCACTCTACCAAGGGTGACAAAGTGAGACTCTGTCTCTGAAGAAAAAAATGAAAGAAAAATGTCTGGGACCACTGTAATCAATCTGGACTAATAAAAAAACCACATAGAATTGTTATGAATGAATATTTCATAAACAAAGTTAGTTTTATCTATAATGTTTAATAAAAATTGCATTTCTTTTTTTTTTTTTTTTTTGAGACAGTCTCAAGCTGTTGCCCTCGGTAGAGTGCTATAGCATTACAGCTCACAGCAACCTCAAACTTTTGGGCTTAAGTGATTCTCTTGCCTCAGCCTCCCAAGTACATGAAACTATAGGCACCTGCCACAATGCGTGGCTATTTTTGGAGGTTGTTGCAGTTGTCATTGTTGTTTTAGCTAGCCCGAGGCCAGGTTCAAACTCATCAGCCTTGGTTTATGTGGCCGGCGCTCTACCCACTGAGCTATGGGTGCCGCCAAGGCCTTTCAATTTTTTATAAATATTACACTTGGTTCTAAAGAATCCCCAATTTGGGATCAAATGCTATCAGAAAAAAAATTACAATAAAGAGAGTAAGGACTAGCTCAGATTAATAAGACAAAGTTCTAGACTTTCATGAGACTGAATAGCTACATGTCTTTTAAGTAAATGACTTAAATTTCTGTGTTTTGGTGTCTTATTCTTTTCTGTTCAACAAGGTATTCAGCTTAAGTGTTTCATGCTATGACCTATTTTAAGAAGGAAAATTACAGTCACACAGTATGTTCACTAGTGTTAACTGCAGCTATAGTTCAAGAATTGACCTTATAGGAATTAGGATAAAAAATTATACATACATACACAAACACACAGATCTATGAATATATTTAACCAAGGAGGTGAAAGATCTGTACAAGGAGAAGGACAAATCACTAATGAAAGAATCACAGACAACAGAAATAGAAAATCATCCAATGCTCCTGGATTAGAAGAATCTATCATTAAAACATCAAAAGCAATTAGACTGAATGTAGTCCTTATCAAATACCAATGTCATTTTTCACAGAAATAGAAAAAATACTTCTAAAATTCATAGGGAACCAAAAGGAACCCCAATAGCCAATGTAATTCCTAAGCAAAAAATAATAAAACTGAAGACATCACATTCCCTGATTTCAAATTATATTATAATACAGTATATTGGCTATAGTAGCTACAACAGCAGGGTGCTAGCATGAAAGACACATAGACCAATGGAACAGAGTAAAGACCTCAAATAAAATGATAACCTACAACTGACTCAGCTTCAACAAAGCAGATAACACTCACTGGAGAAAGAAAACCCTACTCAATAAATGGTGCTGGGAAATTGTAGAAGAATGAAACTGGATCCCCGTCTCTCATCATCTATTAAAAAATTAACTCAAGATGGGCTAAAGACTTTAATATAAGACCTGAATCCATAGAAACTCTAGAAGAAAACCTAGAAAAAAACTCTTCTGGACACTGGCTAGGCAAAAAATTTATTTGACTAAGCCTCCAAAAGCAAAATCGACAAAAATAGACAAATGGGACCTAATTAAACTACAAAGTTTCTGCATGGCAAAAGAATAATCAAAAGAGCAAACAGATAACTTACAGAACAGGAGAAAACATTCACAGACTATCTGAATCTACAAGGTATCAAACAATTTAGCAAGAAAAAAACAAACACCATTAAAAAGTTGGCAAATGACAAACAGGCATTTTTTAAAAGATATACCAATGGCCAATAAACAGGAAAAGACGCTCAATATCACTAACCATTAGGGAAATAAAATTTAAAAACACAGCGAGATACCATCCAAGTAGAATAGCCATTATTAAAAAATCAAAATCAATAGATGTTGCTGAAGATGTGATACAAAGAATACTTAAATACTGTTTGTGGGAATGAAAATTAGTTCAACTTCTATGGAGATCAGTATGGAAATTTCCCAAAGACCTAAAAGTAGATCTACCATTTGATACTAATCAAATCCCACTACTGGGTTAGCTACCTAAAAGAAAAGAATGTTTACTGGAGCACAATGCACGATTACAAAAGATATGCAATCAACCAGATATGCAATCAGTTAGATATGCCCCTAACTGATGATGGAATAAAAAAAGTAGTGTGTGCGTGTGTATATTATATATACACACACCATGGGGTACTACTGAACCATAAAAAGGAATGCAACAATATCTTTGCCACAACTTGGACAAAACTGGAGGCTGTTATTCTAAGAGAAATAACGCAGAAACAAAAATACACATTCCCTCACTTAAATATAGGAGCTAAATCTATGAATATGCAAGGACACACAGAATGGTATAATGAACACTGGAGACTCTCAGAGGGAGGAATGTGGGAGGGATAAAACATTACCTAAGGGGTATAACATATACTATTTGGGCAATGAGTACAAAAGCCCAGACTTCACCACTATACAATATATACAGGCAATAAAATTTAATTTGTATCCCCTAATTCTATTTACAGTTTTAAAAAGGAGGGAAAAAGTTAAAAAAAAATTGAACCTATATCACATGGTAACGCTGACGATTTTACGTAAAGTCACATGAAGTACGGAAATTTCTTCTCAACCAATGGAAATAATGTTCCTGAAAACTACTGTAATTACCTAACTGCTTTTAGCAAGATTAAGCCTCTTAGAATATAAATAATTAACGGAAAAACAACAAAACCTCTAAAATGTATTTTTGAACTCAGCATTAAAAATACAGAAGGCATATCCTGTTAAAGGAAGCTACATTTATCAATACAATTCTTTTCAAATAATTGGTCAGATACTACTAAAAAGTATTAATTAAAACAGAGTTGCCCTCTCCCAAGCTTCATGTTATACTGACCACATCTCTTAAGTTTTTCAATCATCCCTTCCTGGCTTAAGTTTAATGCCATTTGCTTTACTCTCTTCCTTTTCAGTTTGGAAAATTTTTTAGGAGAGGTTGATTTTTTGAGCATGTTATCTCCATGTTGAGAGGGTTCATCACAGAAAATAAATCCTTCTTTTGTATCAGCTCACATGGTCTACATGGTCCTCTAGGGGTGGTGATGAGGAGAGTAACTTAGAAGAACAGTAATTACGGGTCGTTTCTTTACATTTCCCAGTTCAAATTTTAAAATAGTGGTGTGTAAATATAGAAATTGACAAAAATATAACAAATTCGTAAGGCATTACTATATTCAAAAGACATTCTCATTATCACTGACTTATACAGGCATATAAGTAGTAAATATATGAATATAAAAATACAAAAACTGTGTAGCTCTTCTCTTTCCCCACAAATAAAAAAAGTATAAGTGGCACAAGTTATTGGCATAGATCTTAAAATCAAGCCATATGTAAAGTTAAAAAAAAAAATAGATCTGCCAACAGAATAATCAGTAAGCAGAGGTAAATATTTCCCTGAAATCTCATCTAGAACCTAACTTATTTGACTTAATGCTAAGCTGGTATTTACATAGCTTAATTCTAAATAGCAGAATGTAAAAGAAAACAGAAGAAGAAAAGATACTTTAATAAATCCTATATAATTCCAATTCAATAGTTTGAATCAGTTGTTCTTTCTGAAAACATATAACTAAGAAGAGTCAAAATCTGAGGCATAAGCTAGTTGAGACTGTTATGATTATTTAAGATACAAACCATCATGTCAACATCTGTGGCCTGCTGGTATACTTCCCAATAAACCTAACAACATCAACCAGCACAACAAACTAAATCACCTTTCGGTTTTAACAGTGTAGTTTTAAGAAGGGATAATAAATAAAACTCTTTTAGGTAATTCTGGATTCTGGAGACTTCCAATTTTTAGGTTTCTGGAAATAATGATCTTCCACAGTATATTCTGAGTATCAACTCAAGAATAAGTGAAGTAAGTAATTTAGGCTTTAGGCTTTTTGAAAATGGAATAGTCAATAACAAAAAACAAAGACTAGAACTGGTAATAAAATTGAAAAAAATGGTTCTTAAAATATTACTCCTAGCCTGGTAACATAAAAGGAACTCACCTGAATAATATGGGGAAGGCAAGTGCTATCTGATAGTAGTCTTTTCACTCTGGGTAAAGGCCGAATGATGGCATTATCTTGATCCCTAGAAAATATTTTCTATAGGTCAACATGTAACATATTTATTAAAATTTGCATGATCAGAGCATATGACATTCTACTAGGCATGAAGCAGGTTACCTTACTTTTTTGTTAATGAAGACTAAGCTCTCATACAGCTGGGAACATGATTAGGTATTTTGGTTTAAATCTATTTGGCTGCTTAATATGACTTCATTTCCTTCCATAAGATTTCCTTGAAAAACAGTACCCTAGAAGAGCCAAAGACTCTTATTTATTATTTAATTGATTAAACTTGGTGTTGTCCAACACACTGTCAGTGGGTATTTCCCCCCAAAGGGCATATCAAGCTTTGTCACAAATTTAAAAACCTTAATCTAACTATGCTCAGTTATTTTCCAAATATAGCCTTAATTTTAATGCTACATGATTTCGAAATACTGATTGTATGGCTTTGAGTCTGAACTAATTTTTAAAGGGAATTGGCATCATGTAAACCTCATGTGTTACAAAATGTGACGGTTTTTCAGTAATTTCCAACACATGAATGTTTAGTATAGTAAAAAAAAATTATATGTATTATCTATGTAAATATTTTATAAGGATCAAAAAGTTCCAGGCAAGGGTTATAAATACTATTGTCACTAGAGAATAACTTCTTACCTGCTGTAGGCAGGTGGGGCAAGATATGGGCCTAGACTTTCTCTACAAGGAGTAGCTAACCTGACAGAACAGATAAAGTGGCACTTACCACTGTTTGTGATTGCAGTGTTTACTTCAAAACATCCGCACTTAATTCACATAAATATTACAATTGTTGCTACTGTTAAGAGTAGAGCTAGTAAGGCCCAGTTATGTAATATTATTTGAAATCTCCCAGAAAAAGGTGCTCTTTAGCTACTTGATCAATATAATGTGCAATTTTTAAAAATGTATGTTTCAAAAAATTCCAGGGTCAAAGCAATACTCCTTTAAGGCTACCACAAAGAGCACACCTTGTTTTAAATCACTAGAATGATCCTATAACATTTCTGAGAAAGCATCCATACAAGTGGGGAGAAAAATATGTTTTTGAGTCTCCTGTTAATTATGGAAATATTCAATTACATTTTACCTGCTTGGAAAATATCCACACATTGTGACCAACATGTTCAATATAAGAGTAGCAAGGTCAGTTTCATTCAGGACAGCCTGTCCACTGGCTAACAGACACCACTTAAGCTGAGGTATCGCCTGCAGTGGTCGCCATCCATCCATGCCTTGAGCCCAGCATCTTGTTTTTGCATTTAACATTCCTTTGGTCCACAATTCTTGCATCTTAATGGATAGAGGCATTATTACAAACAGACAAAATAAAATGCAAAATGTTGCCAACGTTTATAATAAATACATACTAAACTATGAAACAAATATGCAAGAATATCATGAAAAAAATTCTGATGACAAGCCTTTAGGAACCCAAATTTGGCTAATAATACAAATTAACAATTTTTTATTATTTGGCTAATAAAAAAAATTTAGTTGGCTAAACTAGCACAGCATAAAGAACAGTAGAAAGAGTAAAAATGGTAAGGAGAGCATAAAATGACCAAGTTATATGATAGCAAAAGGCGTGATTTTCTATAAAACTATCTGGCCAAATTCAGAATGAGCCTGGGAGGCTAAGGATAGGAGAGCAGGATCAAATATTAACAGATAAAGAGGGAGAGTGACCTTAGTTCTTGGACTGAACAGGTAATTTTTAGTCAACTTCAGGCTGCCTATTAAAATTTATCTGGTCATACCACATAGAAGCATTAAAATTTGAGAAAAATTACTAAGATAGCAATTGTTTTTATATAAAGTTCATTAAACACCATAACAATAGCTTTTAATTTTTTGTTTGTTTTGAGACAGGGTTTTATTGTTTCCTGGGCTACAGTATAGTGGCATCATCATCACTGCAACTTCCAATTCCAAGGCTCAAGAGACCCTCCTGCCTCAGCCTCCCAAATAGCTGGGAACTACAGGCAAGAGATACCATGCGCAGTTAGTTTTTCTTATTTGTTGTAGAGATGGGATCTTGCTACATTATCCTGCTGGTCTCAAATTCCTGGACTTAAGTGATCCTCTCTTTTCAACCTCCCAAAGGCTAGGATTACAGGCATGAGCCACTATTGCCTGGCCAATAAGAGCTTTTAAACAAAGTTTTGAAGACATGATTTTGTATGCATGTGTTGTTCTCCAGAAGTGTAAGCCATGCAATCTTTCATGTGGAAATGGGCACTTGGAGCTGACGACAGTAATTCAAATCACAGTTTAAAAATATTCCACATCTCTATGAGAGCTAAGCAAGACAGTTTATAAGAAAGACTTGAGATCATCACAACATTTTCTCGAAGACAAATACCTCATGAAATCCATATGGGCCACTTCTCTCTTTGTCTGCATTACCAAAATACCATTCCTTTTCACTTTCTCTTTTCATGTCTGGAGCAGCTTCAAGCACATTGCTCTAAGTTGTAAAAAGATTTTGTTATTTTTTAAGGCAGAAATATAAGAGGGCAAAATGTCTTTGTCATAAGACAAAGTTGCACAGCACTAATTTCCCCTGAAATTTTAGGTGACCTTATGTGAAGAGTTAAGTCTAACAAAGCTATTTCCTTTTTTTTCTAATTAATTTTTTTTGTTTGTTTTTTTAGAGACACGGTCTTGCTCTGTCATCCAGGCTAGAGCGCAGTGATATAACTCACTGTACCCTTAAACTCCTGGACTCAAGTGATCCTCTTACCTTAGCCTTCCAAGAAAGTGGAAGTACAGGTGTGTACACCACACCTATCTAATTTAAAAAAAATTTTTTTTGTAGAAATAGGGTCTTGCTATACTTCAGGCTGGTCTCGAACTCCTAAACTCAAGCAATCTTCTTGCCTCAGCCTCCTAAAGTGCTGGAATTATAGGCGTGAGTCACCAAGCCTGGCCAATTTCCTTATTAATATGCATTTGAAGTAGATGATTTCTTAAATTCTAAGACATCCATATTCTTAGATGGCTTCTAAGCTAAATTCAAAGATATCCATGGTCATCGATAAATTCTCAGGACACTAAAATTTTAGTAGCAAAGAATACTGAAAATAGTTATATAAAGAACATATACCATTAATCTTAAACGACAATGCTTAAAATATTAAAGTTCTATTGGGAAAAAACCTCACTCCAAGCAAAAGTTTCAATAAGCATCTAAGATCAAAGAGAGAAAATGCTAAGAGTAAAGTTTTTAGCACTTTTAAATATTTAGTTTCAATCTATTACCCTAACTATAAACAATTCTGACAATTTTCTCTATCAGTGTTTTTATAAGAACCTTGAATAGAATTTTTACATAGTGTATTTTAATATAAGATGGATTTTAAATACCCCTACAACTATCAGCTTTCAGCTTAACTTATATATAGTGGTATTAGAAAGTGGTAAAGAGCATAGCCTTCTGGGTTCTATGTATGGCTCTTCCACTTATTGCGTGACCTTCGGCAATATATTTAGCTTCTTCGTTCCTTAGTTTCTTCATCTATAAAATTCAAATAATGATGGTAACCACTTCACAGGGATGTTGGGAGATTTTATTAAAGAGTTGATGTATTGTGTGTACCAGAACAGTACTTGGTATACCATAATGGTAAGTAATGAGAATTAAGATTATCATTATTTATACCTGTAATAAAAAAATGCCACATTCTAAATATTCTAATGGCACTTTTGGTTACAATTCAGAGAAAATCTAACACAAACATATCTCCTTACACCAGGAAATTAAACAAAAACAAAACATCAAAGAAATCAAATGGGGGCGGCACCTGTGGCTCAAAGGAGTAGGGTGCTGGTCCCATATACCGGAGGTGGCCAAACCCAGTCCCCACCAAAAAAAAAA
>NW_003852397.1:30424334-30426202 GCF_000181295.1 Otolemur garnettii
AAATCTAATGGGCTGCATATAGGTCCTTTCACTAAGTTGGGTATCACAAGAAGTCTTTTGGTAGACTTCTAGCTGTGTCCCTTGGGCTGGTTTCAACAAGGTCTCCAGATTCCTTAAGATAAAGCATATTCTAAATTCTTATCAATGCTCAAAGTTGTAGTTAAATATCTGCTTAATTCAGTTTAAATCCTAAAGGTCACAATGCCTCAAGATAAGCCACATGAAATATGCAGTTACTTTGAAAGACAAAAAAGACATTAGAAAAATAAAATACAGGAGCAATCCTTACTGTCCATTTTAGACTATTCTCATGGTGACTTCACTTTTTACACGTCAAATATCCCAGGCATTAGTACTATTATTTTAGACTGTTCCCATGGTGACTTCACTTTTTATGTGTCAATCTCCCAGGCATTAGTTCTATTATAATTATTAGAGAAATACAGTCTTGATCACATATTTTCAGAAATTTCTATGATTCTTTGGACCCTAAAATTGTATTCAAAGAATGTCAGGCTTATACAACCGAGACAAGCATACGTACTTGCAGTGGTACTGTAGCTCTGCTTACGTGGAGATGTGCTAGGGTAAGCAAGTCCACAAGGATTCTAATTCCATTTGAATCCATGAGATCCTTAACATTTTTCTAAAAGAGAAAATAATTTTTACATAATGTAAAACATTCCTCTCCAACAGGTACTACTATTGTTCTAAAGGTTCCAGAGGGGAAAAATACTTGGAATCTCTTAGAAATACCTGACACACATCTAGATTGCTTGTTATTTTTAGGATTTTGTGTTCAAGGAAAATGAATTTAGATAGATTAGAAGGCAAAACCATATTAAAAAGATCACATAAGAATTTTTACTTAAATATGTTCTGAGTGAAAGAAAAACTGAAGATTGTCATGATAAACTCTGGTTCTATAATTATTTTGCCAAAGTCTTTTTAATACACAGGTTATTTTATAATCAGTAATAATTCTGCTGTATAAAAAATCTTTTAAAGTTCTAGTTTGGTTTAATTTTAAAATAAAAACTAGTAATTTACAAGAAGGAAGAGACTATCATTTAAATGAAAATTTCCTAGGACTTAATAGTTCATTTAAAAACAATTGTGTTCGGCTTTGTGCCTATAGCTCAAGTAGCTAGGGCACCAGCCATATACATCGGAGCTGGAGGGTTCTAGCCCAGCCAGGGCCTGCCAAACAATGACAATCAAAAATAGTTGGGTGTTCTGGTGGGCACCTATAGTCCCAGCTACTTGAGAGGCTGAGGCAAGACAATCACTTAAACCCAAGAATTTGAGGTTGCCATGAGCTGTGATGCCACAGCACCATACGGAGGGGTCTCAAAAAAAAAATTGCATTCTTACAAAAGAACAACACTAGGCAAACAGGTGTTAGCAAGATTTTAAAAAATAAAAATCTACTTATACTTTATTTCAATATCATAAAACTGTGAATTTGTTATATATAACAACCACGGATTCTTGTTAGAAACTAGCACAAATCTCTTAAAAATACCTTTTCACACTACCAGACATCAGACTATACTATAAATCCATAGTGATCCAAACAACATGGTATTGGCACAAAAACAGAGAGGTAGATGTATGGAACAGAATAGCGAACCAAGAGATGAACCCAGCTACTTAACCATTATATGATCTTTGACAAGCCAATTAAAAACATTGAGTGGGTAAAAGATTTCTTATTTAAAAATGGTGCTGGACAAACTGGCTGGTGACCTGCAGAAGACTGAAACCGGATCCACACCTTTCACCACTAAGATTGACTCTCACTGGATTAAAGATTTAAACTTAAGACATGAAACTGGCTCGGCACCTGTAGCTCAAGTGGCTAAGGC
>NW_003852397.1:30428354-30462042 GCF_000181295.1 Otolemur garnettii
GATTGGCAGGAACATGTCTATGGTTCATCCTATAAAGGTAGATGTGAATCTCTCTAAAGAATGTCTTAACACAGTAACCAAGAAAAAGACGTGAAGGCTATGTTAACCAGTCGGATGAAAATACTTCAAATTGTATACAAAACAGTACACTGTACCCCATCATAGTATTAATGTATGCTGCTATGATTTAATAAAAATAAATAAATAAAAAATAAAAAAAGAACCTTTATTTTAAAAGAAAACAAACCAGTAAGGTGACTCATTTTATCTCTTCGATTGCTTTACCATTTTATATCAAGTATTTATTTCATTTAAAATTTAATCCCTAAGATCCCTAAAGTTCTAAATAGTTATCCTTCACTATTCTTCATTTGGAATTTTATCATCATTAATTTATTCAGTACTTGCAATATTAGAATTTTTTTTATCTAAAAAGGAGAAGATAAGAAAAGATCTCTGGATAATTCACTCAAACTATGACAGTTTATCTTTACATATTCATATTACTTGGAATGATAGCATATTTATGCAAGAATACTGTACCTTATTAAGGATCAACTTGTTAAGGAAGAGGATCAACCTATCTCGTTCAAGTTTATCTGTGCACTATTGACATAAATAAGAAGTGAACAGAAACACAAATTAAGATATTACCATTATTGGATAAAATCAACTAATAGTCCCTAAGAAATAACGTCGTCTTTTAAATATTAAGGAAAAAAAAAAATCACAGGAGTCGCCAATTATATAATTCCTCAATATCACATATCCTCTATAATTTTACGTAACTTGTCTAATTTCCCTAGAAAAGTAGATATTTTAAAAGTCATTAAACAGATTAATACATAGTTTTAAGGAGACATAAAAATGGAAGTAAATGAAAGAATTATTCTAAAATGATACTCTTAAATTAAGTAAAAATTCTAAAGAACTGATAAGTGATGTTCCACATAAATCACATCATAATTAACACAAACATGAGGAAAAATATATCTTCCCCCAATACAAATGTTATGCCAAAAAGTACATCAGGTTCACTGGTATTTAATGCTGAATTAAAATTCAATAGCACTGTCTGGTTTAACAGCAAACAATAAGAATTTTTGTTCTTGTTATGTTAGTTCTGTTTTATGATCTTATTTACAATCACTTTTCTAATCCATAAAAACATAAATTATGGCAAGTATAATAATCATAAAGAGCTTTTAAAAATTGGTGAAATAATTCTCTCTAAAGCAGCTGACTGAAATTTGAAACAGTAAATGTAAGATAAATGTAAACACAGATGAAAGCATATACACCACAATAAACAGGGCATGAGCTGGGCACATGGCATTCAAATGAGCTATATGATTAATGAAATTAATTTATGAGTTGGACTATGAATGATTAATTTGTCACCTCCACCATGTTCAAATGTTAAACTTTATAAACTTTAACATAAAATAACAAACTTTGTAAAATTTAAAAAAGGTGCTAACTCAAGTTTCTTTTTGGGGAGTGATCATTACAGTCCCAAAAAAAATATTTACCATGTTCATAATATAGTGTGTCAGCATCATTTAAGATTTTTCCAAAACAGAAAACCAAGGTACATATAACTCAAGAAGTCACTATTTCTTTCATATACCTGTTCTGCTCATCCACATTTATATTTAAAGATCGGCAAATAGATCACTGAATTTGCTCAAGTAGAAATTGAAAGAAAAAATAAATGAGCAAGGGCAAATACTAACCCATTAGACATTTTCCTCTTTATCTTAGATAAAAAGTATAATGTAAACAGAAAAACTCACACAGAAAAGTACAGTAGTAATGTGATCAAACAGAATTTACATTTAGTTCTGAAATTTAACATGGACACCCATGACACTATCAAACAGCAGTTTCCTTAAATGATATCTTACCCTTTCTAACATTCCAATGATATATCTAGTATCTGTGAAAGGTCCTATTTCTTCATGACATCTGCCATAAACAATAGCAAGGGCTTGTAAACATAAACACTTCATGTTTACTTTTGGGGTGAGGAGGAAACGATGATAGAGCTCATTGAAAAATTCATACCTAGATTAAAAAAATAAGTTCACAATAAAAATAACCATGAAATCAATAGTGAAAACAAATATAACAGGATACAGAGAGTAGCTCACGATCTCTTAATTGATCCACTTTCTTCATTTTCATCTTCCTCCAATAGTAATCTCAGGTAATAGTCTCCTATTTTGATTTCCTCTGCGAGGCACTCATATTTAACCTTTATTTAAAAAAATAAATTACATTATTTTAGTTTACAATAAATTTTTAGCAATTTCCACATAACTACTTCTAATTCTTTCTGCTCAGAGCTTATCATACCTGAAAATACTTGTTAATTCATTATTAACATGACTTACTATTTCAGTTAAATAGTGAGTTGGAATTACATACCAATTTTATGAATATAAAACTTCTTTTTTTTTTTTTTTTCTTCTGAGACAGAGCCTCAAGCTGTCCCCCTGGGCAGAGTGCCGTGGCATTACAGCTCACAGCAACCTCCAACTCCTGGGCTCAAGCGAGTCTCCTGCCTCCGCCTCCCAAGCAGCTGGGACCACAGGCCCCCGCCACAACGCCCGGCTATTTTTTGGTTGCAGCCGCCATTGTTGTTTGGCGGGTCCGGGCTGGGGATTCGAACCCGCCACCTTAGGTGTATGTGGCTGGCGCCTTAGCCGGTTGAGCTATAGGCGCCGAGCCAATATAAAACTTCTTGATAAAAACTGTCACAGCATACACAGTCAATGAAGGCTTGGAGGGAGGAAGAATGAAGTCTGCTTCATTCCTTTCTACTCTAAGCAAGGAATAGAAGGTTCTATAGCATTAAGTTTGTCTAACATACATAAGCTTCTTCAGGTCTTCTGTCTTACCTTAGCTCAACCCCTGCTGATGAGCTAAGAATTAAAACCAACATATCAGCTTCATTTCACATTTTTGTACAGTGTTCCTTCACTGTGTATGAAATTACCCCAGTCTACTAAATTTTTAGAGGTGACACATGAGGGAGAAATCTGAGATCAAGAGTTGGGGCAGCACAACAACCCTATACCTAGGCTGTCTGTCTCAAAGAAAGATTCACAAGCAATTATAAAAAAGAAATCTCTAATCAGGTTATCAAAATTCTCTTTCGAAAGCCTAAAATAACTCATTTCTGGAAACACTACAGAAAATCAAATATACATAGTCTCTGTCTCACTTTCCTTCTTTGAGTTATGAACATTCAGTTAATTCAACTTCTATTTATTAAGCTTATGCTGTGTGCCATGCACTGGAGATAAAGCACTGAACATAAAAATTTTTGCCTATACAAGCAGAGCAGATAAAAAAGTAAAATATACATGACATTTGGGAGATAGATCAATGGAGTGAAATAAAACAGGGAAAGGAGATATGGGAAGTATATATGTGTGCCTAAAAGGGACTGTGTTTTTAAACAAGATAGCAGGGAAGGCCCACTCAGATGACATTCGAAAGATCTGAAAGAGATGAAAAAGTTTTCAGGCTATCCAGGGCAAAGATTATTCTAGGCAGAGGGAAAAACATAAAAAGACAAAGAACATGAATTTGGTGTTTCCAGGGAAGACAATATGGTTGGAACAGAGTGAGAAAGGGAGAGTTAAAAGAGAAAATGCCAGGCATCTGCAGTGGGGGGAGGGGGGTTTCATAGATCCTATCTTGTAAGTCATTTCAAGAACTCAGACTTGAAGTAAGATGGGAAGCCATAGGAGTACAAGGGTTTTCAGCAAAGAAATGCTATGATCTGCTTATACTGTTAGCAAGATCATTTTGTTGCTTTGTTGATGGTAGTTCACAGGGAGGCAATGACGGAAGAGTGATATTGTTACAATCCAACAGTGACAAGGAGGGTGGCACTTGTGGCTCAAAAGGGTAGGGCACCAGCCCCATATGCAAGAGGTGGTGGGTTCAAACCCAGCCCAGGCCAAAAAACCCAGAAAAACAACAGTGACAAGGTTGGGTTCTGTATAAATTTTGAAGGTGCATTATATAGGACTTGTTGATAGTATGGATTTGAGGAGCAAGAGAAAGATAATTTCAAGGGTTGGACTAGAAAAGAACAAATAACAAGATCAGAAATACTATGAGGGGAAGAATAAAAACATCATTTTGGAGAAAAAGTTCTAGATGCTCATGAGATATCTGATGGGAGATAAAAGGAAAGAAAGTCTAAATATGAGATTAAAATCTGGAAGCCATGGGCAAGTAAACATCTAAAGCCACAAGACTTGATGACATCATTGAGGCAATAAATAAAAATGAAAAGAGATCTAAGAACTTATTCTCTGGGGCCAGGCAACATTTAGCAGTGGAGGAGATGAGAAGAAATGAGTGCAGAAGATTGAGATGTAGTGGACAGACAGGAAGGAGAAAATCCAGGATATAGTGTCTCCCCAAACCAAAGTAAAGAAGTTTTTGACTTACCAACAAGGGAATGAGTTCATTCAAACTATAGTATGTTTTAGAAATGCAGTTAAGGATCAAAGCTGGCAGGATCATCCATATGTTCAAATTTACATGTACTATAATAGATTATTTACATGTTGGTATGTTTTATCAACATACTTCAATTACATATGCACACATGTATAAAGTTATCTACCACCAACATGTTTCTTGTTCTTGTTTTCTCTTGCTTAGGAACAAGGTAAACAGGATGTGTTTCAATGGAGAAGAAAATTTAAAGGTGCTGGGGGAGAGGGGAGAACCCAAAGAACAGATGATGTGAAATGTGTAAGACTGAATTTATTAAAACTCCTCTAGGATTGGGCAGCACCTGTGGCTCAAAGATTAGGGCGCCAGCTCCATATAGTGGGGGTTCAAGCCCAGCCTGGGCCAATAACAAAAAATAAAAACTCCTCCAGGATTCTCAGGCACAAAGTGAGTTACTCAAAATTAATTTTTAATTTTTGTGTTGGGCAAAGATTAAAATTTTCTAATTTTCATCTATTAATATTAAGGAGAAAGGTAAAGACACAAGTTCTGTATCAATATAAAAAACCCAACACTCCCAAGACAGTAAATGCTTTATTAAGATTAATATAATGCAAAAATTAAACTTTTACCTCAAATTCATGGTGGTTCCAAGAAATCACATTAGCACTACCAAGCTCTCTATCAATATTAAATGCTCTCATTTCAGATTCAAGAGTATCTTTCAGTTCTTCTCGTGTTTTGAAATTCCAAATAAGGTTTGATCTGGCATGGTCTTGACCAAACCTAGATACATATGTAATCAAAAAATGGCAGGAAACAATAAATATTAAAAAGAAAAGAACTACATATATATCAACTACATCTTATAATAAGCAAGAAAACAGTGGAATAAACTTTGTTCTAGGAAATATAAGTAAAAGGTATGTAATAATACAAGTAAATAAAATGTTAATGGTAGAATATTGGTGATAGGTATACAGGTATTGATTGAAAAACATACTTTTTCTACATGTTTAGAAATTTTCATCATATGATGTCAGGAAAAATGAATAAAACTACAAATTTGTGTGAATTAAAAAAACCTGATATTTCAATTTCAGTATTTATTGCTAATATAAATCCTAGTTAGAAAAAAATTATATTGTCACATATCAAACTTGCAGGTTGGAGATAAGAATCTCTGGACTTCTGGGTATGTAGTATGTAGGAAAGCAATATTAGAACTTTCTAGATTACCCAAGAAAGAATACTGCTGAACTGCCAAGCTATGATCAAGCATTTTTGAAACATTTGCCTTGTACTCTTACAATAACTATTGTAATTCAAATAAGCACAAGTCTAAACTGGGGATGGTTGGACTTCACATCCGCTTACTTTCGATCTGCAATCCTCCTAGAAAGCCTCATTTTAGAGTTCCAAGGAAGTTCTAAGTGGGGGGACAACACAACTGAGGTATTACTGAGGGAGAAATCCAAGGCATATACTTAAAGATAAGCTCGCTCTCTCTATATATGCTTTAAAGTCCTGTAGGAAGTTTTCAAAACATACATGTGAATGTATTTTTCTTTATTAGCCAAGGTATACTCAACATGTTAGCTTCCAGACTGAGTACTGAGTTATCTTAAAGTAGTTCTGGGCTCGGCACCTATAGCTCAAACGGCTAAGGCGCCAGCCATGTACACCTAAGGTGGCAGGTTCAAATCCCCAGCCCAGACCCGCCAAACAATGACGGCTGCAACCAAAAAATAGCCGGGCGTTGTGGCGGGTGCCTGTGGTCCCAGCTACCTGGGAGGCAGAGGCAGGAGACTCGCTTGAGCCCAGGAGTTGGAGTTTGCTGTGAGCTGTAATACCATGGCACTCTACCCAGGGGGACAGCTTGAGGCTCTGTCTCAAAAAAAAAAAAAAAAGTAGTTCTGCATGTTCCCCATAATGTTTCCATGTTCTTCAATATTGTGTTATGTGGGACAGGTGAGGGCAGGGTTAGTGGATAGGGAGAAGAAGAGAGTTACCATATTTGAAAAGCTAGAAAAGCATATGAGGTCAGAAAATTGGATACTCATTTCTCACAGTCTCACCTTTTAAGACTCCATTCCCAACATGGCTTAAAAGAAGTATGCAATTATTTTTAAGTCATAATAAAGTCATTAAAAGTAGTCATGTCTAGGCCTTAATAAAATCTTTAAAGTAATTTTAGATCCTCAGCTATTAACACTCTATAAGAAGTCTTAATTTTATACAAGATCTCTAATCACAGCAATGTTAACAGTGAAAGTTCCTGAATATGACAGCATAAAGCACTACTTCCGAGGAAGCAAAATGTCTTGATTCCTCTAACAGCAATACCAAATTTAATATGGAAAAGAGGCCTAAAGGTTGGTTACCTATAATAGAAGAGATCCCAATTTGCTTCTATTTTTATTCTTTGTCTTCTCTTTCGAAGAACTACTGGCTTTTGATTTATGTTCTGGAATACAAAAACATTTTTATGATGCTCAAACTGGGGCTACCAAAGGGCTCAGTCAGAAGATTTATCACTTTATAAGCAATAAGAAACATCTCTTTCAGAAACAAATTAATGAAAGAAAATCTACAAAATATGAAGATAGGACATTAAATTATCACACATACAATTTAAATTTCCAGTATATAATTCTGAAGTGTTGCTCAAATATTTCCCACATAGCCTGAGGTTATTGCTTCAACACATTTTATTAACGTTTATAGTGATCATTAATTAAATTTATCATAGTCAAAAACAGTGACTTGTTTCAAACATTTACATGCAGTTAATACAAAAGTTATGGGACAACAATAAATGCAAAAGACTGAAGGTTATTAAAGTGCTACCAAAGTCAAGAGAACAAGTACAAATTGAAACAGCTAATGAAGAATAAGTATCTACATTCAGACACATGTGAAGTGAGACTTGAATTCATTAAATAAAGAATACTGACGATGACTCCACATGCCAGGCAGTTCAATGCATTTCACACGTGTAGCAGCAGCAATTAAACTCACCATATTGTTTTTGTCCTGAATTTAATTGTAAAAAGGAAAAAAATAAGAAGATTTTAAGGAAAATAAAAAGAGTGAATCTAGATCTGCTTAGTTATCTGTTATACAAATTATATGAGGATGCCATCAATACAATCATCTTCACTTTAAGAGAGAAAAAGGCCCATCTCCTTTTCTAAACCAAGGATTCAGTTAGGCGGACATATTCCCTTGAGAATTCAAACCATCCTCAATGTGATAGAAACAAAGTAGACAGTGATACAGATAAAATTAGGGAAGTCTGTAATTTCATTTAAGAAGTGGCAAATGATATAAATAAAGCAAAACAACAGATTGCATGTCATAGAAATGAAAAATAAAATGAATAATAAATTTTAAGAAGTAAATGCTATTTGTAGTATACAACCTATTGATTATATAGAAAATGTTTCCTATAAATTTTAATTCTGCACACCATCATGAAAACTAATGCAAAGTGGCTTAACTAGAGTATATAAACAATTCAAAATTTGGGGGGGGCGGCACCTGTGGCTCAAAGGAGTAGGGTACCAGCCCCATATGCCGGAGGTAGTGGGTTCAAACCCAGCCCTGGCCAAAAAAAAAGATACTGTATAAATAAAGCTGTTTCTGTATAAAAAATAAAAAATTCAAAATTTTGTTTAATGAAAAACCTTTCCTTAAACCTTCTTTAATTCCCTCCCTCCAAGACCAAAGGCTGGGAGTCTAGAGGAATGAAAAAGGACAACCAGCTCTTACTATGCTGACTGAACTAGAAACTTAAACTAAGGGCTCTAACTAGCTAAACAAACCCCTGAACTGAAAAACAACATAAATAAGAAAAAAAAATCTTATACATTAATCAAAGGTTACTGTTAATCCAACAAAGCATCAGCTTCAAATGGAACTGACTCTACAAACATTCTGAATATGTAAGAAATGCAGCCCATTTCAAGACTGCCAGTTAATCTTTACAATGGTTAGTTTTCAGACTTCAACTAAAGCACAAAATCATTCCATGTTTTGATGTTAGTGTTTCTATGAATAAAACTGTCACAAAGATTATTCGCTATCTCATTAAGAAATTACTGTTAAAAACAGTACCCAAGCAGGAAAGATGATCAGTTCAGGTTAACAAAAGATCTTCATGACCAGCATATTAAAGTTTTGAGCAAATGATGATACAAATTAACAATACTCAATGTAAATGATACCAACCAATGAGTAAAACATTTTTGATTTTAAGAACACATTCTTTTCCTTCTGAACTACTATCTTTAAACAGCAATTATCCATATTTCTAGATGAAATAGCTTTGTGTTTACAGTTATATTAGCTAAATGTTACATATAGAATCTGATACCAAAAACGTATTTGCAGTACAATAATTATACTCAACACCTTGAAACTACTGCAATTTTAGAAATGGATTTAACTACCTGAAGCCAGGAGCTTGTAATTTTTAATAACTGAAAACAATTCATATTTGTAGATTTTTCAACTATTCAAATGTTATAGCAATATTATCATTATGAGACATGTATGATAGTGCTTTTATATTATCTCGCTTGTACATCAAAGCAACCCAATAAGAGAAGGGAGGTATTATTTGATTAAAGAAGAAAGTAAGGTTCTGAAAAAAACCCATAACATGGGTTAATAAGTGATGGGATCAGGCTCAAATGAAGGTTAACCAATTCAAAGTTCAGTATTTTCTATATTAGCCTACTCACATGAAAGCCTGCCTCATGATCCTTAACATTGAATATATCACTTGTACAAATTAGCATTAACCTGTTATGCTCAAGTTATGAAGACTGGTCTCAATTTCATTAGATACACAAGACTGCAATATTTGTTCTATTATGTTTATACATTCTGGTAATCCATAAGAAACCCATTTGTTTTATAAATATATTAAAATTACTTTCCTTAAATAAGGAAATAGCTACCATAAAAAAGAGATGGTTAAAAGGAAAGATTATAAGTCTAATTGATAAAAACAAGTTGCCTTCTACAGAAGACATTATTTTATTGTTAACCACTACACAATCCATTATAAGCAGAAGAATGTGCATTACTGAATTAGATGCTACATCCTGAAGAATGAGATTAGAACTATTTTACACTGGCATAATGAGGGAGGGGAGGGCAAGGGGGTTGGAGTGCTCTTGCTGAATGGGCACGGGGGTGGGGGAGGGTTGACACACCTTTTGTGTGTGGGACATAACCACAAGAGGTACTCTACCTAACAAAATCAAATATTTTGACCTGGTCCTGGTTGGTTGTACCCTCACATTAACCTGAAATAAATTTACTCAAAAACAAACAAACAAAAAGGAAAAAAAAACCTATTTTATATCTAACTTTGATTTGAGAAACTAATACAGCAAATTGTAAGCATATGCAAATAAATTTAATTTAAAAATGTGAATCTCCCAAACACTTGTCTGGCTAGTTACAAATAAAAATGCTAAATAAAAGCTAAATAAGAAGAGCACCTTTATTTTTACAGGTACAAAGCAAAGTTAATAGAAGAAGGAAACACATATGAATTAAAAAGTATAAAAACTGGAATTAATGGAAGAAAAATTAAGAGAATTCTATATTAACTACCTAAATAACAACCTAATCATTAATTCATTAAACTATGAATTAAGAAAAACACATATAACAACATGAATTAGAATTAGGTGACATTCATTTTTAAGGTACAGATTTTGATGAGAAACATCTGAATACCATTTCTGGGAACAGGAGCAACAAAAGTAGACCTAAGACAAACAGAAGTGGTAGAAGTTTGGAAATAGATTTTATTTTTACCTCTTTTTGAGCAATGCCCATCCTATCCCTCCAGTGCATCAACACAAGATCCACTTTTTCTTTGGCAAATTTTTCTACTTCTTTAGCAGCTTTTCCAGCTAGTCTTTGCCACTCTGGAACTTTATTAAATTTTCCATACTGATCCTATAAAATAATACCATTACATACCTGTTTGCAAATTGATTTTAAAACTATGAAATGCTGAGTCATATTATCTATTTTACATGATAAATACTGGATGTGAGGTTCTGAAAATACTGATGTGAGGTTCAGTGAAGCTTTTCTACTTAGGATTCAAGATCATTCCTTGAGGGGTAGCAAGATGTAAGCAGAAGAGGGGTACATAAAGAGGAAGAGGAGTAAGGACAGAAAAAGAATACATATAAGAAATTATAATAATAGTATATCATGATAAATATTTAAGTAATTTTCATAGATCTTATAAGGAAAAAAGGCCTTCCTAAGTAACTTTTTTCACTGTTGGCCCCTTTCACCAATAATATTATCAATCTCATACTGTATGCAAAATACTGCATTACATACTTGAATTTTTTTTTTTTAAAATACATTTCGGAATGTGCCAATAGAGTTAGAGAAACAACACATACATTAAAATGACCCCATTCAAGCCACGTGTGGTAGCTCCTGCCTGTAATCCTAGTACTCTGGGGAGCTCAAAGCAGGAGGAGGACTGCTTGAGCTCAGGAGTTCAAGACCAGCCTGAGCAAGAGTAAGACCAAGTCTCTACCAAAAATAGACAAAATTAGCCCAGCATTGTGGTAGACACCTATAGTCACAGCTACTAAGGAGGCTGAGGCAGGCAGGAGGATTGCTTGAACCTAAGAGTCTGAAGTCTCTGTAGCTAGGTTGATGCCATGGCACTCTAGCCTGAGCAACACAGTGAGACTCGGTCTCAAAAAAAAAAAAAAAAAACCCCAACTATCTCATTTCCAAAACTAGATTGTGGTAACAGTTGCACAACTCTGTAAATACACTAAAAATTATTGAATTGCTTACTTAAAACAGGTAAACTTTATGTACATTACATATTACTACTCAATGCAGTGAATTCTTTGCTTCTTAAATTTTTAGTATGATTCAGAGAAGAGTATAAGTATGTATAACAGGCTCGGTGCCTGTGGCTCACGCAGCTAAGGCACCAGCCACATACACGTAAGGTGGCGGGTTCGAATCCAGCCTGGACCTGCCAAACAACAATAATGGCTGCAACAAAAAACAGCAGGGCGTTGTGGCGGGCGCCTGTGGTCCCAGCTACTTGGGAGGCTGAGGCAGGAGACTTGCTTGAGCCCAGGAGTTGGAGGTTGCTGTGAGCAGTGAAGCCATAGCACTCTACCCAGGGAGACAGCTTGAGGCTCTGTCTCAAAAAAAAAATAAAAATAAAAAGTATGTATAATAGTACTCTTAATACTGAAAAGACACTTAAAATCATATTTACCATTGCTATTTTGACATTATCTCTAACATGCATCCGATCGGCATCCTTCTCAGGAACTGGATCTGAACTGTCCAAGTATGCCAGCAAGCCTGGTGGCTAAATACAACAAATTAAAAAAACAAAACAAAACAAAATCCATTTTCAAAATAACTGCACAAAATAAAAGTTAACTTTAAAAACCAAATAAACCCTGTGATTTAGATATTAAAAATACAATATGCTAACTCCTTTCATAAATACTACATACCTTTTCAATTAAAAACAAACAAACCCCTTTAATAGTATAGGTGACTTAATGAAATTTTATTGGACAGTACACAAATCTTTCCATGTCTCAAATGACTTACCAAAATGCGTTTCAACAAGTTTGTAGCAGTTGTATTATCAGCTGTCCAGAGTCCCACTAAATGTCTACTTAGCTGTCTGAAAAAAGCAGACGTTGAAAAAGGTTTGCTGCTTTATCTCAGCTAGAATAGAAAGGAATTTTTAAGAACAAAATATCATAATTATAAGAAATATGGCTATAGTAAAAAATCATTCTGATCTAAATATAATTAAAAATTAATATTTTCATGTAGAAAAGTGTCTGAGACACTAATTCAAATACTGATAACATTTTGGAATTTTCTCCAAATTAAAATACTTTCTTGGTAAATATACTAGTTTTTGATGATTCCAAACATGAAGAAGTAGGTTCTTGCCCCCATTAAAAAACAAATTTTTTTTTTAAATTAGACTTGATCAGACAGTTTATTTGGTTAAGTCCTGATATACGACTATACCATTCTCTGGAATTCTGAGCACAAGGAAAAATCAACAACTATGCTCTAATATAACCTTTAGGCAAGTTCAGAGATAGAAGAAAATATTTTTAGTTTTGGAATTTAGACAAAGATCTAAACCATTTAGAACAAATTATCCTACTCATCCCACTTAAAAGTTAAAAGCAAATTTTAGTTTGGAGTGAAAACCTAAGATCCATATTGAATCTATGATTTAGTCATTTATCAGTTTTAATCCCCAAGACAACATCTGTCACCTGAACTGAAAGCTCCCCATAAGTAGGAATCCTATTTACTCATCACTGACCTTTTTGTGCTTTTGCAGAGATTCAATTACCATTTACTATAAGAATGGTCATAAAACCAATGAGGTAAATAACCAAATAACCACCTCCAGACATATGTTTTATACATTACACATATGAATTCCCAGAACAAAGCTTCATAGTAAAGCCTAAACTGTACTTTGTCACCAGAAAGTGAACACTATTAAAACTGTACATTCTAGTGCCTATTTGGAACCTATCAAAGTAATTACACTTCTAATTTCCTTCACTGGTGTTTGATAGGTAGCATATTAGTGACTCCCAAAGGTTTTACTTAAAAGAGACTACATTTTATAACAGCAATCTGTAAAAGATAAAGCAATGCAAATAAAATGCAGGATTTCTACTATACATTAATAGTTTTTTAATACTGAATTTCAAATATTACTAGCACTTTGGAATTTTCTCTAAATTATAATTCTTCCCTGATAAATGCCCTAATTGATCACAATAGGGGATTTAACTAATTAAGTACAATAAGGAGGAATGCAAGAAGCAAACATGTAATAAGGGGGTTTTAAGGGAGTTAGACAGTCTCTACTTTAATGAAAGATGATGTCTAGCCTTCTAATGAGACAGTACTAAGGGAAATACACTTCCTATTATATCTTTCTGTCCTCGTAGGCAATAGAGAAAACTACTTTTGTGGCTAACATTTATAAGTAAGGAATGTAGACAGTTTCTGATAACAGTATAAACAGTAGAAAAGCACTGGCAAGGCAGCATACCGTGACACATACCATTTGGACATAGATAACAAAGAAAGCAGATTTATAGTACTGCAACAAAGTAAACCTAAGTCATCAACTTATGCTATTTAAAAAAGTCAAAAAATATATACAATGAAATATATACAAATAAATACAATGAAGTATTTATGATACTCATTATTTTTACTAATGAGTCATAATATGGTATGCTTAGGATAGCCAAAAGGGTCACATATAGCATCAGAAAAAAAGATTAAAAGGCCTGGAATAGCCTGAAGTAAATGAATAATTTTGCATGTTTCATTATATCTGAATGATGACTAGAAGAAAAGATCCACTAAAGGGGAAAAGTTTAACTCAAGAGACAGGATAAGTTTGGTTTAGGCTGGCTAGATATACTAATATTTTAAAGTTTTCTGTTTTCTTTTTAGAATACATAAGTGACCAAGATAATTTAAAATCAATCATGTAAGATTTTCACATTGGGTCGCAAGAAATACAAGGAGAAAAGGCCTGGACATGTAGTTCTAGTTCCATAAGCCTCTAGGTACTTTTCCCCAAGTTCTAGTCCCATGACTGTGGGTTCAAGCCCCATGATAGGAAAGTAGGGAAAAGCCCAAACAATTCCTTTCCTCCCCCAGTTGTCCACAGACAGGGAAAATGATCATTGGGGCACAATCTTTCTATAAGAAAAAAAAAAAAACAAAACTAGGTGGATAAAAAGAAAATGGAATACTTTTATAATACAAACACTTATTTAGTTGTAACTGAATCCATTTTCTAAACAGAAATTTATAGCAAATTAAATAACCTACCTGTTTGTAAGCATTCTTTGATCTGAGCTTATTGTAAACATCGCGGTGTGCAAGTGTCGAGGTAAGGCACCTTCACTTAGAGCAAGCTCCTGCATTTTTGTAGCAATTTCTTTGTCACCTTCCTTTGGGAAAAGGGTAAGATAATCCCTAAAGCAACAATCTAGAACAAGTTGCCCAAACGTTGAAACACTAATTTTACATCTTTTTTTTTTTTTTTAAAGACAGAGCCTCAAGTTGTTACCCTGGGTAGAGTGCTATGGCCTCACAGCTCACAGCAACCTCCAACTCTTGGGCTCAAGCAATTCTCCTGTCTCCGCCTCCCAGGTAGCTGGGACTACAGGTGCCTGCCACATTACCCGGCTATTTTTTGGCTGTAGTCATCATTGTTGTTTGGCCAGCCTGGGCTGGATTCAAACCCGCCAGCTCAGGTGTATGTGGCTGACGCCTTAGCCGCTTGAGCCATAGGTGCCGAGCTGTAATTTTACATCTTTAAATAAGTTATTCAGTATATAATGAAAATTTAAAACGTAACTTCCAATTAACCAAAAATAATATAAGTAAGTAGAAGTACAGGCAATTTTTAAGATATCACCTGCCTTTGGAAAAAGATTTAAATGTGACCAGATTAATTTACCTTGTGATTTATATTTTACTTAATACTAAAATTAGATTCATTCCCTTGGTAAACAAACACTAGCCAACAAAGGGGAGTAGTGACTCAGGGAAATCAGTAATTCCTACTAACGGCAACTATAAAACCTAACCTGCTTTTATTAACCATATATTCATTTTCATGGTGAACACAACTCCTTGTTTTTTTAAAGGATAATGTGATGTAAGGTAAAGAGAACTACCATTCATACGTAATCCATAGAACTATAAATGAAATAAGCAGTGTGTCACTTAAAACTACCTGTCAAAAGCAAAAATGCCAACAATGTTAGAGAAAAAAGTACAGGTGTCTAGTATAATTATATCAAATGAATATGATGTATACAAATATATACATAGTATATTACATATAACATTATGAACAGTATACCACCTGAGAGGAAATTGAAATTATCTCTAGGTGGCAAAAATAGAGATAATTTATTTTTATTTGTTCCTTATGTTTTTTCTATACCTTACAATTTTTGTTCAAGATCATACTGCTTTTACAAACAGAAGAAAAAATTCAAGGTATGTGTCAGAGTTTCATAAAATCTTTCGACAGATATTTGTTCTAGGCAAAAGCTATAAATCTGACATATGTGGTTTATCCCTGAAGCCTAAAGTCAGCATTCTGATTATGCTTGGCTCAGAATAATTATATCTACATGTAATGTATGAATGGTATACCGTGTATTATATGAATGCCAATGTATTAGTGGATCAAAGTCAGAAGTACACTTCTATTTGGCCTCACAGTCCTACCTGTCCTTGGCCACCCCAAGCTCTATAAAAGTAAAAGATGTGGTACTTTGGAAGCTAAAATCAAGCGTAGAATACATTAGCTAGAGAGGGGAAATTAGCCTGTGTCTGTATATACACACAAAATATGCAAATGAACTTTGATGTTCCAAAGAGTTCAATGCCTGTATGGTGCATTTTTAAAAAATTTCTTAAGGGCATACTAATTCTATGCTTGTTATTTAGATGTATGCCATATTTATGTGCCATAATAGCTGATTTTTTTTTGGCAAAAGGAACACTCTTACATTTTATCCAAATTGCAAGTATGACAACCAAAGAATACAAGAATTAAAGAGTCATTTAGACTGCTGTCACTGTAAATGGTGCAGTACACAGCTGACATTCACATGCACAATCGACCTTATCTTTTAAAAAACAGGACATAGAGCAATTATCTTGAAGAAGCATTATCTTCGACAATATCACGTCCTGATCACTAGAGCTTAATTACAAATGTACTTCAGGAGGAGGAACTTTTTGTTGCCATTCTTATTTAATATCACTTTGCTAGGTATTAACTCCACTAATAATTTCTATGTAACCTCAATATTTCAATACCACCAACATCGCCATCCCCCAAAGAGCAAAAGAGAAAGAAAATGAAAATAAAACAAATAATGCAGAAACAGAAAGATTTATTTGCTCTATAACCCCACTTACTCAAGAATTTCAAACTCTTACTATTATGGATTATTTTTTCAACTCATTTAAAACTAATTTCTGAATAACGATTTAAAACTACTTTTCTTACCCAGGAATCACATAGTTCACAGAAAAGAGTAAAAGGCAATTTTGTCAGCTTTACTTAAAATAGCCAAGTGACATTCAAGTACATACAAAATTTCAGAATTACTCTCTCACCTCTATTATTGCCTTCATAACCAATCCAGCTCCCTTTACAATTGCCATGGAAGGATGCTTCAAAATGGAGAGAAAAGAAAAAAGTACCACTAAGTAAAAAGGAATTTTAGTTTAACACATTTAGCTATTATTCTTAAAGAAGATACAGTTTTTATGCAAAGTATAAGCCATAAACTCAGTAAGAGATATAGGTATCTCAAAGTCAAATCACAGAATAGCTAAATATTTTAGATTTTCTTACAATATAGCTTTATAGATACAGATACCTAAAGAGTTTACATTAGTGGGAAATAGCTAATACTTGCAATACTATATAGTTATTTGAATACATATATTTGTTTGATACATATCAAACAGTAATACAAAAATAAAAATATAAGTATATATACATACACGTATACAGTACTGTATAAAATAACTAATGTTTTCCAGTATTTATAAATATCTCTGCTAAAGCTCACCTTATTTGGGAATTAGTGAAGAAAGAGAATTCGGGGCCTACTATAGAAAAAATGGGTTTTTCACTACTTCTAAGATAGAAGATTGGCAAGAGTCAAAAAAGTAGTCAATAGCCATCAACAGAGCTCTACATGAAACACCAAGAAATCTGTAGGCTAAAAGGTCCTTATTTGACAATGGACTAAGCCATATTTACTTGTCAACATTACTATAGAAGCATGCACATGCTACTTAAAACTGACTCCCAAAGAAGTTCCCTTCAATTAGTTATCTGATAAGAAAAATATAAGCTCTCACCTGAAAGAGTTTAAAGAGAGTTCTTCCATTGGATGCTACCATCTCTAGGAGCATATCAAACTGCTGCCCTTCAGTTGTCTCACTGTATGGAGCACAGAGCGCAAAAGTAAGGAAGTCCAAGAGTGAACTAATAACTAGGGCACCAGTCCCATGATCCTGAAACAAAGCAATAAATTGCCTTAAAGACTTAGACACAGGGGGCTTCAGCTGATACACACCAAGAATATCTTCTTCTCTGTTACTCTACACATCAAACATATTGACCTTACTTTCTCAACATAAGGTTCAAAGTTTGATAACTCTTAAGGTACAGTATTTCCTTTGCTAACATAGTGAATCCACTGTCCATCATACCACAACAGGAATATAATGAAAATTCAGTCAAATTTCAAGAGAATTATTATCAATACTTCTCAGATGTGTTCAACTAAAGGTAATGTTTATTGTGTAAAAGGCAATCTTTGATAATATTTATAAAACTCTGATATTGCCCATATTCCTTCTAGATGCTATGGAATGCCCATCTCCAAAACTGTTACCAGTGACTGAAGAACAGATTTGGCTGAATTTTTTAGAGTAGTTTATGTTATAATGACATTTTTAAAGAAAGAAAAAATAAAAATCTGTAATATTATGGGGAAAATCATAAGGCTTTGCAGGGCAGCCTTTCCAGATGAATGGATATGGTCCTAAAAGAAGTGACCAAGCTGAACTATGATCAATAATGACCAAAGTTGGGGAATGCAACAAAAAAAATTTTTTTTGTCCATGTGCACTTCTAAAATATCCATGAAGACAAGTTTAATTATAGCTTACCACATGGGAATTAAATTTCTCCAGTAAGTTTTCCAGAAACTTCTTTGAAGAGAGAAGAGAAGCTTTGTTTAGCTGTTCTTGTCTTAAGTCATAGTCATCATGCATGGGCTATTGATTAAAAACAGTGATAATTCATAAGCAGTCCCACACGCTGGCCTTACACAAAAGTCATTTATAAAGAATATTACACAATGGAAGAATTAAAAACCATAGCCTTTAAATGTAAGGCAAAAAAGGAAACTCATGATAAGACAAGCAAGCAAATTAATGACTTCACTCAGATTTGGTCAGACTGCCTAAGTAATTTGCCCAACAAGTAACTATCCCACAGGTACTCTTTTAAAAGTCACAGACCTCCTTTTTAAAAGGCAATCAACACTCATCCACCTAGAATTTTGCAGTTTAAATTTGAAATGGCAAAACATCTCTTTTAAAGGTACTAAAATTAGCAGCAAATATTTCTTTGTTTCAAGGTGATTCTCATTTGACTATTGGGATAACCGAACATAAAAAGCATTCCAGGGCAGCGCCTGTGGCTCGAAGGAGTAGGGCAACGGCATATGGGCCCCATATGCTGGAAGTGGCGGGTTCCAACGCAGCCCCAGCCAAAAAAAAGCATTCCAGCATGGTCATTAGAAATAGAGTTCAGGCTCGGCGCCTATAGCTCAACCGGCTAAGGCACCAGCCATGTACACCTAAGGTGGCAGATTCGAATCCCCAGCCCGGGCCCGCCAAACAACAATGACAGCTGCAACCAAAAAATAGCCGGGCGTTGTGGCGGGTGCCTGTGGTCCCAGCTACTTGGGAGGCGGAGGCAGGAGACTCGCTTGAGCCCAGGAGTTGGAGGTTACTGTGAGCTGTAATGCCACGGCACTCTACCCAGGCGGACAGCTTGAGGCTCTGTCTCAAAAAAAAAAAAAAAAAAAAAAAAGAAATAGAGTTCAAATCTTAATTTTACTATGGACTATAACTGGGAGACATTAGGCAAGGTAAATTATTTTACCTCTCTGATTGTCATTTACCACAGCTGTAAAGTAGGATTAATAGTACTTATATTTCAGAGGACCATCATGAAGCTTAAATGAGATAATTCATGTAAATATATAGACAATATCTACTATGTAATGAGGATTCAATGTGTCTTTTTCACATCATTGTTTGTTTTGTGATAAACTATATTAGCATAAAATTTACCATCTTAACCATGTTTAACTATATTCAGTGGTATTAAGTTTATTCACACTGTTGCACAATTATCACCACCATCCTCCTCCAGAATATTTTCATCTTCCCAAACTGAAATTCTGTACCCATTAAACACTAACTCCCCATTCTCTCCTCCCATTCTCTCCTCTCTACTTTCTGCCTTTGAAGTTGACTTCATATAAATGGAATCATAATATTTGTCCTTTTGTGACTGGTGTATTTCACTAGCATCACATCTTCAAGGTTCATTCATATTGCAGCATATGTCAGAATCTCCCTCCTTTTTGCTTCTGCTTATTTAACAAAGGACTATAGAGTAGTGTGATAAAATGCCTATGTTTTGCAGCCAGAATCCTGAGCTTAAAATCTCTTCTGCTATTTACTATCTATATGACATTAAGCAACTTACTTAAGCCTTAATTCCTTCTCTGTAAAACAGATATAATTTGTAGTAACTTCTAAAGTCTGTTGGAGGATTAAATATGTTAATATATGCAAATGGCATAGGATAGTTCCAGAAACATAGAAAAAAATTAAAATTATTCTTCTTAAATGGCTCAATAAGGCCTGTTAAGGATAAAAATATAAGTAAACATGAAGACTGACCTTAGGGAACTTAACAGACTGAGAAAGGAAATATGTTTAGAAACAGTAATAATGTAAAGAAGAAATTGCTAAGAACCATAAAAGATGTATATAGAAAGGCTAATAAAAATTAGGGAAAGATAAATTATTACTGCCTTCAGGAACAGGAAACTTCATTCCAAAGCTGACTTTTGGGCATTCAAGAGAATATGTGAAATAATAAGAAATATATATGTTAGTCTCTCCCACTGGTTCCTGACAGAGTTCTTAAAGCCCTTGCAGATAAGGATGCTAGGGGAATCTTTTGTTCTCATATGTAGTCTTTGACCCTGGTTCCTGACACAGAGTTTCTAAGACCTTTTAATTTGCTGAACAAGACCATCTGACACAGAGCTCCCAAATCCCTTAGAATTTCCTAAGTGACAGACATCTTCTGTCCTAACAGGGTGACACTTCACACCACTGTTATTTTAAGTTCTAGTTACCTATTTATTTAAAAGGGACTTATTTAGAATGGTAAAAATAAAATAAACTTTTATTCACTTTTGGGAATAAATGAAAGGTTTCACATAAGCAATTACTTACATTTTTTTCATACCACTAAACTTGCCTAAAACACTTCATGTAGAAAAGGTCCCAGATACTATACACAAGATTGAGACAATCAGAAACTTCAAAGTTATACTGAACCAGCTGTCCATATGCACTATCACCACATTAGATATTTGCTGCAGAAGTAGCATTCAAACTGCCCTTTCTTCAGCTCCTATGACTACCATAGCTCAGCATATCACTTCTTACATGATAATTAGGTCTACCTGCCTTTAACTTTACATACCACCAGAGTATTCTAATCTATTCTTTACATAGATTCTTTACATACATACCACCAGAGTAGCTTTCTAAAATTTAAACTTGACCATGTTACCGTTCCCTTACTGAAAAATTTTTGTTGTTTCTTAAGAAAGAACATACATCTAACTCCTTTGTCTGATTCAGAAGGCTTATTACTTTCTATATACTCATGTATCTTTAGCTGCAACTCCTAATAACCCCTCATATATAACTTATGATCCAACTATATTTAATTATTTCTTGCTTCCCAAACATGCCTTTGTACATGCTATTCTCTGTCCTAGGAAAGCCTTCCCAGCCTGGAAAATATTTGACTAGCCTTTAAGATTCAAATCAAACATACTATCTTCCAGGAAGACTGGCTAAAAATCTTTTCATCTTCCTTTCACCACTTAACAAAAATAAAGTGTTGCTTTTCAGGATCCTATGACCCCTACTGCCTTATATTGTAAGTCAACCTTACTAGACTGTCAGCAATGTGAAGGAAGGAAGGAACTTTGTCTTAACATTTCTATATTTCTATCACACAGTACATCAGCTGGTATATAGGATATGCTAGCCTCCTAATTTGTTTGAATAAATAAAGGACTATAAGAACAATTTAGTAAATTTAGTGAACATGGACTTCACTGATACAATGAAATTCTAGGTTTGTGGAAATCAAAACAACCAGCCAACTTTAAGAAAAACCAGTTTCCTTAAGAGAAATACTACTCACACACATCAGAGCGCACAGCATATCGACTGCCGCATGGATTACTCCATTGTTGCTCCTCTTGAGTGCTTTTACCACCTTCACTCCTAGACGCTCCCGAAACCTTTTGCAACAAAAACATATAAAAGCAGTATCAGAACATTATTATTTATTAAAATATAACATATGTCATCTTAAGTTTCCATTGCATTACTGCAGCCATTACATATTCTGAATCCCACCCTTGAAACATCAGTTTTCATAATAGTTTTTTCTTAGGGAAGGAAAATTCCTTTTTTCAACTTAACACAACTTATTTATAATCCACCAACTTATGGCCATATATGTATTTACCAAACAGGAAAAATATATGAAGCTGCTTAAAAGACATATGAGATGTTAAAACTTTGCAGTGAATATCCCCACAGAATACTGAGATCAAAGGATTCCTTTCTAAAAAACATCACATTTCCAAATCCAGAGTCAGAGACCAATACAGAATGATTCTAGAAAGAGTCATAAGGTAACAAAAAACTTACAACACCTGAGACTAATAAATGACATTTTAACCCCTAAATGGAAATTATATTCCCTCTCTGATCTAAACTAGGAAGGTCATACCTTAGGACTCTAGTCATGTGCCATCTCCTCCAGGATGCATTCTACCCACCCCGACCACTTTATCCACCTCATATACTTATCCCTGTGAGAGAGTCCTATAACTCTCCTTATACACATGGGTTGCACTTTATACAGTATCTTCTTCTGGTACATTGTTAGCAATAATGGACTAGCGAAAGAGAGGGAAATTTTTAAGATTAACTAAAACAAAAAAATATGTAATTTCCTATTCAAATTCATCCAAATGAGTAGTATTACTGGTGAGTACAGGACCAGTATCCCACTTTAGATCTATTTGCCATCCTTTTTCATTTTTTATCAATAAAAGCTATCATATCATCATATAAAAGGAATCAAGTTTAGTAAGACCTAAAAGGTAAATTGTTCATTTTTTGCTATTCTGAGTTATTCAAATTCTCTAAGAGAAGTTAAGTTATAGAAGACAACTTACTTTGGAAGCTGAGTGAAGGCTAGAAAACCAGCTTTGGAAGCTACAAGCCTCCTCACAGCCTGGAACTGACTCTCGAGTTCTGGATTTGAAGAAACAACATCTCCTTCTTGGGATAACAAAGCTGTTATGGCATTATTGATCAATTTTTCTTTGTTTTCTGAGAAGAGACCCTAAGTGAAAGAAGAATATTTCAAAAAGGTTTCCATACAAAAAGTTAATGATGAACAAATTATGATATAATTTATCTTACATCCTGTGTTACTGCATGTAGAACACCACTGTATGAAATATTAGCATTGAACCTGAATACAGCATCTGCAAAATTGCCATCTGTAAAGAGACAAAAAGGTTCAAAAAGTTTTATAGCCTAAGTCTTAAAATTATTATAAAGCAGATGGAAGGAAATGAAATTACATTTTAATCAATACTTACTTGGAGGTGTAGCTAAGAACCTGAGATGAAGGCTCTCTACCTCCTCATCAACAGGCATGCTGAGTAACCCCCATCGCTGACCTTTATGGGTCGATGTCATTTTTACACAAACATCTCTGTTACCAGAGGCTCTTACTCCATCCAGCAAACTTGCTAATAAGGAGTCTCTAAGCAAGGTTAAAGGTAAAAAGGTTTTAGGATTGATAATAAAGAAGAATTTTAATTCAGAAAGCAGCATAAGCCCTTTAGCCACCTGTTAGGGACATAGCGTTGGTACAAAGAGAATCACAAAGAGCAGGGCTTTAGGAAACGGCCTGGAGTTGTAATACTAGTTCTTCATCTGCTACCACGTGACCGTATATAAATTACTTAAGCACCACAGCTTACATATCTTTTTGTTTTAAGATTATTGCTAATAGCTTTATTCAGGTCTAACTCACAAGAAACAAAATTTGCCCAAATTAAAATCTGACAATTTTTTTTTTTTAAATAGGATCTTGCTCTCTTATCCAGTCTAGAGTGCAGTGGTGTCACTATAGCTCACAGCAACCTCAAACACCTGGGCTAAAGGAATCTCCCTGCCTCAGCCTCCTGAGTAACTGGTACTAAAGGCACAGGCCACCTTATCCAGCTAATTTTTCTATTTTTTGTAGAGATGGGGCCTTGCTCTTGCTGGTCTAGAACTCCTGGTCTCAAGCAATCCTCCAACCTTGGCCTCCCAAAGTGCTAGGATTATAGGCATGAGCCACTGCACCTGGCCTAATGTACTAAAAATTATCAATCAACAATCATCATAGCTTGGCGCCTGTGGCTCAAGTGGCTAAGGCGCCAGCCATGTACACCCAAGGTGGCGGGTTCGAATCCAGCCCGGGCTGCCAAACAACAATGACAGCTGCAACCAAAAAATAGCTGGGCGTTGTGGCGGGCGCCTGTGGTCCCAGCTACTTGGGAGGCGGAGGCAGGAGACTCGCTTGAGCCCAAGAGTTGGAGGTTGCTGTGAGCTGAGATGCCACGGCACTCTACCCAGGGGGACAGCTTGAGGCTCTGTCTCAAAAAAAAAAGAAAAAAGAAAAAAACAATCATCATAATCCATTTCTGATACACTTTCATGACCCCCAAAAGTTTGCTTGCCCATTTTCAAAAACCTCCCCAGACCCAGGGAACCACTGATGTGATTTAGTCTCATTCTATTTAGAGCAGCATGAAAAAATGACCTGAAAAGTAAGAATTGCCAATCTCGTGGCAATGGCTTACTACATAAAGGAAGATCTAGTCATTCACAGTGTAACAGCAATATACACGTTTACTTTATGAGTTACAGCAGCTCACAGGTTTTTACAGGAAAACCTTATGGTACTTTGGATTATGAAAACTGAAAGTCATTTTAAATGTGCAATAAAATATCTTTCCCCAAGTTAAATAATTATAAAGTTCTAGATTATACATCTTTGCTTTTCCTTGGTAATCAAGTACTTTGCCTTGCATATGTTGGAATCTCAAAAGCACAATGAATAAAAAAATACCTTTCTGTTGAAGAGTATTTCCGCACTTGCCCTTTTATAAATTCAATGGTAAAAAGTTGTGGATTTTCTGAGTCACAAACCAATGCAAATACCTAATAGAAACAAAATATAAGTTCAACAAAAAATGTTTAGGTTTATGATACTTCATAACAAAAACTATACGCATCATTTAGTTTACAAAAGTCAATTATAAAAAAATGTGACTTGTTTACTGTATCACAAATCTCAATCAAAGTCTCATATAAAACTATTGAATAACAAGTTCCATCCTCTATATACTTGGAAAATAACATTAATAACAGTTACTGTTTAAGATCAATAAATACAAATGTTAATTAAATACAGATTCTACCTGTTCCACATTCTTGAAACAGAGTAAATATTAAAAAAGAAAATTATCCTAGCTTAACAACAACAACAACAATCTCATTTAAGCTAATAATGCTGAAACTTACTTCTCCTAAAGGCTTCAATGTTGCAATATTATAGGTTGCTGGATCACGTTCTACTAAACAAGTTTCTGTAAGAGCTAGAACTCTTTTTACAGGTTCCTTCAAATAATAAAATTGAGACATATTACAAAGTTATTTTTTAAAGTATGAAAATCAGATGAACAAATTTTTTATTTCAATATATGAGCCTTACCGAATGTCTAGGTGATATTTTTTGGACTACAAACTCTGCTAAAGACGTGATGGATTCATCAGTGCTATATTTTCCAAAGCGAAGGTTTAAATATTGCTCAAACTCTAAAGGTTCTTTCCTGATCCGCAATGAAATACCAATGTAGTTGCCAGCATGGTCTATTGCACTTCTGATAATCTCTTCTCTTTGCTCTGATGCAAATAAATGCTACAAAAATTTTCCGAATTTAAAAGTCAGGGTTTCAACAATATATGACCATATTGAATCAACTCATAAGAAAGGGACTAAAGTAGCAATTTTAGAGAAAAAAGAAGCAAATCTTACCATCAGAGGTAAATAAACAGTGTATTATAGTTGAAAGGCTTACTAAATTATATCACAAATTTCAGGATGCAGAGCATTACAACTCACTAACTGAATAGAAGTTATCTCCTAACTTTTCAGGGTCCTGTCCTTATCACCTTGTGCAAAACATCATACTGTGGCTTCCAAGGAGGCGTCCCAAGGGATCCCAGCCCAGCCCTCAGGGGTGGTGGGTACCTTATGGGCAGGATTCTCTTCCCACAAAGGCACCTGATTTAATCTGTTTTATATAATGGGAATCCTCCCAAGATCGTGTTGAAGAATGTTTACATATTTATAAGTCACTGGCCTGTTGATGTTACAAACCAACTTCTAGGGCTATAAAGGTTAGGATAAAGCAGAAACTACTCAGCCTGGAAACTAGTCCAGGCTGAGTAGTTTCTACTCTATCCAAAATACCTGGTAACATTAGTGTTTTTATTTCTTACTGTTTCAGATTTTAGAATGTTATGAGCACACCAAATCCAAAAATCCAAAAATCTGTATACATCACATGACCCAGCCACCCATCATTCTGTTTATTTCCCTTTTGCTGCTATCTACCCACTTAGGTAGTTAAAAGTTTCCCTGATACAGAGAAAATGATATTTTATCTATAAAACACTAGATCTTGGAGCAGTATTCCTAGACACTAACGTAGCTACAGGAATTAAAATTCTAAAGAGAAAGGAATCTTGCAAATAAATTCAATTGAGCCTCTCTATATGAAAACTTTATTACTCATCCTTGAGATCCAGAATTTAAATTTTATTAAGACAAGCAGGGTATTTCTAGGATGAACTATATATGAAAAAGCTGAACTAAATATATATACAATAGTGAACTGTATATGAACTATATACATTTAGTTCAGCTTCTTCTTCTTTTCTTTTTTCAGAGACAGAGGGTCACTTTATTGCCCTGGGTAGAGTGCCATGGTATCAGCCTACTTCATAGCAACCTCAGACTCCTGGGTTCAAGTGACCTGCCTCAGCCTTCTGAGTAGGCAGACAACCTTCTGAGACTACAGGCAACCACCATAACGTGTGGCTAATTTTTCTATCTTTGGTAGAGATAGGGTCTTACTCCTGCTTAGGCTGGTCTCCACCTCCTGAGCTCCAGTGGTCCTCTCACCTTAGCGTTTCAGAGTGTTAGAATTACAGGTGTGAGCCACATTGCCCAGCTATAGTTGAGTTTCTATTACTGATTAACAGTCATGGAAAGGGTGTCTCAGCATTTTAAGTAGTTTCTATTATAACCCACAATTTACTTTATATAGTTCAGAATTTCAAGACAAAAATATGAAATAATTCCAAACAAAGTTTCAACAAATACTGAGATTTCAGAGTATCTGAAATACTCAAAGTATTCGGTTTACAGAATAGCTGGGCAAAGGACAGAAGACACTAAAAAGATTTAAAGTTACTTTTTCAAAAAAGGCTTATAAACTTTTAGGTAAGAATAATGTAAATGAAAACAATAACTGTAACCATCATCATTAAGTCCCATTAAGCCATCCACCCTGTAAAGCATTATACAACAATTATCTCACTGATTCCTCACAGAAAACCTATGAAGTACATTACACTTTCCACCTTTTCAAGAGCAGCAAATTGGGTTTCAAGCCTAGGTACCTTTGATACCATAGCCTGCCTTCTTAATACGATACTTAACTTCCCAGAAGACTCATGATTTCAAAATAAAGGGCAAAAACTTTGCTTTCTTTCAAATGGTCATGTCCCTTTATAAGTGTTTTAAGAGTACTACTTACCAATCTACTAAATCCTCCATAAAGTATACAAAATCCTCCTTGATAATCAGACAGATCTACAAAGCCTTCAATATTTCTATAGTCATAGGAACAGAGTACTCTGTTGGTTGCAGGATTAATTTGGTCAAAGCCTCCAGGAGTTACTTCCAAAATTACAGGTTTTCTTGTATCACTCCAGTGATGCTTATAGCAATTATATCTCTAGAGAGAGAAACAGATTATCTTTAAGGTTCATAAAATAAAATTACCATAAAGTTACACTTAATGTTTTATCAGTCACTGCTAAAACCCAAAACCAAAATATCATAAATACTTAGAGCTACAATCCAAATTGTTAAAAATATTTATTTTAGCTATATAGGAGAGTATGTTTAATTCAGGGGTCCTCAAACTTTTTGAACAGGGGGCTAGTTCAGTGTCCCTCAGACCATAGGAGGGCCGGACTGTGGGCCCAGGGACGAGTCAGCTGCTAAGCAGGACAGGCAGCTGTGGCAAAAACACCCAGCGGGCCGGATAAATGTCCTAGGAGGGCTGCATGTGGCCCGCAGGCCATAGTTTGAGGACACCTGATTTAATTTAATAATGTTCACTCTCACTGAAAACAGTATGTTCTTTTTTTTAATTAGCCGTCTTTGGGTTACAATTTTTGTTAAACAGTTTTGGGACACTCTATATAAATGTATAAAAAAAATCCTACATATAAATGTATTTTGAAAAAGTTATCAGGAAAAAAAGATTTCGACTTTTATTGATGGATTCTTTTAATCCAGGTTACATACCAAAAGAGTCACATTTCAGGGAGTTTCAAATTCAAACAACTTGAGCTGCCTCAGTATATTAATGTACATTTTATTTCTGCATACAGAGAAAAAGTTGAAGCCTAAATTTCACCTTCATCTTTTCTAATCATACCATCATATTAAAGAGTGTTGGTCACCTTAGCAAGTAAAATTTCATTTAGATGATAATGTTCCTTTGTAAATTAAAGTAGCTGAGAAATCAGAAATGATCGTTACAGTCTATACCAGTGGTTCTCAACATGTGGGTAGGGACCCACAGGAACTATATTAAAGGGCCGCAGCATTAGGAAGGTTGAGAACCACTGGTCTATATCCATTTACTACCCAGTTTTATCCGAAAAAAAAAAAGGGGGTTAATGAAGGCTGCTAGGCAAAATTATGCGATACAGAAGAAAATAAATTTAAAATGAAGAAACAACGCACCAAAGACTAAATAAAGACAAAGTCTCAGATGTATAATGAATATCCCTTCCCTCAGCCAAATACCACAAAGTTTTCTACCAATCAATATGAAGACAAATACATGGTCAATTACATAATTCTTAAGTTAAAAATAAATTGGTTGCTCTAGAGTACAACCATTTCTAATACTGAAATAAGAAAAAAATACTCTTCCAGGTATTCAGAAAAAAGGCATTTAGTAACAAATACCTTCACTAACATCCCAACACTAAACTCAGCAATGACATCCACAGGATATCACATCAAGTCCTCTCAACACTATTGATCTATGTGCTACACACAGTATGGTTCCATAAAAGCAATTCTGCAAAAAGACAAGAGGGCTTACATGTTAGCCCAAGAATATATTGGTTCTGAACTAAGGGATCAATCAATTCCACACCTCTATGGCAGGAACAGGAGTGGAAAGGAGGCCACTAAAATGGTGATACTGTCCAAACTATGCCTGTTTACATGCCCCAAACTGACTCTGTGAGGCGCTACCCTTTCCTCCCAGCTGATCATCAACTGCCATTAATGAGATGTGCTGATAACACACTATTATCCCTCAGGATTGTAGGGAGTAAGCAAGAAGGATTTGGAAATATACTCTGATTTATAGTATATTTACAGGAACTCGAGGTGTCAGAGCCAAATTCAACTAATGAATTTGTTTAGCTAGCAGAGCATATGAGGTAGAATCTAAACTTGTTTGTAGGAAGGTACAGGTGCCACTTTGAACCCCTTATTCTTTTTTTTTTTTTTGAGACAGAGCCTCAAGCTGTCCCCCTGGGTAGAGTACCATGGCATCATAGCTCACAGCAACCTCCAACTCCTGGGCTCAAGCAAGTCTCCTGCCTCCACTTCCCAAGTAGCAGGGACCACAGGCGCCCGCCACAACACCTGGCTATTTTTTGTTTTGTTTGGTTGCAGCCATCATTGTTGTTTGGCGGGCCTGGGCTGGATTCAAACCTGCCACCTTAGGTGTATGTGGCTGGTGCCTTAGCCACTTGAGCCACAGGCACCAAGCCTGAACCCCTTACTCTTGACGTAAAATTAGGTGAACTATCTTTTAGGTGATCTTCTGGAGAGATACTGTTTTCTACCACAAAATTTTGAAAAACTTAAGTGGCTGAAGTTAACAGATACAAAGGGAAGCTTATAAACAAAATCTGTAAGCATGTTTTTGAAAGTGGTTGTCTCCCAAACACATGAGATACACACAAAACTCGCCTGCTAACATAAAATAATTAAGCACACTCAGTCATGATTTACAGAGATTTGACCGTGGCTCATCAAGAACAAGAAACAAGCAGCTTGCCAGTTGCCATTAAGCTATTTTAAAAGGCTCCTGGGCAACCAGCCAATTGCTAGAGTTGAAGTCAGTGAGGCTTCTGGAATGCTAAAATAAGCAAAATATCCATAGAAAGGGTAAGGGCTTAAAGACGGGAATGGTGCTGCCAATATATCAGAATTCAGTTCCTGCCTTTTACCAGAAGGCAGGGTTTTGAACAGTGCTATAAGTTTAGGCATTATTTTTCCCCATTATAAAAGTAATACCTATTCATGGAATAAAATTCGGTATGTCAAGAGAATGGAAAAAAGCATAAATTCACATCCTTCCTCCCCAGAAATTTCTGAATTAGTTTAAATGCTACTGTTACATGACTAGGGAAGGCTTGGGAAAGTTAAAAGTCCAATAAGCTACTGTGACTTCTCCAAAGCTGGCAGTGCACCATGCCAAGCTTCAGAATGGGACAGATCCAGTACATGAACCTGAAGTAGGACAGTTTAAATACGTTCAAACCTTCTTAAAATTTTCATATTTCTGGAATAAGAAACTCCAACACCAAACTACTGCATGTTCCAACAAGTATTATCAGCAGGGTGAAGCTTACTGGTATTACTATTTAGAATACCACATAAAAGGGGCAGCGCCTGTGGCTTAGTGAGTAGGACGCTGGTCCCATGTATCAAGAGTTGGCAGGTTCAAACACAGCCCAGACCAAATTGCAACAAAAAATACCCAAGCGTTGTGGTGGGAGCCTGTAGTCCCAGCTACTTGGGAGGCTGAGACAAGAGAATCACCTACACCGAGGAGTTAGAGGTTGTTGTGAGCTGTGACACCACAGCACTCTACAAAGGGTGATAAAGTGGGACTCTGTCTCTTTAAAAAAAAAAAAAGAAAGAAAGAAAAGAAGAAAGAATACTGCATAAAGACTGAGTGGTTACAGCATTGTTTTTAATGGTCCACAGTTCTGTTCTGCCTAATACTTCTTTTCCATCCATTTAAAATTCTTCATATTTGAGTTTCCTATTAAACTGTATCATCTATTCCATAGTGTCAGGAAATATTAAAATGTTTTCTTCTTTCCTTTTGGCTTTTTCCTTCTAGCTTCGTCATAAAAGGAACACATAGATTATGACATGATTTCTACAATAAAGGTCAACATTTGCACAAATAAAAATACATATTAGTAAATGTTAAATATTTACCCTTCCTGTGATTTTTCCCTCTGAAAAATCAGTTCTAAATCTCTGAAAGAGAAAACATAACCACAGTTTATGACATAACTACAGTTTATGACAGCAGACTGGTAAGGAAGGCTCAAGGTTCGATCTTTCCTACTAAAACAAGTAAACCGTCAACTTAGTAAACTTGATACTCGACAGCTGTGTTAGTTACAGTTTTAAGAATATTTAGTAAAATGAGTATGGAACTTTATGAAGAACAAGATAGATTAAATACTCAATGCTTTGTCCTATATATGCATTTTTAAAAAGACTAATAAAATATCAAATATAAAAGATTTTCCAGCCTTTCTGTCAGAGAAAAGGAAGCCTCACAGTGTCAAGTTAAAGGTCAATAAGAAAAAATAAGCACAGTGGGGACAGGGGGTGAGACGTTAATTTCTGTACTTACTATTTAATTTTTTTTTAAAAATGTAGTTTATGAACATAGAACCTTTCTTACCAATGCTTCTGTAAGAAGTTCTGTTCTGTGCTCTGTTGAAAATTTTAAAGTTTCTGACTTTTTTCCACTGCCTTTACGAAATGTAAGGTTGAACTCTGTTCCTTGTCCTTTTCCAACAGGACTGATACTGCAAATGTCTCCATAAGGCCACTAACCAAAAAAAAAAAAAAAAAAAAAAAATCACTTTTAACTGCTGCATAATACATGTGTAGAAAACTACCTTTTTTGTATGCCTTTAAGTTCATAATCACTGATTCAATGAGCAAAATTTTATAAAACAGAGATCAAGAAGTTAGGTCCCATAACAATTATATAACAAATTATTTTAAAGGTTTTTAGTCAGAGACAACAAATTTTACATAAAAGAGGCAGCTGCAACTAATAGTAACATCAGAAAGTTATACCTTGAGAGCCCCAAATTAAGCACATTCTCCCCCTCCCCTTTATTTATTTTCGGTGCTGAGTGCACAGCATTATATAAGCATATCGATTGTTTTCAGATTTGACATTTCTATCCTAAAGTACTGACTTCAGGCCAACAGGTAATGAGTCATAGCTTGGCTTTTAAAATTCAATGGCAGTTCATATAAATACCTAATAGTTTCTAACATGATTACCTGATTTGTTACTTCTAAGGTATTGGGATTATATGTAGTAATCGCATGGGTTCCAACTGAAAAGACACGCTTATACCTACAGAGAAATACAAGGGCTTAAATTTAGTTTTAAATAAAGAAAAAGACATTTTATAAGAAAATATACAGTATCAACATGAAAGGAACATTTCTATAAATAAATAGTAATGTGTTAGGTTAATAGTGACTAAATATAGCTTAGTTTTATAGTCTCACATTTTTAATGTTCTAAAATGTCGTTTGTACTAAACTTCACCATTTGTTTTACTGTAAATAATTAAGATCCCTAAGTACAAAAGGATGACTTGAGCAATCTTGTATTGTTTGTATAAATTAAGTTGGCAAAGCATCAGCTGAGGATACTAAAGGATTCCAAATGGGAAATGTTTACTTTAAAAAAAAGATACTGCACACTACTAATTCTTTCAAAATATCTTTTCCACAAACCAAGATGGAAAGGAAGGAAAGGCTATGGCCTGCAACTGGCCAGTCACAACCATATCCTGGAATGTTAATAATTTCTACTTGAGCAACTACCTATTACATCTAAGTGTTGCAATTTTATCAAAGTAGGAAGCCTACCCCACAAACAGCAATTTTCACTTCTCACTTTACTTCCCTTAAGTAAAGTAACATATTGAAAGAGAAAAACCATTTGGATATCAGTAATCCTTTAAAAGAGAGAGGAATTCACAATGATAAAAGAGGAAATTGAATGAGAAAAACTTATTTAAAATTGAAAATTATTCTTTGGAAATAAAATTTTAAAATGGGTAGAACATTAGCTAGTAGAAGAAATGAAAAAATGTGTATAATTCCATGCTTATAAGTTAAATCAACCTCTATATAGGTGAATTTTAGAAAGCTGTAAAGAAGACCTCGAAAAGCATCGGGCTCAAACAATTTCAAGGGCAAAGAAACTTAAGAGAACCACGCAATTTCCAGGGAAGGTGGTTTCTCAATTCTTTTAATGATATTAAAATCTGATAAGAGGGGCAGCGTCTATGGTTCAAAGGAGTAGGGCATTGACCCCATATGCCAGAGGTGGCGGGTTCAAACCCAGCCCAAGCCAAAAACTGCAAAAAAATTAAAAATTAAAAAAAATAAATTAATAAATGAATAAAATCTGACAAGACAACACAGTAAGAAAAAAAAAAACAACCTACTTTTAAAACAAATACTAGCAGTAAGAATCAAGGGGCATATTATAATAGTAACATACCATGATCAAAGAAAAAAGTTTACTTAAGGCAGAGCTCAATATTTTAAAAAAATCTAGTCGGCGCCTATAGCTCAACCGGCTAAGGCGCCAGCCACGTACACCTAAGGTGGTCGGTTCGAATCCCCAGCTCGGACCGCCAAACAACGACGGCTGCAACCAAAAAAAATAGCCGGGCGTTGTGGCAGGCGCCTGTG
>NW_003852397.1:30462161-30465543 GCF_000181295.1 Otolemur garnettii
AAAAAAAAAAAAAAAAAAAAAAAAAAAACCTATTGATATAATTGATGGTATTTGTATTTTTAAATGACTTTTAAACTATCAAAAATACTTGCTAAGTTACATCAAATGCCTTGTTGGCATCTATAGAAGAGAATGCTTTCCTGCTTTGGACTACTAATATACTAACAGGACATATGTCACCTTAAACAAACAGCTATAGTCAGTCTCAAGGGTAACACTAGAATTCCCATTAAGCTCAAAAGAGATCTACCAAACTTTTATTTTCTGTTGTCCATTTTTTCTAATCAACATATTATATAATAATAATGGCAAAGTTATTTCCATTTGGGCAAAAAGAAAACAATACATTTCATTAGTTTTTACCATGTATTCATAAATACGTTTTAAACATTTTTTTCTTAATTTTATATGTCTAAAATGGAATGTGAAACCAAATAAGAGCCACTGCTTCTAACACATACTTATTTACTTCTGTCTAAAATGAGATGAGAGTTGGGGGATTGGTGAACTAAACAAGGATTTATCTGAATAGCTGAAAAGTCAAAATTTCAAAGGTTTAATCCATGAGAACTAAAACAAAGAAATAAGATTGTTTAAATCAATATTTGACTTAAAAGACTGCACAATAAAATCACACATGGTATAGAAATGTGAATCCAAAAATTCTATTTCTCAGAATCATCTTGTCAAACATGAGAATCTTTATACTCCTGAAATAAAACAACAAAATTTATTTTATTCTAGGAGTAAAAAGTATAAGAATTAAATGCTTGAAATGTTCCAAATGTCAACTGCTGTGTCGTACAGTCTTAACAAGGACAGTTAAGAAAATATCCCTTTCAGTTTTACCAATCTCTTTTACCACACCTAATCCCTTCCAACATCTTTCTCATGTAATTCTGCCTTCTAGGTCAGTACTATGCAGAAGAACTTTCTAAAATGATGGCAATGTTCTAAAACTACACTGTCAAATAATGAGCCACATGTAGCTACTGAGCACTTGAAATGTGGCTAATACAAGTGAATTTTACATTTGATTTAAATTTAATCACCTTAAATTTCAATGCCACGTGTGGCTAGTAGCTACCATACTAGAAAAAGCATATTCTCTACATCATTCAAGTAAAAGGGTCCTCAAGTTATGTGCACATTAGACCTAAGTACTGTCAGGACTAGTAAACTCAAAGCTTTCTTGCAGATAAGAAAGCTGTAAGAAAACAAGGCTCAAAAAAAAAAAAAAGAAGAAGAAGAAGAAAGAAAGAAAAAATTAAACAATTCTTAAGAGAATTCCCTTCCTTTTTGCCCGTGCCTCTCTTCTCTAGAATGGCTGCTGAACTTCCTCTTAAGGACAGGACAAATACTTCTAGGTTATTTAAACATTTTTATTAGCGACTCTAAAGTTCCAAAGACTACCTAAAAAGCCCCTATGGGTAAGATATTTAGAGATGAGTATCTATAAACCCTATTTTATAGAATGTCAGTCACAATACCTGCAATGAAAAGATTTTTTTTTCCTTACCTTTTACTAAGTCACTATCATCTTAAGTCATAAAGCACAGACAGATTCCATTAATTCAGGCAGGCACAAGTTATCTTTATGTTTAAAATTCTAATTCCTACCACAGTGCCTAGTATAGATTATAGTTCTGTTTGTCAAACAGCTCAACAGACCAATCTATCCAACAATATGTGAACATGTATTGAAATCTATGACCCATTAGTTTAAAGCAGAATATGTCTCAGATAGCAGTTTCATATCAATTTTAAATTCATAATCATATCAGAAAAAAATTTTATCAAAATTTATTTTTATAAAATTCACATTTAATGGCTATCTGCAAAACAATTTGCCATTCATAAATTATAACAGCTCAATTTGCAGCTCTGTGAGTTTAAAATAAATGATTAATTCTTAAAAGTTATATTAAATGTAAGTCATCGGAAAAATACAGCCACATAAAATTAAATTACAAAAGAAATAAAGACTAAAGTAAACAGAATGTATAAGAAATTTATGACAAATGATGTAATATATATAAATATTAAACCAAGTACCTTTTACCAACTGAAAAATTAATATTCATTATTGACTTTACCTACTGCCCTTGTTTGCTTTTTGCTTATGAACTAAAACCTTATACACATTAAATGGCTATAGGGGACAGGCATTTTTCTACTCCTTAAGTTTTCATAATTTACAGATTTACTGTAATAGTGTATTAAGAAACATAATTTATGCTACCCATCAGCTAGAATGCATAGAATCAGGAAACAAAACAAAAAGTGTTTGAGGCAACTGCTTTATCTATAGTGCATTTTACTCTTACAGTAATTGGTGATTAAAAAAACATAATGTGCTAATGACAGTGCCGTGATAAGATCATCTGAAAGTAAATGAGGACAAATGAAACAATAGCTGGGGATGTAATCAAGTTTTGGATGTAAGAGGTGATGTTTCTATTTTTTAACAGACCAAACTATATTAGTTTACATTAAAACAAGTACTCCTGTATTATTTTAATTTCTGCAAATAAAAATCAACATCAGTCTTAAATTTTCTAGTCCTTATGAATATTGCTTTCTCCTTTCAAACAATTTTTTCTAACATGATTTTTCATACCGTCAATTTTCTTAGGGAAAAAACCAGCATATTCAATGAGATGCTATATTAATATTACCATGGACTGACCCAATATCAAATCAGCACCTCAGACGGTGCTGGGTTCAACGAGATGGCAGTGAATTAACAGTATTTTACGATTTAGTTTCCTCCTAACATTTAATTATTTAGTTATGTAATTCAGACATCTGAAATAAAGCAGTAAAAGCTAAGATTCTTGTCAGTCATTGTCTGAAAGTGAATTTCAGACCTGAATATTTAACTAGTCTATATCAATCAGACATGTACAGGAGTGTCAACAGAAAGAGATACTACTCAAATATTGGTCACCATCACATCAAAATGTTTTGCACAAAAATTTGTATCATTATTTTCATAATTTGGAAAACAACATCATTTTCGTTTTGTAAATTAAGGAAAAAGTTTATATTTGCCGTAAAAGAAATGGCTCTCAGATTCTTGAAGTGAGAAAACCTTTGTGTACGTGTATTACTTCAAAAGTTCAGGATTCTCAATCCCTTCAGGGAACAGTCTGGGTAAACTAAGGTGACCAGATTTTAACATTGGTAAAGCGGGACACCACTGATCAGGGGGTGGGGGTGGTTCTTAATCAAAAATTTGGTCTATATGGAGCAACAAAAATTTTCATAGAACACAAAAATAGTATTGTAATATATATATTTTTAATTTCAACATAAGTACAATTTAAAAATACATTTAAAAAAATTATGTATAGGCTCGGCGCCTGTGGCTCAAGCAGCT
>NW_003852397.1:30465716-30467070 GCF_000181295.1 Otolemur garnettii
CTTGAGCCCAGGAGTTGGAGGTTGCTGTGAGCGTGATGCCATGGCACTCTACCCAGGGGGATAGCTTGAGGCTCCGTCTCAAAAAAAAAAAAAATTCTGTTTTCTTCCCTCAGCATTCTCTTGGTCTTTTTAGCATGATGCGCTGTTAAACAGACAGAATTAAAAAAATACTGTCGAGCTGTGCAACTATTTCACAAATTCCACTTCAAACAGAAACAGAGTATACTGTTGTCAAAAGCCGTAACAAGGCATACTTGACCCGCATAAATTCTTGCCAAACAGCCTCATGCAGTGGTAGCACCTGTCAGGACAGGGAAGTTAGAACTAAACCATAAACATAGCAGCTGTCGATTAAGCTCTTAAGTCTACTAAGATTCTGATTGTGCCGGTCAATCTATGAGAGTATTAATTTGTTGAAACTTACTTTATTCTTTGTATTTTAAATAAGTTCATTTTAAAAATAAAATTATAAAAGATGGACAAAATGTATTACAAAAAAAAAATCTTCTCTGTAAAATCTGAATTCAATCAAAAGGTCACACTTAAGGATCTAGAAGGCCACAAGTTTCCCACCCCTAAAATAGTCTACTGCTCCTAGACTACAAACCTCTACTGCATGTTACTGCACTGAATACCATAGGCAGTTGTAACACTGTGCTAAGTATTTGTGTGTGAAACATATGGGACCATCATTGCACATGCAGTCTACTGTTACCAAAATATTATGTGGTTCATGACTATATGCTTACTAATAATGTAAGAATTAAAAGAAATAATCCTTGTAAAGTGCCTAGCACTTCTATGTCTTCCACAGTCAATAAATGTTGGCTATTCCTATTTCTGTTTTGTTTTGTTTTAGAGACAGGGTCTTGCTATCACTCTGGCTAGAGTGCAGTGGCATCACCATAGCTCACTGGCCTTAAGCAACACTCCTGCCTCAGACTCCTGAGTAGCTGAAACAGCAGCAGTGAACCACCAGTCCCAGATAATTTTTTTTCATTTTCAGTAGAGACAAAATCTCACTCTTGCTCAGGCTGGTCTTGAACTCCTGACCTCAATCAATCCTCCCTCCCACCTCAGCCTCCCAGAGTGCTTGGATTATAGGCATGAACCACTGCACAGCAGCCTATGGCTAGCTGATTAATGAAAAATAGGGGTGAGGGTGGTAGTGGGGATTCCAGATCTAATAACTGAACAAATTATAATTAATATTGTTATGCTTTAAGTAGCCTTGACTACTTCAGCACATTCATATTTAAAATACAGAACACAGGCAATGCCTGTGGCTCAAAAAGGTAGGGCACCAGCCCCATATGCGGAGGCAGTGGGTTCAAACTCAGCCCTGGTCGGGGGG
>NW_003852397.1:30468689-30476380 GCF_000181295.1 Otolemur garnettii
GTGGCAGGTGCCTGTGGTCCCAGCTACTTGGGAGGCTGAAGCATGAGACTCCCTTGAGCCCAGGAGTTGGAGGTTGCTGTGAGCTGTGATGCCACCGCACTCAAAAAAAAAAAAAACAACTCTGAGACAATAGAAAATTAGTATTTTCCATTTCTTTTATTTTTTATTTGTGTTTTTAATCCAAGGTCTCTTACTGATCCTGCTTCCATGAGTAGCTGAGACAGGTGAAAAGGGACGGGTCATCTCTCCAATACTTCATTTATACACAGAACTAAATAGACAAGCACAGAGTCACTACTGCGGTTAGAAGTTGGCTACATGGGAAGGGATGGAATAGGTGAGGTGTAGGGGTATTAAAAAAAAAAAATATAGGCTCAACTAGGGTGCATGGGAGGAGCGGTAGGGGAGACTTGGTCTGCTTCAACCCAAGAAGAATCAGAAGATCAAAAGTGGTTTGGGAAGGCCGGACCATCAAAGATGGAGAGAGGAAAAAAATGCAGGGGTGGTGGTAGTGGTGCTGTTTGGTAACTGGGGTAAATGGATTGTCCTGCCCTTGTTGGGATCCTTCCAACCCCTCAGGTCTGGCAGGAGGAAGGCAGCCTGCAACCCGCAGGGGAAGGTCTCAGGCTGCCAGAAGCTCCAAGCAGGGGGCAGGATGCGGCTCACAAAGGTTTGCCTCCCAGCTTCTCTACCAGGGTGCAGCGGCGGTTCTTGACCTCCTCATGGCAGTTCGCTTGTAATTCATGCTTGATCCCTGTCAGCTTCTTCTTAATAGCACCCTTGGAGTTGGCAGAAATCATTTTTGCTCTTAAAGGGTGACACTCAGGAGCCCAAAAGATAAACGCCAGGCCATTCTTGTTCTCCTTGGTCTTACAGGTCGCAACAGAGAGGGCACAGTGGCAGTCCTTGTCTGGAAGCATCTCAACAAAGGTGTTGTAGGGGTGGTGAAAGTCTGGTTCACACTGCCTACCAGGACCTCCTTGACCTCCTTGTCCTCCTCCAGGATGATGCTCTTCTTGTCCTCACTCAGGCAGAAGAACACGGCCTCCTTGTGCTTCTTCTCCTCCGGCGTTGAAGACTTGCACACCTTCATGTCATTCAACACCTAATGAAGGACGCCATTGGAGACCGCCACACCAGAGGCCATGTTTCCAGAAGCAAAAGGGTGATGGCAAGAGAGGCAGAACAGAGGACAGCTGCTGCCGCTGCTGTCAGAAACTAAGTGACTTTCCTTCCATTTTTTACATTCACATTGCTGAGGAGTACTATAAACCTAATTATAACTGGTCATATAAAATAGGTAAATTTCAGTGCCACATAATAACACTACCTAAAGAAATAATAACTATCACTGTCCAGAAAACACAGACTCTTTCAGGGAGAAGTTAAAAGATTTGAGGTGTATATACAATGAAAACAACAAAACACTGCCAAAAGAAATTTAAAAAGATCTAAGTAAATGGAAAACATGTTCATGAATCAGAAGACTTAATATTGTTAAGAGGGCAATACTCTAATTTGTCTAGAGATATAATGTAATGACTATCAAAATCTTAGCTGCCTTTTTTGTGTAATTGACACAAAATTCATATCAAAATGAAAGAGATCAGGAATACCCAAGATAATCTTGAAAAAGAACAAAGTTGGAGACTTATACTTCCCAATTTCAAAATAATACAAAGCTCCAGTAATCAAGACAATATGGTACTGGCATAAGACTAGGCATACAAGATCAATGGAATAGAATTCAGAGTCCTGGAATAAGGTCTTACATACGGTGAATTGATTTTTGACACGGATATCAAAATTGGGAAAGATTAGTCTTTTTAACAAATGATGCTGGAACATATGCAAAAGATGTCCATATGCAAAGCTCAAAATTAAAACTTAAAATTCTTAGAAGAAAATATAATAGCATGTCTTTGTGAGCTTGGATTAGGTAATGGCTTCTCAGATATGACTCAAAAAGCACAAGTGGCAAAAGAAAAAAATAGAAAAATTAGATTTTATCAGAATTAAAAATTTTGTACTTCAAAGAGTATCTTCAAGAAAAGTTTAAAAAGCCAGGTGTGGTGTCTCAAGCCTGTAATCCCAGCACTCTGGGAGGCCAAGGCAGGTGGACTGCTTGAGGTCACAAGTTCAAGACCAGCTTGAATAAGAGCAAGACCCAGTCTCTAAAAATAGCCAGGCACTGTGGCAGGAGCCTGTAAGTCCCAGCTATTTGGGAAGCTGAGGCAAGAGGATTACCTGAGTCCCAGAGTTTGAAATTGCTGTGAGCTATGATGCTGTAACACTCTACTGAGGATGACAAAGTGAGACTATCTCAAAAAAAAAAAAAAAAAAGTTAAAAAAATCTGAGTAGGAAGGACTGAGCACACAGAGGCACATTTCAGGTGTGTTTGGTAAATCTTATACACCACCAGGCTAGGCCACAGGCTTGTGTCTCCAGATACTACCTTTCAGGATTGCCCACCCAGCTTTCACCAAGACCTCCCTTGGAGTGAATAATTCCATCATGAAGAATCCCAGGGTTCTTAACACCCAGCAGGGAATATGCCACCAAGATAAGAATTTGGATCCAGTGTGGAAAACTGACCAGGAACTCAAAGAGGTGACACCAAAAATGAAAGAGGAGAAAATATTTAAAATAGATTGGATGGAATCAGAAGCTTGATTCCCAAGCCACTACTGCTTGGCAAGGTCTAATAAGATTGGAGCTATTGAAAAGGACTCAGTATGTAAAAGATGGAATTCATTCTACCCATATGTATTTTAGCAGGGAGTACTGGTTTGACAACTTTGTCTGCCTTGGGAATACACAGAACTCCTGTTTTCATGAACTTCATGATGCTCTTGGGGAGCAAGCTTGGTAGCCATGATTGGAGCTGAAATCCTGGTATAATCAATATCATGCCACCAGAGCCCAGGACCAAAGCATCTTGCTTGGTTGCTGCATTCTGGTGTGATGGGTGCAGCAGTGGTTCCTCTGACGATATTGGGTCAGGGGTAGTCTCTTCTCATCAGAGGCAGGTGGTATATGTACAAAGCTAGCATTGTGGGAGGACTTTCCACTGAGCCTTGCGCATGCCCAGTGAGAGTTTCTGAACATGGGAGCAGCCCTAGGTCTTGTCTTTGTATCCTCACTGGGATCTTAGTTTCTTTCACTTACCACTGTGGCCAGTGCTACTCTGTACTCAGTGGCAATGTATATGGTGCATTAGTTGTTTCCAGCATGTTCCATCTATATGATACTCAGAAAGTAATCAAGTGGGTAGAAATAACAGCAATGTATAGAGTTCAAAAATATAATTACATCAACCTGATGGGAATTTACATGGACACATTAAATATATTTATGAGAGTTGTAGCTATGCTAGCAATTGGAAACAACAGAAAGAAATAAAGTAACTTAACTTACAGCTTCTTTATCTTGCTTGTTTAACGGGGAAGATATTCATTAAATGGTTTGTACGAGCAGCTTTCATTCAAGTTTAGAAGAAAAGAACATTCAGTAGTTCTCTTCCAAACAAGCATGCATATTTCCAATTGACATGTTTCAGTAAATTTAAAATGTTTTAATTAATGTGAAAATTAATTTGGATGTAAATATCTTATCAATTTTTCAATTTATTAGGCTTAGAAAAAATTAGCAAACTGTGTTTGCCAGAATACTTTTTGGAATGCAGAATACTGTAAGTGATGTCTTAAGTGATTATAGGGATTTGATAAACAGACAAGAGGGACCTGCAGTCTATTTTTTGAATATTTAGGACTTGGCACTTGGGTGATTGGTGATAAGCCAGGGAGAGACATCTGGTTATTTGGAAACAAACAAATGATTGCTATTTTTATAATTATTTGCTAAACTTAGAAAAAGTATTAAACAGAAACAAAGACAGGGGATGCCTTCTCCTGCTACTGCTTCTCAGTGCTCTCATTTGTGGTCCTATTTGGCTTCTCACTATTAGGACAGTCAGGATGTTAATCATATTCTTCAATCCTTTGTGGAATCATATATAAGTGAGTTTTACTTTTGATCTTCTAAAATGAAATATCCTTAAAATTGTTCTCAGGCTGGGCATGGTGGCTCACACCTGTAAATTCTAGAACTCTAAGAGGCCAAGATGGGTGGATTGCTTGAGGTCAGGAGTTCAAGACCAGTCTGAGCAAAAGAACAAGACCCTGTCTCTACTAAAAATAGAAAAACTAGCTGGCCACTGTGGCAGGCACCTGTAGTCCCAGCTATTCAGGAGGCTGAGGCAAGAGGATCACTTTAGCCCAGTGGCTCTCAACCTTCCTAATGCTATGGTCCTTTAATACAGTTCCTGTGGGTCGCAACCCACAGGTTGAGAACTGCTGCTTTAGTCCAAGAGTTTGAGGTTGCTGTGAGCTGTGACACCACAGCACTTTAACCTGGGGCAACAGAGTGAGGCTCTGTCTCAAAAAAGAAAAAAACTATTCTCAAGCTAAAATATTCAAAGCATAAAATTTATTGATTCTTCAAACTAACAGTATGTTCACGATTGCTAAGGTTATTTTTGGCCTATTTTTTTAAATGTCTAATTGAATACATGCTTGCTTTTCTCATCTCTTCAAGCTTTGAAGGCTTTGTAGAAAAGCCTGTTTGTGGCTTACACTTGAGAATATGAAAGCAATTTTTCTCCTAAGACTACCGGTTTCTTACATTCCCTTTCAGACTAAGCAGTGAAAAGAAAAGCATAACTAGTTGTTTTTATGAAATACAGCTATCAAAAGTGTGATAGAGAAAAATGCTTCATTACTTTTCCCTAGCGGAAGTTTCCTTCCATCCTCCATAGACCATTACTTAACTTTCTTGTGTCATTTATAAGTTTTTTTATGCTGAAAAAATTTTTAGAAGATTTAATTAATAGAAAGAAGTCTGCATTATTACTGAGGTGTTTGCTATTTTTGGCACATACTGATTGCAGTAACCCAGAAATAACTAGCCATTTCAAAGTATATAGGATGCTTATTTATGAAACAAAATTTCCAGCCAGGAAAAAAAAAAAAGAGGAAAAAATCCTGAAGAATTAGAGAAAATATTTGCAAATAATACATCTGATAAGGGACTTATTCAGCATACAGAAAGAAAACTCACAACTCAACAATAAAAAAAAAACCTAATTTGTGAGTAAATTATTTGGATATTAACCAAAGAAAATATACAGGGTGGACATAAAGTTCACGTACAGTTTAAAATAGTTTAAGTAATAAACTGCACACGAATTTTATGGACACCCTATATAAAAATGGTACACAGAAGATAACTCAACATTATTAGTCATTAGGGCAATGAAAATCCAAACTGTAATGAGATGCAAACTACTTTATACTCATACTACGATGGCTAAAATTTAAAAAGAAAAATAGGCAATAACAAGTGTTGGTAAGGATGTGGAGCACTTAGAAGCATCACACACTGATGAGGGGAATGTAAGATGTTGCAGCAGCTTTGAAAAACAGTTTGGCTGCTCCTCTAAGTTAAACATAAGCATTACCATATAACCCACCAATCCTACTCTTAAGCATATACTCAAGAGAACTAGAAATACAGATTCACCCCCAAATTTGTACATGAACATTCATAGCTGCATTACTCGTAACAGTAAAAAAGTAGAAATACATATGTTAGGCAATTGATGAATGGATAAAATGTGGTACGGTCAATGTAACAGAATATTGACAAGAGAAAGAAATGAAGTACTGATACATGGTACAATACCGATGAACCTTGAAAACATCATGGTAAGTGACCTTGAAAACATCATGGTAAGTGGGAGAAGCCAATTGCAAATGACCACATTTTGTGTCATTCCACTTATATGAGGAATTCTAAATAGGCAAAGACAGAGACAGAAACTGGATCAGTGCCTGCCAGATGCTAGGAGGATGGGGAAAAGAGGAGTAACGGCTAATTTTGTAAGCCATTCTTAGAGGAAGTTTTTTTGGGGGGTGGGGAGTGGAGGCGATGAAAGTATTCTAAAAACAATTAGTAGTGATGGTTCCCAATCCTACAAATACACTAAAAACCACTGAATTGTATAATTAAAGGGAGAATTTTATGATATAGAAATATACCTTAAAAGTTATTACTAAAAACGAACAAGTTTCAAGGCAGCAATAATGGAGGAGAGAAATTGTGCTCAAGAGCACAGAAATAGTTCTGCTCCAAACTGTTACAACAAAAAAAGGATTGTTCTAAGCCTTAGTGACTATTCTCTAAGAACATTAAAAAAAAAAATTCCAGATGATCAAAATTACTGCCAAGCTCACAAAGCAAAAATGCAATAAATTTAAAATTAATGTATCAATGTCATAACTGTTATTAAAAACAGAAGTTATATTATAATAACCAGGAAATATACCACTTAAGAAAAAAATAAAGTTCATATAAATATGTAATTTTCTTCAAAGCTGATTCAAAAAAACATTTTAAGATGACTCATACTGGAAAAGTTCTCTCAAACTTTGTTCAACAAAACTAATTGAGGAAAAAAATTAGAGAAAAGTATTCTACAAAGGTAATAATTATGCCCACGAATTTAGGAGTTCATTCAAATGAGCCACTACAAAATTGACTACTCAAATCTTTCAAAATTACTTTGTTTTCTAATACAAACCAGAAACACTACAGGGTTCAGATGCTGCACCATCCTAAGAAGTTACCACACTCTCTGATAATTAAACAATGACAAGAACAAAAGCTATTAGCTTTGTGCATGTGTCACATTTTGTCTTGTGGTTACTTGTCAAACTGTGACACATTCATTTTACTCATTACTACTCAAAAAACAGAAACTAAACTTTTAAAATGGTCACAGGTACCTTTCTCTTAATACTCTATGTACTATTTTTAAGGCATAACTTAGAAGCTTTCATACATTCCATATCACTTCATTTAATTCTTACAACAATCTAAAGGGTACGGTTACTACCCGTTTTAAAGAGAGGAAACAAAAGCACGCACAGATTGGTCTGATTAGAAAAGCTACCAAAAAATGTCATCTCCTCCTTCCACAGAAAATAAAAGATCAAACCCAATTTTTAAATTTCATCACAGGCCTAAAAAGAAGGTCCCAAACGTCACCAGAATGGCATTATTTTCTCTGATGGTCACATGGATACAAAAATGTGCTGATTACCCACAGGCTGGTTTCCGGGTAAGAAAGGGGTAGAGCTAACAATCTGCTACTACTGCACAACCTCATCATTTACTCCGAGCATCCAAGAGGGCAGCTGACTTTCCTCTTAACTGTCAATTTTAATTCTTACCAAACTCTGTCCCAAGAAATGTCAAAAGAAAAAAAAAAAGAACAGTAATTTATTCTAAATGTAGCATTTACATTTAAAATATGTACACTTATTTTTTTTTTTTTTTTTTTTGAAGAGAAGAGCTGAACAACACTATTTAGTCTTGCAGTATTATTCAAGTTTTTTTTCGTTTTTGGAGACAGGGTCTCACATTGCCTTCAGTAGAGTGCCGTTATGTCATAGCTCACAGCAACCTCAAACTCTTGGGCTTACAGCAATTCTCTTGCCTCAGCCTCCCAAGTAGTTGGGATAACAGGCACCAGCCAGAATGCCCAGCTACTTTTTTTTTTTTTAACTGAATGGTAACTATGTACATTAATGCACTTCTAGGGTACAGTGTGGGGTTTTCACACACAATC
>NW_003852397.1:30476622-30504494 GCF_000181295.1 Otolemur garnettii
CATTGGATACTTTTTCTTCCATTCTTGTGATACTTTGCTCAGAAGAACATTCTCCAGCTCCATCCATGTGAACATGAAGGACGTAAAGTCTCCATTTTTCTTTATGGCTGCACAGTATTCCATGGTGTACATATACCACAGTTTGTTAATCCATTCGTGGCTAGATGGGCACTTGGGCTTCTTCCATGACCAGCTACTTTTATGTTGCAGTTGTCGTTGTTTAGCTGGCCCAGTCTAGGTTTGAACCCACTGGCCTCGGTTTATGTGGCTGGCACCATAACTACTGTGCTATAGGCGCTGAGCCATATTCAAGATATTAAAAACAGTAATTTTTTAAATAATACTTTACAGAACCACAAAAAAGTAAAACCAACAGGAATACTTACTTTCCCCTCCATGAATGTTTTGTTGTGTAGAAACATGCCAGATCCTTGTTTTCCCTAATTATGTTCATTTTGTGCCCAAACCTAGAAGATAAAATAGGGATGAACTCAGTACATATCCTTAATTTTCCCGAAACTCTCATATCAAAAGTAGTAGGATCGCTCTCTCAACTTTCATAACCTGTCATAGGTCCTCTATTAAGACGACAAGGTTTTTAAGGACAAAGACGGGTCTGTTCAACTATCATAGCCCTCAGCACTATATGGAACTCAATCATTTCTCCCCCACCACTGGCCTGAGTTTCTTGAAAAGTGCCCTCTAACAAACATTACCAGTATATGGAATCAAAAAACGTCAGATATGGTAAATAAACCTTTAACTCTCACAGTGCCAACAATGCCTTGGCACACAACAGGCACCTAAAAATGTCTGACAAATGTCAAACCAATTCCAAAAGGTTTTCGATGAAGTGATTGCCAGTCATTTCGCTGTCACTATCACTTTAAAGGGGGCCTATTATAAATATATATGACAATTAAAAAAGAATTCTCACTATAAAAGTAATACATGTCCATAATAAGAAATATAAATACCCATAAAGTAAATCATTTTTCATTCTAATATCCAAAGATCATCATTTTGGACTTTTTTATATTTAGAAACATCATTTGTGCTTTTTAAATAAAACTGAGATCGTCACTGGTACCATTTTCAAAGATGTTAACCTTTCCCTACAGAATATTCACTGAGAAAATGATTTAAGACTATATAATATTCCATTGTAGGAATATACTAGAACAGTGCTACTCAAAGTGTAATTGCAAAGTATTTGTTTCCAGGCCACATCAAATTTAGAATAAGTTTGATTAGTGGATTCCTCTTGATGAACAGGACATGGAACAGATCAGGACTGTCGCATGATGAAATCACATGTGAAATAAGTTACCTTACAATAACACACAGCAATTATGCATATTTGACTGTATTGACAGTGCAATATTTATTGACTGTAACCCAGAAGTATATAAAATCCAGAATCAATTTATTTCATGAAAAATTTTAATAGAGCTAACTTTATAGGATAAACTTTTGGAACTGGCTACTCATGAAAGACTGATAAATTTTAAAAATCTTACATCACTTCATTTTACAAACAATTTTCAACAGGGATGAAATAGAAAAAAGTTAATATTTTCTTTATTTTCTTTGTTATTTGACTATGTCTCCATAACCTTAATAATTAGGTACTATAAAAAAATTGTGGGTTTGGGTGGCGCCTATGGCTCAAGAAGTAGAGTGCTGGCCACATATACTAGAGGTGGTGGGTTCAAACCCGGCCCTAGCCAAAAAAAAAAAATATATATATATATATATATATAATGTATATATATATAGTGGATTATATACTGAAGCGCCTATAATGCAAACTGAATGGCTGGAATTATAGTTTAAGCTTTACATCTTTATATACTATGAATTTTTTTTAGTCAGCGGTTAAGTCTTTCCATAGTTAGAATAAGCTATTTTCTTTCAAAAAGGTTTTTTAGACAACTTTTTAAGATATAATTCATATACCATATGAATATACCATATGAATCATATAATTCATATACCATATGAATTCACTCTTAAAATATACAACTGGGTGGTTTTTAGTGCTACAACTATCACTTCTTATTTTTACAACCTTTTCATCACAGCAATAAGAAACCTTTTTAGCATTCACAACTGGCAGTCACAGATATCACTATGGACTTGCCTATACTGGCTTTACTGCCAAATATTCAATAGTATATACATACCAATTTTTTTTATCCACTATTCATCAACTGATGGACATTGGGATTATTTCTACTTTTTGGCTGTTAGGAATAATACAGTTATGAACATGCACATACAAGTTTTTGTGTGAACATGTTTTCACTTCTCTTAGGTATATGCCTGAGTGGCAAAAACATTTTTAAAGATACCTCTATTTTGAAATTGCTTTCTTCATTCTTCCCACTTGTTTTTGTATTTCCAATTAGTGAGAGTTTTTGTACTCTACATAGAATACTTGTCCTTCCGATATTTATATGGTTTACCTTCATGTCCTTCAAATCTGTGTCCAAATGTTGCCTTTCCAAGGAGGCCTATGCCAACCACCTTATTTTAAATTGTAACTACTCTCCTAGTTCTACACTAGCCATTCCCTTGCTCCTGCTTTTTTACCCCCACAGCATCTTTCATATTCTAATGTGCAATTTATTATTCACCTAATTCCACTAGAATATCCAGTGAGGGGTAGTTTGTTTAGCTCAGGAATGTATCTCCAGGACCTACAAGAGAGTGCCTAACACAAAACAGATGCTCAATAAGTATCTGAGTGAATGAATGAATGAAATACAGCAATACCATGGGCAATTCTGACGTCTAGCTCAAATTGGATGGTCTAGGCCGGGTGCAACGGCTCACACTTGTAATCCTAGCACTCTTGGGAGGCTGAGGTGGGCAGACTGATGAAGCTCATGAGTTTGAGACCAGCCTGAGCAAGAGCAAGAGCCTGTCTCTACTATAAATGAAAAAGTGAGGCAAGAGGATTGCTTGAACACAAGAATTCGAGGTTGCTGTAAGCTGTGATCACTCTACCTAGGGCAACAGAGTGAAACTGTCTCCAAAAACAAAAAACCAACTTAATGCTCTCTCCCAAGGATTTTTGCCAAACCTTCTGAAAAAGCATTAATTCATGCTCAGAAAAATAACAAAAAGAACCACAAGTAACACCAAGTTTAGAGAAATCTTTATTGTTACACAAGAAGAAATTTCTTACAGTTGACTTATATGTTCCTAGTAGTGAGTACACAGAAAGCTAAATATAGTCCTGACAGTTGGTGTGGTTATTTGTTTCTGGATTTCATACCTGGGATGACATAGGCAGCCAACAAAGAATCATTTACCCTGCCTTCTGAATCATTTGCAGTAAATCATATTACTGAAAGAAATCTGGGTAGCATCACTGAGGACTCACCAAAAAAACTGGAATATGTGTATATAGGTGTATAAGCAATATTTTACATAATATTGAAAAAATGGAAGAAAACAAGGTGAATAGCTGATAAAGAGTAAGGTCTGTATTCTTTGTACGCTATCTTAGATATCAAAATAATTAATTCCATACCAAGGCCCTATCTTGGGAAAACTGAGAAAAAAGAAAATGTGTTTCTGTAGAGACTGACTGATAACTATTAAGGGTCTTTAAAATCAAAATGAAAGGGTGGCACCTGTGGCTCAGTGAGTATGGCGCTGGCCATATACCAAGGGTGGCGGGTTCAAACCCGGCCCTAGCCAAACTGCAACAAAAAATAGCCAGGTATTATGGCGGGGCCTATAGTCCCAGCTACTCCAGAGGCTGAGGCAAGAGCTGGAGGTTGCTGTGAGCTGTGATGCCACTGCACTCTACTGAGGGCAACAAAGTAAAACTCTGTCTCTAAAAAATAAATAAAATCAAAATGAAAGACAGAGAAAAATAATAAAGATTTTAAAATGACAACTATAAAGAACACAGAGTATGACCAAAAAAAGGAATAAAGATCTCTAATAAATCCATAAGGGAAGAATAAAAGCAAAATAATCTTACACTTAACAAATTTAAGAATTTTTTTAATAAACTAAAAAATGACCTCATAGGTGGGGGATATATAACTCAAACAGATCTTTTAGGAGAGGAAGTAAAAAGGGTACAAGTGAATCTTTCTAAAAGTAGAGTATAAACATCTTAACACAATAACTAAAAAAACTGACATGGAGTCTGTTAACCACTTTGATGAAAATGTTTCAAATTGTATATGAAAACACCACACTGTACCCCATGACTGCATTAATGTACACAGCTATCATTTAATAAAAAATAATAAATTTTAAAAAAAGGAGAGGAAGTAAAACAAGTTTACATCAAGAAGGTTTATCCACATCTTTTAAAGACCTACGAACTTGGCAGTGATGAAAGCATCAGACTCCAGAGAGTTCTTAGGTTAGGACAGACAAAAGGAGAAAGGAAGAGAAGACACAATACATTAACATAAAAGTAAACTATCAACCACCTGATCTGTTAGAAGAAATACCGTGTTTCTGATGCAGATTAAAATGCTGACAGAAAAGATAAGGGTTAAAGTAGTAGTACTTCAATTCTCTGCATATTGAAGTTCCCTATGGCCAATATCATCACACTTAGTAATTTTCTTGTCTCTAATATTTTAGAAAGCAACAAGTGATATTGCTACTGTACACCAAAGAGTAGTATAACCAAAGTCCTCTCTATGGAAGAAAAATTGCTTCTCTATTGAAAAGCTTGCTTTCAACCATGTTATAATTAGGTAAGAATATATTTGAGAGGAGAAGTTAAAGAAGGGAGGAGATGCCCACCTGAATAGCCAAGTCAACTCTAGAAGTAATGGGGTAATCCAATGTTATTATTAGTGTCTGTATACCCTCAAAATAGAAATTAGGATAATGCTTTTCCATATGAAACACTCATTAAACACAGAAAGTTAAAGAGGCAAGATGATTCTAATCTAAACATTTATGACATGGCCTGAAATTATGCACTAAACATTTATGACATGGCCTGAAATTATGCAATAACTTTTCAGTACTCATTACATGTTAGTGATTGGGCTACTCATATGCCATGTATTTATCTCACTTTGTGCCCATAATAACACTTGGAGTATAGGTATGATGATTCCCATTTTATTGACACAAAAAAGTCAGAGTTATAGAGATCAATCAAAGGTCACAAAGCTGGTTTAGTGATTAGGCGAACCCAATCACTAAAGAGCTTATTTAGTGAATAGGCTCTGGACCAATCTATTTAATTTCATATTCTATGTGCTTAACTTAGAATAATTCCAAGTGAATCAGTGGAAAATGAGAGAAGGCAAGTCTAGGGGTCCTCCAGCAGACAAGTGTCAATTCAATCTGGGAAGACCTCAGAATACCACCTGGAACAGATTCCAGAGCTGTTCCACATATGATACATTTTTAATTTATTAGCACAAAAGCTATATTAAGGCTAAAAGTAATTTTAATACTCAAACTATCAACAAAGTGAGGATGGTGCATTTTAAAAATATTTCTGCAGAAGACAGACTAGCAATAACTGCCATTTTCCAGCAGCATAATTTTGAACAAAAGTTTCTGAACTTCTCTGACTCATAGTTCATTTATAAAACAGGGATCATAACCAACCCAAAGGACTGTGGTGAGGGCTAAATGAGATTAACACAAAGAAAGTAATTAACAAGGTATATAATACACACTCAAAACTATTAATTACAATTATAATGACTACTGGTTTTTTTTGTTGTTGTTGTTTTCAGAGACTCACTATGTCACCCTTGGTAGAGTGCTGTGGCATTACAGGTCACAGCAATCTCAAATTCATGGGCTTAAGCAATTCTTTTGCCTTGGCCTCCCAAGTAGCTGGGACTATAGGCGCCTGCCAGAACACCCAGATACTTTTTTTTTTTTTTTTTAAGCAGGTCTGGGCAGGGCTTGAACCCGCCAGCCTTGGTGTATGTGGCCAGCGCCCTACTCACTGAACTACGGGCACCAAGCCAGGTTACTGTATTTTTAAATATACTGTTTCAGACACATAGTTATTTGGGTATTTCCATTATCTTATTATCAAGAACTACCAGCACCTGTACCTTTTAAGGAATTTTGGGGGACAAATTTACATTACTTGATTCTCTCTAAATATTTTATTAATTTTAATCTTTCTACTATTCATTGTATATCTCCTAGAATTTCTACCTTCAAAAGCATAGTGTTCTACCAATTTAATCAGCAGCTTTTACTTAACCTTTCAAAAATAACTATACAAATATATCACACTTAAGCTGGATGTTGTATATAAGCACATCACTATTATTGTCATTATCATTTTATTCGTACAATTTATTTTCCCCATAAATAGATCGTTTTTATTTTATTTTGAGAAAAGTTCTCACTATGGCCCAGGCTAGAAGCCCACTGCAACCTCAAACTCCTGGGCTCCAGCAATCTTCTTGCCTCAACCTCCACGTAGCTGGGATTACGGGACAGTGCCACCATGCCTGGGTAATATTTTTTATTTTTTTCCTTTGGAGACAGAGCTCAAGCTGTAGCCCTGGGTAGAGTGCTCTGGCATCACAGCTCACAGCAACCTCCAAATCCTGGGCTCAAGCAATTCTCCTGCCTCTGCCTCCCAAGTGGCTGGGACTACAGGTACCTGCCACAACGCTTAGCTATTTTTTGGTTGCAGCTGTTATTGTTGTTTGGCAGGCTTGGGCTGGGTTTGAACCCTCCAGCTCAGGTGAACGTGGCTGGAGCCTTTGCTGCTTGAGCCACAGGTGCCGAGCCAATTTTTCTATTTTTTATAGAGACTTGGCCTCTCAAGTGCTAGGATTAAAAGGAAATAAATATAAGATAGACCAAGACAACCACAATAAAGTTTTCAAAATTATCTTATGTCTACCATAACCCTATACTTAAGCTTCTCTCTTTTTTTTTTAAATTTTATTTTGTATTTGTAAGATATGTGTTTTTTTTGTTTTTGTTTTTTTTTTTTGAGACGGAGCCTCAAGCTATCCCCCTGGGTAGAGTGTCATGGCATCACAGCTCATAGCAACCTCCAACTCCTGGACTCGAGCGAGTCTCCTGCCTCAGCCTCCCAAGTAGCTGGGACCACAGGCACCCACCACAATGCCTGGCCATTTTTTAGTTGCAGCCATCATTGTTGTTTGGCGGGCCCAGGCTGGGGATTCGAACCTACCACCTTAGGTGTATGTGGCTGGCGCCTTAGCCGCTTAAGCCACAGGTACCTAGCCAAGCTTCTCTTTATTTCAACTATATTCCTATAAAATATTACTACAAGTTGAATTTCTTTACTATAATTTAAATAGTCCCCCACCTTTGGTATTTGATATTTTAATTATTAGAATTGTTTCTATGTAGCCAACCTAATATTTTAAAAATTATTTGTGATGCCTATAAGTTAACTATGGCTCAAAAAGTTTTGAAGGGGAAGGGGGGGAACCTTCACTCCAAAAAGTAAATTTCATCTCCAGTTAACATTTTCTCTGTACAAATTTCTTTGATAAGCTCTTAAGAGTGATTCAAAATTATTGCCTATAGGAAAAAACTCTTAAGCAACCATTATTTCCCATCATTCATTAAAAATCTATAGAATTTCTAGTATCATGAATATCTAGCAGTCATTTATAGGTAAATGTCATAAATAATAAACTGCCCAAGTGAAAAATGTATAAACTGTCGAATCAGACTTTGGAAGCAGTTGTATCATCAGCATCTGCCATTCTGTCAGTTGTTCAGGGGCTATTACAATCAGCAGTTAACCTGATTTATCATCACTTAACTTTATCTCCCTCATTCCTGCAACAGTATTCCATATTTCAAATTCTCAAAGACCCATGCTTCTTTTAGATGAGGAAAAACTCAAATTTACATGCCCTTTGTAACTAAATTGCATGGATAGAGCATCTCCAATTTTGGCAAGTGTTCACTTGTTTTTAAGTGAAGCCAACTTCACTACTAGAGCTTTTCTGCAACTTGTCTGTTCTGGTAGAACTGTACTAAGGGTTAGAAAGTCAAATTCAGGGCAACACAAACATTTTGGCTAGATTCACATTTTCTCAATTAATTCCACTAACACAGTATTCTTGCATTCTCTTACTGGCAGTAATACTGGCAGTCCATTTAAGATCATTTATGGATTAAATAAGAATGATCTTTTAGAAGATACACAGTTTTGACACAAAACCACAAGATTTAAGGGTCCACTGACCAGATGCCTACATCAAATTGACACTAAGAACAAAAGCAGGATGAAGGGACTCAACACCACAGACACCAAAGCAGATTACAGCCAGGCTATAAGCAAAAGAATTTGCACACACAGCAAAACTAAGTATATGTTCACAGCTTGTGTTAAGTAAAAACTCCAAAAGAACACTCATTTAGACAGGGCTGAATGAGTATACTCAGAGAAAAATAATACATTAGTGGATGAAGAAACTGGAATTAATCAAAGCTGATTGCCCCATCAAAGCATGTATTTTGCATGACCAACGGGAAGTAATTTTTACACAAATATGACAACTTGCGGAGAGCAAGATACTATTTTTCCCACTGTGAATCTATAAAATATAAGAATAGAATTTACTCTCATCATTAGCTCTGCTCTCAAGTAGTGAAATTAAAAATGTGACTTTGTCTTGCAATTCATCATAAAATAAGATGGATTCATGGATAGAAAGATGAACAGATCTGTGATAAAGGACAGTAAAAGGTTAATGTAAAACTCTTGGGGCTGGACACGTGGTGTCAAGTTCTTTCAATTTGGCTGTAGGTGAAAGTTTTTATATGTTGGGAAAAAACTGAGTTCGCCTTTCTTTTCTGATCAAACTCTCCTACAACTCAAACATTGTTTACCTGCTTACAAAACCATTATGTAAAAACATAGTAGGTACTCACATCATATGAACTAATATATGAAAGTAATACTTCCTCATACAGCTATACCTTACTAAAAATGCAGGGGAAGGATAACCTTTCTTAAGACAAAGGCTAATAACTTAAGAAAGAATCCCTTATGCTAGCTTTTTTTTTTTTTTGAGACAGTGTCTCACTTTGTCACCCTTGCTAGCATGCCATGGCATCATAGCTCCCAACAACCTCCAACTCCTGGGCTTAAGCGATTCTCTTGCCTCAGCCTCCTGAGTAGCTGGGACTACAAGCGCCCGCCACAACACCCGGCTATTTTTTGCTGCAATTGTCACTGCTGTTTTACCTAGTTGGGGCCAGGTTCAATCCCACCACCCTCAGTATGTGGGGCCAGCACCCTACCCACTGAGCCACAGGTGCCACCCAATGCTGGCTTCTTTTTAAGGACTACTTTTATTCGTAACTGAATTCGAAATCTGAGTAAATCACACCCATAAGTTAGTACACTTTCAAATACAAAGTACAAAATACAAATGGCTAACAGAACATTAATTTTTACCTGGATTAAAAAATGACAACTAAACTGACATAGGAACTTTAACCCTCTTTAATTTTAGCTTCATTTTAACATATGACTTCAGTACATAAAAGCATTTCCTTGTAAATAAATCAGCAGTTTAATATGTACGATACCATCAGGAATCTTAAAACAGTCACAAATAGATGACAAAGTAAGGTTTTAGTACATTCCATCTTAGGCTTCCTTAACACGAAGAACTAAATACTCTTAGGGTTAAATGTTATTAGAGAATAAGAATGCCAGGGGTGGCTCCACGCCTGTGGCTCAAGTGGCTTAGGCGCCAGCCACATACACCTAAGGTGGCGGGTTCGAATCCAGCCCAGGCCCGCCAAACAACAATGACGGCTGCAACCAAAAAAATAGCCAGGCGTTGTGGCAGGCGCCTGTGGTCCCAGCTACTTGGGAGGCGGAGGCAGGAGACTTGCTTGAGCCCAGAAGTTGGAGGTTGCTGTGAGCTGTGATGCCACAGCACTCTACCTGGGGATAGCTTGAGGCTCTGTCTCAAAAAAAAAAAAAAAATCCAGGGGCAACAGCAAACTTCAGCTGGCAATTACATCCCCAAATAAATGCCAAGAAGTTAGAAGTGTTTACATTATCTGGCACATCAAAAAAAATTTTTTAAATTAACGTTAAATATTTCCACAACAATTAGGTGAAATAATCTGAGCTCTCTCTCATTTTAAAAATTTGATTCCTTTCAGTTAGAAACTGGACATATATTTATGCAAGGTCAAGAGAAATTCCAAAGCAACCCCTGAATCTGAAGAAACATTCATTGGGAGAAAGGAGCAAGCACACATACCATAGCAGTTAACCTTCCTATTCAACAACATAAATCCAGTATTAGAAAAGAAACCTATATCTTCTATTTCCATCACGTGTGATTTTATCTGAGCAAACTCTTCTTTCTGAAAAAATAGACCGTTATTTGTCGTTTAAAAAAAATTAACATTTTTTCTATGAAGATGTATTATTGCGACTCTTGCTTTTCCAAAACTTAATTCACCTGAAAGTTTTTTCCAGAAATGTGTTCACTTAAGCAATTCTTTGAAATCACTGCTATTGATCATTTACATATTTTGTTTTCACACATTATTGTACTGTTCTATAGCTAATTTGTTTCATTTTATCTTTGAAGCATTCTTTGCTTATGCAAGAACAAAGCATCCTAGTTCAATAAATTCTTCAGCTTACAAGGAGGCACTTAATATCTTGGTCTACTATGATGAAGATATTTTTCTGCAGCCTCGTTTTAACTTGTTACTGTTTTTCCTATCACTGTAGTAAATGCACATTGGGGAACTAAATTTTCCAAGCCTGTAACAAACACAACTAGGAGAAAGTTTTACAGTAAGCATCTTAACATTCAAACACTGTTCTCTTTATAAGAAGACAAGGAGTTTAAGTTGCTACAATTTCCCTTTCACCTAATACAAAATAGTAATAACATAAGTTTCTTGTTCAGTTCTGAAATAACCCTATTATTCTTGCCCCCTCTGTAATACTTTTCAGTTTAGAAAATACTTCCAAAGTACATTTTAAAAAGAAAGTTCCACTTTTAAAATTAAACCCAGAAACTCTAAGGTTTAAGAAGAAATGGATCTGCTCTAAGATTTGATAAGAATTCAAAATATAGTAGAACTTCCATAGTTGTCCTCTCTACACTGAGCACCTCCTTAAGTTGACCCAACTTTCACAGACCAGATATGCACAACATGCACCTGTCAGTACAGTAGCCCTAGTTTCTATGTTGACCACCTCTGCATGTTAGCCAGTTTATTAACAGTCCTTGGGTACCCAACTTAGGTTCTACCATATATTCTGTATCCTGACTAGAGTTTGGGGGAAAAAAACCTCATGGCATTAAATGACTAAGGAATACAATACTAGTCAGGAAACCATGCTTTTAAATGTTTAAATTAGTTTTAAATAATGAGTAGAGAATTTATGAACTATTAGAGAAAGCCGCCTATTACAAATTAGAGAAAGTCTCCTATAGTTATAACCTTATCAATCCTTCCATTAAGTTCTGGCAACTTTAGCAGACAAAATCAGAGCACTAAAATAATTACTTTAGAATGCTTTAGGGGTTTTGTTTTCTGTTAATCAAAAAATCAAACTCCAATTGCAAATACAGCATGTACTAAATACATGAACACTATTTAGGCAGCTTCAGAGTACTGCAACTATAGAATCCCACTGATTTTTGACCTTGTTTTAAAGATCATTCCTCAAGCACTCCATATAAGCACAAGTAAAACTCAAATACGTAGGCTGTTAAGAGCATCTGAAATGAACTACTAGCAAATTATATGCTTGTCTTTATTGACTGAACCACACCTAAATGTACCTTTGCACAGGTAACTGTATCTTAAATTAGCAAAGATGATCATAACCATGTTGGCTTAGGGTACTTGCTACAAAGATAGTCCCTAATCAATGACTCTCAAAGGCGGGGTCCTCAAACTTCTTAAACAGGGGGCCAAATTCACTGTCCCTCAGACCGTTGGAGGGCCGGACTGTGGGCCCCGGGAAAAGTAGGCTGCTAAGCAGGACAGGCAGTGGTGGCAAAAAACACCCAGCAGGGCCAGATAAATGTCCTAGGCAGGCTGCATGTGGCCCACGGGCCTGAGTTTGAGGACGCCTGCTCAAAGGGGTTTCCAGGAGTAAAAATCACTCCCTAAAAAGGAGGTGTTAGTGACTGGCATATGTTGAACATGTGAACATTGCTGAAGCAGAAAAATGTGTTTAAATTGATTATAATTTTGAACTACAGTAATGGTTGGAGTGGGATATCACCCCATCTGAGACACTATGACTGAGAGCACCACTAGCACTTAGTGAATAAGGCTACTTACCCCACACCATATAAGACAGTCCCACCCAATGAAGAACTATCCTCAACATATGACTTTCAAATGTCCAACCGGCAATCCACACAGATTAAAACCTATTTATAATGAAGAAATCACAAAATCCAATTCAATTTCATATATAAATCAAAGTATATTTTGTAAGGTTTAACATACACAAATTTTCCAGGAACGGAACACTCATGCAAATTAAAGAGACTATGCTTTATTTAATCTGTTCATTTCAGAAAACAAGGCTGGGGAAAAGATTCCCTATTTAACAAATGGTGCTGGAAGAACTGGTTGGCAACTTTTAGAAGACTGAAACTGGACCCACACCTTTCACCATTAACAGAAATTAACTCTCAATGGATAAAAGATGTAAACTTAAGACATGAAATTATAAAGATTCTTGGAGAGAGTACAGGAGAAACACTTGAAGAAATTGGCCTGGGAGAATACTTTATCAGGAGGACACCCTCCCCCACCCCTACCCCGGCAATTTAGGCAACACCAAAAATACATTACCGGGATCTGATCAAACTAAAAAGCTTCTGCACAGCCAAGAACACTAAGTAAAGGAAGCAGACAGCCCTCAAAATGGGAGAGGATATTTGCAGGTTATGCTTCTGACAAAGGTTTGATAACCAAAATCCACAGAGAACTCAAACTTATTAATAAAAAAAGAACAAATAATCCCATTTCATCATGGGCAAGGGACTTGAACAGAAGCTTCTCTGAAGAAGATAGGTGCATGGCCTACAGACACATGAAAAAATGCTCATCATCTTTAATCATCAGAGAAATATAAATCAAAACCACTTTCAGGTATCATCTAACTCCAGTAAGAGTGGCTCACATAACAAAATCCCAAAACTACAGATGTTGGCATGGAAGTGGAAAAAAGGGAACACTTCTATACTGCTGACAGGAGTGCAAACGAATACATCCCTTTTGGAAAGAAGTATGGAGAATACTCAGGGATCTAAAAGTAGACCTGCTGTTTGATCCTGCAATTCCTCTTCTAGGTGTATATATCCAAAAGACCAAAAATCACTTTAGCACAAAGAGATTTGCACCAGATTGTTCATTGCAGCTCAATTCATAATAGCCAAGTCATGGAAAAAGCCCATGTGCCCACTGACCCATGAATGGATTAACTGTGGTACATGTATACCGTGGAATATTATGCAGCCTTAAAAAAGATGGAGACTTTACCTCTTTTACATTTACATGGATGGAGCTGGAACATATCCTACTTAGTAAAGTATCTCAAGAATGGAAGAAAAAATATCCAATGTACTCAGTACTATTATGAATCCAATTTACAATCACTCACACTTTCATATGAAGAATAGATCACAACTATGGGCCAGGACGAAGAAAGGAAAGAAGTGGGGGGACGGGGGCGAGGTCAGATTGAAGGAGGGTGAATGGTGGGATCACACCTATGGTGCATAATACAAGGGTACTTGTCGGATCTATTAAGTAGAGTTTTAAACACAATAATTACTTAAAGGAGATGAGGTATATATTAACCATGTGATGTAAATCCTCCTAATTCTATATGAAATTAGCACATTGTACCCAATACATGCAATATATACATGATCTATGAGTTTATGATTTAATAAAAAAAGAAAAAAGAGAAAACAAGGCAGATGACAATCTCAATAGTGGTATCTGAGTCACCAATATAACAAACCTGTACCCACCAACATTTCTGTCAAAAAACAAACTGGTTCTACGCAAAGGTACAACTTCACTGTGTATTTTGGTATAATCCCGCTTAAGTATTTACATATTGAAATGCATAGTCAGTTTTTCTAAAACGCTCTTTTGAAGTTTGAATTTCTTCCAATGGAACTGATATATTACTGAACAACTGGGGTATGATGGAAATTTCACATTGCTTATGCATGATTTCATCCCCAACACAAACTAGGTGAAGCTAGAAAATGTACCCAACTGAGCCACATAGGAATTCACAAAACAGGACGGTGCCTGTGGCTCAGTGAGCAGGGCACTGGCCCCATATACGGAGGGTGGTGGGTTCAAACCCAGCCCTAGCCAAACTGCAACAAGAAAAGAGCCGGGCGTTGCAGCAGGAGTCTGTAGTCTCAACTACTCGGCAGGCTGAGACAAGAAAATCACCCAAGCCCAAGAGCTGGAGGTTGCTGTGAGCTGTGATGCAACAGCACTCTACTGAGGGTAGAGACAAAGTGAGACTCTGTCTCTTTAATAAAAAAAAAAAAAAAAAAGACAGGAATTCACAAAACACATACACACCCTTAAGTGGTCAGTGAACCCCGCACATTCACATATATATTAAGATTTTCCATTCCATCTCCTTTCTCCCTTCTACTACTTAAAAGTAACTCACAAGCTCTAACTCCTTCCATTGCTCCTTGCCACAAACATTTTTCAAGGCAAGATGCCATAATGATTATAGTAGTTACCATGTAAAAACAGTGCTCTAGTTTCTAGCACCCATCTTTTTAAAAAATTGTTTTGTAATAATTGCTCTTACTCTTGGGAATTGCTTTTCTTTTTCCCAGGCCTCAATTTTTACTTGAAAGCTGAAAATATTGTGCATGACAGCAAAGACTGAGGTGAATAATTTTTATAACTGGAAATGCGCACATCTTTTGTTAGTGAGGCTTTTAGTATAGGATCTGTGTTACTGTAGTTAGGTTAGGGCTAGTTTATGATCTGTTGTTGGTATGGCTATCAGTGTACCACAGGCTTCATATACCTACAAAAGAGTTTGTATCTATGGTGGGAGATAGTTACTAGAGCAAAGTCAGTGTGAGTTTCTGTGCTGCACTTCTTTGCAGAATCTTGTTCCTTTCCTAGTAGTACTGTGCAGTTATTATTTGAAGCTTCTTAGGTTGGCAGTGATTGTTCTGATTAAAGTTCAGTCTAAATCTTACATGGTGTCACTGGATCTTGGGGCTGTAGCCTTCTCAGTTCTCCAGGGGCTCCCTTGGTGGTAGCTTTGGGCTCAGGGTCCCTCCTCCAGGCAAAAGACTCTTTCCCCTTTCTTTACCCAACCCCCAGCTCAATGAATGTTCACCTACAGGGCAGCAAAGATTTCCCTCCCTCTAAATCAAAGCTTTTGTCCACAGAAGAGACAGTAAAAGAATCAGTAAAAGCTCTCTGCTGGTGTTGCTTGCCCTCCTCTAGGTCTGCACAACAGATACTCCCCAGGGTTCTTTCCAATCTTTTCCAGGAATAGACACTGTGAAGTTTGTTGATAAAAAAGCTTGTAGATAGTGAAGTCAACCTTCATCAATTTGAAAGCTATAGTACTGAACTTTACTAGTCATGTCTGATAAAGAACCAAAATTCACGTCTACTCTGTGTCTCTGCAAGTGCTGCCTCTCAAATTTTTGGACAGTGGTTTGGTCTGTGACCTCAGCTTTTCAAGAGGTTTGGCAAAAGACATAATTTTGAAGTTACTCTACCTCTTTATTATAAAAATGAGAGCAAAGCTTATTTTTGTCCAAGGCCCAAGCAAGAAGGTGGTCATCCTATGTAAACTATTTCAGAATAGTAATGGAGGTGTTACAAATTATTTACTGTAAAAGGGCAGCCTTTGTTGGGTCTGATAAAGTTAAGAAACACTAGCTCAAAGGATCTGTTTCAGAACAACTCGCCTTTAACCACTGCCACACATTACAGAGAACATTTAGGCCAAATTCTATTAGAAGCAACCAAACTGGTAGTGTAGTTTAACTGCATAGCTTGGTTTTCTATTTTCCTGATTTTAAGTACCTTCAATCAGAGAAACAGAGGAAAGGTATGTGTTAACACACACCTCACTCAAATTCACCTGTGTAAATCAAACTGGTTAAGGAATAGAGCCAAATTAGTTAAAACATGACCTTTTAATTTCAACCCTAATTCAGTATCTACTGAGAACCAGACTCCACTATTAACACAAATTTAATAAAGTTAGTAATATTACAGTCCACCTGGGTAACCAGCTTCTATTTGTGAATAAAGTTAAATTCTGACAAACAACTCATGCTTTCCATGATTCCATAACTTTTTTCACTGACACTCATATTTTATTCATTTTAGCTTAAGCATCTTGTTTGCAACTAAGCTTGTTAACACTATATGATGTTCATATTATTTTAGACTATTGTCACCATATTATTTTAGACTATTTTAGTAAAAGAGAAACGTTCACTGCCACTCAGTAGAATACAAATGCTGGTTTTTTCCATGAACTAGGCTCTAACCCTAAGGTTCTTTACATTCTTAATGCCTCTGTCTCCTCTTTTCCTCCTTTCATATGTTCTACTTCCTGTTTTCAATCAAGGAATATCAATTATTTCCTACACAAAGACTCATGTTCCCTGAATGCATTGTGATATTAATAGTACAAGCCAAGTTTGAGATACAGCCACTTAAACAGTTTCACACTACATTTAAAATGTTAATGAGGATTTATGCTACGTGCTAAAGTCAGTCAAACAATAAAGCACTTTCTAAAAACCAAAGAACTGTGAAATCAAGCTTTTTCAGGGTACTGAATTTCTGACTAGTAGTTTCTATAAATTTCCTTTCTGTTTTTAAGGTAAGTTTTGTTTCATATTCCCACAGACTTACAAAGTACTGACAATAAACTATGCAAACACTGAATTTTCCCAAATCCTGCAGAGTGCGGTCAGGACTTTCAAATCTAGAAATCAATAAAGTCCATAAGCTGATAAACAAAATACAGTAAGAAAGATGAGCAGTGTGGGCAGGTCCTTAAGAACTATTCTGAAATTTTACTTTTCTTCCGAAAACACTGTATCACAAAAGTTTCAAAATAACTCCAGAGTGTGAAGCTCTTCATGGAGGACGCAGAAGCAGCTAGAGACCCTCCTTTTTGAGGAGAATCAGAAATCAGGAAAGAGAATAACAAAAAGGGGAAGTGAGAAATAACTGGAGACCAACACCACATTAGGGGGAAATTTTTTACTTTTTCTCCCCTCAACAACTGATAAAAGAAACTATCACCTGACAAGAGTGGTCAACTGAACGCCCTATAGGGGACACATTCAGGGAAAGTGTTCTTCTTAAATGTAGTGAAGTCTCAACTATGCGCTTAACACCCACTTTACTGAGCTTCTAAATTCAACTTCATTCACTCCAAAGACCACATTCAGAGGTAAAAATTACAGCCGCCCGAAGTAAAATCATTATAAATAAACTACCTTGCAGAAAGGAAAAGCCTTGGGGGGCGGGAGGAGCTTGATTTGGGGAAAAAGGTTTGAAAATACAGCGAGAGCCCTCCTCATTTCCTGACAAAACGAACAAATCTAAGCGAAGAAAGTTAAAGTCAAAAGCAGCACTCGTAGGGAAGGCAGGTCGCTGACCCGAGGAAACAAGAGTTGCCGGCTTGCAACAGGAAGGGTGTTCGGATTAGGAAACTGGAAGGGAATCCCGAGGGCGGAGCCCACAGAGGAATAGGGGTGTGTAGGGAAGGATGTGTGCTAAGGGAAGAGGGGAAGCAAAGAGGGTAGAAAAACCAAGAAAACCTGGCAAAGTTGGGTGGGGCGGAACCCAGCAGCGTCCCAGGTGAATGTCAGTCCGGGGGGGGGGGGGTCCAACGGAAGGAAGCAGACCAGCAGCCTGGGGGAAGGGTGATGTTTCCCTTAGCAGCTGCAGGCTGCGGCAGCCGAACCACCACCCCTCTTTTTTACTAGCCTGAGCACCCCAAGTCCCTGCAGCGTGGGGAGAGGATGAGGTACAGCCCCAAAGTCCAGGGCTCGAAGTCGGCTTTACCTTCGCGGGAGACTGGAAAGGCTCCAGCCCTAGCTCCTCCCGCCGCCGGCTCAGCGTCCACAGTGGGATGAGGTGCCCTCCGGCCTCCTCACCCTCACCACTGCCCCTTTCCCCCGCCGGGGCCCTGTAGCTCCGCCGCCGCGGGTTCCCGGTGCTGCCGCGGCGCTGCCTCCCCGCCCCCTCCGCTCCTCCCTCTGCCTCTCAGAGGCTCGCTCTGGAGGCCGCCATCTTCACTCAGGCTCTGAGCGACCGCGCTCCAAAACGCCTGCGTCGCCACCGCCCAGGGCGTCACGAGACCCAGTCAGCTGGTTTCAATTCTTCCGCCTTCTGCCCCGCCCTCCCGGCCCCATTCGTTCTCTTTCCCTGAAATCTTGCGTTCCGCCGGCCCCGCTCCCAGCAGTTACACATGCGCAGACTGCTAGGCCGGCCAGGGACCTGGAGTCCACGCAGCGCGCAAGAGGCCTGCCCGGCTGCTAGTGCTGAGAAGGCCACGCCCCTCTGCACGCGCGCGGGGGGAGCCACGCCCCTTCGGTGTGTTCCTCCGGAGCTGTTGGTGTTCTGCGGAATTTAGGGGCGCTGTGTGGGATCTGACTTTTTAATACCTCAAAAGTCCTGTTTTAAAACCTCACCCCAGTTTAACCTTAGACCTGAAATGTCGTGGGGTATCCACGAGGCAATCTGAAGCCTCAGTCTACTCCCTAGTTTGGCTAGATTAGGAACCAGCAGGTTCGTCTGTTATTGAGACTCTCAGAGTGACATCGAGCAGGTTACTAATATGGGTGGTCTGGGCGGTCTTTGAGACCAAAGCCTAAGATGCCTAAGGCCTTTATCAGTGAAAAGTGCAGGAAAGGTAGTACTGATGGCTTCCATTTGGTGTCTGCTGATCAAGTGTCTAGAGGTTTAAAGTTACTTAATCTTCGGCTGTCTGTGATAGGTATTATCCTCGATTTACCAACAAATTTTGGCCTAGTCCCACATAGTGGCTTTGGTGTTTGAACTCAGGCAATTTGACTCCGTAATGATCTCCCTGAACCTGCATGGCAGCTGAGGAAGAGGAGTCAGAGTAATGAAAAGAAGGGACTGTGGGACCAAACAAGGGTTCAGCTGGGAATTATGTGTTTTCTGTGGGCAGTGGTTTAATTAAGGAAGATGAATGTCCACTCCCAGACCTGAATGTAAAAACCACAGTTTAAAAATTAGTGATTCTGCTGCAAACTCTTAAAGATAGGCAGTGTAGGCTAACCTGCATGGATACATTATTTTATGGGAGTTAAAGGTCTCTGATAAGGAGTTTAATATTCATGCTACGTGATCCTGAAATTGTGTTTTCTGAGGTTCCTTTCCGCGACTGGCTTGATTTGTAGGTGGCGATTGCAGAATGAAACGATGTAGAAAATGGTTTTTGCACATTTGTGTCTTGACTGTATTGACCCTTTGCCCTACCTTAGGACAGAAAAGTAGTATTTACGTTTATCCTTAGAGCAGACTTTCCTGTATTGCAGCAGTGAGATAAGGTGCATGTAAGGGGAGGTACCAGGAATAACTGGGTGTGGGAAGACAGGAACTGAAATAGAGTAGGAAGGGAGGAGAAGAAAAAAGAAACAGGAGAGCTGAGTTAAGGGCCCGCCTTGGCTTTTCCCATGGGAACAGAAAACTGTGTTTATGGGGCGTTTTTTATGTTACAGAGCCTACCAATAATCCCAGAAGTAGACATGGTGTGTATTGTTTCAACTTCATAAAAGCAGCAGATCTCTAGAGAATCCAAGAGATGTGCTCAAGGTGACCTAACTCCCAAAGGTTGAATGAAGATTCAGTCACAAGACTTGTAACATTTAGTACAGTGATCTACACTGTACTACACTGCACTTCCACGTTTGGGACTGAGAAAGTCGATTCTCGGATTCCAGAGGAGCCTCAGGCATCAGGAATTCCCCCTGCCGTCTGTACTGGAAAATTCCCTGCTTCCCAAGACATCTTTTTTTGTTGTTGTACTTTTATAAAAACAGTTTTTCCTGATTGCTTTTTTGTTTTTATTTTTTGCCCTTTTGCATGTGACATCCCTTTAAGTAATCTTCCTATGCCATGCTTTTTCCCCTGCTTTTCCCTCTAACCTAGCTGCAGATTCTCATCTCAAGAAGCAACATTCCTAATCCTTTCAATACTTGTTCATAAGATGTGGTTGCAAGTCTTTTCACAACTCCCCCTGGTTGCTCTTAATTGGATCTGTACAAGTTTATCAGTACTTTTTAAAAACACTAGAAGGAAACACAAGAGTCAGAGGGAGTAGGACTTGTCTCTTCTTTCCCTATTCATTGTGTTAGGTTAGCTCAGTCCCACCCCCCACCCTCGCCCCCACCTTCTTGAAACAGTGACAAACACACATGTACAAGCCAGGACTTTCAAACTTCCCTTTCTGGATTTATCTTTTTATTCAAAATTTAAGTTTGGAATAGCCTTTCTGACACTTTCATAGTACAGAAGTATCAAATTTACAATCCAAATTATGTGCTATATATACTTACTATATTTCACAGCTTTTTAAAAAAATACATTCCACAGCTTTATAGACACGAATAGTTTTTATCAGTGTCCTAAATTAGCATACAGGCAGGAGAAGTTTAAGATTTTAGACAGCCCATGAAAGAGTCAAACACCTGTTTTATCAAATTCTTATTGCTGCTAAGTTGACCTTCCTAATTATATCGATGCCCAGATCCAAAATAAATCCCTAAGGACCCAATACCACTCAATAATATGTGGGCTATGTTTTCAATACAGTAGCCACTAGCATTATGTGGCTACTGAATACTTAATATTTTTAAAAATGTAAAATAACAGCATTTACAATGTTTATGTTGATTACATGTGTTAAAGAAAAAATTATTTAATGATACTTCTGGCTCGGTGCCTGTGGCTCAAGTGGCTAAGGCGCCAGCCACATACACCTAAGGTGGCAGGTTCGAATCTAGCCTGGGCCAGCCAAAACAACAATGATGGCTGCAACCAAAAAATAGCCTGGCGCTGTGGCGGGCGCCTGTGGTCCCAGCTATTTGGGAGGCGGAGGCAGGAGACTCGCTTCAGCCCAGGAGTTGGAGGTTGCTGTGAGCTGTGATGCCCTGGCACTCTACCCAGGGGGAAAGCTTGAGGCTCTGTCTCAAATAAAAAAGAATACATCATGGGCAAGGGGAATGTATAGCTGAGGGGGCTGGGTCGGTGGATAGAAAATTGCTAAGAGGACACATCAAGGGTAAGGGGGATTCTGGCTAAACCTACATAACAGGATTCTTGCTGAATACAAAACATAATGATCAGCTGTCCTCTGGGGAAAGGTGAAAGATGAGGATCCCGATCAGATATCTATGATGATCAGATATGGAAGATGTGAGGAGGTTGGCTAAAATTGGATGAGGGAAAGTTTCACTAAAACTGGATTTTACAAGGAAGTACGCCTAGGGGAAGGTTCAGAAGCCTGACTACAGTTTGGCCATGCAAAGAAACTTTGTGACATATTGAAGTGATAATATTGTGGATATATGTTTGGTTAAATAAAACACATTTTAAATTTTATTTCACATCTTTTTAAAAATGTAGCTATTAGTAAATGTAAATAACATATGTGGCTCCCATTATACTATTTCTCTTGGACAGCGTGCCTATTAGAAAGTCTTGTGTAGGCACACAGTTTTAGAACTATAGTTGAACTGGTGAGCTTGAAGCCCCCACAGAATCATCTTCTACTAGGATTTAGTTTACTTTGTTCTGTGGTTGTTTTTTGTCTTTAGTAGTTTTTCTCAAGGTTTATCTTACAAATATACCACATACATAGTATATTTGATTTTTTTGTGTTCCTGTATACCAATAATGGTAAAGACTTGAAATTTTTGACAAAATCTGATGACTTATGACATGACTTTTTGACCTATATAGATACATATCTGCAAATATGTAGTTTCTAAAATTTTGTTTTGTGAATCATAGCCTGGCTTCCCCTTCTCACTTAATCATACCCACAGGAACTTCGGTTTTATTATTTATATAAATGAAAACTCTTTTTAAGTAGTATAATCATATTCACAATTAAAGGAATTTGAACTTATATTTGGTATTAACAAAAACACTCTTTCATTTAATTATAGGAAATTATCTAGATCTGATCATACTTTCAGTCTATCAGTGTTAAACCATTACTGAGATTTTAACTGGTTAAGGGAAAGGGCTGTGTTCTTTCTTTTATTAACTACAATTGCTCTTTTATAATACAGTCATTGCTGAGGGTTTTCTTTCTTCTTTTTTTTTTTTTCTTACTTGTTAATTCAAATGCTTCTAGTATTACCAGACTTGAGAAAAATCTTGGGCCATAAAGAGTTTTGAAATGAGATTTCCAGTTTCTATGGAAATACTATATTCAAACATTTTTAGTCATTAGCACTTAAAGGAAATACAATGTGGTAAAAAAAAAAAATCACAGGCAAATCTCTTAATCCACTTTGAGCCTTAGTTCCCCATGTATAGACTTGGAATATTGATACCTACCTTGGGAGACGTTGTGGGATTTAAATATAACAACTTATGTAGAGCATGTGCTTACTGAGCTCTCAATAACTTAGTTTCCTCCTTATAGTTTATATTAGAGTCTCTTTTATAATTGTTTATATAATCTTTATTGTTAGGTCCTTCTGGATGTTCCCTGGTCCCCTGGCTCCCATCATAAAAAATGAGTACTGGTACAGAATCCAGCCGCTGACAGAGCAAACACAGACAACAAAACAATTCTACACAGCTTATCATGTAAAAGAAAGAGTCAAAGTAAAGTAGGAAGCTACACAAAGTGAACATACTTTCCAGGGAGAGGGAATGGGTCAGTTTCCACAAGTGTGGAAAGGCCCAGCATCTGAGCACACACTGCCTTTTATAAGCTTACTAGTTTGTACTGCCTTTCTCCTGGCAGGATTGGTTGTTCTTTCCTGCCTTTGGGATCCCAACTGACAGATTGGGATTATATAATAGATTACATCACAGGTTTAATTAGAAGGTAATGAGCCCTAGGTCAGTTACAGGCCACCAGAAACTTTTTACTATGTATGTTTCCACTAGGGAACCCTTCTTAGCTGCAGTTTGGTTCTTTGCTACAATTTGACTGCTGTTCTCGCCTTAGCCACTTCCTGACCACCTGTTTACCCTCCACCAGACCTACTGCTTATGCCTGAGTTCTTTGGAAATGAGACAAATTTGCTGTGGTTCTTAAAATCAGAGGACTAACCGTGACAAGGTAACACAGACTGTGTTAATATATTAGCAAAAACAGGAATTGTTCAAGTGCTCGTTTTGTTTTGGGGGGTTTTTTGTTTTGTTTAGCAGGCCCAGGCCGGGCTCAAACCCCCAGCCCCGGAGCATGTGGCCAGTGCCCTAACCACTTAGCTACAGGCACCTAGCCCAAGTGTTTATTCTTGAAGATCATATCAGAATGCTCTTATGAAAAATCATAAAATGGTCCATCCCCAAAAGGTATCATTCATTTGTTATTTCTATAAAAGAACACAGACAGTTGACTGGCTAAATTCATACATGAATGCTAACAAAACAAAAAAACTTTGACTCATGCAGTTTCGTCTGTCACGTTGTAATATTTGAAAAAACAATGATCCAAAACTTAACCATAAGTAAGTTCTTAGAATGTCAATGGCCCATTCACATTTAAATCAAGCTCAGTTAATTAGGTGCAACAGAAACTTTTACTTTCCATTTATTCTGTGAAGGTTCATTGCAATTACATAGAAGGAAAAGAGTAATAACCGATTTACAATATGTTCATCTGAGAACATAAAACTTCATTACACAATTCAGTTCTTGTTGGCTTTAAGCATATGAAGATGATATAACTGATACAAATTTTCCATGAAAAGGTGACTATCTTTTCTTTTTGTGAACACAAGCAAATGAGGTGGTAGCCACCTACTTAGCATAAAGGAAAACAAAGGAAGTAGTATTTCAACCTCATTTGTTAATAATTAGCTTTTATAGTTACTGGTTCTCAAATTCATGATATGGATTTTGTAAACAAAAAAAAAAAAAAAAAAAAGTAAATCATTGTAAACCAAATAAAAGGCACATAGGCCAGGCGAGGTGGCTCACCCACCTAATCCTAGCACTCTGGGATGCCGGGTAGGGGTGGGGGAGATAGCCTGAGCTCAGGAGTTGGAGACCAGCCTAAGCAAGAATAAGACCCCTCTCTACTAAAAATAGAAAAACGAGCCAGGTGTTGTGGCAGGTGCCTGTAGTCCCAGCTACTTGGGAGGCAGAGGCAAGAGAATTGCTTGAGCCCATGAGTTTGAGGTTCCTGTGAGCTTTGATGCCATGGCAATCTACCCAGGGCAACAGAGTGAGACTGCCTCAAAACAAACAAACAAACAACAAAAAGACAAACTAAAAGGCACCTATTAAAAGTTAAATTTGAAAATATCTTACTATTATAAAAGTAACTCACATATACTAGTCATTGCAGCTACCCAATTTCAAAAAATAGTCACTTTGGGTCTATTACTGATCTGCCTATCAGACAAATTTTAATAGTTGAAAATGGTACACTGTTCTAGAAACACAGATGTACTTAAAGAGAATAAAGTATTGCTTTTTCTTCTTTTTAACTATCTTCTGACAATGTATTCACTTGGGGACATGGTTTTCCTGTTAACTTTGCTCTACCTTGCAAATCCCAATTCTACCTTATTAGCTCCTTAACCTTTGAGCCTCGATTTTCTTGTCAATGAGATGAAGATAATAATACATCTCAACTACAGTTGTTTAGAGGATTAAATAAAAGTCAAGGCGCCTGTAGTACAGTGGTTACGACACCGGCCACATGCACTGAGGCTGGCGGGTTTGAACCTAGCCCAGGGCAGCTAAACAACAATGACAACTGCAACAAAAAAAAATAGCCAGAGGTTGTGGCAGGCACCTGTAGTCCCAGCTACTTGGGAGGCTGAGGCAAGAGAATTGTTTAAGCTCAAGAGTTGGAGGTTGCTGTGAGCTGTGACGCCATAGCACTCTACCGAGGGTGACATAGTGAGACTCTGTCTCAAAAAAAAACCTAAAACTAAAAATAAAAATACATAGAAGTCAAGATATGCTATCTAATATTGATGAACCAATATTATTAAATATTATAAATGTACATAATAGGGTGGCTGTGGCTCAAGGGTTGGTGATGGCCCCATATACTGGGGATGGTGGGTTCAAGCCTGGCCCCAGCCAAACCTGCAAAAAAAAAAAAAAAAAATATATATATATATATATATACACACAGATATATATATATATAAATGTATGTAAGTGCTGAATAAAACTCACAAACTTTCAAAAATGGGGTAAAAGAAAGGGAGATATTCTAACTGTGCCAAGTTCTCATTTTTTCATAACAAGGAGTATATTAATACTTCCTAAAATTTTTTTAATACTTTCTAAATTTTAAAAACCATGACTGAAGGGCAGAAGGAAAATGACTTTTATGGATCATTTCGTAAGCACCATTCTCTGAATGTTTTAGTCTCATTTATTCTCTCTGTGATTCTAGAAATAGATAATGCAATGTTTGTGACAAAAGTTTATTACACAGTAGGCACTTTAAGTAAGGGCTTAAGACATCAGCAAAGCCAGGCTGTCCAAGATGAAAGAAACTTGAAAAGCATTTGCTAGTTAATATTTTATAAAATATTAACCAAAATAATAAACGTGGAAAAAACTCAGAATTGTTTTGAGTTCCTTTACTTATTTCATGGGTATAGAATTGAGGACAGCTAATAATCTAAATCCAGCTCCAAATTGGAGAGTTGTTTTTTTTTTTTAATAACTTTTATCCTTGGTGCCTGTAGCTCAGTGGCTAGGGCACTGGCCACATATACTGGGGCTGCTAAACAACGACAACTACAACAAAAAAATAGCCAGGCATTGTGGTGGGCACGTGTAGTCCCAGCTACTTGGGAGGCTGAGACAAGAGAATAGCTTAAGCCCAAGAGTGTGAGGTAGCTGTGAGCTATGACACCATGGCACTCTATGTTTCCTATACCGAGGGCAACATAGTGAGACTCTATCTCAAAAAAAAAAAAAAAGAAAGAAAAGAAAGAAAAGAAAAAAGAAAAAGAATTTTATTTTTTGAGGGTTTTTTTTGTTTTTTTTTTTTCAAATTAATATGAGGGTACAACTTTTAGGTTACACTGTTCTCATTTTCAGGGTAAAGTTCCATTGTAGAAGAGCCCCTCACCCAGGAGGTGTGTTATACACCCTCACACCCTCATAAAATGCACATTAGGTGAGCTCTATATATTAGTACACATTAATGGAACAGAATCCTTCATATAATTATGATGAAAATGGGAATTGAAGATAGGCATGAGAGATCAAAGGGAAGTTATAAGGTAGGCATTATTGTGCAGCAAAACTCTACGCCTCCTTCTGTGTTACAATAACCTGTTATTGCTAACCTCATTTGTACAGATGAGGAAACTCCCCAACGTCTAGAGAGCTAATAAGACTTCCCCAAAGCCTCCCAGTTGAGTAACAGCCAGAGTTGGAACTTGAATCCAGATTTACCTGTTTCCAAAAAGTAGCATTCTCTGAGAGTAATCACTGGCTGCTGGGATTTATAGGTGAAATGATATACTTTGAATAAATAAACTGACTTAGATTTACTTCTGGTCCTTCCTCTGGGACCTTTAAGATTTTTTGCCATGGCTAAAACATAAACTGTGTACTGATTATTATTACTATCAGTGAGTGGGGGAAATTATATATCTATATGTCTATATGTGTGTGTATATGTGTGTATATATATATCACAGATGGTCTTAGGAGAATTTCAAAATTATACAGTGAGAATTTCCACTGGAGAGAAAATGTATATATTAATAGTTATTTGGAAGTTTTGTAGTTAAATTTTTCCTGAGAGTCATTAACAGTTCCAGTCTAAGAGTTTCCAACATGTAGTCTATTTGTAGACTTAGTTGTATCAGCTTCCTATTTATAGTCTCACAACAAAATCTTTCAAAAATCATATGAACAGCTTGGATTAAAACACTCTTTAGATACAGATCACTAAATTGAATGGCTTTCCTGTTCTTTTTTTCTTTATAGTCTTAGAAAACATATATTTTAGTCTTTAGTATGGATTTCTTGAACCTATATGTCAGTGTGTATCAGTTACTGGAAAGATATGTGTTAGACAACCTGGATGCTATAAGAAAATACTGTAAAGTTACAGTTTATAAATAAAAGAATTTATTTCTCCTAGTTCTGTAGGGTAAGAAGACCACAAGGTCAAGGTGCCAGCAGATTTGATGTCTGGTAAGAACTCTTTCTGATTCATAGATGATGCCTTCTAGCTGTGTCCCCTCATCATGGAAGAGGTAAGGGATCTCCCTCAGACCTCTTTTATGAGGGCACTAATCCAACCCAAGTCTCTATCTACTAATATCATAACCTTAGGGGTTAGGATATCAACATACAAATTTGGGGGGTATCCAAACACTCAGACCACAGCAATATGTATGATTTTTCTGTATTTGTATGTTAAACATATAATTTAAGACTGTCTACAGGCTCGGCGCCTGTGGCTCAAGCTGCTAAGGCGCCAGCCACATACACCTAAGGTGGTAGGTTTGAATCCAGCCCGGACCCGCCAAACAACAATAATGGCTGCAACCAAAACATAGCTGGGTGTTGTGGCGGGCGCCTGTGGTCCCAGCTACTTGGCAGGCTGAGGCAGGAGACTCGCTTGAGCCCAGGAGTTGGAGGTT
>NW_003852397.1:30504514-30508779 GCF_000181295.1 Otolemur garnettii
GAATGCTAGGAATATAGGCCTAGGCCACCCCACCCAGCCTCTAGAAAAAACATTTTAAAAACTAACTGGGCACAGTGGTCCAATCTACTCAGAGGGTCTCAATTTAAAAAAAAAAAAAAGACTGTCTACAAATAAAAAAATGAAATAGTTTGTATTTCTTTGTTCTAAAACATGAATAAGCCCAGGTTTGGCAAAAAAAAAATTCTAAAAAAAAGACTGTCTACAAATGTCAAAATGAAATAGTTTGTATTTCTTTGTTCTAAAACATGAATAAGCCCAGGTTTGGCAAAAAAAAAATTCTTGACATACAGTGAGAAATTCAAACAAATAATGGCTCCATGGTGCCTTACCTCTGAAACCAGTGAAATGTAGAAAATTCTAATTATTAAGCACCTTCTAAGAAAATAAGTTATTCATTTGTTATTAAGGTTTTCTATACTATCTCATATAACCAGGGAAAAGATATTCATGTTAATCCAAAATTGTAGTTAATTTTGGACCAATTTTTAAAAAATCATATGTTATATATCATCTTATGTCATGTCTATCATTTATTCAGCAGTTACCTTGTGCCGGCACTGTGCTAAGGACTTTGTGACAGGCACTGTGTATCCTCTTTAATGTTCATAACACATGGGAAGACACTGTTATTATGTCCATTTTACAGGTGAAAAACTCAAGACTTTCTCACAAGACACTTGAACCTATAGTTAAACTTCCGTGGCACACTTAAATTATGTTGCCCCACCCAAATAAAAAGAATATATTTACTGTATTTTAATCTTCTTTTGAAAATAATTTAATTAATGGCATTTAAAAATTTCAAGGCACACCTAAGAGCCTCTCACGGCACACCAGTCACTGACTTAGGGAGATTGGTTTGCTTTCCCAATGTCCTATCGCTAGAAAGCAGATATACCTATCAAACCGAGTCTTCTGGATTTCAGAGCCCATGCTGCAAATCACTACGTTTCTACTAGCAGTGATCTCCTCTTTCCTTGATCAGTCAGGAGTCATTTCTGATTATCATTCCACTGAAAATTCATATTAGAGATTTTTAAATGAAGGAAAGACACACAGTGCAACTCTGTCAAACTTTGTTCATAGTGCATTTTCTCAGAATAACATGGAAGGCCTACAACTTGTGTTTTATTTTTATTAACATCCATTTTACAATACTATGTTATCTTTTCATTAAAACTTGGCGTATAGATAAACTGTCTCCTCAAAAATATCGAGCGTCTATGAGAACATTATTTTAAATAACAGAAAATATAACTTACCCACATCTGGAGTCTGGTTTAGTCCCAGCCCATCTGTAGCCTAAAATAGGAGTAAAAGAAATGGAAAGTAAATAGCCTATTTCTAGCAAAATCAAATAAATGACAAGGAGGAAGTAAAACTGCTAAATAATCTAAAATCAGCAGAAATTTTTTTTTAAGTAAAATGGTTATATGTTAGTGTTGAGTTGATTTATTTCATTATCAGTTGGCTTGAAAACGAAGTCCAAGTCTATGCGGCATCTGGTAGATTATGAAATCAAGACCTGGAAGCTGTTGGCTCTTTCCTTTGTTTCCCTTAGCTTCACCCCTTAAGTTACATCCTCTTCCACTTTGTAAAAGATATCTTTGGAAAAGAGAGAAATCTAGCTAAACATTGGGAAGAATCCCCCAATATTTTAAAAAGGAAACAGTTGCAGAGGGATATGTTATTGCATGGACTGTTGACAGCGGTGATGACCTATACAAAGTATGGGCAAGAATTGCTGATTTTGTCTCCAAAAATGTTTCTCTCTCACCTGCTTTAATTTTTTTTCTTTTTGCCTCATTCTTATCAGACCCCTAACCTCACTCAAGGGAGCTTTTGAACAGAAAATGACTGAAGACATTCAGCCATCAACAGAGTTAAAGAAGCCTCCAAATAATCAATCCATCACTCAGCCAACATTTGTTACCAAAACACCCTGATTAGGGTTGATCTTAAGAGTCTGCTGACTTCAGTAGCATTTCAATTACACATTTTAATATTATTAGCATGGTTTTCATTAAGGAAGGCAACCAACCATTCCTTGTTCTCTTGGTCCGTGATACAACCTTGAACATCTCTCCCACTGTAGGTTTTCTGGAAGAAGGTGAATTCAGTGCCACAAATCAGATGGGTAGGAGTGGTGACTTGAATATCCCAAAAGAAAGCCTGACTCTCTCTGCTTGGGTTCACCACTGGCCAGCTTGGGATATCACAATCATTATTATTACAGCTCACCACTGTTAACTCATAGTCCTGGGGTCTGACTCAAGTCTGGAGCAATTCTGAGCCAGCCAGAGTGAACCATTAGCACCCCAGACCCTAACAAGCCTCTGGATTTTGTATTGAAACCTCAAGTGTACTAGTCAGGCTCACCATAGTTTTAAGAATCAATAAATCAAAATTCCTGGAGAAATCATGAAGATTGAAAAATGATTTGTTGGGGCAGTGCCTGTGGCTCAGCTGGTAGGGCGCCAGCTCCATATACCGAGGGTGGTGGGTCCAAACTGCAACAAAAAAATAGCTGGGCGTTGTGGCAGGCACCTGTGGTCTCAGCTGCTTGGGAGGCTGAGGCAGGAGAGTCGCTTAAGCCCAGGAGCTGGAGGTTGCTGTGAGCTGTGTGACTCTATGGAGGGCAATAAAGTGAGACTCTGTCTCTACCAAAAAAAAAAAAAACACTTAAATAAAAAGAAAAAGAAAAATGATTTGTTGAGAATAGTTGAAAGCAGTCTTTTGAATGAGAAGGGTAGAGACTTTACAAAATATTAATTTTTGCCATAAAACATGCAATAACTACAAATACAAAACACATGTAATAGGAAGCTAATAAATAATTCTGCTTCTGCCTCCCTAAGAGACTGATTTGCAGCCCAAATATCCTTTTTAAACCACTAATTTATTCCTGACCCATTCTGCTTTCTGTTATCCCTCTTTCCTTCTTGTGACCCAGTATATGACTCCAGCAGAAACTATCTAGGGTCATTAAAGCAAGCTGTGGCAGCAGCTGGGCTGTCAATTAGGCATTTGGCAAAAGAATAGAAGATTGTTCAGTGAAAGCCTTGATTTCATTTTTGTTATGCCAGCAAACAATAGCAGCACACTGGCTCTACTGATAAAAAGAACAAAGAAAACAAACCAATACATTTTGCTGACATTGCTATTTCTAATAAAAAACCAAAAAAGGTGTGGGGAGGGATTTTCTTCCTTTTCCACCCTTTTCTGGAACGAGAAAGTTTTAAATAAGTAGCCAGACTGTGAACTATTCCGTATCTCTGATAGTAAAGACTTAAAACTAAAATTTGTAAAAAATAAACAAATGAATAAATACATGAAATACTCCCAGCCCTTTATTTCCTACTGTTCCACTTCTCTTCCCGCTCTGTTCCATATTGGTGTCTGCTCAATGCAATTATTCTCATTATAAGCTATCCTATTTAGAGAGAAAATAGATTCACTGCTTTGGAGCCTTCATGCTGTCATAAGCAGTCTTCTGGTTTACATTACAGAACTGATACTGCTGAGAAAAGGCCTGCCAGGAACAAGTCATATTAGCCTCTCCTAACATAGTTTATCATTTTCCTGCTTATGTTTTGCTAAAATTGCAATGCTACATTTTTATGAAGCCCAGTTTTCTTCAAGAGAGTTTGAGTCCAAAATCAAAGGACAGACATCTCCCTGGGCTTTTTTTTTGTCTGTTCTTTTGTTTTATTTATTTATTTATTTATATTGCAGTTTTGGTCAGGGCCAGGCCTGAACCCACCCTTTGGTATATGGGGCTGGCACCTTCCTCCCTGAGCCACAGGCGCCACCCTCTCCCTGGGCTTTTGTACCATTGATGGCAAACCTCTAATAAATACTCTGGGCAAGAGGTTTGCTCTAATGAGCACAGGGTTGTCAATTTGCTGTCATGTGGTAAAATGTTTTGATAATCTTCTGTAAAAGACACAATGTCACTCTTACCTAAGGTGACCAGATTTTAACATTGGTAAAGTGGGACACCATTGATGGGGGGAGGGGACTGGGGGGGTGTTCTTAATTAAAAATTTGGTCTATATGGAGCAACAAAAATTTTCACAGAATGCAAAAATAGTATTGTAATATATATAGTTTTAATTTCAACGTAAGTACAATTTACAAATATAATACATTTTTTTTTTTTTGAGACAGAGCCTCAAGCTGTCCCCCTGGGTAGAGTGCCATGGCATCACAGCTCACAGCAACCTCCAACTCCTGGGCTCAAG
>NW_003852397.1:30509055-30517014 GCF_000181295.1 Otolemur garnettii
AGCCTTTTCATTTCCAAATGAAGTTACATTAACCTCTTCATTCCCAAATGGAGTTACATTAACCTTTTCAGCAGCTGAAAACTGTATATTCCCTTCCCATTGTCCTGCCATACCCTAGCTTGTCGTGCATTCTTTCCAAAAATCAGGAATTTTTAAAAATGCCGTGGGACTTGGGACAAATTATTAAGAATCAGGATGTCTGGTCACCTTACTCTTACCATGTTTTATAATTTTCAGAATGATGCCTGTCCTGAGCCAATTCTGACCAGCAGAGGGCTATGACATAGTTTGGCTGGATTAGACATTTTTTCCTACTGCCTGTCAGGAGGAGTTATTGTTATTTATTTCTTTTGCCTTCGTTTTCTCCTTCTGCTGTATTGTCTCTGTTATGTCCATGCTTTCTATTAGAAATCTTTGCTGCAATTTCACCTCAGCTGGAAGTCCCTTTCCACTTACTTGAAAAGGGAAATAACTTTCCTAATATCCATGAAATCCAAAGTGAAAAGGATTTTTCTTGTTATAGAAACTATCAGGTATTTTTTTTTTTTTTTGAGACAGAGTGTCACTATGTCACCCTTGGTAGAGTGCCCTGTGTCAGAGCTCACAGCAACCTCTAACTCTTGGGCTTAAGTGATTCTCTTGCCTCAGCCTCCCAAGTAGCTGGGACTACAGGCACCTGCCACATCGTCTGGCTATTTTTGTTTGCAGTTGCCATGGTTGTTTAGCTGCCCCAGGCTGGGTTTGAACCCATCAGCCTCAGTGTATATTGCTGGCACCATAACCACTGGGCTACAGGTGCTGAGCCTGGTAATATTGTCTGTATTGAGATTTTAAAGAGCATATTATCTTACTTTGGAGTCATAGAATGTATTAGAATCATAAATGTATGTAATTTTTCTGAATAATGTTGCCACATTTTATACAGACTCACCTCTTGGTGCTCATTAAAGCTGTCTGAAGTAAGATTTAAAATGCTATGTTCAGTCAGAGTGACCAAGGAATTCATCTTGGCAGAGTTCAGGCTAAAATCAGACCAGAATTTTGAGAATGAAAAATGTCAAAAATGGTATTGGCCATCCCTCATCCTTGATAAGTGTCAGTCCACACTTAGAAAAGAGAGAGAGAAAGATAAGTTACTCAACCTCTATGCACTTTGGTTTCCTCATCCTAAAATGGGGAAAAAAAATACATACTTCAGAGAGTTGTTGTGAAGAATTCTATGCACCTTTGATGTGCATAGAAAAATGTCTAGTTTGGGGAGGCAAGGTGGGGGATAGCCTGAGCTCAGACAGTTTGAGACCAGCCCAAGCAAAGGAAGACCCCGTCTCTACTAAAAATCAGAAAAAACTAGCTGGGCGATGTGGTGAACACCTGTGGTCCCAGCTACTCAGGAGGCTGAGGCAAGAGGGTCACTTGAGCCCAAGAGTTTGAGGTTGCTGTGTGCTATGATGTCATAGCATTGTACCTAGGGTGATAGTGAGATTCTGTCTCAAAAAAAAAAGTATTAGAACATGACAATATCTTAGTAAATGCTGCTACTATTACTAGTACTACTATGGTAATTATAATTTGTTTAGTTGAGGTAGCAGTGAGGTTAAACTCAAATCTGTAAAAAGATAATATTTAAAAACTGATATTTGAATTTTTCTTTGATTGTTTTTTGAAATCTCAGCTATTTTAAGATGTTATAAAAATGAGAGAACTAGAAAACATAAACCATTTCTGAGTGTCTTACATGCATACATAAATATATATCATGTGCAATGAACATATGGATGTGTGTTTATACACAATCATCCCTTCAGTTCATGGGGGATTGGTTCCAAGCCCCCCCATGGATACCTACTTCTGTGAATTGCTCAAATTCCTTATATAAAATGGAATAGCATTTCCGTATAACCTATACAATCCTCCTGTAAACTTTTAATCATCTCTAGATTACTTATAATAAGTAATACAATGTAAATGCTGTATAAATAGTTGCTATTCTGTATTCTTCTCTATTTTTATTTTTTGTTGTATTATTTCTTACTGCTTTCTTTCCCTCTGAATATTTTCTTTTTGAGACAGAATCTCAACTCTGTTGCCCAAACTGGAATATAGCGGCATGATACTGGCGTCTGCCACATACGCAATTGCTGGTGGGTTTGAACCTGGCCCAGGCCAACTAAAAGAACAATGACAACTACAACAAAAAATGGTCAGGCATTGTGGTGGGCGCCTGTGGTCCCAGCTACTTGGGAGGCTGAGGCAAGAAAATTGCCTAAGCCCAAGAGTTTGAGGTTGCTGTAAGCTGGGATGCTACAACACTCTACCGAGGGTGACATAGTGAGACTCTGTCTCAAAGAAAAAAAAAAAAGGACATTAAATTCATAATGGGCATTGCTAAGACTCAGGTGTATACCTAACCATTCAACAGTCCCAAATAATTATAGCAGTTGATGGTTACTTTTTCCAGGCACTGCACTAATAACACTACACATGTAATACCTTATTTAATCTTCATACTAACCTTATGAGAGAAATGTTATTATGTTACATATAAAGAAACTTGATTCAAATCATACATATAAATAGAGCTAATAATTGAAATAATACATTTGGCTCCTGTACCTTTAACCACTTCACTTTATAAAGTGGTTAAAAATTCATTTTTAAGGCGGCACCTGTGGCTTAAAGGAGCAGGGCGCCGGCCCCATATGCCGGAGGTGGCAGGTTCAAACCCAGCCTGGCCAAAAAAAAAAATTCATTTTTAAAAATAGTTTAAAATTTTAAGTCTAATTGAGCTGGATTTTTACTTTCTTGGGGTTTTTTTTGTTCATTTTGAAGACAATTAAAACAATCAACAATAGAGATGATGAGAAATAATAAGAACACGTGATATTTAAGGTGATTTCTAACTCAGAGAGTTGACTCTTATGGAGACTCTGTATTACTAATTGATGGACACTGGGATTGTTTCCTGCGTTTGTTGATTATGAATAACACTACTATAAACATTCCTATACTAATCTTGGTTGGACATTTTTTCATTTTAGGGGGTGGATAGCTATATGCAGAATTGCTCCAGTTGTATGGTAAAGTGTCAAAAATTAGTTTTTAAATCAACCCTTTTATTTGCATATAATTTTTACATATAACATATAAATATCAGCCAGAAATTATCATATGTTACCTCTTCATGATTTCTCCATGTTATTCTGGGTTTTTAAAATTAAATTTAAAAATTTTTAAATTTTAAAACAGAACCCATGTTTAAATACAGTACTTTGTAAGAGGAAGTGACCTATGATTTTGTATATCCTCATACTCTCCTTAACAAAGCAAATTTTTTCATGCACATTTGTAAGTTATTTAGTTTGTGGGGTTTTTAATTATTTTTTTATTTCTACCTATTCCATTCTGTTTTAGGAACCATCATCTGCTTTGCTGACCAACATAATTCATTTTTAAATATGGCTCTTCAGATTATGAGTTAGTGTGCAAAAGTGTTCAGCACCATGTCTTTAACCTATTATATTTTCTTTTCTTTTCTTTCCTTTTCTTTTTTCTTTCTTTCTTTTTTTTTTTTGAGATAGAGTCTTATGCTGTTGCCTTTGGTAGAGTGCTGTAGCATCATGGCTCACAGCAACCTTAATCTCTCGAGCACAAGCAATTCTCTTGCCTCAGCCTCCCGAGTAGCTGGGACTACAGGCGCCTGCCATGCTTGGCTATTTTTAGAGACAGGGGTCTCACTCTGGTTCAGACTGGTCTCCAACCTGTGAGCTCAGGCAATCCATCCACCTCAGCCTCCCAGAGTGCTAGGATTACAGCTGCACCTGGCCTTAAACTATTATATTTTTAATAAATATTTGTTGAAAAAATACACAAATGAATGATGTAATACTTGTTTGTTGTGGGTTACACATTTGCTCTCTCATTGTGATTATGTGTATTTTTCATCCTTTTACTTTTAACCTACATATCATATTTGAGCTGTGTTTCTTATAAATGGCATGTTAAAAAATGGCCCTTTTTTCATATTTTAAATAACTTTAATAAACAGTTCTCCATTTCATATGGAACCATAAAAAATCCTGAATAGCCAATGCAATTCTACAAAATAAAACAAATCTGGAGGCATCACACTATCAGACTTTAGGTTTTATTACGGGTCTGTAGTAATCAAAATATCATAATATTGGCATAAAAATAGAGACATAGATCTATGGAACAGAATAGAGAACTTAGAGATGAAACCAGCTTCATATTGCCATCTGATTTTGGTGGTTTTCATTATTATTATTTTTTTTTTTTTACATACACATGTAATTATTAGTTTTCCATTTTTTGCCTTCACAAAATCAAAAAGGCTTAAAATTTAACAACAGTAACAATGTTTAAGATAAGGACTAGAAATAAAAATCTCATAAAGAATGAATGAAGATAAATACATTCAGAAAAGAAATCAGATGATTGCTGCAACAAAGTATTAAGCAATAATAATAATAGTAATGCAAAGAAAGTAACATTCACATTGTCAAATAAGAGTATGACTATTATAGAATGCTTTGACTCTGAGGTTCAGTATGGAGTCATCAATTAACTTCTTATTTTTTCCCAAAGTCTCAAAAAATAGACAGTTAATATTTATAAATAAAAATAAAAAATAATTTCAAAAAACAGATCATGCCAAATCTTATAGACAATATAAAAAGAAGAAATACTTCAAAATCATTCTACTTCAAGATAAAAGTATCATTATAAAGTATAATAATAAAGTATATTGTAAATATACTTTATTAATAATAAAGTATCATTATAAAGTATAATAATAAAGTATATTAAAGTATACTTGAAGTATAAAGTATCATTATAAAGTATAATAAAGTATCATTCACTTTATCTGGATACACCTGATATTAAAATTGGAAAAAAAATATTATTATAAAGGGGAACTTACAAACATAATTCACTTTTAAATGAGGATGCAGTATCCTGTATTGTAAACAACATATTTACAAGTTGAAGTAAAAATTAATGTTAAGTGATGTACTTTAGTCAAAATTGAATCCAATTTATGTGAGAATTAGTCACTATTTTCTTTTTTTTTCTTGTTCTGCCCCACCATGTCATTAATTATCATTGATTGTCCTCATATCAAAGTTGAATACATAGGATTCATACTTCTCCATTGCTGTGATGCTTCACTAAGGATAATGTGTTCCACCTCCATCCAGGTTAATATAAATGCTGCAAAATCTCCACTTTTTTTAATAGCTGAATAATATTCCATGGTATTCATATACCACAGCTTGCTAATCCATTCCTGGGTTGAAGGGCATTTAGGCTGTTTCCACATTTTAGCAATTGTAAATTCGGCTTCAATAAACAGCCTAGTACAAGTATCTTTATAGTAAAAGGTTTTTTTTTCCTTCCAGATAGATGTCCAGTAATGAGATTGCAAGATCAAATGGGAGGTCTAGGTTGAGTTCTTTGAGGTATCTCCATACTTCCTTCCAAAAAGAGTGTATTAGTTTGCAGTCCCACCAGCAGTATAAAAGTGTTCCTTTCTCTCCACATCCGCGCCAGCATCTCCAGTTTTGAGATTTTGTGATATAGGCCATTCTCACTGGGGTTAGATGATATCTCAGGGTGGTTTTAATTTGCATTTATCTAATAATTAGGGATGATGAGCATTTTTTCATGTATTTGACAGCCGTTCATCTATCTTCTTTAGAGAAGGTTTTGTTCATTTCTTTTCCCCATTGATATACGGGATTGTCAGTTTTTTTTCTTGTGGATTAATTGAAGTTCTGTATAGATTCTAGTTATTAAACTTTTGTCTGATTCAAAATAAGCAAATATCCTTTCCCACTGGGGAGGTTGTCTATTTGCTTTGGCTGTACAGAAGCTTTTCAATTTAATTAAATCCCATTTGTTTATTGTTGTGGTTGTTGCTATTGCCATGGCAGTCTTCTTCATAAAGTCTTTCCGCAGGCCGATATCTTCTAGTGTTTTTCCTATTCTTTCTTTGAGGATTTTTATCGTTTCATGCCTTAAATTTAAGTCCATTATCCATCTTGAATCAATTTTGGTAAGTGGAGAAAGGTCCAGGTGCAGTTTCAGTCTTTTACATGTGGATATCCAATTCTCTCAGCAGCATTTATTGAATAGAAAAATGACCTATTTTTAAATATGCATTATGACAATTTCTTTTTCCAGAAACTCATTTTGCCAAGTATAGTGTCTCATGTCTGTAATCTCAGCTACTTGGGAGGCTGAGGCAGGAGGATTGCTCGAGCCCACGAGTTTGAGGCTATAGTGAGCTATGATCGGGCCACTATGCTCCAGCCTGGGTGACAATGAGGCTCTGTCTCTTAAAAAACAAAACAAAACAGTTTATGAGGTCATTGGCATATAAAAACTCTATATATACAGTATAATGTATACAACTCAATGAGCATAGGATAATTCATTTTTTAGATTAGTATATTTAGATCACTTACATTAATGTATAAATGATATATTTAAATATAGATTGATGTTACTCCGAACTCTGGTGTTCTTCCCCAGTATTTCTGCTGCTGTTTACTTCTTGGAGTCTTCAAATAGTTGTTCTTGGGTTCTATCCAGGTTTATAATTATCTTTAGTGAAAGAGAAAGTGTGAAGCATGTCTTCTTCATCTTACCTGCAGCTAGAATCTGGGCATAATTATTGTTAGCACTTTCCTTAAATCTAGGGATCAGAATCCACATTTCTGATTATCATATTAATGCTCCTATCAGATCACTATTTCTCAAATTTGCCATTTACCCAAACATACTTACCTGACTATTTTCCTTCAGCGACTAAAAAAAAGAAAAAGTTTTCCTGAAAACTCCCAGGATGGAATGCTCAGAAATTTCTTTCTAGTTCACTGCCACAGACTCAGGAGTTCCCCATAGTTCAGAGATGCTGGGGGTGAGCGCTTACAACGTTGTCTGTCCCTCTGGGTAGAGTGCTGTGGCATCACAGCTCACAGCAACCTCCAACTCCTGGGCTCAAGCAAGTCTCCTGCCTCCGCCTCCCCAGTAGATGGGACCACAGGCACCTGCCACAACGCCCGGCTATTTTTTGGTTGCAGCTGTCATTGTTGTTTGGCAGCCCGGGCTGGATGTGAACCAGCCACCTTAGGTGTACGTGGCTGGCACCTTAGCCACTTGAACCACAGGCGCCGAGCCAACGTTGTAGACTTCTAATCAAACCACACTGAATCTCTAGGTGAGCGGATGACGGATGTCACCAAACATCTTTATCTATTTTTGTTTTTCAGAAAATATTATTTAAAGCATTCATTATGGGTCAGATCAGGTCCTTCAATTTAGTGGATAAGGAGGAGAGAGGAAAGATAGGAAATAAACATATAGACAGATAAATGTATCAGATGGTTGCAATTAGTGCTAAGTGCTGTGATGAAATAAAAACGGGGTGCTGGGCTAGAGAGTGATGGGGATGGGAAGGGCAGAGTGTCTGCTTTGCAGAGGTGGTTGGGGGAAAGTCTCTCTTGAAGGTGACATTTGAGTTGGGTTATGCATCTTGATGAGGAAAGAATTAGGGAAGGATGGGGGGGCTGCAGAAAATTGCAAGAAAAGAAATAAAATTGCAAAGGCTTGATCTACTTTTTCTCTACCTTTCTTTCTGTACTTCTGACCTCAGAATTTAAATCTAGCTGAAGAAAAATTTTCTTTCCCCTTAGCACTGGGGACCTTACCTGAACATCAAACTATGCTTACTATTTATAAGCTACCTTAGAATTAGACTGATAGAATCTATTCCTCAATAATATTTTTTGCAGATCAATCATAGCCCAACTTCTGGGCCAATATTAAGGGAATTTGGATGGTGAATTTTGTTTAGATGCAATCTTTAGAATGCAGGAGTCAGATCATCAGATTGTGGATAAGAAGTCCAGATTTGGCTCAGCGCCTGTGGCTCAA
>NW_003852397.1:30517159-30520444 GCF_000181295.1 Otolemur garnettii
TCGCTTGAGCCCAGGAGTTGGAGGTTGCTGTGAGCTGTGATGCCACAGCACTCTACCCAGGGGGACAGCTTGAGGCTCTGTCTCAAAAAAAAAGAAGTCTAGATTTGCTGTCCCATTCTTTCATGAGAAACGCTAAAGAACGTTGCATTTTGAATCACGTTCTAAAACTGCCAGGAAAGCAAGCATGCAAAGACCACTTACGGACCGTAGGTGGCAGACTATACCCACAAACTAGTGGTTGACTCCTTGGAGCGCCCTCACAAATACAGTAGAACCTTCATAATTGACCACCTCTGTACACTGACCACCTCCTTAAGTTGACCTAATTTTCATAGACCAGACATGCACCACATGTATGTATCAGTACAATAGGCCTACTTCCTTATGTTGATCACCTCTGTATGTTGACCTGTTTGTTACAGTTCCTTGTCAATTTACAGAGGTTCTATTATTTGAGGAAGAAGATGGGTTCTAGCTTCTTAGACCATCCAAAGTATACAACAAGGATGTTTACAAGTGTTGGAACAATTGGAAATGTCTATACATTGATACCACTGCAGTTACCACCTGACTAGACATTTAAGAGGCTCTGGGTTCTGAGGTATAATATTTTAATGATTAAAACATCCTAGACTCAATCCTGTATGATGAAAGCTAACACGTGTGGATCTTACAGATGCTGTTACTTGTCTGTGATTAAGACTAGTGAAAAATATTGGGTGGGGGGAATCTTTGAAGTTCTTAGTACTTCCTAGATTGAAAAACAACATCTGGTGTGTATAATAAGAAAAGACAGTAAAAATTTCAAAAGTAACATTTTTATAATAGGCACAATTTTGTGACATCAGCTAGCTTAGGGATTCTGTTTGGTTTGGTCTTTAAAAAGTCTACTATGTGATTCTATTTATATGACTGTCTTGAAAAGACAAAACTATAAAGATGGAGGAAGATTAGTGATTGTCAGGAGGTATGGGTAGGAAGAGAAAGTGACTAAAAAGAGATAGCACAAGGGATCTGGGGGGGAGTGGTGGACCTGTTTTGTCTCTTGATTATGGTGATGGATACATGGATCTATATATGAGTTAACATTTAGAGAACTGTACACAAAAGAAAAGTCAATTTTACTGAAAATAAAAAGAGTAATTCAAAAAGTAATTTTCCTAATAATGCCCCTTCCCTTCAGAAAGCCTTTGAAGAAAAGAGGAGGTTGGAGCCAAAGTATCCATTCACTCATTTGGAATCAACTTTTGCGCAGCTCGCTGCCTTATTCCGTAAAAATGTCAGCTATTGAGTCTAAGAAAAAAGTCTTCCATAGACACATAGTTGAATAATACAGTCTATAGTCTAAAAAGTAAACGATAGTTGTTGAGGCATAAATTGGTATTCATCTGTATCTTATACAACTGGAACCATAAACTAGGTCTAACACAAGAAAATGAAAAGACATAATTGCAATTCATCAAAAAATTAATTAACAGGTTCAGCGCTCATAGCACTGTGGTTAGGGCACCGGCCACATACACCAAGACTGGTGGGTTTGAACCCAGCCTGGGCCTGCTAAACGATGATGACAACTGCAACAAAAAAATAGCCAGACATTGTGGCAGGTGTCTATAGTTCCAAGCTACTTGGGAGGCTGAAGAGAATCACTTAAGCCTAAGGTTAAGCCTAAAGTTTGAGGTTGCTGTGAGCTGTGATGCCATGGTACTTTACCAAGGGCGATATAGTGAGACTCTGTCTCAAAAAAAAAAAAAAATTAACAAGTTAGTTTAATAGTTTAATTAATGGACACATAATGAATATATAAACCTGTATTTCACCAACTATTTACATATATAACTTCAATCTTTAAATTTCACTAAAATTCATTAGAATTTAAAAGACATGTTATTTTTAAGCTCCCAGGAATACATTTTATATAAAGATAATAAACTGACCAGTAAAACAATTTTGAACTATATATTCCTGTCTTATAGCAGCACAGTATATTTCTCTAAAATTTTTAAGGAAAACATTTTATTTTATATACTTTCGTTATTAAGATGATATTTTATGTTGCCCATATTAACCTGAGAGCAGATTTCTCTTTGGCTGTATGCATTTAAAAAATGCAACTTGTATTATTCAGATTGAACTAAATTTATTGTTGGGAAGGAGGAACTAGTTTTAGAATCTAGATCTTCTATCATGGAATAGTGGTGTGATCTAGCAGGTTCTTTAGTCTGTTTTCTACTGTCCCATTCCCCAAACAAAAATGTGGGATATGGTTAATGACATGTGTTTTCACTCTGCTTCCAAGGTGAATTATGTTAATTATGATATTAGCTATCACTGCATTATGTTATTTAACATGTCTCTAACTGGATTATCACAACAGCCTTGAGAAATACATGTGTTAAGTAGATCTGTTAACTACTAGAAACTTGAAATTATACAGTTGAATTCAAGCTCTGAGATTGAGACACCATGACCTGCAAAGCCAAGGTCTTCACTCCTGCTTTCCTCCAACCAAGTCAACCTTGCTGACAGCTGCCTTCTCTGTGTCATCTGCTGACCTTCCTGATGACGTCAGCTGTTGATTTTCAGTCCCTTCAGCTCCTCAGTTTCTGCCATTATCCTGTGGACTTTTAATGGTCTTGTAGTTGTTCTGTCCCAAATATTACTCTTGCTTGAATTCAACTCCAGTGACTTTATTTGCATTCCAATTCTGTTACTCAATTACTAGGTCACAATTTGACTTGGGAGTTTGATCTATCAGAGAAATCAAAGTCTAAAATTCCAGTGAATGATTAAACCTTGCACCCCTCTAGATCTTACATACCCAAACCTCATAAAAATCCCCGATTCCCTTGTTCTTTCCATCTTCCCTTTTGTGTCAGCTTCACACCCTTCCTACCTCTCTTATTTTTCTTATTCAACTTGAAATTCAGTTAATCATTTTCTTTCTTTTTTTTTTATTAAATCATAGCTGTGTACATTAATGCAATCATGGGGTACAGTGTGGTGTTTTCACATACAATTTGAAATACTCTCATCAAACTGGTTAATGTAGCCTTCATGTTATTTTCTTAGTTATTGTGTTAAGATGTTTATATTCTACTTTTAGAAAGATTCACTTGTACCCTTGTAAGATAAACCAATGTCAGTCTCACCTGTTTGCATCTTGAAGTCTTTTCTTAGGTTGGCTTCTTCTTCCCTTGACCTGGTGACCTCTAGACCTGTCCAGTTCCTTCTTCTTGTTACTCTTCACATTCTTCATTTTTCTTTTCTTTTTTTTTTTTTTTT
>NW_003852397.1:30521181-30529488 GCF_000181295.1 Otolemur garnettii
GGATTCGAATCCGCCACCTTAGGTGTATGTGGCTGGCGCCTTAGCCGCTTGAGCCACAGGCGCCAAGCCATTCTTATTAATTTCTAATGGCTCTTTATCTATAATGGAAAGAAGAAGAGCCCACTGTCATTTATGTTGTCAACTTTTTCTACATTTGTCATTTATCCTAAATTGGTTTATGGCATTTTATTCCATGATCTAATTTTTAATATAAATGTAGTTTTATTATCTCATCAATAATAACTTCTAAGTTTATTTTTATTTTTATTTTTATTTTTTTGAGATAGAGTCTCACTTTGTCACCCTTGGTAGTGTCATGGCATCACAGCTCACAACAGCCTCAAACTCCTGGGCTTAAGTGATTCTCTTGCCTCAGCCACCCAAGTAACTGGGACTACAGGCACCTGCTATAATGCCTGACTGTTTTTAGAGATGAGGGCTTGCTCTGGCTCTGGCTGCTCTCAAACCTGTGAGCTTAGGCAGTCCACTTGCCTTGGCTTCACAAGTGCTGGGATTATAGGTGTGAGCCACGGTGCCTGCGCCTGGCCCCCATAACTTCTAAGAATATATGCATGTGTATAAAATTTTGGAATAGAAAAAGCTATTGTTATTAATAAGCCCTTAACAAGCTTTTCTATTTCAAAATTTTATATACAAACATATAATCTTACATGTCTTTTTAGCATAATATATACAATGGCATTTAAAAATATAAATATATGATTCATCTGAAAATTAATTTCAGCAGAGATCCAGTTGCTTAACTTCACCAAAATACAGCAGAGATCCAGTTGCTTAACTTCACCAAAATACCATCTTTATGGTCTATTAATTTTTCATATGCATTTTTTTTTGAGACAGAGCCTCAAGCTATTCCCTTGGGTAGAGTGCCATGACATCACAGCTCACAGCAACCTCCAACTCCTGGGCTCAAGTGAGTCTCCTGCCTCAGCCTCCCAAGTAGCTCAGAGCATAGGCGCCTGCCACAACGCCTGGCTATTTTTTGGTTGCAGCCATCATTGTTGTTTGGTGGGCCAGGCTGGATTCGAACCTGCCACCTTAGGTGTATGTGGCTGGCACCTTAGCCACTTGAGCTACAGGCACTGAGCCAATTTTTCATATGCATTTAAGCCTATTTCTAAAATTAATATTATTTTCCCTTCATTGTTCTATCCATGCACCCTGTACAAAATGAATTTAATTTCTATAGAGCTATAAAAATCACCAAGGTAACATACATGTCTATTTTTATGCCATTTATAACTTCAGTAGATACATAAAGATTTTTAGAAATAATGTATATAAATCTCTTATTATCTTGATCTACCATAATATATTTTTTTCATTCCTTGACTTTCTACGAAGTACAAAGCTATAAATTATAGAAAGTTAGATATTTCTCTGTGCCTCAGTTTCCTCATTTAGGGAGATTAGTTGAATTAATTCATGTTTATCTCTTAGAATGAGCATGTGGTAAGTGCTATTTTCTAGTTATTATTAAGATGAGTAAATTAGGACTCCTATCCTTCCCTCTACTTCCTTTTCCACTCTTCAGTCTGTACTGTTCCCCTCCCTACCACAACTTTTGCTGGTTTTCATCATCTCTTCTATAAAAATAATTCTTTCACACTTTGTTCACTATGGTTGAATCTAAAATTGAAAATATCAATGACATAGTATTTCCATTATTTGGTGTTAATATTGTTCACTATGTTGTGATTTCAAAATATATTTATTTTATATTTTATCATATGCCTTCATCATGTCACAGAAATTATCTGTCTTTCTTAAACATATTCCGCCATGGTAAGTGATGTAATGTAATTACTGGTGATGTATTTCCTGGAACCATCTGATTCATTGCGATGTGGACCAGCTGCTCTCTTGGCTGGATGTCAAACCATCATCCTGATTTCCTTTCACCCTAATCCTTCCTGGGTTGGAGCCACTGTTCTTGGATCTCAAGTCTTTATCTTTCTTGGATTTTATTCTCATTTTGGCTGGAGAATATTTTCATGTAATTTTCTTGAAAGGGTAGATGAGAAATAAACTTTATAAATTTTTACATGTCTGAAAATGACGTTAGTTTACCTTCTCATATCCTCACCTGACTGATATTTTTACTGAATATGAAATGTTAGCTTCAGAATTATTTTTCTCAGAAAATTGAAGTAAGGCATTTAGGAATTTTAATAAGAAATGATATCCTTTTGGGGCCAGGTATTACAGGTGATCCTGTAATCCTAGCACTTGGAAGGCTGAGATGGGTGGATTGCCTGAGCTCATGGGCTCGAGACCAGCCTGAGCTAGAGTGAGACCTTGTCTGTAAAAATAGCTGGGCATATGGCCATTGCCTGTAGTCCCAGCTACTCAGGAGGCTGAGGCAAGAGCATCACTTGAGCTCAAGAATTTGAGGTTGTTGTGAGCTATGATGCCACAGCACTCTACCAAGGGCAACAAAGTGAGACTCTATCTCAAAAAAAAAAAAAAAAAAAAAAGGAAGTGATATCTGTTTTCCCTGATAGGACATATTTTTCCCCTTCTGATATCTCTTAGAATGTTCTTCATACCCAAAGTGTTCTAAATTTTCTTTCTTTCTTTTCTTTTTTTTTTTTTTTTTTTTGAGCAGGAGCCTCAAGCTGTCCCCCTGGGTAGAGTGCTGTGGCATTACAGCTCACAGAACCTCCAACTCCTGGGCTCAAGCGAGTCTTCTGCCTCTGCCTCCCAAGTAGCTGGGACCACAGGCACCCGCCACAATGCCCGGCTATTTTTTGGTTGCAGCTGTCATTGTTGTTTGGCGGGCCTGGGCTGGATTCAAACCTGCCACCTTGGGTGTACGTGGATGGCTCCTTTGCCACTTGAGCCACAGGCGCCGAGCCTAAAATTTCTTAAAGATGTTCTGTTGTTTGGGTGTTTTTTTTTTTTTAATTCTTCTTGTGGTCATGGTTATGTGAGTATCTATAAGTGTCAAAAGTCATCAAAAAAGGTGGCATGTTGAGTTCAATTATACCATCAGGAAGAAGAAATGTTGTGATGTTTAAAGCCTGTGCATTCCACATTAGGCTATATCATTAAGTGTTGTTCTCTAATTGTTTCATGCCTTCGTGTGTTTAATGTTTTGATCCTTGGCCTAACCAGGAACTCTTTTGGGCTGTGAAACCTCTGATTTTCTGCTGCAACCTATAGATCTCTTTCCAGGTTAATGATAAATTATTTAAAATAAAACATACGGGATTCTAAAGGAAACAGGTTAAAAAAAGAAAATTATAATGGAGTAATATATCACTTCTTTAATAACACTTAAATAATATGACACAGTGTACAGCTTATAGCCGCTGCAATTTCAAAGTAGCAATGAGTACACATGATATTTTGAGACATTTACAACAACTGGATGTACTGAAAAAATACATGATTTCTATTGTAACAAAATCACAAGTATTGGTAAAATTACTTTATTGTGTCTATATTTGAAATGGACAGAAATGCTAAAGATCATTCAGAGATTAGGGAAAATGAAAATATGATCTTTTTCTTCTAAGTTCATAGACCTACTGAATATTCTCCATGGTCCTTTTTCTGTGAATCCTTGACTTAAGAGTAGAAGCTCTTTGAGGTGTGGCAGACTGCATATTCCAAAGACAGAGACAATAATATCTGCCATCCTCCCATGCTCTTTCAGGATGTGACTTTGACAGTCCTCTGTGAAGAGGTGGAGTTATTTCTCCATACCCTTGAATTGGGTGGACATGTGACTGTCTACCTGACAAAACATGTTGGAAATGATGTTATGCCAGTTCTGAGCACAGCCCTTAACTTGTCCATCAACTTCTGCTTCTTTCCTCATAGGAGCAAGACACCATGTAAGAAGGCAATTACCCTGGGACTACCATGCTGTGAAAAGAACAACCCACAGGAAAGGCTCTGGAAGATGAAACACCACAGTGAAAGCAAAGGAGATTGAGGAGCACTGAGGTCCCAGACACCTGAGTAAAGAGGTCACCTTGGAAGTGAGTCCTTTAGTCCTACCCATCCTAGCTGATGCCACATGGACAGAGGTGAGCTCTTACTTAATTCTTGACCAATAAAATTGTGAGCAAACAAAATGGCCATTCCATAGCCCTGAATTTTGGGGTAGCTAGGCAGTAATAAGTTGAACAGGGCAATTGTTGTGTTCTGTATGTCTTTTGTATCTTTCACACTGATTAGAAAATTGACTGGCATATAAGAGGGTCTAATCAGGGGTCCTCAAACTTTTTAAACAGGGGCTAGTTCACTGTCCCTCAGACCACTGGAGGGCCGGACTGCAGGCCCCATGACGAGTCGGCTGCTAAGCAGGACAGGCAGCAGCAGCAAAAACACCCTGTGGGCTGGATAAATGTCCTAGGAGGGCTGCACGTGGCCCACGGGCCGCAGTTTGAGGACGCCTGGAATTGTTGACATTGAGGCTTAGATAACATTTTTGTATCAATAAAGGAAGTACAGGGTGTTACATTATGGGGTGAAAATATATTGTCCAGCAGCTGGCCTATGGCTATACAGCACCCCAGCCTGCTTTCAAAACCTCAGATTAGCCCCAGAATCCTCCCCAAATGCTGACTCCTGCAGGGTTCCCAAAGAGCTCCACAAGTTACACTCTTCCCAGAATGTAACATGAAAGGATTTAATAGAGGATAACAGATATGCAAGTCAACATACTGTAGTGCTAGAAGGAATCTCTGTGCATATGAACACAAACGAGGGTTGGGACATTACTGTATCATGGCTGTGAGCACAAGTTCTGAAGTAGATGTGTTGTGACTGAAATCCAGCTCAGCCACAGGGCCTGCTATGTGACTAGGGCATGTGACTTAATCTCTTTGTGCCTCAGTTTTCACATCAATAAAAAGGTGATAAAATAGTATCCACCTTATAGGAGTATAGTGAGGTTTAAATGAATTAATATGCTTGGGACACTGCCCGGCATATAGGGGTACCACTAAAGAGTCAATGGTTCTGGTTCGGCCCCTGTGGCTCAAGTGGCTAAGGCACCAGCCACATACACCTAAGGTAGCGGGTTCGAATCCAGCCCGGGCCGCCAAACAACAATGATGGCTGCAACCAAAAAATAGCCAAGCATTGTGGTGGGTACCTGTAGTCCCAGCTACTTGGGAGGCGGAGGCAGGAGACTTGCTTGAGCCCAGGAGTTGGAGGTTGTTGTGAGCTGTGATGCCACAGCACTCTAGCCAGGGGGACAGCTTGAGGCTCTGTCTCAAAAAAAAAAAAAAAAAAACTCAATGGTTCTCCATTCCATTCCTGTCAATGAATGATTCAGGAGCTAGCTAATTAATTTGATTCTAATTCATTAATAATTATAAATTACTATTATTTATAGTAGGCTATAGGTCCTATTCCTGTCTAACTAATAAATTGAATAATTATTAATATCATTATATTCTATGCTTTCCAAAGAATTAATTAATAGAATATTTATTTATTTCAGATTAATATGAGGGTACAGATAATTAGGTTACATTGTTTGCATTTGTTAGGTAGAGTCTAAATTGGAATAGTGTCCCTCACCCAGGAGGCGTACCTGTGAGGTGAGAGCACACCAATCTCCTTACCTTCTCCCTCCTCCTCCTCACTTGAGTTTAATTGTGTTTTTCTCTTGTGTGGGAGTGTATTTGTTTGTCTACTGATTTCATATTATTATTGAGTACATTGGAAACTTGCTTGTACGTTCTTATGATACTTTACTAAGTAGAATGTCCTTCAACTCTATCTAGGTTAATATAAAAGATGTAAAGTCTCCATCTTTTTTTTTTAAATAACACTCAGGCAGATTGGAAGGTCTCCATCTTTTTTGTGGTTGAATAATATTCCATGGTGTGTGTTTGTGTATATAATATACCTTAGTTTATTAATTAATAGAATGTTTATTAATCATTAATCATTAATTCTAATCATTGCAGTCTATTCTATTGTATTTCTTTTGATCCATTAGTTAATTAATTAATAGAATAATTATTACTCATTAATTCTAATGATTACATTTTAATTCATTAATAGAAAATATTAACTCAAATTATTCTAATTAATTGAATAATTAATAATTATCAATTATACATCCAAATACGTTTTGTACCTGCTGAGATTTGAACTTAGGTCACCACTGTCACAGCACATTAATGTAGCCAGTATACTATACCAGATGGTACTAGACTTGTCTCTACAAATAGCTTTCTTTGATTTGATTCCTGGTGGACAGCAAGGTACATTTTCCCATAGGGATTCCTATATATTTTCTTATGCTTTAGTTCATGAATTATTTGTGAGGGTAGCTAATTATTTTTTTCAACAAACCTGGACTCTAGGCCTGTCATTAACCCTAGCCCTTGGCAACCCTGAAGATGAATTATTCATAAGCTATATACTTATTTTTTCTGATTCCCTGAAACTAGGCCTGCCACTAAACCTAACCCTCGGCAACACCAATGATGTATTATTCATGAATGAATGAATTTTTTACTTTTTACGTATTTTGGGGAATATTTATTTGCAAGCCTGAGCCAATTGGAAGTAGAGGCCTTGCCCCCCATGCCGATGAATTATTCATGAGACAGCTATTTAAATCTATCCTCTTCTCTTTTAATTAATTAATTATTTAATTGAATAACCATTCATTTTATTCTATTCTACTTAATTAATGGAATAAATCCTATCCTATTCTATTCTATCCTATCCTGTTCCATGGTAGAGGGAACTCCCAGTAGCTGGCAGTACGGGAATGCATAACCACACTCAGCTAATTTTCTGTTGAATAAATTCCATTTCATTCTATTCCACTCCATTCCATTAGCTCTACAGATACCTCTCACTTTATTCCTGGACTGCAATGTATACTTTCCTGTAGGGATTCCTGTATATTTTCTTATGCTTTTTTCATGAATTATTTCTGGTGTAGCTGATTAATTATTCATTTTCACCAAACCTGGATCCCAGGCCTGCCACTAACTCTAAGCTTGGGAGACCCAGATGATGAATTATTGAGGAACCAGGTAATTAATTCTAATTAATTAATTAATTACTAATAGAATGTTAATTAATTCCAAAATCTATTCTATTCTGTTACATTCTATTTTAATCTAATTAATTGATAGAATAATGATGGATTATTCTAATTATTCTATTCTTTTATACTCTAATTAATAGAAAATTAGTAAATATTAAGTATTCGATTCTAATTAATTAATTGGGAATTATTAATTATTAACTCTATTCTATTCTAACTAATCAATAGAATAATTACTAATTATTAATTCCACACCCAGCTACATTTTCTACCTGCTTGGGATTTGAACCTAATATGTTGTGCCAGCTGCTGCTAGAGCTCTATAAATACCTTTGACTAGATTCCTGGTGCCTGCAATGTATGTTCTTATGCTTTTTTTCATGAATTATTTATGAGGTAGCTAATTAATTATTTCTTTTCAGGGAACCCAGCCCCCCAGCTTGCTGTTAGTCCTAGCCCTTGGCAACCCTGACAATAATTCTTGAGTTATTTAGATATCACTGATTCTTGAGTTTAGGTTGTTCCTAAAATCACATGTCATTTTAGGTGGTGCACATTGTTGTCTTCTTATAATCTTAGTGGTTTATATTTAATGTGTAGTAGAAAATATATACCCAGCACTTCTGAGTTTATACATAGAATAAGATACAATTTCAAGATGAGTCAACTAAAGATATATAAACTATAAAAGGCATAGCTATGGCTTAAATGATAAAGAAGAAACTAAAATATTTGAAATTGTCATTTAGGAGTTGCAAATCCAGGAGTTTGCAAAACATAACAAAATAGAAAAATGAATTCATTATTCGTATTCACTGAACCACTATCAAATTCTAGCAGTTCTTTGTCTCAATCTGTTTTACTTTAATTAGCACCCTAAAATGGGCAATATTATTTATAGCTATCTGCCTTCCAAAAGAGCAATGTATTTTTGATGGGGTAAGCTATAATATTTTCATTTCAGCATGTTTCCCTAGAAAGGACCATCGTGATCTGTGAAACATTGGTCTAGAAAATTATCATGTTATATTACCCAAAGCAATATACAATTTTAATGCAATCCCTATGAAAGCTCCATTGTCATACTTTAAGTGAAAAAATAATACTTTGTTTTATATAGAATCAGAAAAAAACCTTGAATAGCCAAGACATTACTCAGAAATAAAAACAAAGCAGGAGGAATCACGCTACCAGACCTCAGACTATACTTTAAATCCATAGTGATCAAAACAGCATGGTACTGGCACAAAAAC
>NW_003852397.1:30529892-30535554 GCF_000181295.1 Otolemur garnettii
ACCTTAGGGTGGGCAAGGGACTTGAAGAGAAACTTCTTTGAAGAAGACAGGAGCATAGCCTACAGACATATGAAAAAATGCTCATCGTCCTTAATCATCAGAGAAATGCAAATCAAAACTACTTTGAGATATCATCTAACTCCAGTAAGATTAGCCCATATCACAAAATCCCAATGCCAGAGATGTTGGCGTGGAGGTGGAGAAGAGGGAACACTTCTACACTGCTGGTGGGAATGCAAATTAATACATTCCTTTTGGAAAGATGTTTGGAGGACACTTAGAGAACTAAAAATAGACCTGCCATTCGATCCTACAATTCGTCTACTAGGTATCACATTATAACAAAGATATTGTACCAGAATGTTTATTGCAGCCCAATTCATAATTGCTAAGTCATGGAAGAAGCCCAAGTGCCCATCAACCCACGAATGGATCAATAAATTGTGGCATATGTACACCATGGACTATTATGCAGCCTTAAAGAAAGATGGAGACTTTACATCTTTCATGTTTACATGGATGGAACTGGAACATATTCTTCTTAGCCAAGTATCTCCAGAATGAAAGAAAAAGTATCCAATGTACTCAGTCCTACTATGAAACTAATTTCTAGCTTTCATATGAAAGCCTATAACCCAATTATAGCCCAAGAATATGGGGAAAGGGGAGAGCAAGGGGATGGGAGGGGAGAGGATGGGTGGAGGGAGGGTAATTGATGGGACCACATCTATGGTGCATCTTACAAGGGTACATGTGAAACTTACTAAATGTAGAATATAAATGTCTTAACACGATAACTAAGAAGGCTATGTTAACCAGTTTGATGAAAATATTTCAAATTGTATATAAAACCAGCGCATTGTACCCCATGACCACATTAAAGTATACAGTGATGATTTAATTAAAAAAAGAATGAAAATTATCATGGTAATTTGGTAAAAGAAAGTTCACGTTAGATTGACTGATTGCATTGCTGTGTGCTCTGGTTTATGGAACTTTGTTCTTTTTTTTTTCCCTGATGCCAAGGTTGCAGCACCTCTTGAGGACTTTCAATATGGCTCAATTATGATTAATGCTTTGGCAGTTACTTTGCAGCACAAAGATGAAGGGAAATCTGTCAACTGTGCTGGAGGTTTGGTCACCAATGTTTTGCTAGGTGGGGCTAAGGGAGAACCTGAGTCATTAACAAGTATCTAATTACTTAATCAGCATATTAGATTGTGAATCTGAGTAACTTAGCTCCAAAGTGGCATTCATAAAATCAAGAGACTATCAAATCTTATCTCAAGGCCATGTCTATGTAATTGTGGACGTTCAAGAGAATTAGACATTTGTAAGTATAGAGCTATTTGTCAAATCTTTCAGTTATAGATGACTTTAAAATATCCAAATTGAAATGTCAGGTAATTCAAATTTACCTGAATGATGTATGGAAAATGCCTTACTTTCAGTAAAAGACATCAAGTTTGAAATTATCAAAATAAAATTATATTCCACTTGGATGGTAGAAATAATTTTCTTTCCAGGCATCATACAAGTGAGAGACATTTTGGATAGAAGAAACAGCAAAATAAAATAAGAATGAGGCAGCTCGGCGCTTGTGGCTCAAGTGGCTAAGGCGCCAGCCACATACACCTAAGGTGGCAGGTTCGAATCCAGCCCAGGCTGCAACCAACAAATAGCTGGGTGTTCTGGCGGGTGCCTGTAGTCCCAGCTACTTGGGAGGTGGAGGCAGGAGACTCTCTAGAGCCCAGGAGTTGGAAGTTGCTGTGAGCTGTGATGTCATAGCACTATACCCCAGGGGACAGCTTGAGGCTCTGTCTCAAAAAAAAAAAAAAAAAATAAGGCACAATTTTCTAAATAAGAATCTTACCAAAGTACTTTTCTTCAAAGGTGGTTTAGTGGTTTAAAAGTACAGCTTCTTGTTTCTAGAAGACAGCTTGGGTTTAAGTCCCATTGCTGCCACTTTCCAACTGTGTGACTATAGACATATTACTTGACCTCAGTCTCCTCATCTGTAAAATGGGAATGATGTTACTATTAGTACCTGACTCACAGGACTGTCACATAATAAGTACCATATAAATACTTGTTTGTTTTTTGTTTGTTTGTTTTTGTAGAAACAGAGTCTCACTTTATCACCCTTGGTAGAGTGCTGTGGCGTCACACAGCTCACAGCAACCTTCAGCTCCTGGGCTTATGTGAGTCTCTTGCCTCAGCCTCCTGAGTAGCTGGGACTACAGGTGCTTGACACAATGCCTGGCTAATAAATGCTTGTTAAATGAACAAATATACAAGATTCATTTGTTGACCACAGGACTATTTCATCATTTGATCAATTGCCTTTATGAAATAAGGTTGTTCCATGTTCGCAAATACATACAGGTACTTTCCCCCATTTTAACAAATAGTTACTTCTTAGAAATTATCTATATGTATGCAAATTATGAAAATAATAGCTTCTTAGTATGTCTTTGTGTCTTGAAACTTCATTGGATTAAAAACATTATAAATTATTTTCTCACCTCAATCTGTCCCTATCAATCTTTCAGAAGACCAGTGGAGGTAATTTTGTACATTAAGAATGCCTCGAACTTAGAATTTCTTCCATACATACATGTTCTGAAATTAAAAAAAAAAAAAAAATGCCTTGAACTAAATGGTGCCCTCAAGAGGCCAGAAAGATAATCTGTATGGGAAGGAGAAAGGAGATGAACAAAATTTTCTAGCTCATTGTACCCAGGATTTGTGTACTTTAAGAAAGGGCTTCCTGGCTTGTGGCAGGAAGAGTGCATGTTTCCCAGACTGGGAATACTGCTTCAGACTCTGACTTCATGTGAAATAAGTAAAAGACAAAAACACAAGTTTACCTGTATAATTTTGGAGACATTGCCATGTCAGCTTCATTGAGCTCACCGAAACCTGGGCCCAGGGGGTGGCAATTTACATCTATAAGAAGTTGAGATATATAGCAAGAGACTAACAAAAGTTGGAAAGATATCTGCCACCTACACTGAAGCTTGATTTGAAATTATTCTATTTTATTATTAGCAAGATAGCAAATCTTTATAAAATCAATCCTTTGCTAGTTTCTTTTTGCATATCTACCATTAGATTAAATTAGTAATAACTTAATCTGGCTTCACTGTAGAGTCTAACTTTACATTTCAATGATGGATTTCATAGTCTTGAAATCCATTTGTTTTGTTTTTTGGGGGGAAGAATGTCACGAACATTATATTCTCTCAGAAAGAAGTTCTCAATCAAAGTAACAGCTTTAATAAGATCACACATCTGTTTGTTGCTCCACCAAATGAAACTTCCATCATTTTAATAAAAGTTGTCATTTCAATATGTGGTATGAGAAGACTGAAAAAAATCCACACTTTCAAGAGTACAAAGAAAACTAACGAAAAATGACATTTCTTGTTTGCTGCTTTTAACTTCATAAAATTCAGAAATGATAAATTTCTGCCTTTTTTCATTCAATATTTTATGTAACACTTACATAGTATTGACTATGTGCCAGGCACTGTTTCTGTCACTGTACAAATATTAACTCATTTATTCCCTCATAACAGTCCTGGGAGGTAGGTACTATTATTATCATCTATTTTTTACAGATGAGGAAACTGAGAAGTTAAGTAACTTGTTTAGGATCATATGGCTAGTAAGTGGCAGAGCTGGGATTTGAACCCATGCACTTTGGCTCCATGACTTCATTCTCTTCTGTTCTCCAAGTGTTAGAATGGATAATGCCCTAAACAAAGGAATCCTGGTTATGAATAAAATTCCTCATTGGTCACTTAACTGAGAGTAAGTACTTAGCAAAAATTTGGTTTAAAAGACTTAGCCCTTCTTTTATAAAATTTAATTAATAGGTGGATCAGACATATATGTCTGATGTTTTTCTCATCCAAAAAAGAAAAAAAAAAGAAGCAAAAAATATTTTTAGAGATTGAAGGAGAAATATACAAGTTTTGTTTTTTTCCCAATTTATTTCAAGTATAATTTACTTTGTACAACATTTGTAAGAGGGCTGGGAGAAAGAAGTGGTGATAACAAGTAGTTTTGGATAATGTAACAGAAAAGGGTCACATACAGTAGCACCTCCACAATTGACCACCTCCTTAGTTGACCTAATTTTCATAGACTGGAACTGCACCACTGTACATATCAGTACAGTAGGCCTAGTTCCATATGTTGACCACCTCTGTATGTTGAACAGTTTGTTACAGTCCCTTGGTGGTCAACTTATAGAGGTTCTACTGTCTTGAAGTTTGCCTTTAAATTTTCTGTGGTAACCTAAAAGATATTTGCCCTAGGTTTTTAAAGTTTAATTTTCCTATTTTTAGCCTTGTACAATATGGTCATGGTAAGCATATTACTATTCAGTTCATAATGAAATGGATTATTTGGGGAACTACAACTTCTCAGTGATTGAATTTCTTGAGGAACCACAGCTCTTTGTGTTCAAAACCACTATTTTAACAAGTCTAAATTCTCTTATTGTCTCTGTTTTTCAGGTGAAACTTATTAGGACTATATTTAAAAATTTGAACTCATTTCCAATTTCTCCAAGCAGCCTAACAAAGGCTAAAAGAACTGGACTAAGATTGGAGCTGCTGTCCTTTGCTCACAAGACAGTTCTCAGCTTTTCAGCCAATTTAACTGATTGCTTTAAAAAATACTTTCAGAGGAACATTTTAGGGTAGAATAGAATCCAGAGCCTCACGACAACATTATTATTCACAATGTCTACCACACAACCCCAAATTGCACTGCATAAAAGGAAACAAGAAAATAGAATCCTTACTCGAGAGAAAAGACAATGAATGAAGACTAGTTTTGAAATGACAAAGATGTTATAATTAGCACATGAGAACTTTAAAGCAGTTATTCAAGAAGATGATTGTTAGGGAAACAGACATATATGACTACAAGGAAAATTAATACCATCCATCTCTGCTAATCCTCAGAGTTCTTCATTTGTGGGTTATGATTCACAAGAATTTGAGAAAACCCAGAGCATGAAAGAGGAGGTCTAAGAGTAATAAAGTCAAACAATGAGCCCAGAGAACACAGAGATACCTTAGGGGACAGAGGAGAACTTGAAAAATTTTTAGTATCCTTAAAGACAGTCAAGAGAAGATTATGCTAATTGAATAATGAAGCCACTGTGAAAAAGGAACAACCATTAAACAGGAAAGATTACTTAGAAATTTAAAAAAGAATAATGCAATTGCTGAAGACCATGTTGGTGTTCTGAAATTTACTAGGATATACAGAAATAAAATTTTAAAAAGGTAGAAAAATATGAGATGAAAGTTGAGGAATAGAAGACAGATCCAAAAAATTCAAGTTTCAGAACATCATTTCTCTGTGTTAGAGAAAGGCAAGTGTCTTTAGATCAAAAAGACTCAGGCAAACCATACAGAATTAGACAACAGGCCCTGGTAAAATGTCCAAACTCCAAGTATGAAGACAATACCTTTAAAAAATGACCAAAACCTATAATAAAAAATGATTTAAGATAGGTTTAACTAGAGTTCCAGAAAAAGGGGACAGAGTGGTACAAAAAAAAAAAATCATTTTTCTCAAAATATTGAATTATACATTGAAGTGATTAGATGCATTGTATTAAACCTATTTTTTTTTTTTT
>NW_003852397.1:30535676-30547711 GCF_000181295.1 Otolemur garnettii
CACAGAGCTGGCCATTTTTTTTTTTTTTTGGTTGCAGGCACCATTGTTGTTTGGCGGGCCCGGGCTGGGGATTCGAACCCACCACCTTAGGTATATGTGGCTGGCGCCTTAGCCGCTTGAGCCACAGGCGCTGAGCCTAAACCTATTTTTTATTAGAATTAATTTCATCTTTTCATTTTCACCTTTTAAAAATATGGCTGTTTTAAAATTTAAGAACATATATGTGGTTTTCTTTTGTGGCTTCTATTTTATTTCTATTAGACTGCTGCGCTTTAAAGCACCAAAATGTTGCACACACCTATTATTGCTCAAATGAGATTTCTAAAAAGAGAATTTTTAAAAGAGAAAACAATAACACTTTAGCTTTCACTTACAAAAACCTCCCTGGCTATGAAGAAAGAATCAAGGCTAACAATGCTAGAACAAGGCAGAAAGAAAACAGGAAGTTGGGAGAATAGGAAACACATGACTGAATTCAGGGAGAAGAAATGCCAGTCCTGATATAAAAAAGTTTTGTTGGTAAAATGACTTCCAATAAAATGTTTGCCTCTAATGATAGAACTCTTCTAAAACCACAAATTATTCTTTTTATAATCATATCCTTTTAATACATACTCTTTTTTTTTTTTTTTTTTTTTTTGCAGTTTTTGGCTGGGGCCAAGTTTGAACCCACCACCTCCAGTATATGGGGCCGGTGCCCTAATCTTTTGAGCCATAGGCACTGCCCAATACATACATTCTTTATGCAATGCCATTCTAGGTAGGGATATCTCACCTAAAAGCCTTCCTTAGTATTTTCCTAGTTTTTATGCTAGAAAATGCCCTCCACATCAATGTGATAATCATTGCCTTATTCTATTTCTGTTCAAAGCCTCCACAGTGGTTCAAATGAGGATGCATTTTGGAGCAGAGGTGATCTCAGCTTTAGTGATTATCTTTCAAGCAATATTTATTATGGTGACTGGACTGATCATCCCCTGACCCTTCTGAAAAAGTAAAAAAAAAAAACCAACAAAACTTTATTGAAATTCATATGAAGGTACAATTTTTCAGTTACATTGTTCTCACTTCCAGGGTAAAGTTCCATTTGTGGAAGAGCCCCTCACCCAGGGGGCTGTTATACACTCTCACAATGTGCACATTAGGTGAGATCCTGCCTCATGCCCTCCCTCCTCCTGCTACTTTTATCATTAGGAAGAATTTACATCTTCTCTGGTTGAAGTTGGATGATTAGCTTATTCCTTATTTCTAACATTTGTGCTTTCTGCTTTATCATTGTAGACCATTTGTCACTTGTGATTTTTTACTTTGCCATGAGGTATGAAAAACAATTACGGTATTTATTGACAGAGTAGTTGGGAGGTAGAGGAAACAATCCAGGTTGGGAGTGAGTGCTTTATTTATGGTAATCAAAAGAGATAGTAGAAGGAAAAGAAATGGGGGATGTTAAAAAGTGTGTCAGAACCGATAAAAAGTAGGGGTCCTTTGAACTACTGACAGTATTAAAAGATGATTTGGGAAAAGGGTTGTCAAAGCTTTCACTCTTAACATTTTTCCAACCTTGTATCAGGTTGGTGTTAGAGCCAAACACTTAATAATCACATTAGGAAAGAATGATTTGGCATCTAGGTCACTGATTAGCAAATAGTAAGTACCCCATCCAGTTTGTTGAATGAGAAAAATCCATGACTTATGGTTTTGTTTATACTTCTGAAGTTGCACTTTTTAGCACAAGGTACTGTGGCTTATGTAATGATATGGCTGGCTACTTTAACAAGATAGTAATATTTCCTTTGTTCTGCTGCCGTAGCTGTTTTTTCTTCCCTTTCTCAAGCTAAGAGTGTAGCCAGATCTTGGTATTTTATTTTATCTTATCTATTTTATTTTATTTAAGCCTAGGTGGCTTTTGTGTTGCAGCAGGAAGCAGAAGTTGCCAGGCAAGAATAACTTCTCAGTCTTTTGTTCGTAATAGCCTTGGCTCAGTGAGAATCATGTAGAAAGCAGGTATGTTGAAGGTAAGTTCTTGGTGTTTACCAGGTGGAAGCTGTGGGACCTAAGGGGAAAGGAAGATTCCTGAGGCTAAGAGATGGAGTGGGGTTCTGGGGGACTTGGAGGGCAGGTTCCATGCTGAGCAAAGGTATCATCCCAGGATTGGACAATCCCAGACTGGTAAACTTCAACAGTATATTCTTGGGAATATAGATGCCCTCTGCCTACCTTCAGAAGACTGTGCAGGAATGGACAGTGAACTTTTCAGAGACCAGTGTGGAGAGAAGTCTAGGGGACCCTTCTTCGACCCCTCCCACCAAGTATAAGCATATTCTGGGACCTTTAGGAGAATCTGGAAAGATGGAGAACCCTACTGAGGAGTGAGAATGAATTTCCCACCAACTGTATGGTTAGGGGTTCAGAGGAGAATAAAATGTGTAAATTTCAGGCTTATCTCCATGGTAGCATCCTTGACAGAGTTTTCTTGGGCAATGACTCATCCATAGCATAAAATGAAAAAAAAATCCTGTTCATGAGAATTAGATGTGACTTCTATGTTTATCCAATCCAGGTTCTTCATTTTTAGCTTAGGAAACCAAGGCTTCAGATAGAAAAGAATTTGTTCCAAGTGGTAGGTCGAAAGGCAGTGCTGAGCTGAGACACTGGGTAGCCAATCCTCAGTCCACTTTCCTTTCTACCTCAGCACTTGTGAAATTCAGATATGTTTATGGTCATTAAATACATTATCATTTCATCATGGCCATGAATGGTGCTCATCAAAGTAAGGTCTTATGATTTTAAAATTAAATAAAGAAATCAAGACTATATAAATATCTAGCTGTGATAGATCCATGGTTACATGGATTTTTCCAGTCATTCCCCCTTCTAGAAATTGTGGGAAAATTACCTGTCACACCTCAAATGATTGATAGTATTGTTTTTGAGAATTAAATACCTCTCCTGAAGGTATTTTAAATAAGGCAATGTGGGCATATGTGTCTTAGTATACAGACACAAACAGAGATCTGTTAACTATCAAATACTGGGCAGGAATTTCTTTTCGTGTGTGTGTGTGTGTGTGTGTGCACGCACGCGCACATACAGGCATAAACCTACTTAATAGCTAAGGAAAAAGTTCATAATTTCTGATTGGGTCTTATTTTTTAAGCATCATCCTGTATCATAATACTCCTATTGTAACCTTCCACATTATCCAGTTTTCCCTAATCTGTCTTTGTTCATCTTCTCACTCTTTGTTGTTTGCAGACAAAAGCTGGTTGAAGTTTGGTTTCTTATTTCTCTCTGGACATCTGTGTCAGAGAACACAACTGTTGTTGGTGGAAGAGCCTCTTCCTAGCCAGGTGAGCAGCCTGCGCTATCCTGCAATGGTGAGAAGACCTAACTAAGTAACCTGGGTGTTCATTCATTGGTCAGTCCACCAATTCATGGGTTGCTGTGAGTTCAGACCCGGCACTAGGCAGGTACAAAAGGAATAGCTTAGGCATGGCAAAGCCCCCACGGCAAGTCTGTCCTTCTGATGCTGCATCACTGAGAGATGCTGTGTCATATGAGGCTGGCCCGGCTTGTCTCCTCTTGTTCAGCCATCTGTTCAGATGTTCCCATAGTATTCTCTCTGCCAGCAGGGCCCGTGGCGAATAATCACAAACAGTAGCACCACCAAGACAGCAGATACCAGGCAAAAGACAACAGCAAGGACAATCTTTAGAACTGTGGACAAATAGGAAAAGTATTAATGTAAAATTAATTTATTAGGAAAATATGAATGAGTGTCGATTTCTGCCTTAGTTGCAAATCTCAGAGGGGCTTCTAAAGTAGCCTTGAAATCAGTAGAGTGTGGTTAAAAAAAATGCACAGGATTAGGAGTCAGGAAATGACTTAAGTTCCAATTCTAGCATGACCTTTGATCTTTGGGCCTTAGCTCTCCACTGTACAGGAAAGGTAATTGACTGAAGCATTTCTAAGGTCCTCTTACAGTGCTAACTTTATGCATTTCTATACAGTTAAATTAACAATTGGTCATGATGTCAGGGTCAAAGGAAATTCTAAATACTCAACTGCAATCAATTAGACCTAAAAGAAATGAAATCTTTCAAGTTTTCAGTTTGATTTTCAGGTAAATATGTTTTGGAGAAGAAACCTTGAGCTCACGTGGACCATGGGAAACATTTTTAGTGTAACTGTGTACGATTGCTAATATGGACCTTTATTTACACACATTCCCACTGCCCCTCCTTTTTTTTTTTTGACAGAGACTTGCTCTGTTGCCAGAGCTAGAGTGCAGTGGTGTCATTATAGTTCCACTGCAACCCCCAACTCCTGGGTTTAAGCAATTCTCCTACGTCAGGCTCCTCACTAGCTAGGTATAGACACAAGCCTGGCTAACATTTTCCTTTTCTTGTATTCTTTTCCTTGCTTTTTTCTTTTCTGTAAAGATGGGGTCTTGCGTTTGCTCAGGCTGGTCTTGAACTCCTCACCTCAAGCTATCTTCCTACCTCAGCTTCCCAAGTATATACACATCCCTTTGATAGCTGACCAATCATGAAGCAGATGTATGGGGTCATTTCTGTATGACATGCTAATTTATTACTTCATCTGGAAAGTTACCCTCTTTCCAGAGTATAGGTACTCACACACATATCCTAGTCCACTATAGTATACCCATCATAAATAACCAGTTTGTACTCAGAATATATATATCTTTTTTTTGGCCGGGGCTGGGTTTGAATCCGCCACCTCCAGCATATGGGGCTGGCACCCTACCCTCTTGAGCCACAGGTGCCGCCTGGAATATATATCTTTTCCTTGTAAAACTACAGAGTTGCATGTTGAGTTAGGCAGTGAGAGAGCAAACATCTCTCTATCCTGTCATCTCTTTCTACAGATCCCTGGTGATTCATGGGACATACGTGAAAATCACTGGTTTAGCCTAACATTGTCATTGTAAGAACGAGGAAAATAAGCAGCAGAGAGATTAGATAAATTGGTTAAGGTTAAGCAGATGATTGTAGTGGGCTTAGAATACATGGAATCTTATCAGGTTTATGTTTAGAAAATCATCTATCCACTAGTAGGTTCTAAGTTTAAATCTTTAGCCCTGATCTCTATCTCAAATTTAAGACTCCTATCCAGCTGTGTACTTGACATATTCTATTTGATAGAAAATAGGTATTTCAATCTTAGTGAGTCCAAAACTGCACTCCCAATCCCTCCATCTTCCCTCCTCACACCAAATCTGTCCTTCTCACACCCTCCCCCCATCTCAGGTGAATGGAAACTCCTTCTTCTGTAGCCTCAGGACAAATCCCTTCGCGTCTTCCTTGACTCCTTTCTTTCTCTCACATCCCATTCCCTAATCTGTTAGAAAATCCTGTTAGTGCTACCAAAAGATATCTCCCCAAACCAATGACTTTTCCTCTTCTCTGCCACCACTTTGCCTTGAACCACCATCATCTTTTGCCAGGATCACTATAATGGCCTTGTGACTTATCCCCTAGTTCCTTTCTCCTTCATAATCTATTTTCAACACAGCAGCAAAAGTCACTTATCTGTTTAAGAACAACATCTGCAATAAATGCTCATACCAATCAGAATAAATCTCAGTCCTGAGTCCTGAGGCTCTACGTCATGTGGCCCCCACGAAACTCTCAGATTTCTTCTCCTATCATTCTCCCTTCATTCGGTATCTTTTGGCCACATCGTCCTTCTGCAGTTTTTCAAATGTGACAAGCACTCTCTGCTGTAGTGACCATTGCCTGAAAGCTCTTCCCACAGATCCCTGGATTAGGTCACTCCTTTACTTTTTTTGTTAAAACTCATCTTCTCAGTAAAACCTTCCCACTTAAAAGTGCAACTTGTCCATCTTCCTCCACTCCCCCCACAATGTGGACCTTGTGGTCCTCATCTTCCAAAGTACTTAATTATTTTGTTTATTATTTGTTATCTTCCCCTCTCTCCCACTAATGGAATATTAGCTACATGAAGACAGGAACCTTTGTCTTTTTAGTTCACGAATGTATACCAAGCTCTTAGAACATTATCTGGCATGCACATATAAATAACACACACACACACACACACACACATATATAAAATAGTAGAGCCTCCATAGTTGACCACTACCCTGCATTGACCACCTCTTTAAGCTGACCTAATTTCCACAGACCAGGCATGAACTACATGAATGTGTCAGTACGGGAGGCCTAGTTCCTTATGTTGACCAGTTTGTTAGAGTCCCCTGGGTGGTCAACTTGCAGAGCTTCTACTGTAGTTCCCAAATCTTAGTTCAGTGTTTTTCTCTTGATGCCAGGATGCTTCTTATCATCATCTTGTGATTAATCATCATCCGGTGATTATTAATGAAGTTATACCCTGAGGGATAGTGTCATTAGAATGCAGATGGGGTTAGTATAAGTTGGAGTGAACCACTGTACTTTGCCGTGTATAATGTGCTCCCGTGTATAATGTGCACCTATGTTTTGGCCCAAACTTTCAGGAAAAAAACAAACAAACAACTTTTGTTTTAATTTTTTAATTTGAATTTTTATTTGCTTATATTAGGTACTTTTTATAATGAAGGATTTTTAGCATTTATTTTTTAACATATTAAGTACAAGAATTTTTATGTAATAAATAATTAGAAAACAAGAACAAATATAAGGTACAAGAAAATTTATATACCAGTAACAAATTTACAATATCTATGCATCTAAGAGCTCTTCATCACTGTCAATAGCAGAAGTATCATCTTCAATTTTTACATTACCAGTGTCTTGTGAAGAGTCACTTTCTTCATTCCAGTAAATTTCATCATCCTTAGTTCTATCCATAGTATTGCTTATATTGCATTTTAAAAACAACTTCAGAACCATTTCCTTCTTGACACCATTGCACAATCTTTGGATCTAATCAGAAACCTGAGTGATGTGTGCTTTCTTGATTCTGCCAATAAGTGTTAAATTATGACCAGCTGCCTAAATCCACAATGTCTGCTTTGTCTTCATTAGGGCGTTAGAGGCCTCATTTAGTGACACATCAAGGTTATAGTTGGCTAGCTAGCCCACCAAATATCATAGAAAGTTGCTGCAATGACTCTTGCACTTGCACTTTGTGTAACATGGGCTTTTATGTTACCAAAAACAAGGAAAGCTGTTTTTTAAGTAATTCTCCAGGCCTTTGTGACCAGACTTTGTTAAACAGATTTTCATGCCTTCTTCATGTATCTATCCTTTTTCATGAATGTGGATGATAACTCCACTTGGAATCTTTTCTTTTGGAAATGTTTTTCTTTTTGCTTTTTTTTTGCAGTTTTGGCTGGGGCCAGGCTTGAACCTGCTACCCCTGATAGATGGGGCCAGCACTCTACTCCTTGAGCCACAAGCACCACCCCGAAAACATTTTTCTTTTAAAGATGATCATAGGTGGTAGCTTTGTCCCATCTGCACAACAGGCTAGAATAAAACAGTGAAATGTGTTTTCTCAAGGCCACTAGTTTAACAGCCATGGTCTTTGCTCTTTTGATGTCTACAGTTCTGTTGGATGGAATATCAGATGTCAGTGGGAATTCATCCATGTTGGCAATTTGGGACAGCTCAAAGTCAAATCTTTCAAAGATTGATAACATGAGAATGAAATCCCAAAATTTGATTCTCAAAGACAGCTGGAAGTTTGGGGGCAAGTTTTGTTCATGTATTTAGGCTCAAACCTTTACTCTTCATAAAGTTAAAACACGATTTTAGTGTCCCTGAGAAATTATATTGTTTTCATGCAATCCCTTTTCCTTCTTCTTATCATCTTGGTTGAAACAGAGATCCCAGTTTGAAGTTGCTCCAGAATCCTGGTCTTCACCTCCTGCTCCACCTCTGGACACTCTGGAGGCTTCCCTTGCATTGCCTTCTGTTTGGCATCTGAGGAAGCTTTTCTTCCTGTGGCCTCCACAATCTCCTGACACTCTCTGTGGGAGGACGTCCACCGTGTTTTTTCACAGCTCTGTTGCCATGCTCCTTATCATATGTAATAACTGCTATTTTAACATTATAGTATATGAAAACCATTTCAACATTTTACAAGGGATTTTCCAATAATTTTTATAAATTTATCAGCTAGATTGTTGGCTCCTGCCTAATGTGTATAAAGAGAAATATTCTTTGTTGGTAGAAAATGTTTCCGCTGCAAGTTTGTCATAAGTTCAGCAAAACTGATTACTGTATTCCAGGGTATTATTTTGCACACAGACATTGTTACTGCTTGCTAGAATTACACTTTTAATGCATAAGCATAAATAAAAGAGTTAAAAACATTTATATAGATACAGAATTAGTATTACCCATGTATAATATATATCCTTAAGTTTCCCTCAAAAATTTGGGCAAAAATGTGTGCATTATATGTAGGAACTTATGGTAAATAAAATTGAGGAAGGAAAGAAAAGATGAAATAGAAATGAGAGTGGAAGGGGGGTACTAATTACTCTTACAAATCTATTTTCACAGCTGATTTTTTCTTGCCATTTATCCTTCCTACTTTCCTCCCTAGATGTGCAGTGAGCATACATGTGCCAGGCAGGCTGTGCTAAGGGCGGAGGTTCCATAATCTCTGCTCTTAAGGGGCTCAACGTCTAGTGGGAGAACCAGATAGATAATTATGAGATAATGTAGTAAATACAAAAATGGAGGTATAAAAGATAGGCCTTTGGAACAAAGAGGAAGTTATTCTATTTGAGAGAAAGAGTTTGGAAAATTTTCTGAGATTTGAACTGGCCTGCAAGATAAGTAGAATTTTTTTTTTTTTTTTTGAGACAAGAGCCTCAAGCTGTCCCCCTGGGTAGAGTGCTGTGCCATCACAGCTCACAGCAACCTCCAACTCCTGGGCTCAAGCGAGTCTCCTCCCTCCGCCTCCCAAGTAGCTGGGACCACAGGCGCTCACCACAACGCCTGGCTACTTTTTGGTTGCAGCCATCACTGTTGTTTGGTGGGTCCAGGCTGGATTTGAACCCACCACCTTGGGTGTATGTGGCTGGTGCCTTAGCCACTTGAGCCATAGGCGCCAAGCTGATAAGTAGAATTTTGCAATGAGGCAAAAGGAGTTACAATTGCCCAAGGGCATGTTTGAGAAATAATGAGCAGCTACATTTGGCCCAGGCACAGGCTTTAAGGAGATAAGGACAGAATTGTAGATTGTGGCCCAGTTTTTAGTGTCTGGTTTGACATGGGGCAAATGAAGCCCTCAGCAATTGTTAACACATGGAAGTGACAAGGCCTAATCTGTGTTGAAGAGAAAATAGCTGTGGAAAAGATAGGATGGTGAAGATACAGTAGACCTAGTAGGGAGCTAATGAAATACCTTTGCTAAGATACTGAGGCCTCAGAGCTGGAGTTGTGGCCCTAGGAATGCAGATGAGGGAATTGAAGAGATGCTTTTGAAATAGAATTTGTAGGCTTTGGTAACCGCCTAAGTATATTGGTAAGGGAGAAATTATGGTTTAGGCAAGGTCATGTGTGGATGGTCATGTACGGCTCTGTGTGGATGACTGAAAAGATGAACTGAGATTGGGACTGCAAAGGAGTAAATTTTGTTTCCAATGTGGGATTGAGATGGGTTATTATCCTGATAGAGATGATCTTTAGGTGGCTGGAAAATGGGTCAAGAATTCTACCATTAGATGTGGAAGTAAGGATTGAGGTAGATGAGGGAGGCCTAGGTCTTCAGGCTCGTGCTGAGTCTGGCACGAGCAGCCTAAGAACAAAGACACAACAAGACAAGGCTTTCTCACATGTGCTCTCTCTCAGGTGTTTATATGTTTATTTTCAAATTATACACTGCCTTGGACTGTAAAAAATTTTAGGAGTTTGACAGAGGAATGTTCTAGAAGCTGAAAAAAGAGAGTGTGATCAACTCTATCTAAGATGTCCTACATGGGACCACACAAACATTGCTAAAGGTAGTGTAAATTAGCATGATGTTTTTGAAAACCACTTTGGTAATATGCATCAAAAGCTATTCTCTGAGAGGGCAGCACCTGTGGCTCAAAGGAGTAGGGCGCCGGCCCCATATGCTGGAGGTGGTGGGTTCAAACCCAGCCCAGCCCCCCCCCCCAAATGAGGAAAGATGGACATAATTTTACAGAATAGATAAGGAGTGATTTTACAGAATAGATAAGGAGAAAGAGATGGGAGAATAATGCTAGAGAATGTAAATCATTAGTTCAAGAAATTCAGATTGAAGCGAGTGATTTGGAACAAGCTTGAGAAGCTGTTTTGGTGAGAGTATATTTGGACATTTTCACAGTAGAAAGAAAGGAGCTAAAACAGAGGAAGAAAATGAAGCCAATGGAGAAATTCATCAAGGTCCTGAGACGGTTGCATGGGGGGAAGACTCAGTCTACTCGAGGATGAACAAGTTTTCCTGAGTAATAGCAGCAAAGAAAGTTAAAGCTACTGAGATATTTTGAGGTAGTGAAAAGAGAGTTTAAAAGAGTTATCAATGGAGTGTCTCACTTATACGAATAAAGAAAATGAAATGGAATTAGAAGTTTGGGAAAAATAAAAAGGCCTTCCTATAGAGAGTTGGGAAAGGATCCATTAAAGGTGAACACATTTATCAAGTGGTGTTGAAAGACCAGCTAACAATGGAAAAGAAGTTTCAACATTCATAGTTTGGAATGGTGACAATAGGCTAGGGCTTTTGTTTTCTTCAGCTGTACTTGGCAGATCACAATGGAAAAACCATGTGACTCAAGAGTTGTACTGGTATGGTGGACAGGGTATGGGAAAGTCAGCCTCGTGACTGTCAGAATGGCCTAGATTCAGGGAAGGAGTGGGAGTGAGGGGCAAACTGGAGCATGCCAAAGCAAGTTGCCAGCATTTTTAGTGAATGATTAGATACCTCCTGGGAAACTGATGTTAATAGCAGTAAGAATGAGGAAAATTGTGATACAATTAGGTGGCCTAATCTCTGAGGGAGGATAGGTGTTGGACAGGATATTATTGAACAAGGGGTCTTAACAGAAATGGAGGTACCATGAGCGTGCCAGGCACCTGTGCTGAAATGGAGGCCAAAAAACACAGGTACATTGGGGTGTACATATGTATACATGGTGAGCAGTTGGGTCTATGCAGTGAAGTCACTTTTGAGGCTTATTTGTAGCTCCTTTTCCCTATTTATTAACCAACTGAATTCTAGGCTTCTGACATCTTCACACAGCCATGAGGTCAGACTGGGATGGAAGGCTGAACACTTATTCAATTAGCAAATACTGGTGGAAGGCATAAGGGATTGTCTACTGGCTGATGATCTACACAGGAAACATTTTAAGAAGTTCATGGCTGAGTCTTGGGCATGTGCATATGTACTGTAGATTCTCAACTGGAATTCCACACCCATAAGTTCCCCTCCTGTGAAATAATTAGAGTTAGGTATTGCCATAGGGGGTGGGGGAGCACTAGTGAAGAATGCCTAATTGTGGTAGTAAAGTTTTGGGATTAAAAAAGTATTTATTTATTTAAGAAGCATTTTTTTAAAATATGAATTTTTATTATTTTCAAATAACATAGTATAGAACTTAGTTGATATGATCTGGTTAAGTGAGTTCTACTAGCATAAGCTAAAAACACTGCTTATAGTTATGGGTAGAATTTCATGAGTGGAAATACTTAAGGATTAGGGTTGTCAGGCAGCTTGTATATATAGGACAAGTCTTGTCTATTAATGGACAAAACTTAATGATTCTCTCCTGCTTCCTGAATTGGCTTTCTCAAAACACCCTAACTGTCCTGTGTTCTTCTTTTTTCCAATGAATTATATAAGTTCAGCAGTTAGTACTGTTTGTCAAATTACCTGGACATCCAATAGCTTTATTTGCTAAATTTGGTGATCCTGTTAAGGAGTCATTATAACCCCTATAACCTTCCTTGCTTTGACCAACTTTTTAACTTTGCCAAGACAAATGGTCACCTAGCTCAGTGGGCACTGTCTGTCTCAGGAATTTCCTAACACTTAAGGACAATCTCCCTTCAAATTTGTTTTTTTTT
>NW_003852397.1:30547766-30549941 GCF_000181295.1 Otolemur garnettii
GCAACCTCCAACTCCTGGGCTCAAGCGAGTCTCCTGCTTCAGCCTCCCAAGTAGCTAGGACCACAGGTGCCCGCCACAACGCCCGGCTATTTTTTGGTTGTAGCCGTCATTGTTGTTTGGTGGGCCCGGGCTGGATTCGAACCCGCCACCTTAGGTGTATGTGGCTGGCGCCAAGCCTGCCTTCAAATTTTTATCTATCGCTTTTAGCATCACTCTTTCAGGCTGCATTCAACAAATCCTTTTTCCTTAAAGAAGTTCAAATATTGAACTTACTTTGCTAGGGGCTACTCATGTCAGAGACTCTTAACAAGCTTTCTATGAACTAAAACCAGCAGTATGCTGCAAAATTGAATTAAAAACAAAACAAAACAAAAATCACCTCTGATTTGTAGGATTTGCTGATTTCTGTGGCTAAAATACTCCTATCATGACCACTCCAAGCTTCCAAAGTGAAGTTGCTAAACTTAGAATTGGGAAGAGATGTGCACAGTCCACTCTGGAGATCTGTGTGAGCTGGCTGCCACATGTCAGCTCCTGTTTTCTTTTTATGAACATATTTTGCGGCTTAATCATATCTCACTCTACTTAGATACTGAACTGTTGATACTGGTGTTTTGAGGAAAAGAGTTCTACAAGCATACTACAGGTGGACTTGACAAGAACAAGTGGGAGACTTTGGAGGAACAGAGGAGGGGTGACAGGGTGCTGAGCAAGAGATAGGAGGGTAGGTTCAGGGAGGAAAGGTAATTAATTTGTATGTTAATTGAGTAAATATTTGTTGAGCACCAATCCATGCCTGGTATAGGTATTGAGGACAGATAGAGCAGACAACACGCCAGATAAAATCTTCCTTGTTCTTGTGGAGCTGATATTTTGTCTGTTTAGAAATGGCTCCTTGAATGAAACCTGTAGGAATCTTTCTGGACCCTGAATCTTCTCCTAAGTAACCCCTCTGTCATTTGCAGCTTTAAGTCACTAGGGCATTTGATGAATGCCTTTCAGATACTTTGTGCTACACCATAAGAAACCTCCATCCAAACTGATTTCACACCATGCAGTTGCTACCTCCTGCAGAAAGTTCCCCCACCTTCCTTACTTCCTCCCTCCAAATCTGGGTAATCCTGTTCCCATAGTGAGCAGTGTAGTCATCAAACATAACCCTTGGTATTCTAGGTAATTCTTTCTGTATCGCTTTACTTCCCCAGTACATCGTGCACTTCCTAAGGGCTTTTTCTTAGCAAGTTCCATCTTAAACGATGAGGCAGAACCATCCACAGCCTACCCTTTATCTCAAGTGTAAAGTCTCAACTAATTTTCAGTGTAAAATGCTCACTTACGCCAGTTAAACAATTTTATTTTATACATATGTAGTATTAATATTTTCCCTCCTTGTTTACATTAAAACAAACCCCCCTAAAAGGGAGCTCCTGCAATCTGCCTGCAGGAATTTTATTCTCATTAAATACATGCACATGATTTTCACAGTTCATTATACTAGTAATGTTTTTGAGCTTCCTAATAATGACTTTATTCACTATTTTACATTTAGCTCACTGCCAGAAGAAAGTTAGAAGCACAGATGATATCCCCAAGAACAGATATTTACTTGGGAAAGAAATAAAGAAGTGTATCAATTGATGTCTTTTGTCAGTCATTCTCTGACCACCCAGGAGAGGGGAAGGCTTTGCTCTCTAGAGTCTGGCATCCAGGAGAAACCATCTCATCTTTATCCGTAATGGTAATACAGCACCATGTTCTCTACATGTGATGCATCGGCCACATGGGACATCTATAGGACTATCAAGAGTGCCATTTGAACATGATTTCTTCTTGCACAACAAGCAGTTTTGACAAGATGACCTGTGTTTTTGGTTAGGTTTTCTGAAGTTACCAGAATTAAAGCCTTAGCTGTTCCTTTTGTTCTTCCAGCAGATTTTACAACCACATGTTCCTTCAGTAGTCCATTCTGCTTTGAATTTGCAGGTACTTGGAACATTATTACCTTTCTAATTTTGTTTCAGTTTGGTATGTGTCATAATACTTCCACTTTTATTTATTTATTTATTTATTTATTTATTTATTTTGAGACAGAGCCTCAAGCTGTCCCCCTGGGTAGAGTGCCGTGGCATTACAGCTCACAGCAACCTCCAACTCCTGGGCTCAAGCGAGTCTCCT
>NW_003852397.1:30550320-30623163 GCF_000181295.1 Otolemur garnettii
GACAGTGCCTCAAGCTGTCCCCCTGGGCAGAGTGCCGTGGCATTATAGCTCACAACAACCTCCAACTCCTGGGCTCAAGTGAGTCTCCTGCCTCCACCTCCCAAGTTGCTGGGACCACAGGCGCCTGCCACAACGCCTGGCTATTTTTTTTCGGTTGCAGCTGTCATTGTTGTTTTGCAGGCCCGGGCTGGATTCGAACCCGCCACCTTAGGTGTATGTGGCTGGAGCCTTAGCCACTTGAGCCACAGGCGCTGAGCCTGATTTTGTTTCTTTAAAAGGAACATGAATGTTCCAGGGCCAAACATGTTTCATGTTTTGGCTCTGCTGCCCAATTTGTTTTGACATCAATATAAAAACAGACAGGACTAAGTTCCCAGTGGAGAATACTTCTCTACACATCCCCACTGTATCTTATTTCTTTGCCTCTCTCTGAGAGAGGGCTGGAACTGAATGGCGAGTTGCACCTTTGCCCAGGAGCCTATGATTAACATCTTCCTTCCCTTGTTCCCACCCTAGATTGTGGGTGTCCTTTGAAATCTGTTCTGCTTCAGACATTTAAAGAACAGCCTCATCTAATCCTGCTCAAGCAAAATCTGAAAGTCCTTAAACAACAAAAGGTCTGGTGTGGCCAATCTTATAGCTTATGGCAGCCCCATGAACTTTGACCTAAGTTTTAGGTCTCATTATATTTTGGCCTTTCATATAAGGTGACCAGACGTCCTGCTTTTGGCGGGACAGTCCCGATTTTTAACAATTTGTCCTGTGTCCTGTGGTGTTTTAAAAAAGCCCTGATTTTTGGAAAGAATGCATGACAAGCTAGGGAATACAGGAGAACAGGAAGGGAATATACGGTTTCGGCTGCCATGTGGCTATTTCGCCAGGATATGCATTTTATATTATTTTTGTTAATTTTAGAATGTTAGACTTTAATAATAACAAATAATTGTTGAGAACTGATTATTGAGAACTGCTTATCAAAGTTTGCATTGTTGTCAGCCCCCCCACCCCCAATGGTGTCCCGCTTTACCAATGTTAAAATCTGGTCACCTTACTTTCATAGTAACACTGGAAAAAACGAAAAACAAAACAGGTTTTATGTAAATGGGGTTAGGGCCAGGTAGAGTGGTAGGAGTTGCCTGAAATTGAGAGTGAAACATACAGTTATTACCCCAAACCTATTTTCCTTAAAGCTGAGGGTAGTGGCCAAAGTACATACTCAGAGCACCATCTGCCCTGAGAAAGGGCATCTGAATATCCTCTCTACGGAGGTCTCTGTGCACACTAATCTATAATGTCCTTAGTACCTTGGTTGTTGCTTGTGATCATACACTCTGCAGACCAGTCTTCAGGGATCACAGGGGCAACGAGCTCAGCAAACTTCTCCAGAGGACAGCTGTGGGTGCAGCCTGGTAGAATGAGGGGGTGTGGCTCGTGCTGTGTCTCATTCCGGTAGTACATCTCCAAGAAGTACTGCCTGAGGGGAAAAGGCAGACAGGAGGGCCCTGTGAGCTCTGTGTTGCTGAAAAGCCACTGAATGTCTTTCTACCTGGACTGTAATATGTCAGGCGAGGGACCAGTGGAAAAACTTTTGGTTAGGTTTTCTGAAGTTACCAGAATTAAAGCCTTAGCTGTTCCTTTTGTTCTTCCAGCAGATTTTACAACCACATGCTCCTTCAATAGTCCATTCAGCTTTGAATTTGCAGGTACTTGGAACATTATTACCTTTCTAATTTTGTTTCAGTTTGGTATGGGAATGAGGAGATTTTTAGCCAATACAGGTGTGGGAATGGGGAGATTGAGACAGGTGGGACAGGTCTGGAAAGTGGAAATGGGAAGGCTGGTTTGTTAGATCTACAGAGGCATAGGAGGTAGAGACCAAGATGCTTTGGGAGAGGAGGAGCTGAGAGGTGATAGCTGGGGGAGCTGTTGGGACTTTGAATAAGAAGTGGGGGCAGGTGAGGGGATTGGGGTTTTTTTTCTCCTTCTCTCTTCTTTTCTGGCTTTTCATTTGGTCTTTCCTCTTTTTTCTCTTTTCCTCTCTCACTATTTCTTTCAGTTTCCCACCTGGATGTATTTCCCCTGGATGTATCTCCCCTCTCCTAAACTAGGCCATAAACATGGAACTGAATAATTTATAACTTATGTACTTAAATATATGGCCAGGCTTTATCAGAAAAGTATCCCATAGAAAGAGGGAGTGGGTAAATATACAAGTGCATACATTGTGTCATATTAAGAAGGGCTTACTCAATACTCTATTTCAAAAAACAAAGTACTGTTTGGAGGCCTCAACTAACCTCAGTAAAACTAGTAATGAGTTCCTTATTGAAGTCACTTGTCAATTAGAGAAGGAGAGAAATTCAGGTCGGATTTAGTGACCCTTCTTGGGGTAGTAACCTCACCATTCCACCTTTTGGATGTTGTTATAAACAAATCTTTTCAAATATCAGTTTAAAAAGCCACATAAACATAGTAACTGCAGATATTAACTTATAAATATGTTTTTTAAAACTTTCCTAATATTATATGAATGAGTATATCTTATATCTTAGAATGACTTTTCCAGTGATAGTATCTTCTGTCTCACAATAATTGGCCTACATGACCAGCTATATGTCATGACCAGTTGTATGTCAAAATTCATGATTCTCTTTCCATAGAATAGAGTTAGACCTCAGAAGTGACTATGTTTTCCAGACTCCTTCACCTAAGTGGGAACAAATCATTAATTAAAATTAGTAGAATGCAAGCAGAAATGATATGTCTTCTTTGGGCTGAAGTGGTTGATACCAGGTTGTCTTCTCTGCCCTTTCATTCCTTCCTATAAGCTGCCTGCAGATAAGCATAGCCCTTTTGAAAACGTAGGCCCTAATGAGGGAGCCCTGGGTGACTGAATCACTGCATGTGAATTACACTATGGGGGACTCACTTCCTGTGGACCAGTCCTGCATTGGACTGTTAGATAAGACAGAAATTAATTTCCATTGGGTTAAATCTCTGAGAATTTGAGGTTCATTTGTACAGAAGCCAAAATTACCCTTAGTAGTGAATGTATCTGGAAAACAGGACTCAAAATTGATTCTAGTGGTAAAGACACCAGGCTAAAGATGCATACCAAGAGTTTGGATAAAACTGCTTCAGAAAACGTGACAATGGAAAACAGCAACATTTTCAACTTAATGATTTTATTAACAGATAATCTGTAGTTTTAAATTTATGTACCTAATTAAATATTAAAACTTTTAAGTATATATTTAGTTATCTTATCTACAACCTGACCAGTTTATATATTGAAGATAGTTGAAAGTATAAAATATTCTTCCTTTCTGTCTCCTTTCTTATTTTTTCACAGGGAAAAAGTGGTATCACCTCGTGGTCAGGATCATCTAACAAGCAGCCGTGTACAGTATTTGACAACTGGAAGTCTCCTTATTCCTAATTTAAAAGGAATCGAGTTTAACCTTTGATATTTCTCTGGAGTGCCCAGAAGAAAAATCCCAATATAACAATAAATCTGACTTGATCTGTATGTAGCTCTTGGTCAATTATTTTTTTTTTGTATGTCAGTGTATCTCAGTTGAAAAAATATTTTACCCCATATTTGATTCATAAGATGGATTTACTCAAAGCAGTATGAAAAACTGCAGTAGGAGAAACATTTTCAGTGGGAAAAAAAATGTGGTTAGACCCTAATAAAGTAAGCTCCACACCTTGTGGGTACAGAAACCAGAAAGGAGGAAGGTCTGTATAATGTCCATATCTTCTCTTATCTTACCCCTGAAGAGATGGGGCCTGCTGCTAGAGCTGATCCTGGGATTTTGGCTGGGCTTATTAACTCTGTGTCCAGAGATGGCCTTCAAAAGGGTAGATTTGTGCAGGGCTTGTTATACAGAGAGCATTTTAAATAAGTCTCTAGTCCTCTCACTCCCAGTTTATGCTCTATTTGGCTAGTCTCCATTTTATGGGTCTTGTCTCATCCAGATATTTGAGGGCAGGGTTAGCTAAGACCACATTTTAGTTCTACTACATTATGCCTGGCACCCAGTTAGAGGTGCCATAAAGGGTCTATCTCCCCGTCTCTAATGGAAGGCCTCTTCCACCAATAATACCCTGTGGAGTCTGGTAACTTGCCCCAAACACCTTTTTCTTTCCAATGAGAATGCCATTGTCACAGCATATACAAATCTTTGGTATGACCATGGCTATGGTGATCAACTCTGTCTAGTTTTCCTGGAACATTTCTAATTTTATCAATGAAACCCACATGTTCCACGGACTCCCTCTATTCTGGGTAAACTGGGAAATTTGGCCTCTTTAACACTTCTGGTGAGTGCAAGCTAGACCATGATCAGCTAGGGAGGGCCATATCAGGTCACAACAAGGTAAACAATAGTCAGAAGATGTACTTTAAGAATCTTGACTAATGGATATAAATCACCAGAAAGTGAATGGATACGTTTAAAGTCTTTGATTGAAAGAATATTATTATATAACCATCAAGAAATTTAATTTTTCTCTTGCCATCCATCAGCCTGTGTTTTCCAAGAAAATAATGTAATGCTTACATGAATTAAAAAAAATTAATTTAGGTCACTTAGGGTAGTTCTTTCAATTTTTCATCTACTGTGTATGCACACTGTATCCCAATAAAAGTATTCATGAAAACAAAGAAAAAAAGAGCCATGACTAGCAAAGATACTGTTACCACCATTTTTCTCTCTGAATATAAAACCAAGCCAGAGGTAGACAGACACAACAATACTTTAGTCAACAATAACAAAACCTGGAGTCAGTGATGCTGATTTTGCAAAGCACTTACCCCTTGTCCAGGTACAGTTCCATAAAGTGACAGGAGGCATAAGGAGGAAGCATTCCGTTGTAAACATCTAGCGCCATCTGTAGGCCACTCACAGTAGTATCATGCTGCAAAGATGGAAGTCCAACATTTTTTAAACCTCTAGTTTAGATTTACAATCAATGCATACTTAGTACTTGCAGAACACCATGATGACTTCTGATTTGATTAAACTTCCTATATCCTCAATGACTTAGTAAGTAGAGAGGAAAAAAACATTTTCCATGTGCTAGGCAGTAATTTACATAAATACCATTATTTCCACTTAAAAGATGGAAAAATTAAAACCTAGAGAAGTAACTTAATGTTACATAACTCCCAAATGGAGGAAAGTAAATTCAAACTGAATTTTATGATTTTAAGTCCTATCGCTTTTCCCAGTAAAGCCTATCTCTCCTTTAGCTTGTTTCATTATTTTCATTAAATTTTAAAGTATTTTGAAACACATAAATACTAGATTACATTTTTCTAAAGATTAGCTTATCTGGCTTGGTGCCTGTAGCTCAGCGGCTAGGGTGCCAGCCACATACACTGGAGCTGGCGGTTCTAATCCAGCCCAGGCCTGCCAAACAACAATGACAACTACAACCAAAAAATAGCTGGGCATTATGGAAGGCACCTATAGTCCCAGCTACTTGGGAGGCTGAGGCAAGAGAATTACATAAGCCCAAGAGTTTGAGATTGCTGTGAGCTGTGATGCCACGGCACTCTACCAAGTGTGACAGCATTAAGACCCTGTCTCAAAAACAAAAACAAAAACAAAAACATTAGCTTATCTGTGATTCAAAGTCGTGGGAGAGTGTATGAGGTTATAAATGTTTAGGATAGATAAAATTTAAGGAAGTTGAGGGTGCAGCTTATAAATTATAAAGTTAACTATTGATCTCAGAGTGGCTGGAAGGCATAGGGTAGTAGTTTTCTATGCCAGGTTTGCCACTGATTAGCTACCTAATCTTAGCAGATCCTTGGTTTTCATATCTGCAATAGGGAATAAGATTTGGCTGCCTAACCCATATGGCAGCATATGCATATTCAAAAGGGGTTAGGGCTCGGTGCTTATAACACAGTGGTAATGGCGCTGGCCACATACCCCAAGGGTGGTGGGTTTGAACCCAGCCCAGAGCCAGCTAAACAACAGAGACAACTGCAACAAAAAAAAACAGCCAGGTGTTGTAGTGGGCACCTGTCCTCCCAGCTACTGGGGAGGCTGAAGCAAGAGAATTGCTTAAGCCCAAGAGTTTGAGATTGCTGTGAGCTGTGATGCTACAGCACTCAACCAAAAGCAACATAGTGAGACTCTGTCTCCAAAAAAAAAAAAGGGTGGTGCCTGTGGCTCAGTGAGTAGGGTGCTGGCCCCATATATCAAGGGTGGTGGGTTCAAATGTGGCCACGGCCAAACTGCAACAACAACAACAAAAAACAGCTGGGCGTTGTGGTGGGCGCCTGTAGTCCCAGCTACTTGGGAGGCTGAGGCAAGAGAATTGCCTAAGCCCAAGAGCTGGAGGTTGCTGTGAGCTGTGACGCCATAGTAATCTACTGAGGGCAACAAAGTAAAACTCTGTCTCTAAAAAAAGGGGGGGGGGGATTAGAAGCAATCTAATGGAGAAAAGAAGAAAGTTTCAGATATGACTTACTAGAAAGCACGTAACAAGTAAAAACGAAACCAGATTAGAAACTAAAAAAACTGGCTGAATTGAGTAATTGCAGGGCTGCCTCTCTCCAGGAAGCACTATACTCTGCTCCCTCTGTGGGTTATTAACTTAGTCTGTTTCATTTAGAGCCCTGACAATAAGCAAAATTCCCTATTGTGTATCTTTAATCACCTTTCACATTCTTGGATGAAAACATGGCTTTCTTCAGCCAAACTTCAGCTAAGAAATTCTTTGTGCTGGGGAATAGGAGGAAGAGTCAGCATGCTATATCCTGTTTCCCTGTTCATCACAGACAACCCAGCAGGCACTCGAATGCAGGACACATCCATAGAATTTCCCCCAACACTGCCCTTTCCCTTGGCTTCTGTTCCAAGATAGAAGTCTTTCATCTCCAAGATTTCTCTCTCTCTTTTCTCTCTTTTCCCAATGGTAGCCCCAACCATAAGCTGCAATTCTCCTTCCCTTTCCCTCTTCTGTCCTTTACTATCTATCTGGAGTTTTCTGCTTGGATGCCCCTGTGGCAAGTCAAACCCCTTGTCAACGCAATACATTCTCCTGGCCCAAGATCACTTCTGTTACCTGTTCCACCCTTCTTCTTTCCAGGGAGACCTGAAAGCTTGCCTCCCTCTGTTGTTTCACTTTCCACATCATTTCCTTCCACTCTCATTCCCATTCATCACTGAGACATGCACACTCAGCTTTCCTTGCAACCCACTTACCTCTTTTCCCATCCTATTGCTGCCTTAGTTTTAGGCTGTCTCTCCATTTTTCTACATTACAAAGGCTTTCTGTACTATAGCCTGCTCCAAACATCTAGTCATTCTATAGGGAGTATTAATTTCTGAAATGCTGTGCCTATCCCATCAGCCCTGCCCTGCTTCCCTGCACAAACACCGCAGGGCCTTGTCCTCTGCCTCCTTGCTACTCTCCACATTAACCAAAGCAGCCACAGTACAAGATGGCCGTAAGCTGCCTTCCAGTTCCAACTTTTTTTTTTTTTTGAGACAGACCCTCAAGCTGTCCCCCTGGGTAGAGTGCCATGGCATCACAGCTCACAGCAACCTCCAACTCCTGGGCTCAAGCGAGTCTCCTGCCTCTGCCTCCCAAGTAGCAGGGACCAAAGGAGCCCGCCACAACACCTGGCTATTTTTTTTTTTTTTTTTTGGTTGCAGCCATCATTGTTGCTTGGCGGGCCCGGGCTGGATTTGAACCCGCCACCTTAGGTGTATGTGGCTGGCGCCTTAGCCACTTGAGCCACAGCCTCCAGTTCCAACTTTTGAGACTCAGTATCAGGCTATCTAATAAAACTTTCTGTAATGATGGAAGCATTCTATATCTGTACTGTCCAACTGAGTAGCCACTGGCTATATAAAATGTGGCTAGTGTAACTGAAAGACTTAACTTTTCATTCTATTTAATCGTAATTACTATTAAAATAGTTACATGAGGCTATTAAGTTTTGGGCAACATAGTTAACATTTACTCAGAGCTAACTTTTCCATATAATGTTCCAGGCCTTTCACCTCTATCCTAATAATTTGTATGTCCCACACACAGGTGAGGGGTCGCATACAAACCTCCTCCATCTTGTTTGGGATGAGCTGCTCCTCCAGGAAGACTTCCTGCTTCTCTTTTCATCCTTTCAGAACAGAAGAGACGGCTCCCTTTTCTGAGACACTAGGACACTTGATTGCATGGCATTTCCATACTGTTTTGCATGGTATTTACTTGTTTATATTCCTTCTTGTAAGTATTAGATTATAAATCCCTCAGAATGATGCATTTAATTCTAAAAATTCTGTGCAGGTACTACCCTCTTCTGAGTCATGAAGATGAGGCCCCATGCTCTGAGAGATTATGCATTTGAACAAATGGATATTAAATGAAGACGAAAATACTTACTCCAGAGTACATGATAAGTTTTCTGTAGCTTGCGGCCTGGGTTGCACTCTTCATGTGATTGAGGATTTCTTTGACCAGAACACCTTAAAGGAGATAGGTAAACACTGCAGCAGAGCCAGACACAGGCTCATCTTTTAGTTCTCGGGTTCTTTGTCACTTCTTAGGTGGGGGCTCTCCCTGCCATGACTTGAGAAGCAAAGACTCACTTTTGGTTAAGCATCTGACGTGTGCTATAAATGGTTTATACACATGTTTTACTGAATCCTTAGTCTGTCTTATCCCTCACTTACAGGTGGGAAATCTGAAGCCCAGAGACATTAAGCCACTCAATGGGAGGAAAACAAGAGCTGCACTGGCACACTAGGACCATGAGACCAGCTTTGTTAAGGCCCAGGTTAGGAGGCTGATATGCTTGGAAGGAACTGCAGATGGCATTTCAGATCACACAAGACAACTGGTAGCCAGTGCCCTTCTCCAGAGCAGACCTGAAATGACACTTGCAGGCACTTGCCTGTCTTCACCCCTCTCCTTCACTCTCTGGCAGTCAGACCCACCGGAGGCCATGGGAGAAGGCAGCTGTCTAGATGACTACACAGGTCATGGACGGTTATCTGTGGGCCATTTCTCTAGGTTACCTTAGGTATCACTATTAGGGGGTAACCAGCATCTTTAGCTTCTTCCTGAGGTTCTGTCTTTGGTACAGGAAACCTTTTGGCCTTCATATCCAGAAACCTAACTGCCGTTGCTCCTGAGGTGGAGTGAGGCAGATGAACAGCCTTCAGTCCTCACCTTATTTTCAGATGCTGCAGACTTGGGGCACCTTGTGGTTGGTGCCAGACTCTGTTTCTGAGGGCCATGTTGCCTCCGGAACTTCCACAGTTGGTCTCTCTGTTATGCATGTGCTTTCCTGGCTTAAGAATGACCAGTGGGGTGTGTGTGTTTGGTAATGTGCAAGGCATTGATGTTAACAGACTGATTATGATCCCAGACTCTGCTGCCCAGCAGCTGTGATGGGCCTGATACTGTGCTAAGTGAATCAGACATCGGCCCCGCCCATAAAAGTCTCCTAAAATAGTAAGAAGAGATAAGTCTATGTACCAGTAAGCATAATAAGGGCTTAATTAAGGGGATGGGTGATTGCTCCTTCTATAGATGGTAGATTTCCTTAACTGTGAATGGAAGAAGTTAGATGCTGCATCTATAGCAGGTCTCAATCCCTTCATCCCAGGGAGGGTTGCATGGCTTGATCATCATGCCATGTTGATACTAAACTCTGTGGTCAAGTTTCTGAGAGGGATGACAGCCACTTGCAATCAGCAACTTGCCCTTTGTCAACAGATGCCTTTTGGTAATGAATATGATATCAGTTCTTGGCACTGGGATGACTATACCCCTGTCCCAGAAGTAACTAAGGGTGACTGTCACAATTATCCCCAGGCTCTAGCACACCAATATTCTGTTTTATAGGTGAAGAAGCTGAAGCTCAGAGAGGCTCAGCAACTTGTCTAAAATTATACAACTTATAAGAAGTTGGGCTTTGAATCTAGCATGGTAAAACCTTAATAATTAGAGCACACGGTAGCATAAAGCTACCTTCTAAGTTCCCTCCTGCATCCTTTATTAAATCTACATACACGAGACAAAATACCATTGCTCTGAAGACATAAACCTTATTTCCTTCATTCCTGGGCTGCAGCAGACATTGGCTAACCTTTCTTGTAAAAGGCCAGATGGTAAATGTTTTAGGCTTGATGTGTCAAAAGATCTGTTGTAATTACTTAACTGTGGTGGTAACATGAAAGCAGTCACAGACAATGCACAAAGGAAATGTGTGGGGCCACATTCCAATAACATTTCATTTACCAAAACAGGTGGTGGGCTGGGTTTGGCTGACAGGCAGTAGTTTGCGAACCAATTGTGTAGAGCAAGAAGAGATCACAACTGATTTGACCAGCCATATATTCCTAAATTAGCCTTAAGGGTATTTTCTATGTGTGTTTATGTGCATGTATGTATGTATCTTACTGAACAGTGACACTCTTGAAACTAAATGACAGAAAAAAAAAGATGCTGGTCACAGTGCTGATGTTGTTTCCCTGCTCTGTATCCCCCAGGTGAAGCACGTTTCTGTGTGGGAGCCTGCTAGCTGCTTCATTCAGCAAGCAGGGAGGTGACAAAATTCTCTCACATCTGAACAGCAGTCTCAGTTTGTGTTTTGGCAGAACCACACAGAAACGAATTTCCTGGCTGGCTCACTAACGGCACTGAACTTTGTCCAGAAAGTCAGATGGCTGGGTATACGTGACTGCTGGCCTTCAGAGCCCAAGACTAGAGTAGAACTCAGGGAAGGACTCTTACAGACAGAATCTAATTTAATCTCCTCCTCATATGGGAAAACTGAGATCCAGGGAGAAGTAGATGCTCTCAAATGCAATCTTCCAAGAGGCAGGGGAAGAGAAAAGTGGAAACGTGAGCAGATGCCTAAGATAAACTCTGCTTTTTATTCATATATCGATACCTCGGCACTAATTATTAGACTACTGTCAATACCTGTCTGGTATAAATCAAGTTGGAATTTTATTAGAATGCAGATTCCGATTCAGCTGGTTTGGGGGTGGAGCCTGAGATTCTGTGTTGCTGGCCAGCCACCGGGTGATGCCGATATTGCTGGAAAATGGACTGCACTTTGAGTAATGAGGGGCTAGACTTCTGAATCCGCCATGAGTAGGTTGGAGGAAATAAATCAAGAGTCCGCCTCCATCATATGATGACACTTGGGACTGAGTCATACTGATGGCACTTGGTAGGCGAGAAATGAGGCCTGGGGCATACGTGGCTAATGAGGTGTCCTCTGAATCTTTTGTTGTTAAGCACGGAAGACTGAGTTTCTTCCCAGGCTCTGCCCCTACACACAGTCTGTCTCCTGCCGAGTAAGTTTTCCCAACACTCCAGGTTCTATCTCAGCCTCCTCTCTTGATGCTCTCTCTTCTTCCAGCCTTTAATGTGGAGTAAGGACTTGTACATTTCTATAAAGTCTGCCTCTGTGCCATGCAGCCAGGACTCCGTTAACAGCAGGTCTGCAACATCCTCAGATCATTAACGGCCACTGTCTTAAAATTTTGTCTCAACCTACTTTGTTCATCTCATAAGAATTTGCTCCTGGCCATCCTGGTTTTATACCTCATGAAAAGCTACAGCTTGCCTCACTCTTTTTATCTGACACACAGCCCTGCTTTCTAGCTTTAATTGACCCCTCTTCTGGTCAGTGGTCTGAATTCTTTCTCTAATTAAGTGGCCCTGCGTGAACATCTTCCCAGTCTTATCTAGCCCCCAATATGCTTTTCCTGTATGTATTATCTTGGCATTCTGATGGACATGTCCTGATCCTGTGGTGAAGAGGGTCTGGCAATGGCTCGAATCCTGATGTGATTATTTTAATCTCTAGCCATATATTCTGTCTAGAATATATGTATCAGCCTGATGTGGAACACATCCTATGGCCTGGACTTTCCTCATTATGTCCACCTGACATGATGGACATTCTCTTGCTCTTCATCTTTAGTTTTAAGAATTAACACCTATATTAGTGACATCTAAACCTGAAACCCAGGAATCTTGGCCTGCCTATGCAGCTGTCCTTGCAGCCCCAGCATCTCTCTCTGTCCTGCCTGGTCCTGGGTTTTTTCTACCACCGGCTTATCCTAATTAGAAGGATTCAGCATTCTTTTTCCTGGGTCTACCTGCATTATGGCAGGGTGCCCTATCTCTAAAGGGCCAGTTCTAATGAAGAAGGGGCATCACTGATAAATAAGTCCCAACACCTTTCATCGCTAATGGAAAACTCCAAGCTGTGTCATGAACTTGTCAACTGCAGCAAAAATTACAGAGCATAATTAGCCTGACAAATGTATTACCAGCTAAAACAATGGCCACCACTCAGGGTTTTAAGAAAACAGGCCATTTTTATCATACTTCCCACTTGAAAAATTCATATTCTAGGCCACCAGAATGATTTTCACAGGCTCAGATAAAAATCCTTGATCCTTTAACATAGAAGGGATGGAAAGTATCATTTAGCTTTAGCCCAAAGCTTTTGTTTTCCAGATTAAGGTCCAGAGTGGGTGCTATTGACGATTATAGAAAAACCTGCTTATTAACAGTGTATTGTGTACAAAGTACTGCTTTTCCTAGGCCCTTTGTATACATACGTTCCTTTGAATCCATTCTGTGAAGTAGTTACCATTATCATCCCCATTGTGCAGAGTGGAAGCAGGTGAATAAGTGGCCTCAGGTCGTGCAGCTGATTAGAGAAAGCTCAGACCCAGATCATCCCGACATAGATCCAATAAGCTCCTCTCACTTTTTTGTACTTACCCCCCTGGAGTCTAGATTTCTCTTTCTGCTTGTGAATTCCATAGAGGGACAGGAGGGACAATTCTGATAATTCTCTCAACTTAGTCATGGTGTCCTTGGTAGCCCAGGAAGGTAAAGTGAAATTGTGAACACTCTGAAGCAAAGAAAAAAGAAACAAACTGTGGGTATATTTTAATTTATGACTGCCTTCTTTGTTCATTTTTAAATTTTTCTCTTGCCCCATAAGAATGACTGGGGCAATCTTTTTCAACCTGACATTTCTTTCTAAAAAAATTTTATATTGGGATAAGCAGTGGTATTGATTTTCAGAAGAAAAATTTAGAGGAACTAATTTTCCTGCTGCCAAGTCCATAGCATTTGGCTTAACTTTGAGACAATGGGTGATTCACATTTTGCAAAGTAAGAGTACAGTAGGGCAAGAATGTCCCTCATTCCTTTAGGGTTAGAAATATTTCTATGAACTTTCGGGAAAGACACAAGCTGACAGGGTGACGGCTCTTCCTTAAAAGCTGTATGGGCTGCCTGAGAGGCCAGTTTACAATAATGTACATCCATCCCGTCAACTTCTTGTTCAGGCTCTTGGGAAAAGTCTGCACTGCACATATTTGTTATTTTGTTAAATTGATGAGTAACTGCAAGCAGGTCATGTAGAGACCTTGTGACAATATTTATTACCTATTAGAAGAGTTGATAAGGAGTCTCCCAGTTGCAAAGGCAGGAATGAGAGAGAAAGAGTTCATGAAAGAGGAGACCAAAGCGAAGTGAGTGACCTACAGAGAAAATAAGCAAGATAGGAAAAAGTACCCTGTAATATGGCCACATTTTGCAATAGTGTCAGATCAAGCTGCAGTGAGGAAGAAAAAAAAAAATCAAGAGTAGAACTAAAATGTGAGCTCTTGTTTCCATCAAAGAGTCTTTTATAAGGCCAACAAATCTTCATTAAAACAGATGCCAATGACAAAGTGAAAATGCAGGGAAAGTAATAAGTGATTGGGTGAATTAACTTTCTCAAGGAGGGGGCAAACTTTGTTTTTGAGACAGAACTATAGAAGTAATTGCTGCGCCCTAGACTCCCAAGCAGATAAGCCAGGCCTGTGGTCAGAATGCTGCCCCCAGGATTTAGTACACAGGGCTGGGAAAACAGGAACAGAGAGTACTCCTTCTGGCCAGAAGGTGAAGCATGGTGAGTGACAAACACCATACAGCCTGGAAAAACACTCTCATAATTTATCAAGCAACAACCATTGCATAACAAGGAAGGGGTTCTTTGCTGATAAGCGAATTTCAACAGCCTCACTTACAGTTGGCTTGCTTATTTTTATATCTAGAAATCCAGGTAATTTCCCCCCCTCCTTCTGTATAATAACATTGCTTTTTTTTTTTTTTTCATTAAAATCTAGGACAGGAATCCAGCATTCTTTGGTGACTACAAAATAAATAAGGGGCAACACACAGAAGCAAAGCAGTTTTGCTTGTAATTTTCTAAAGGGTAAAAAAATAATAGAAAAGACAAGAAGTTAGGATTTTCGAGTTAATATAAAGAAGTCTTGAATTATGTTTCAAGGTAAAAGGAAATGTAAGTAATTCATCTGTAAAAACGAGGAGATGTATTCATCTGTTTCAAAATAAGCGTGCATCATGAAACGAGACTGAAAGTTGGCCTTTGATGTTTTTTTTCTTTTACCTCACAATATAAAGGGTCATAGATTTTACTCCAAATTCCTAAAAGGTCCTGGTGGCCATGGAATCCTGAAAGTTTTGGCAAGGTTTCTATAAAATCCTGAAACACAAACAGAGAGAAATATTTTTCTATACGAAACCGTCTCAACTTCAGTGCTATTGATATTCTGGGTTAGATAATTTCTTCATCACAGGGGGTATCCTGTACATTGCAGAGTATTTTGTAGTAACTTTGCCCTCAACTCACCAAATGCCAGTTGCATTGTTATTCTACCAGTTATGTAACCCAAAATGTCTCTTGATATTGTCAAATGTTCCATATGAAGCAAATTTGTTCCTATTGAGAACCATTGTTCTTCACACAAAAATGCACCAGTAATATTGGCTATGATAATGCCAAGTCTAAGAATTGTATACACATTAATTGATAATTTCTCATTATTACATTTAAGAGCAGATAAAATGCTAGCTTACTGCCACATGTTTCTGGCTTATGCTGGAATCAGACTGAAGTGCATGGCTCCAAATTTGTTTTAGAGGTAGGTGAAGTATAACTCAAAATGGAAATGAATGTCCCAGGTGAGAAGGGAAAGCATATCATAGGCCAAAGCATCCCAGGAAAACACAACAGAAACAAGACCTAGTCTCTGGCTGTAAATATGAAAGAAATCAGGATGGAATACAAACAATTTACCAGGTTTCATATTATTCTGGGATTGCCAGAGAACCAACACTCAGCTATCTGACTGCTAATATTGACAGCAAATTCAGGAACACCTTTTGGAAGATATTGTCTGTCTGATGGTTAAATTTTCTAGGAAATTACAATTTGCCAATATTGATCCTAACAAATTTCCATAAAATAAATAGAAATAATTGTTAGAGAGCTACCACTACCACCTTCTCAAACACAAAGCTCCAGGAACAGATGATTTCTTGGAGAAATTCTTCCAAGATTTTCAAGAGTAAATTATTCTAATGACCTTTTAACTATTATAGAACATAGAAAAAGAAATACACTTTCAAAATTTTTTTTATGGATTAAGTATAACATTGATACTGACAAAGATTGTCCTCAAAATAAAACTGTAGTTCAGTGTCACTTGAAAATATCAATATAAAAGACCTATGTAAAACACTAGCAAATAGGGCGGCACCTGTGGCTCAAAGGAGTAAGATGCAGGCCCCATAAGCCAGAGGTGGCAGGTTCAAACCCAGCCCTGGCCAAAAACTGCAAAAAACCCCCAAAACAAACAAACAAACAAAAAAACCACTAGCAAATAATTCAATGTCACATTAAAATAAATGAATTTGATTTGAGAAATGTAAAGATTACTCAATGTTAGTAAATCTATGAAAATAATTAATCGTAATAGTTAATCCAAGGAGAAAAATAACTTGATTATATTAAAAATGTTAGAGAGATCTTTCAAAAGAATAAACAACAAATATTGATTTAAAGAAATACTCAAAAAAAAGGTAAGATAAATACTGTGACCTTGATAAAAATATAACTATTCTGATTCAAAAGCCAGCATATTTAATAGGAAAAAGCTTTTAAAATCAAGAATAAGACAAGAATATCCATTACCTACACTGCCAAGTAACATTGTACTCTAAGTCCCAGCTTATTGTACAAGAAAGAAACAGGGGTATGAATTTTGGAAAACTAGAGGTAAACCATTATGTGCAGATGTTGTAAATCTGAAAAAGAGTAAATTTATCAATTTAATTTATAAATCTGATATAATCTTAATGCACATAAAAACACTGAAAATCAGAACATAATTATTTTTGGAACTAGAAAAACTGATTCTAAAGTTCACAAAGAAAATTAAAACACAGCCATGAAAATTCAGAAAAAGTACCACTATGAAAGAGACCACCCTTTTAGATATTAAATCATATAAAATCTTAATAACATAGAGAGCTACCAAGACAGTGGTTTTGGCTAGCAAGAACACTTGAAATGAATACAAACTCCAAACACAGACCACATGTATGTGGATATTTTAATATGAATAATTTAAATTAATGGGAAAAGATGAACTACTCAATAAGTAATGATGGGGCAATTAGCTGATGTTTTGAGAAGAAGCTTAAGCAGGATACCTACCTCATACCTAACACTGGCATAAACTATAAATAGATGCAATATATAAATTTAGAAATGAAGCTATAGTAGAATCTGAAGAATATACTGCAGACTTCCTTTATAATCTAAGTGAGGGGGATGCTTTTCTAAATATGACTCAAACTGTAGAAACCATATAAGAATATACTGGTAGGTGTATGAGGAAGTGGAGAGAGGAGAGGAGGGGAAGGACTGCGGGGACAGAAAAGAATATATTGATACACTTAAAACTTACATGGCAAGAACACTGTAAGCAAAGGGGATAGTCAAACAAACAAATAAAAACTCCCCACCATTCATATCACAGACAGAAATGTTACAATATATAGAAAAATATTCTATAAGACATATAGAAAAAAAAGAAAACCAATAGGTTAAAAAAAGAATAGTCAAGGGATATGAATTTAAAAAGGAGGTACAAGTGGCACTTAGCTAGATGAAGATACCCAAGCTCATTCATCATGAGAGATAAGCACTAGAGAACAGAGAACAATGTTGCATAGGGGTGATGATAGTAAAGCTGCCTGGTCTTTTTTGAGACAGAGTCTCATTATGTCACCCTCAGTAGAGTGCCATAGCATCATAGCACAGCAACCTCTAACTCTTTGAGCTTAAGTGATTCTCTTGCCTCAGTCTCCCTAGTAACTGGGACCACAGGCACCCACCACAATGCCCGTTATTTTTGTTGTTGTTGTTGCAGTTGTCATTGATGTTTAGCTGGCTGGGGCTGGGTTAGAACTTGCCACCCTCGGTGCATGTGGTCAGGGCTGTAACCACTGTACTACAGGTGCCGCCAGCTTCCTGGTCTTATTCCTGGTTTTAGAGGATATGTTTCTAGTGACACCATTTTTTAATTATAAGATTGGCAAATATTCCCAGAGTTGTCGACATATTGCTGGCAAGACCGTGGAGAAATAGGCACTCTCATGCAATGATGATAGGAATAGAAAGTGGTCTAGCTTCTTTGGAGGGTAACTGGATAATGTTTCAAATGGACCCATAATATCTCCTTCTGGGATATTATCCTGGGGATATTCTTGTGGAAATATTTAGATGGACAAGGTATTCACACAGACTGCAAAAACAGAAGATTAGAAATGATCCACTTTTCCATCAGTAAGGGCTGGTTAAATAAACTATAATATATTCATAAATACAAATACTATACTTTTGTAAAAAAGGAAAGTAAAGATTAGAAAACTCGGCTCACAGCTTGGCACCTGTGGCCCAAGCAGCTAGGTGGCGGGTTCAAATCCAGCCAAATCCAGCCCGGCCCGCCAAACAACAATGATGGCTGCAACTGAAAAATAGCCGGGCGTTGTGGCGGGTGCCTGTGGTCCCAGCTACTTGGGAGGCAGAGGCAGGAGACTCGCTGGAGCCCAGGAGTTGGAGGTTGCTGTGAGCTGTGATGTCATGGCACTCTACCCAGGGGGACAGCTTGAGGCTCTGTCTCAAAAAAAAAAAGAAAACTCAGCTCAGTGCCTATAGCTCAGTGGTTAGGGTACTGGCCACATACAGGGAGGCTGGTGGGTTCAAACCCGGCCCAGGCCTGCTAAACAACGACAACTACAACCAAAAAATAGCCGGGCGTTGTGGCAGGTCCCCGAAGTCCCAGCTACATGGGAGGCTGAGGCAGGAGAATCACTGAAGCCCACAAATTTGAGGTAGCTATGAGCTGTGATTCCACAGCACTCTACTGAGGGTGACATAGTGAGACTCTGTCTAAAAAAAAAAAAAAGAATTAGAAAACTCTTCATGTACGGATTTAGAAATATTTCCAAGATATTTTGTTAAATGAAAAAAAAAATCCCAAGGTCCCCAAATCTGTGATTAGTATATCACTTTTGTGTAATAAAAGAGGAAATCAGAATAGTTTACTGTTTTAAATTGCACATGAACTTTATGTTCACCCTGTATTTTTATTCGTTTGCATATACATAAAGAAACTAGAAGACTACAGAAGAAATTAATGCCAGCGGATACCTGTAGGGTCATTGAAAGACTTTCCACTGTATTTCTTTTTATGTTGCCTGATATTTGAGCCATGTGAATGTATTAATGATGAAGAAGATTATTTTTTATTTATTTTTTAGAGACAGAGTTTCATTTTGTCACCCTCGGTAGAGTGCCGTGGCGTCACAGCTCACAGCAACCTCCAGCTCTTGGGCTTAGGCAATTCTCTTGCCTCAGCTTCCTGAGTAGCTGGGACTACAGGAACCCACCACAATGCCTGGCTATTATTTTTGTTGTTGCAGTTTGGCCAGGGCTGGGTTCGAACCCGTCACCCTCTATATGTGGCTGGAGCCCTACTCAATGAGCAACAGGTGCTGCCAAATAAGATTATTTTTAAGAGTACAAAACATTAATTATATCTTCCTTTTGGATAGTCCTGAACTGTATTTCACAAAGAAACATAGAAACAAAAAAGACTGTCCTTTGTATATGATGAAGATAATAGTCCCAGCCTTCAGCCTCGTTAGGGCAGATGTTTTACACTTGAATTATTCTCATTCAGCCACTCACTTGCACCTGGTTCCTTTCAGGGATATAGGTACAGGACTCAAAAACAACAGGCTTCTGTACAGGCAAGGGGATCAGGGAGTGATGACTTCCTTCATTAACCAGCCCCCAACAGAAACATTCATCCCATACATTTAGGAAGTCAAAGCTTCATCCTTTGCCTTGGCCCTCACACTCATGTAGATCACTAAGTAACACTAATTTTTAACCTTGTAAGGATGCAGCCTCTTCTGGAATTCCTCTGATTCCAACGTCTCCCTCTCAAGTTCTTGAAATTGAGGGCAGTTCCTGAAAGGCAGGTGTAGCAACTGAGGACAAAAGAAAAATCATAACAACTTTATTAGTCACGAGAACTCTGTGTATGGAGTTGCAGCAATATTGTGTGTTACTCATTGGGTCCAAAGCAACCTTAATAAAAGATTCAAAGGTGTTTTGAGTTGAAAGGAAATTTTAAAATTGAAGGGAAAAAGACAAATGGTGCACAGGTTTTAAAATAGGATATGCACCCAGAACTGAAAACCTTCATTTTTATTTTCTTTCATAAATTTGCCTAAATAGGACTATGCTGTTGGCAAATACTCATTCACACTTTCCGGTTTTCCATGTGAATGAGAACTTACCCTGTCTCTTCCCAGCCCCTTTCATTTCCAGCACTGGATGCACATCTGTGTGCACACGTGTACACACACACTCAGGTATGAGTAATTAGCTGGAGGTTGTGGACAGAATCTTAAGGGATCAATTTAGCATTTATTGGCTTTAGTTCTTGCAGATTTGCAGGCTGTTAAAGTAAAGGGTACATATGAAGTATATAGAAAAATGTATTTCAAGTGATGGTCTTAAAATGGGTTTAGACTTGACAGTCTTTGGGTTGGTGACTTCCAAGTTTATATTATGACCCTTACTTCCCATCTGTGGCTAATCTTGTGTTTCTCACTGTTGAGGGATATCACTACTTTGGATTCTTCTTCCTCAAATCTAACATGGGCAAAGTTGAACTCAATTTCTTCATTTTTAACTGTTTCCTCTTTGCAATTTCTCTATTACAATGGCAAAATGTGTCAACCTCTTCACAGACTAACCACTTGTTTGTCTACTTTCAAAATATATCCAATATAGGCCTCTTTTATCTCCTCTCTTGGTCCAAGCCACCATCACCTGCATTTCAGCTGCTGCAGGAGTTCCTATTTGGTCTACCAGCCTCTACAACTCATTCTCTATGTAGCTGCTACACCACTATTTTTAACTTATTAACAATTAACTGTTATTAAAAACATCAATCAGATCGTGTTGTTTCATGATGTATGACCTCCTTTGTCTTTTCATTTTACCTGGAACAAAATCCAAACTCACTATCATGACTTACAGGAGTCTACATGAGTTGACCCCTAGACAACTTTCTGCCCTCCTTTTCTATTACCTGTCCCTCTCACTCCCCTCCAGCAATACCATGGGCCTTCTGACTGTCCCCTGAACACACAGGTCTAGGATCTCTGCATAAAATGTTCTGCCTGGATCACTCGCCAACTGACTTCCACCCTTCTAGCCATCCTGCTACCTTGTTAACTTGTTTTATTTCCTTCAAAGACCTCATAACTACCTGAAATTATTTTATTTACTTTTTTATCATCTATTTCCTATAAAGTATACACTCAGTAGGAACCGGGATCTCCTTGTTAATTGCTGGATTGTCAATGCAGCAATTAACAGGGCTTACATATAAGTAGCTGCTCAGGAAATACAAGCTGCTGCCTGTTTGACATTTCTGATTCTGTGTCACCTTACCTTGTTTTCCTTCCCACAACATCTTTTACCATCTAACTTTAGCCTTTCATTTCTATATTTCTGAATTACTTCAACAGTTGTCCTCTGAGGCTCCAGTGTCACAACTACAAGCTATTGTCAGACAAAAAGAAATGCCTCAAAACACTATCAACCCATGTGTGTAATACAGAAGAACGTATACAGGTTTCTTTTATATCCATTGCTTTAAGTCTAAATTTCCCTGCATGGATTTCAAATTTTTCCATAGGAGAAATGATATTATTGAGGGAAAAAGCACAGGACTGTTCACTAAAAAGATTAGGTTTTAATTATTCGCTTAACCATCCTTAAGTTTAGTTTTCTCGTCCACAAATTGTCTGGTTAAAAGTAAAAAGAACCATCACCCAGACATGTGTCCAGAATGCTGTAATTTACAATGCAATATTCCATTTTTTCCTCATTTCTTAGCTGATGAGTTCCACAAGTTCCTAAGAGGAAGTTAGGTGAGTACTGTGTTCCTATTTTACAGGAAAGGAAGTGGAGGTGCAGGGGGGCTCAGGGTTATGTATCTGAATTGGTAGTTGGCTCCCAGACCTGTGTTTCCAAATCTCAAAACCAGCCCTTCTTCTAACATCACACTTTCTTTCTTTCAGCTTAAGATTTCTTTTGACAGGGCAGTGCCTGTGGGTAGGCACTGGCCCCATATACCGAAGGAGGGTGGCAAGTTCAAACCCAGCCCTGGCCGAACTGCAACAAAAAATAGCCAGGTGTGGTGGCGGGCACCTGTAGTCCCAGCTCCTTGGGAGGCTGAGGCAAGAGAATCACCTACGCACAGGGGTTGGAGGTTGCTGTGAGTTGTGATGCCATGAGGCACCCTACTGAGGGCGACAAACAAATTAAGACTCTGTCTCAAAAAAAAAAAAAATAGGTTTCTTTTGGCTACTAAGTGTGGATTTTCTAATCTGTGCCTAGCACGGTTATTCAATCATATTTTCATTCTTGCTAAACATGGACTCTGGGCACAGAATAACTAGCACTCTGCATGTTCACTCAGGGACATGCCTTGGTGCTGCCTTCCTCTCCTTTCCTACCCCTCTCATGAGGTCTGGTTCAAGTTCTCAGTATCTCTATGAAGACTTCAGTGATGGCCCTGGGGCAGCTCCATGTATGTTTCATTCTCTGAATTCATCCAGCATGGACAGCTTGCTCTTGCAATCAATGTCTTCTATAAGTTTGTCACATGCCAATCTGTTTTATCAAACAAATGAGTTAGGGAAGACACTGGCCTCCCCCTTCTCTATAGCTCTTAGCACAGCTCTGGGAATAACCTTGCATTGATTCATCAATTTTGTTAGATTCTCCCCCCCCCCTTTTTTTTTACCTTAAACTCCTGGTAGCTGAGACTATAGCCACCTGCCACAATGCCCTGCTACTTTTTCTATTTTTAGTAGAGATGGGGTCTTGCTCAGGCTGGTCTTGAACTCCTAAGCTCAAGCAACCCACCTGTCTCAGCCTCCCAAAGTGCTAGGATTATAGGTGTGAGCCACCTCTGCCCAGATGTTAGATTTCTTAATTGATATTAGAGAGAATTTTTTTCACTTTCGTGAGTGGGAAGTGGGAAGTTATAGGTAGATGCTGCTGCTTGCTTTTCTCTACCTTTTTCTTACTCATCCTGTTTCAATCTTCCTAATCTAACAGCACCTGTATTCTCTATTTAATTACTGTCATTCAGGAACAAAGGTTCAATGCTACCTTGGTCTACATTTGGCTAAATTTGGTGCTGGTATTCAGTCTTTATCTCTGCAGAAAAGACTGTGGTAAAACTGATTTTAAAAAAGAAAACTTTTGGAAGAAAATATTCACAAATTCTTAACACAATCATAATAGTTTACTTCTGATTCTGTGAAGGAAAAAGATATAAATAAATAATTCTGTCTTTTTACGAAATACTAGAAAAGTGATTGGAGTAGATTCACCTCCAGTGATGTTGACAGTGCAGTATAAGTCAGTTTCTACAGTTGGGAAAAATTTTTAAGTTACTAGATGCAGCAATAAAGTCAAATTTTGGGGCTGCACTTGTGGCTCAAAGGAATAGGGCACTGGCCCCATATGCCAGAGGTGGCGGGTTCAAAACCAGCCCTGGCCAAAAACTGCAAAAGAAAATAAATAAATAAAGTCAAGTTTCTAGAAGTCCCGGCAGGACAAGTAGAATAGTAACATACCCTAGAGATCACTGGGAAAATTGCTAGGTCCTTGTGGAAACAGCCTAAATGCCCATCAACCCAGGAATGGATTAACAAATTGTGGTATATGTATACCATGGAATACTATCCAGCCATTTAAAAAGATGGAGATGGTGGTGACTGTGGCTCAAGTGAGTAGGGCACTGGCCCCATATGCCAGAGGTGGCGGGTTCAAACCCAGCCCAGCCAAAAACTGAAAATAAAACAATAATAAAAAGATGGAGACGTTACATCTTTTGTATTAACCTGGATGGAAGTGAACACATTATTCTTAGTAAAACATCACAAGAATGGAGAAGCAGGAATCCTATGTACTCAATTTGGATATGAGAACAATTGATGATCTAGTACACGGTGGGGGGTGGGAGAAGGGGGTGCAGGGAGAGGGAGGGAGGGGGGTGGGGGGTCATGGGGTATGACACAGCTTTTGGGGACAGGACAGAATTATAAGAGGGACTTTACCTAACAAAGGGAATCAGTATAACCTGGTTCTTCGTACCCTCAATCAATCCCCAACAATAAAAAAAAAGCTAACAAAAATATTTATAATAAATATCCATTAATATTAAAACAAATGCTAGATCCTGCAGTCAGGCTAAGCTTTAGCCATAAAGAGATGAGATGGTCACGCCTATGTGATGCAGGGAAATTAGGAAAGAAGAATTCTTTATCTCAAACTATTTCTTTTATATAGTCTTAAGTTCTATATTTGGAAGAGTCATTAGATTTATCTATTACTATTTTAAAAAATATCAGTTCCTCTGAGAAGGTTAAGAGTTCCTGGTGAGTCCCACCCTCTGTATTAAATCTGAGATTTTCTCTCCAACAGGCCCATTCAGGCAGCTTGATTTGCAGAACTGGTTCTCAAACTTGGTTCCCCACTGGAATCATCACCGGATTCAACCCTCAAAGATTCTGATTTGTTATGGGGAGTGCCCTGGGCATCAAAGCTTTGTCAAACTCCCGAAGTAATTCTAATATTCAGCTAAGCTTTTGGTCCACTATTTTACAGGCAAGAAAATAGCCTGTAAAAGGGAGGAGTGTTTGGTAGGTGTAGACATCTTTGGATATTCCGGGGAGGGAAAAAATCTGTGTGGGGCACCAAAAGCCTGGGAATTTAAGACAGAGAGCACTGGGAGGGGTGTGTGTGTGTTTGTGAGAGAGAGGGAGAGAAAGACAGACTGCCAACAATTGAAAGAGTGGCAAAACAAAGTGGACAATAAAGACACAAAGGAAAATTTGGTTCCTACTCCCAGTTGCCTAGGGCTTCCCATGTCTTACATTGTCCTTTACATTTTGATTTAAAGAAGAATTAAAACTCTGCAGCCCGAGGAGTGTCCAGACGCCCAAATCCACGAGTATGAGCAGCCTGCCTTCCTCCTTCCAGGCCCATGAGGAACCTCCCAGTTTCCCTGGTCTACTGACCCGATCTTCAGGAAGAGACACTGTGTGCACTGGGATGGGCTGCCAGAGCAGGCTGGGGTTCCAGATGCTGATACCTTCTGGAGGAAACAGGGCTGCAAGGTTTGCCATAGCACTCATCAAAGTCCGATCAACATCTGTGCTTCGAATATAAACCTAGAACAGAAAAATCAAAACAGACGCCGACGTAGAGAAAACGTCAGGCTTTCGTCCGTGGAGCGGACGAGGTATTAGAGGAAGGGCAGGACACCCCTAAGAAAAGAATTGTATAAAGAGAAGTATGTTTGTAAACAAGATCTCTGACTTGTATAAGTTCCCTGGAAAATAGAAAAAGTACTTTTACATATGCAGTATTATTTCGAGGGTTAAAGGTCCCACACATTAGGCTCCCCAACTGACCTGTTCATGTTTATAGGAATCATTCAAGAAGTTTTTGTATCTTTTTCTTATATACTTTCCAAGTTCATAATGCTGCTCCATGCCCACCTATAGGAGATAATAAAAGCAAAAATTAGTGAAAGTAAGTTCTAGGAATCACATTATCATAGACATTTGTCTCATATTTTATCATTAATGTGTAATGATATGTGTAGAATGCTTTGATAGTACCACAATAAAAACACACATTTAAATAAAAGTAAGGAAAGAGAGCTTCTTTTTTTCTTATTGTTTCAGGTTCATTGAGGGTACAAAGAATTAGGTCACACTGACTGCATTTGTTAGGTACAGTCCCTCTTGTAATTGTGCCCTGCCCCTAAGAGGGTGCCATACACCGTGACCCCCTATTCCTGTGGTCCTCTTCCCTCTTCCTCGCTTCCCCAACCCTCACCTTGAATTAATTTGAGTTTTTCTCTTATGTTGGTATGTATTAGATCATCTACTAGCTTCATATTAGTATTGAGTACATTGGATTCTTGCTTCTCCATTCTTGTGATACTTTACTAAGAAGAATGCATTCCAACTCAATCCAGGTTAATACAATAGATACAAAGTCTCCATCTTTTTTAATGGATGAATAGTATTCCATGGTATACATATACCACACCTTGTTAATCCATTCCTGGGTTGGTGGGCATTTAGGTTAGTTCCACATTTTGGCAATTGTAAATTGAGCTGTGATAAATAGTCCAGTGCAAATGTCCTTATGATAAAAGGATTTTTTTTTTCTTTTAGGTAGATGTCTAGTAATGGGATTGCAGGATTAAATGTGACATCTAATTTGAGTTCTTTGAGGAGTCTTCCCTTCCAAAAAGGGAAGTTTGCAGTTCCATCAACACTGTAAGTGCTCCCTTCTCTCCACATCCACGCCAGCATCTGCAGCTTTGAGACTTTGTGATGTGGGCTATTTTCATGGGGGTTAGGGCCGCATTTGCATTTCTCCAATGATCAGGGATGATGAGCTTTTTAAAAAATGTTTGTTAGCCATTCATCTGTTTTTATCATAGAAGGTTCTGTTCACATCTCTTGTCCAGTGGTAGATGGGATTGTTTGCTCTTTTTGTTATTGTTGATTAATTTGAGCTCTTTGTAGATTCTAGTTATCAACACTTTGTCAGATTCATACCCTGCAAATATCATTTCCCATTCTGAAGATGTCATTTTGCTTTACTAGTTGTGTCATTAGCTGTGCAGAAGCTTTTCAGCTTAATTAAGTCCCATTTGTTAATTTTTGTTGTTGTGATGGCCACTGAAGTGTTTGTCATAAAATCTTTCCCCAGTCCAACATCAAGAGTTTTTCCCACTCTTTCTTCTAAGATTTTTATCATTTCAGTCTTAGATTTAAATCTTTCATCTATCTTGAGCCAATTTTTGTAAGTGGTGGAAGGTGTGGGTCAAGTTTCAGTCTTTTACATGTGGTTATCTAGTTTTCCCAGCACCATTTGTTGAATAGGGATTCTCTTGCCCACTGTATGCTTTTGTTTGGTTGTTAAAGATCAGATGGCAAGTAGAGACTGGTTTCAGCTTTTGGTTTTCTATTCTGTTCCATATGTCTGTGTCTCTGTTTTTGTGCTAATACCATGTGTTTTGATTACTGTGGACTTGTAATATAGCCTGAAGTCTAGTAAAGTGATGCTACTAGTTTTGTACAGGTTCCATACAAAATGAAGCACTATTTTCTTCAAAGTATGATGTTGGTATTTCAATGGGGATTGCACTGAACCTTTTGTTAATGTACTCTGCTATTTCTTTTTTTTAGGATTTCATAATTCTCTTTGTAAAGCTTTCACCTTTGGCTTAGAACCTATAGCACAGTGGTTACGGTGCCAGCCACGTACACTGAGACTGGTGGGTTTGAACCCAGCCCAGGCCAGCCAAACGATGACAACTGCAACAAAAAATAGCCAGGCATTGTGGCAGGTACCTATAGTCTCAGTTACTTGGGAGAGGCTGAGGCAAGAGAATCACTTAAGACCAAGAGTTTGAGGTTGCTGTGAGCTGTGATACCATGGCACTCTACTAAGGGTGACATAGTGAGACTTTGTCTTAAAAAAAAAAAAGAAAAAGAAAAAAAGATCCTTCATCTCTTTTGTTAGGTATATTCTTTTTCTTTGAGGCTACTGTGAAGGGAATTGTGTCCTGATTTGCATGTCATCTTGGCTGTTACTGGCATATACAAAGGCTACTGATTTGTAGACAATGATTTTATACTCGAGACATTATTGTATTTCTTTTTTTTTTTTTTAGAGACAGAGTTTCACTTTGTCACCCTTGGTAGATAGAGTGCCATGGCATCACAGCTCACAGCAACCTCCAACTCCTGGGCTTAGCTGATTCTCTTGTCCCAGCCTCCCGAGTAGTTGGGGCTACAGGTGCCCGCCACAACTCCTGACTATCTTTTTGTTGCAGTTTGGCAGGGGCCAGGTTTGAACCCGCCACCCTCAGTATATGGGGCCGGCACCCTACTCACTGAGCCACAGGTGCCACCCCTATTGTATTTATTGATCATTTCTAGGAGTTTTGCAGTTGAGTCTGAAGGGTTTTCTAAGTATAAGATCATATTATCAGCAAAGAGTGAAAGTTTGACTTCCTTTGCCCCCATGTGGATGGCCATCCTTCTCTTGCCTGATTGCATTGGCTAGAATTTCCAGCATAATGTTGAATTGTAGTGGTGATAGAGAAAAGAGAACTTTAATCTTTAGTCACTGCTCCCTGATGCCCTAAGAAAACTTATTCATCTTCATGAATAACACTTGACACAGAGACTTGCACACAGTAAGGGCTGAGTTGATAGTTGGTGATTCAGCTGGTTTAAGTAAATTATTTATCTCTGGTGTGGTGGGATCCATCCTTGATGGTAAAGCATTCAAAAGGACTGACCACTTGGTGGGGTTTTTGTGGAATAAATTCAACCATTTGATGAGGTTGGACTTGATGAATCTGAAGGTTTCTTTCAATCTCTGGGTGCAATGATTTATTACCTGCACAAATTATTTATTCCTGTTTTATAAAAAAGATTAGAGCCTATTACTCAAACTGTGGTTTGTGGATCAGCAGTATTAGAATTACTTGAGAGCATGATAGAAATAAAATTCTTGGGCCCCAGTTTTGACCTAGTGAACCAGAATTCTGGGCGGTACAGCTCAGGAATCTATTTTTTAAAAGCTCTCTAAGAGCTTTTGATAGGCAATAATCACTGAGATACACTGCATTAGCTCAGTGGTCCGCAAGCATTACTGTGCATCAGAAGCAAAATTATCTAGAGGTGCTTGATGAAATGCAGATGCCTTACATTTCCCTCCAGATACCAGCTCATTAAAGCTTGAGTAGGGCACTGGAATCTGCGTTTTAACAACTCTCCCCTCCCACCCCCAACACCAAGTGATTTAGATGTAGGTAGTAGAGCACTATGCTCTGACAATCATCACATTCAAGTTTGTCTTCGATAGTCTCTCCAGGGCTTCAGGAGCCAGAGAGGATGTTGTCACTGTGGTGTTGCTTGGTCTTACTTGTCATTCCTCGTCACTCTTGGCCATCTCTGTCATCACATCCCAATGAGGATGGGGATTAAGTTGGGAAAGGAATAATGTCCCATGACCTGGGTAGCTGAGAAGCAGGTACTTTGGGTCTAATTGTGTCTTAACTTATAGCTGACTTTTGAGGTAGCAGTCATCATCTGCATAGAGCAGTGATTTTCAAACTTTAGCATGCACAGAATCACTTGGAAGACTCATTAAAACACAGATATCTTGAACTTAACTCCAGAGTTTCTGGTTCACTGGGTATAGGATGAGGTCAGAGAATTTACATTTCAGATAAGTTCATAGGTGATTCCCACTTTGAGAACCACTAATCTAGTGAGCCATCACCTTATCATTACGCAGATTAGGAGTACATGGCCAAGATTAGGAATCTGTGCTCCAGAATCTTTTTACTTCAAAAGTGGTCCATGCACCAATCCCACTGTCATCATCTGGGGTACATTAGACAGGAAGACTCTCAGCTCCCACATCAGACCAGCTGAATTAGAATCTATTTTAACAAGATCCCCAAGTGATTCATCTACAGGGAGACCCAAGAAACACTGAGTAGATAGAATCTGATGGCTGGTCAAGGGACTTCCAGAAAAAGAACCCAGATCCTGCAGTCTGGAAGAAGTTTTTAGTCTTACTGAAAAAGCACAGCAATGGAATGGGAGTTCTTACAGAGCCATATATATTAAGCAAATCTGAATTTTTGTTACCCTTCTCTCATTCAAAGAGCCAGTAGAAGGGAGGGCCCTACTGGGAAAAGCTCTGACTTGGAAACCAGAAGATGCTGGCCTCTGAGTTTTCTCCTCTTTGAAATATAGGGTAGTAATTCTTATTCCTGGCTACACATTAGAGTGAAATGATCAACTAAGGAGCTTCTAAAAAATCCTAATGTCCAGAACATATCCTAAAACAAATAAATAAGAATCTCTCAGGAAGACATCAATACTCTTGGGCAGCACCTGTAGCTCAGTGAGTAGGGCGCCAGCCCCATATATTTGCCCAGTTCAAACCTGGCCTTGGCCAAACTGCAACAAAAACTAGGTGGGCGTTGTGGCGGGCACCTGTAGTCCCAGCTACTCAGGAGGCTGAGGCAAGAGTATAGCCTAAGCCCAAGAGTTGGAGGTTGCTGTGAGTTCTGATGCCATAGCACTCTACCGAGGGCAACAGAGTGAGACTGTCTCTAAAAAAAAAAAAAAAAAAAAATCTTTAAACACCTCCATATTAAGACCCCTTAGTTTTGTATTTTCTTCCTTTTCTTTTCTTTTTCTTTTTGACACAGAGTCTTACTCTGTTTCCCCTAGCAGAGTGTCATGGCGACACAGCTCACAGCAACTTAAACTCTTAGGCTCAAGCAATTCTCTTACCTCAGCCTCCTGAGTAGCTAGGATTACAGGCGCCCACCACAACACATAGCTATTTTTAGAGGTGGGGGTCTCGCTCTAGATCGGGCTGGTCTCAAACTCCCGAGCTCAGGCAATCTGCCCGCCTCAGCCTTCCAGAGGGCTGGGATTATAGGTGTGAGCCACCAGGCCTAGCCCTGTGATATTTTCTTAATGGATTTAAACAGTACTTTAAGACAGAAACAATGCACCTGGCCTTAGGGTTCCAAATAGAACCATCCAATTTTACAAGTGAAGGTGGGTGGGGCCCTGGAATAGTGACTTGGGATGGCTTCATTCCCCAGTTCACCTTCTTCTTCAAGCTCTTGAAAAGGTAGGACCCTCTGTGTTTAACTGACTCCTTGTAAGGAAAGTTGAATTGCAATATATCAATCTGACAAGAAATCAAATTCTGCTTTCAGCACTTCCAGAGGAATTGTGTTTCCACCATACTGTTGATTCAGCTTATTGATGACAGGACTACTTTGTATTTCCTTAAATGAAGCCTGAGAGACTCAGAATCTGGGTTGTAAGTACCTCTTAGCTCTTTTCAACATTTCTAAGCTCGTAGATTCTTCTGTTGTCCAAATATGTGCTTAAGTAAAGGCAACAGGGTAAATATATCAAAACAGAAAATTCTATACACCTTTCCCATTAAGACTCAACAACCAACCTTTTGGGTGAAAACCCAACCAACCTGAGTGAGTTGGCCAAATCCTTGTGGCCACGAGGATTCCTTAATGGGGTCATTAGGGAAGGTTTCGATGGGACTTCTGTCTCCATGCCGAAATACCTGAAAATAGATTTGAGACAGCTAAGTTACAAATTGACTTGCCTATTTTGCTTCTGCTCATTATAACAATTTTTCTTCTAAACCACCTGTTCTCGTTCTTGGCTGCCCACTGGAATCATCTGGGGAGTTTTAAGCAATTCTGATTAACTCTCACCCCTACTGATTTGGGTTTAATTAGTCAGGGGGTGTGGCCAAGGTATTAAGATTTTAACATATTCCCAGGTAAATCTCATATTCTAAGCTCACTAACACTTTTCTCATGTTTATGTAATGTAAGAATCAAGATGATTAACCATTAGGGCTGGGTGCGGTGGCTCATGCCTCTAATCCCAGCACTTGGGAGGCTGAGGCAGGTGGATTGTCTGAGCTCACAGGTTTGAGACCAGCCTGAGCCAGAGTGAGACCTTGTCTCTAAAAATAGTCGGGTGTTGGGCGGTGCCCGAAGCTTAGCCACATATACTGTGGTGCCAGCCACATATACTGAAACTGGTAGTTCGAACTCTGCCAGGGCCAGCTAAAACAACAATGACAACAGCAACAAAAACAAAAAAAATAGCTGGTTGTTGTGGCCGGTGCCTGTAGTCCCAGTTACTTGGGAGGCTGAGGCAAGGGGTTCCCAATAGTTTGAGGTTGCTGTGAACAATGATGCCACAGCACTCTACCAAGGGTGACCAAGTGAGAGTCTGTCTCAAAAAAAAAAAAAAGTTGATTAGCCATTAGAAAGCAAATCATAGGCTCGGCACCTGTGGCTCAAGTGGCTAAAGGCGCCAGCCACATACACCTAAGGTGGCAGGTTTGAATCCAGCCTGGGCCCACCAAACAACAATGATGGCTGCAACCAAAAAAAAATAGCCAGGCATTGTGGCAGGTGCCTGTGGTCCCAGCAACTTTGGAAGCAGAGGCAGGAGACTTGCTTGAGCCTAGGAGTTGGAGGTTGCTGTGAGCTGTGATGCCACAGCACTCTACCCAGGGGGACAGCTTGAGGCTCTGTCTCAAAAAAAAAAAAAGAAAGCAAATGATACATATGTCTATCAGATAGAAGCAAGAACACAGTACTTTTATGAGGTCACTTTATTGCAGCCTCTGATGAGATGTACTCCTCCATTTACTATGATCATAGTGATAATGGAGTTAAAATTTTGATATGTTATAAAAAAACTAATGGCTTTTAAATGCCACAGTTTTTGCCAATTTTGAGCCAATGATTTGCTAGTATTTAGGAGGTTAGGGGTAAAGACATTGTAGGTGGGGACATTAGACAAGCTAATTCTCACTCAGTACTTTACTAACCCACTTCTGGGTCTGTGTGCACGCCACGCTGCTTTGGTTGCAGATTTCCCTTTGAAGGGAGCAGGCGGGGTTTTTGAAATCTTGACATTTTGGTACTAATATGCTTTCTGAGTAGGATACAAAGCCAAACACAAAGCTATTTTACAAGCAAAAGATAAGGAAAGAAAACACCCAAGAAGTAGATGATGAAGTCTACACTCATGTCAGGAAATATTTTTGATACAGAAGAGGACTGTGTAGCACCTTGTTTTAACTGTCACTTATACTACCCAAGATGTTCCCGTAAACAGTAAGTCAAGGGCCTGCTCCTCTAAAATCCTGTAAAATAGTCCAGAAGACAGTGAATAAGGAACAGTCTCAGATTTTAGTTATCTTTGAGAAGGAATCCCAGGGAAGTGGGGAATGCTTCTAAGACCCAGATGTGTCTCTGTTATCTGAAAAAAGCTGACTTTTGGCCCCTTAAACCAGTAGAACAGGCTACAGCAAACAGGGACAAAGGTGCAACTTAAGACATTTAGTTTAGGTAGGGAATTACTGTCAGGAATGGTCGTCCTCATGGCAGGACGAGCATATTCTCTTGTGAACACCTACAGACGCTACCCTCCAGGGCTGAGTGTGTCATGGTTAGAAAGGATCAAGGCTAAGGAGTACTGGCTTTCTCTCCACAACTGAAACACATTTTAGACTTTTTGGCTCCTAGATAATTTGTGCAAAATACTTTTCCAGATCTGAGTAATTGTTATACGGTCTCAGTAAATTATAACCCCCCCCACACACACACATTTTTTAGTTTCCATGGTTTTTCAACCTCAGTATGATTGACATTTGGAGCCGGATAATTCTCCGTTGTAGGGGTTCTCCTGTGCATTGTAGGAAGTCCAGCAGCATTCCTGGCCTGTACCCACTAATCAGTAGCATTCCCCAGTTGTGACAACCAAAAAGACCAAAACTTGAGGGCCCAAATCACCCCAAGTTAGGAGACACTGAGTTAGCCAAAGAGAAACCAGATGAGAGACAGACACTGTAGTAAAATAATTTACAATGCTTCCTAACAGCCTATAACCACGATAACTCTTCAACATTTTTTAAGCATTTGCTTTGTCCTGGAAACTGTGCTAACTACTTCTCATACATTTAATCCTCTCATCAATTCTACAAAGCAGTTACTATTGTTATTTCCATTTCACAAGTGAGGAAATGAACCTTAGTGATCTGTCCCAATTACGTTTTGGGAACTTACTGGATAGGCTTATAAGCACTTTTTACATATCAACTTGAACTTCATAACAACTCCATGAGGTACTATTATGCCCATTTTACTGATGATGAAATGCAGGCACAAACCAGTTAAATTTCTTATCCAAAATTACACAACTAGTAAGAAGTTGAGCTGCCATTTAAACCCAGTGATCTGATTCTTGAGTCTGCACTCTAAACCACTGTGATATATTACATTGTGCAGTACAGAATATCACCACTTACCTATTTAAGAATGTCAAATGTTTAATGCCTTTTATGTATCCTATTTCCACGGCATCATTGTCTTTCTAGTAACCTGATTAGAAAACTCTGGGTTATTTGGTTTCTGTCTTCACAATTAAAAAGAATTATCTTTTCTTTCCAATTGTACTGCTTTCTGGTCTAACTCAGATCTTCATTATGCTTTGCCTGAACTGTTGTAGTTCTCTCTGTTCTCTCCTCTATCCTCTCCCCTCCTTGAGCCATTCTTGACACACAGAAATATGTCTCCCCCAAGAGAAAATAAGGTAGAATTTGCAGATGGGTAAAACTTAGGTACAAACAAGCTAAGAACTGTAGTTAGTGTGAGGTTCTAGTAGAGAGGGATGATAACTGTCTAATATCTCTATTCTTCTTTATTCCCGTCAAATTACCACACATGTGCCTATTAAATTAATAAACTTAACAATAATGAAAGGTTGTCCGGAACCTGGAAGGACTTTATGCTAAGAGAAACAAGCTAGTCACAAAAGGACAAATGCTGTATGATTCCATTTACTGACATACCTAGTGTAGTCAAACTCATCAAGGCAGAAAGTAGACCGCTGGTGGCCAGGGATGGGGGAGGGGAGATGAGGAGCTATTATTTAACAGGTATGGAGTTTCACTTTTACATAATGAAAAGAATCCTGGAAATGGATAGTGGTAGCACAATAATGTAAATATACTTAAGGGCCTTGAACTGTACACTTAAAAATTAAGATGGTACATTTTATGTTATGTGTATTTTACTACAATTTAAAAGAAAAGAATAATTATCCAGAAAGTTGGACCATGTTTTAGACTGACGACTCCCAGCATTTGCGCCATGGTCTATTCTTTCATCACATCATATTACCTTGAAGACAACAACATGAAGTAGGAAGCAGAGTTATGATCATTATCCCCACCTGTAATTTGGGGGCACTTGAAACTTAGTTGTATTTTTTTTATTAAATCATAGCTGTGTACATTAATGCAGACATGGGGTACAATGTGCTGGTTTTATATACAATTTGAAATATTTTCATCAAACTGGTTAACATAGCCTTCATGGCATTTTCATAGTTATTGTGTTAAGACATTTATAGTCTACATTTAGAAAGATTCACATGTATCCTTGTAAGATAAACCATAGGTGTGGTCCCACCAATCACCCTCCCTCCATCCATCCTCTCCCCTCCCCTCCCTTTCCCCATATTTTCAGGCTATAATTGGGTTATAGCTTTCATATGAAAGCTATAAATTAGTTTCATAGTAGGGCTGAGTACATTGAATACTTTTTCTTCCATTCTTGAGATACTTGGCTAAGAAGAATATTTTCTAGCTCCATCCATGTAAACATGAAGGAGATAAAGTCTCCATGAAACTCAGTTGTATTAAATGACCTGTCTGTGGCCCAAACCTGGTCAATGGTGTTAGAACTTGAATTACTGAAAGTTCAGTGCTTTTCTAGTTATGAATGGCCTTCAACTTCTCTAGCAATAGCTTTAGAAAATTAGTAACAGGATTGGATGGCCAACCTGAGTAGTGAGAGATTGAAGAAGACAAAAATCTGTTGTCCCAGACAGTAGACATTATTTGAATTTGTCCAAACACAACATACAAATTATCCATGAGTGTACAGAACATACGCTTAGGATTAAGAGGCTATTTCCATTAAGAGTATCCTAAGACTTGGGTAAGAATTCTGCATGAAGAAGGTCATCTATGAAAAATGAGAGGAGTGTATATATCTGGACTCACCCTCCCATTCTTTGTAAAACAGTAGGGGAATGAAATGGATTTTTCCCGTCTTAGAGAAGAGAGGGAAATGGCAGTTCCCTATTTCTGGGTGAAATAGTGGAATGCATGGGATTACCTGAAAAAAGTCAAGTAGCTGTGTGTGGGAAATGAGTGGGCCTGCGGATGAAACAAGATTAGCCAGGAATGATAGTTTTTGAAGCTGGTTTATGGGTACATCTAGATTCACCACACTCACTATTATCTCTGTGTAGAGTTAAAAACAGCAATCGTCTAAGTGTTTCTGTGGGATGCTGGAAAAAAAGGGGAGGTGGATGCTGTAATCAAAGTTTTGGAAACAGGATATACTAGACATGCCTTGAAAGACCCAGCATACATTAGCACATTAAAGACTCCAAGGAGAAATCCTTTTAACACAGGTTAACGCGATTCTGTTCCCAAGCTGACTTGATTATTGAAACCCATGTTTCCCTATGCAACATGCGTTAACAATTTGTCAAACTAGCACTCCATGGGACATGATTGGTTAGTCTGTTTTAGAAGATTATGTTGTAGCTTGGCGCCTATACCTCAAGCGGCTAGGGAGCCAGCCACATACACCAGAGCTGGCAGGTTTGAATCCAGCCCAGGCCTGCCAAACAATGACAACTACAACCAAAAAATAGCTAGGCGTTGTGGTGGATGCCTATAGTCTCAGCTACTTGGGAGGCTGAGGCAAGAGAATTGCTTTAGCTGAGGAGTTTGGAGGTTGCTGTGAGTTGTGATGCTACAGCACTCTACCAAGGGTGACATAGTGAGACTCTGTCTCAAAAAAAAAAAAAAAAAAGAAACCCAGAAGATTATGTTTTGGCTCTGTTTATGGGAGAAAACAAGAACCAACGATGGTTTCCTGCTCTTTCTGCCAAGAGCAGCTTTACAGTTGGGAAAGATTTACTTTTCTTGGATGACAGAAGAAAAGCAAGGAAACTACCTGCTGGTTCTGAGTCAAGTTATTACAACAAACCTTACAGGGAAGCCTCAGACCAGGTCCATGTCCTGGATTACAACTTTGCCAAGTGAGTGGCCCTCTAGGGTCAGACGGCCTGGATTCAAATCCTATCTCCATCATTCCAGGCACCTCTTTGTGCCTCAATTTCTTTATAAAATAGGATTCATGAGTTTTACAAAACTTTATAGAATGGTTGTCAGATTTGGCACATAAAAATACAAGATGCCAAATAATTCATGGGACATACTTATACTAAAAAATTATTTGCTATTTATCTGAAATTCAAATTCAAATTGTCTTTCTGTGTTTTACCTAGCAAACCTAATTTATAGGGTTGTCAAGAGGATTATGCAACATCATTCATTTAAAACTCTCAGGTCAGTGTCTTGTATACAGTAAAGACTCAGTTAAATATTGGTTATTATCATTAATATTGCCACTTTAATCAGGGGTACCTTTCTTCCTTCTTTTTTTTTTAAGAGACAGAGTGTCACCCTGTCACCCTCAGTAGAGTGCTGTGGCGTCACAGCTCACAGCAACCTCCAGCTCTTGGGCTTAGATGATTCTCTTGCCTCAGCCTCCCAAGTAGCTGGGACTACAGGCGCCGGCCACAACACCCAGCTCAGGGGCACCTTTCTTTTATTCTGGTTTTCCTAATAGTTTTCTAAGGATTTTCCTGAGGATGTAATTTCATCATTATAACCAAATATTCTTTTTAATCAATCTAAAGAAGAAAGTGGTATCCTCATAGATACAGACTATGTCTCAGATAGAAGTTGTTTCACAAGGGCCAAGAAAAATATATTAAGTTGCCCTTCATCTATCATTGATGGAAGCAAGCAGTAATAGGAAAAATAGTTAACACTGGCCTTGTGTGATATCTGCTAATTTTTTAGCTCTAAGAGAGCTACCTTCATATTTTGGTTTTCCTTAGGGAAGAATCAACTGGAAGTTCCTGCATATATGTTAACTAAGAAAAGAGAGAGGTAAGGAAACAGACACAGTTTGGTAGCCTGGCCTGTGGGTAACACATGGAGGGGGGACTCCACCGCATGCTGTCATATCTCAGAAAGGAGTGTCCCTCCACCAGCTTGTCACAGGCTTACAGTATGACAAGAATGGCAGATGCGATATAATTTCTGCAATCCCTATACTTATTTGTTAATTGCACCTGTTGGCAAGTAAACTGTGAATATAAGTAAAAGTGTAGCTTCCCTGGACTTCCCTGTAGACAGTATACAATATTATATTGTTTTTTAGCACAGGAGCCGGACAGCTAGTGAATTATTTATAAATAAATTGACAGCATGTTTCCTAGTTTTCTATCATTGACTGAAGACCTAGTAAAGATTTACTGGAGTAGAAATCATGATTTAGATAAGCATCAGGTTATCAGAATCTCTGTTAAGAGTTCTGAATACCCTCTGCTGACAAAACAGGAAATTTGTGTGTGGGGTTTTTTTTTTTTTTGCAGTTTTTTGGCTAGGGCTGGGTTTGAACCCGCCACCTCCAGTATATGGGGCTGGTGCTCTGCTCCTTTGAGCCATAGGCATGGCCCTGTGTTTTCTTTTTTTTGAGACAGAGCCTCAAGCTATCCCCCTGGGTAGAGTGCCATGCCATCACAGCTCACAGCAACCTCCATCTCCTGGGCTCAAGCAAGTCTCCTGCTTCAGCCTCCCAAGTAGCTGGGACCACAGGCACCTGCCACAATGCCTGGCTATTTTTTGGTTGCAGCCATCATTGTTGTTTTGGCGGCCTGGGCTGGATTCAAACCCGCCACCTTAGGTGTATGTGGCTGGCATCTTAGCCACTTGAGCCACAGGCGTGGAGCCCCTCTCTGTGTTTTTTTTTAAGTTAAAGGTAACCTTCCTCCAACTTTTAAAAATAAGTTTTGAGTGTACCAACAGAAAGAAAATTTATTTATTTATCAAACTCACTTTCACTATATCAAATAAAAAATGCAGGGAAGAGAAAGAGACAGACCCTGTAAAAGAGGAGAGGCCCAGAGGCAGAGGGAGAGTGAAACAGATTAAGAAAAAAATACAAAGACAGAAAATCCGACTCCTCTGTATAATGGTAAGTCCCGTTTACTTTGCAAACCCTCTTTTCATCTATTTTTAAACAGTGCCAACACAATATATATTTTCCTGACATCATGCGTTACCATCCCCCCACTTTTTTTTTCATAACTTGTCGCACATACCATGAATAGGGAAAAACATGATTTTAATCGTCAAGTCAATCTAGATATCAGGAAGTTATCCCACAACTAAGCTTATACAGTGTGGGGGTGTTTGGCACACCTTTTGAGTGTGGGACATAACAGGGATTCTACCTAATATAATTCAAATATTTTGACCTGGTTGTTTGTACCCTCATGTTAACCTGAAATTAAAAAAACTAAGCTTAGATTTACTTTTTATTTTTTAAAGTTATTGTTAGGGATTTATTGAGGGTGCAAGAAAGCAGGTTTCACTGATTGCATTTGTTAGGTAAAGTCCCTCTTAGAATCCAGTCTTGCCCCCAAAAGGTTTGGCACACACCGAGATCTCACCCAACTTAGATTTACTTTTATACTTCAAAGACTGTTTACAAATATTTGTTCCAATTTCCTGATCAAGAAAAGGGGAAGGGACTACTTAATTCAGAAAAAATGACCATTTTTCGTTTTGCAAACAAATAATCGTTAAGTTGAACGAAACTAATTTAACTCCTGGTACATAAATCGTACCAGCTGCAACTCCCCTTGCACTCACGGGACTGTCAAAAGGAATCTTATTCAAGGCAGTTGAAAAGTAAGTAAATAAATAATATTGGCAAAAGACACCCTCCCCCCCCACCAAAAAAGCCACCTTTTTGTTAGGATGTTAGGACGCGTTACGTCTTCATTAAGAGGAGGAACTTGCGAAACTTGATTATTCACTTTCTGAGTTTGAACAGAGCCTGGTCTCTGGGAGACAATCTTAAGGTGAAACGAAACTAAAGTAAACACTTGGCTTTTCAGACCCTGCTGGTAACACAGTTTTAAGGGAAAAGCAACGAGAAAGGTGTACTTACCAATGTGGCAAACTGCAACTCCTTGGCTAGCACGCCGTGGTCTAGCCAGAAGAAAAGCAGAAGCAAGAAGCCGAGAAGTCTTGCTGCCCTGGCGGCGAGGAGGAGCGCAGCTCGCATGCTGGGGAGAGCCGATCCCGGCGGGAGTTGAGAGGTGCTGCTTCCACTTCAGAAGCCTTTAGAGGGCAAGCTATTTAATGAAGGGATTGGAACGGAAAGGAGGAGCCACACTCATGAATAGTAAAATTTCCAGGAAGCTTGGGGCGGGGTTTGGCACGTTGTAACGAGTTCACAGGTTTTGAGCTAAAAGTTAAAATATCACTCACAGCCTAAGAGACTATAGATTTAAGTTAAGAGGTTTTAAGTTAGGACACTGACGTCCAGAGAGGGAACACTATTGCTCAGGGTCACAGAGCATGTTAGTAAACATTCTTTTCATGTTTTCAGTTTATCTTGAGTTTCCTTTAGAAGGGGTATAAGAAATTGGCTTTGTGACTGACTGGTTGTCGCTTGGGGAAGGGATTTGCCCTAATCTTTAGAAATCTTTTTTTTTAAATTGTATTTTTTTTTTAAATTGAGACAGAGTCTCACCTTGTGGCCCTAGGTAGAGTGCTGTGGCATCATAGCTCACAGCAACCTCTACCTCTTGGGTTCAAGCGATTCTCTTGCCTCAGCCTCCCTAGTAGCTGGGACTACAGGTGCCCGCCACAACTCCTGGCTTTTTTTTTTTTTTTGCAGAAACGGAGTCTCACTCTGGCTCAGGCTGGTCTCAAACTCCTGAGCTCAGGGCAATCCACCCACCTTGGCCTCCCAGAGTGCTATGATTACAGGTGTGAGCCACCAAACCTGGCCCAAACTTTAGAAATCTTAAACCTGTGATTTTTAAACTTTTAGAAATCCAGAATTGTAAGAAGAGGAGAAATCTGGAAGAACTGTAGGTATTGACATGTGTTTTGGGACTATTCCCATAACAAACCTGGCCACTTTTCCTAAAACTCTCATGTAGCCTATATAGGTATTTTTACTTTGAAAAAAAATGAGGGGAAGTTTATTTTGAAATTTTTTAGTCATACCTTAAGATATTTGGGGATCACTTGTGGCATCTCAAAATTAGGGTTGGAAGTCCCTTTCTAAACCTGACACCGTTTTTTTTTTTTTTTTTAAAACCCAGATCAAACAAACCTACAACTCTGTACTGTCAGTCATCACCTTTGGCTGTAAGCCTTACACTCTGGGTGAGTCACACCCTGCCCTCTCCAGCCATGATCTCATAGGAGATGCTTTAAAAGATGATGATCGGATTGATAGAACTTACCTTTCCACTCTCCTCAGCTTGTCAGTTCCATTGGAGGCTAAAATAACACAGACTTGAGGTACACATTGAGATTTTGCAGGATTGGGGGGCAGAGCTGCTTGCTGTGATTTTTCTACCCCAGTGGCAGAGGGGGAACAATGTTTTTTTTACATCCTGTTCTCTGGTAAATCACACCTGTGACAGAAGGGTTGTGTTGTCACATGATCATAGGATGCCCTGGAATGTGGTGTGTGGGAGAGCTGCTGCTTCTGGTATGAGGAAATCTGAGCAAAGAATGCATGTGCAGTGAAGATCAGATGTTTAAGGGGACTTAGGACCTTCTCTTTGCCATCACATTCTCTACCTGCCGATCCCCACTGTTATTTTTAATGAGTAAGATTTTGATCAGATCCATGCAAAGAAAAGGGAATGAAGACTTTGCCCAGTCCAGGGCAGACATGAAGTTGACACATTAATCCTTGCTGAATATATGCCCCAGGGAATCTGAGAAAGGAAGTTCCAGCACCTCCATACTGTTCACAGGCTTAGTTCTAATTGTGCCAGATGCTGGATTCTGTGGCCTGTCTTGTTTCCTCCGTCATCAGCTTGGCTCCTTATCTTCCTGTCTCCTTCTTTGTCCCTCCCTTGGATTGGAACTATTTTAGCTACAGCCTGAGCCCATCCTGATAATGATTCTGGTTCTCTGACCTACCAGTACCATATTGTGTTGGTTGGATAAACCCTCTTTCGGATCCAGATCTTACTTTCTCTTTGGTATCTCATCTGTGCACCTTTTAGCCCTCTCAGTGTGAGTGACCAGAATGGTTTTCTTTGTGAAGGCCGCGTGAATTTTCTACTTTGATCCTTTGATCACCAAGTTATAAGGGGAGAAGAAGGATTCAAGGTCATAAATGTGGAGTCTTAAAAAACCTCAACACTATGAAATTGAGTCTAAAAGATCCTCAACTCAGATAAAACCCATTTTAAAATGTCCTGTGGCTCCTGAACGTTGTACTCATGTGAACTTTGCAAAGACTTATTGGTCACTTGAGATGAATATATAGCTATAGTAACATTTATTTTTCCCAGATGATCCCTGAGACTTGAAAAAGCGAAACCTAAAAAAATAATGGGTCGGGATGTCTTTATATAAAAGTAAAGAATATCAATCATTTTCTTTGATTAGTAGACCTTACTGACTTAATCACTTCATGTTCTCTTGTAGTACTTCAAGAAGTACTTAAGTTATTAACCCCTAAATAACAGTGTTAGAAAGTCCCATAAATGGAGCAGGTTGGGTGTTTTGGAAAGCAGACTCTTAGGTAGAGATTTGCATGTGGGAGTTTTTAGGGATCTACATCAGGAGCGGGAGGAGAAATAAGCAGGGTTGAGCAGAGAGAGAAATAATGTGACCATAGTGCTAATGCAATATTAATGGAGGCCTCCGCTGACCTCGTGAGGAGTTTTGAAGATGGGTTGGCCTTTTGGAGTTGTCCTGAATTAGGGTGAGGGAGCCAGGCCTTTTTATCTTGGCATTAGCTCGTCACTAGATTCATAGTCTGCTTCCGGTAAGGGAGTATGAGGATGGGAGAGTGCAGGTGGCTCTCTTCCGCCAAGGCAGTGCTCAAAGGCGTTGCCAGTTGAGTTATATCAAACAAGGAATTTCTATGAGCTGGAGGCAATTAATCCTTCAGTTCATGAGGGGGAATTTGGGCAGTGTAACACTGAATTCGTGGAAATAAATAAATATTCATAGGAAAGAAATTCATGATCCTTAGTAGATCAATGACTGTGGAAACAATAGATGTGCTTCTGATAGTGAGAGTTTGGGTTGGGGCAGAGATCCATCAATGGGTATATGGCTGTTCACGAGGTGGGAAAGCCGTCTGGCTTCCTAGGATCCTCATAATTACATTATTTGGCGCTCAGTGCCTCCCGTAGTACTGGGCATTCGATAACATTGTTTGACCAATTGTCCATATAGGTACACAATTGTATCAGAGCCTTCTTGCAGTGTTAGCAGCTTTGAGGCAAGATTTAATAAGATGGGTTTGGAATAAAAGTTTTCTTCCCCTCAAACCCTTATTTTGTAAGTGCTTTTTTTGCCCTTGACATGAAATAACTATTTTACAATTTAATATTTAGACAAACATCCCCCCATAAAACCAATGACTATGCCATTAAATGCCACTAAAGTAAGGTGTACAGGGGTTCATGAAATGAGCTAACACTTTCAAAAGTGAAGATGGTGTTAGAAAATTTTGTTTCTATTTATTATTTTTACCTAAGAAAGAAAAAAGATTTATAATAAAATTTTATTTTAAGTGGATTATCTTAAAATGGAATATTATTTCACCATAAAAAGGATAAAGTACTGATACATGCTATACCATGGTGAATATTAAAAATACCACGCTAATACTATGTTTACAAAAGACCACATATTGTATGATTACATTTATATTAAATGTTTAGAACAGGAAAATCTTAGAAGACAGTAAGTAGATTGCCTAGGACAGGTGGAGGAAGGGATTGGGAGTAATAATTAAGGGAATAGGGTGTCTTTTGGGGCTGCTGAAAATATTCTAAAATTGATTGTGGTGGTACTTGCACAACTCTGAATATATTAAAAACCATTGAATGTACACTTTAAATGTATAAATTGTATGGCATGTGACTTATGTCTCAATAAAACTGTTATGAAAGTAATTTAATACAGAATTAATATTCCAATGTTTAGGGTAAAGATGGCAATAGAAGTGTGTATCAATAAATAAACATTAATTACATATATGTTAACACTAATGGAATTCATGATTGAGTAAGTTTGGAAGGCAGCTATGCTCACCACTATACCACCAACGCACTCGATTGAGTAAGTTTGGACATCACTAATTTATATTAGTATATTGAAAGCCTAGAATTTTAAATTTATCTATTGCTACAAGACAAATTAACACAAACTAGTGGCTTAAAAAACACATGGCAAGGTGCACTGGCTCATGCCTGTAATCCTAGTACTCTAGGAGGCTGAGGCAGGTGGATTGCTTGAGTTCAGGAGTGCAAGACCAGTCTAAGAAAGAGCAAGAGCCAGACCCCTATTAAAAAATAGAAAAACTAGTCGAGTCTGGTGGTACACACCTGTATTCCCCAGTACTCCAGAGGCTGAATCAAGAGGATTGCTTAAGCCCAAGAGTTGGAGATTGCTGTGAGTGATGAAGACATAGCACTCTATCCAGGTTGACAGAGTGAAAAACAAAACCAAACCACATACTCTTCTTTTTTTTTGCAGTTTTTGGCTGGGGCCAGGCTTGAAACCACCAATGGGGCCAGTGCCCTACTCCTTGAGCCACAGGCACCACCCTCACATATACTTCTTATCTCACATTTCCCCTGAGTCATGAATCCAGGCATAGCTTAAAAGGTGCCTATGTTTAGGGTTTCTTAGGAGGCTGCAATTAAAGTATCAGTAGGGCCTAGGGTCATTCCCTAACTCATGCATGTAGCCATTGGCAAGATTCAGCTCCTTGTAAGCTGTTGAACCGAGGACCTAGCTCCTTAGTTGCTGGCTATTGCCTAGAAACTGCCTTCAGTTCCTTGCTGCCTGGGTCCCTCCAAAAGGACCACATGATTCAGACACAGGCTGAGAAAGCAATAAACTTCAGACATCATCTTCTCAGTATTTCTGAGACTTCATTATGTATAAGAATAACCTGGAAAGCTTAATAAAATACAGATTCCTGGGCCTAATTTCCAGAAATTCTGATTCAGTAGTTTCAGGTAAGATCAATAACTGTGCCCTGCCAAGACTTAATAGCACTTGAGGCAAAATGATTAAAAAAAGAATGGTAGTACTGATCCTGTCTCTACTTAAAATTTTGATGTGTTAATCATGAATTGCTTAATTTTTTATTTTTTAAAAGTAGTATACTAAATTTTTCTCTCAAGAAGACAGGCAAATGGCAAAAAAAAAAAAAAAAAAAAATGTTCATCATCCCTAATCATCAGAGAAATGCAAAAAAAAAAAACCACCCTCAGATATCAACTAACCTCAATGAGAACAGCCCACATCATCAACTCCCAAATCTACAGATATTGGCATGGATGTGGAGAGAAGGGAATACTTTTACACTGCTGGTAGGATTGCAAATTAATACACCCTCTATGGAAAGAAGTATGGAGAATTCTCAAAGAGCTAAACATAAACCTTCCATTTGATCCCATAATCCCATTAGTAGGTATCTACTCAGAAGAAATAAAATTATTTTACCATAATGACATTTCTACTAGAATGTTCATTGCAGCTCAATTCACAATCCCCAAGATGTGGAATCAACCCAAGTACCTATCAAAACATGAATGGATTAATAAACTATGATATATATATTCCATGAAAGACCATTCAGCCATAAAAAACATGGAGACTTCACATCTTTTTTATTAACCTGAATGAGTTGAAGAACACTCTTCTTAGTAAAGTATCATAAGAATGGTAAAGCAATGGTAATATTACATCCAATGTATGTACTATTAATATGAAACCAATTAGAATAAACAACTACATGCCCACATGAGAAAAACAATTAAATTCAAGGGAAGAGCAGCAGAAAAGAAATAGAAGGGAGGAGAGAAGGGGACTGGTAAGCTCTCACTTAATGGACACTATGTAAGGGTATACAGCACATCCTCTGGGTGAAGGGCTCAACTATAACTTGAACTTTACCTAACAAACACAAACAATGTAACCTAATTATTTGTACCCTCATATTAATCTGAATATTCTGTTCTTTATTTATTTTTTGAGACAGAGTATCACTCTGTCACCCTGGGTAGACGGCCTTGAGCATCAAAGCTTACGGCAACCTTAATCTCTTGGGCTTGAGCAATCCTCTTGCATCAGCCTCCTGAGTAGGTGGGACTATAGGCATGCACCACCATGTCCAGCTAGTTTTTCTATTTTTAGTAGAGATGGGATCTCACTCTTGCTCAGGATGTCTTGAACTTATGAGCTCAGGTGATCCACCCACCTTGGCCTCCTAGAGTGCTAGGATTGCAGGAGTGAACCACTGTATCCGGCCCATATTAATCTGAAATTGAGAAAAAGAAATATTTTTTGTCTTGATCATGGGATATTTTTGCACCCTTTACATTTTATGCCCAAGGTGAATGCATCTCTTGCCTTACTGCAATTCCCTGCCTTGACTCTAAGGTTGGAAGACAGGAAGAAGCTAATTCTTTTTCCTTCTGAGATGGAATGATCTATAACTTTTTCTGATTTTCTCTACAAAGAAACACAGGCTTGGGTGATTATCTTCAGCTTTGGCCTTTTTCTTCTGCTCTAACATCTGTCCCTGTTCATCTCCTTCTTTTGATAATGTCTTATATTAAAAAGATTCCACATCTTTTTGTAGTATCATGAAAACACAGGGTAACACAATATCCATTTAGAAAGTTTTCAATTTGTCTTTAAGAATTTCCTAAATCAAACAGGCCACTGGTCTATCCAAAACATTCCACTGGCTTCCCACCACCCTTAGAACAAAATCCTAGACCCTCTCTTGATTTGTAAGACCTTCTTAATGTGGCTCCTATGACCTTTTCAACTCATCTCTTGCTTCTTTAATCTTTCTAACCACACCGACTTCCGTGTTCTTCAATAAGGCACCTATGCTTTCATTTCACACATTTTGCATGACTGTTTCCTCTTTCTAGAGCAATCCTTCCTCAGATGGCTCACTTCACCTCTTTAGATAGGCTTTCCTTGGCCACCCCACTTAAACTAGCAGCTTCCCTAGCAATCTGTATTGTATTGTCCTGTTTCCTTTCTGTTATAGCATTTTAAATATCTGACATTATGTTACATATGCATTTTTTGCTTGTTTATTGTTTGCCTCTCCAATTACAATGAAAACTTTATGAGAACAATAACTTGTTTTCATATCTTCAGTGTATGGCACATAATAGGGGCTCAACAAATATTTGTTGAATGGATACATATTCAATATGGACATCCTTACCAATCAACTCCTTTATCTACGACAAAACAAACAAAATGTACACATATATGTGTGTCTGTGCCTCTATCTATTAAATATCTATGTATCTTTAGATATCTCCCAACATTTTCTGAGATTTTCTTGTAATATCTCTATACTGGTTATTTGTTTATCCTATTATCAGAAAGATAGGCAATTTTACTGCTTGGATTACTTCTTTGGGATAAAGAAAGTCATGCCAGTCTTTTTTTTTTTTTTTTCCAGTTCTTGGCCAGGGCTAGGTTTGAACCCACCACCTCTGGCATATGGGGCCAGCGCCCTACTCCTTTGAGCCACAGGCGCCACCCTAGTCTTTATCTCATGAACCAGTGACTTTCAAAGCTTTATGCTTTTCTTTTCTTTTTGTTTTTAAACAGAATCTTAAGCTGTCACCCTGGGTAGAGTGCCATGGTGTCATATAGCTCACAGCAGCCTCCAACACTTGGGCACAAGTGATCCTCTTGCCTCAGTTTTTCTATTTTTAGTAGAGACAGGGTCTTCTTTTGCTCAGGCTGGTCTTGAATTGGTGAGCTCAAGCAATCCACCTGCCTTGGCCTCCCAGAGTGCTAGGATTACAGGTGTGAGCCACCATGCCCGGCCAGCTTTATGCTTTTCTAAATCCTCTGCTCTAGTAGAGTGGCTCCCCACTGCTTTCTGTCTGTCACTGTGTTCTATGAGAATTAATGTGCTGAAAGACATTTTTGCATTCCACACTTGATCTGAAAAATTAGTGTAACTTCTTCACTTTATGTGATAATACGTCTGTGTTTATTTTAATAAAATTTTTAATTACCATGGGGTACATACTCCATGATGATGTTACTGTCCCCTCCATGTATTGCTGAAAGCATTCTTCAAGATAAATCTACCTTCTTTTTGGATGATGGATTATATTATCCTCAAAAAGAGATGACTGTAAGAAAAAATGGGGACACTTGTGATGCTTAATCAGGAAAACTTTGTGTGGGCAGTAGGGTGTCCCCTGTTACATTCTAGTGAAGTCCAGAGCTGGCTTCCTGAAGCATTTTAAATATATCCATTTATCACATTTTTTTTCTGTTCTACTCAATAAATTTATTAGAAGTCTGACATGAGTGGAAATTGAGTAATTTGAAGTTTATACTCTATCTGGCACTGATTATTAAAAATGATAACAGTCTCAGAACTGTTAGCATGAGAAAAATGAAAACACTTCCCTGACATGGCATAATTTTGGATATCATTGAGAGACAGGAAAGAAAAATATTTGTATAGCCTCAATTTTGAAAAATGAAGAAGTAGCTTTCTTTTCTCATCTGTATGAAATTACATAATTCCACGGAAATGATTATGATAATATGCAGAGATTAATGAATTTGATCGGACACTAAAGCTGGTCTGAGCTTTATAGTTGGAGAACTACATGGCTGTTTCAATCAGAAAAGTCTTTTATTCAAAAGGAAATTATAGGGCAGTGCCTGTGGCTCAGTGAGTAGGGCGCCGGCCCCATATACCAAGGGTGATGGGTTCAAATCCAGCCCCGGCCAAACTGCAATAAAAAAATAGCCAGGTGTTGTGGCCGGCGCCTGTAGTCCCAGCTACTTGGGAGGCTAAGGCAAGAGAATCTCCTAAGCTCAAGAGCTGGAGGTTACTGTGAGCTATGTGACGCTGCCACAGTACTCTACTGAGGGCGAGAAAGTGAGACTATGTCCTCCCCAAAGAAACAAACAAACAAAAGGAAACTATAGGACTTGCTGTTTATTGATCCTTGTCTCCAACTCAGAAAGCCTAATGGAGGACTAGGGCCCTGTAGCTGACGGATTTTAAAATTAGTGCTGCTACTAAAATTATGGGAAAAAAAAAGGTAAGGGAAAGAGTCATAAAATACATCCAAAAATATTAGTTGTTCAAAAATGTTAATTACTTGCATTAATAAAATATGTCTACCGTGGCCTATAGAAGTTCTATCAAAGATATGTACTCAGGCTCGGCGCCTTACGGCATCAGCCACATACACTGAGGGTGGCAGGTTCAAACCCACCCTGGGCCAGCTAAACAACAATGACAACGGCATCAAAAAATAGCCAGGAGTTGTAGGGGGCACCTGTAGTCCCAGCTGTTTAGGAGGTTAAGGCAAGAGGAGCGCTTCAGCCCAGGAATTCAAGGTTGCTGTGAGCTGTGATGCCAGAGCACTCTACCAATTGCAACATAGTGAGACTCTGTCTCCAAAAAATAAGAAAAAATGTATTTAATTAATGTGCTAAGTAGAGTTATCACTGTATAAAATCATATTTTTAAATTTAGAAAACAATGGTTTACATCAAATAGCTGCCAGTCCACCTTTCACAAAGGTCCTAGCAGGACATTGTTACTACACTCAATCTAAAATCATCACTCTTTCTGTTAAATCCACTGTATCTAGCCCAGGTTGGAGTATGCATCTCTGAATCAGTCTATTTAGTTTAATATTTACTATAAGGCAGTGATTTTCAGAGTGTAGTTTGGGGGTCCTGAGACTCTTCAGAGGGCCCCTAAGCATGCTCCAAGGGATTCCTAAGATCCAGTCAGGAGGTCTGTGGGGTTAAAACTATTTTTATACTAACACTAAGATATTCTTTTCTTTTCTTTTTTTCTTTCTTTTTTTTTTTTTTTTTGCAGTTTTTGGCCGGGGCTGGGTTTGAACCCTCCACTTCCGGCATATGGGGCTGGTGCCCTACTCCCTTGAGCCACAGGTGCCGCCCGAACACTAAGATATTCTTTTCCTTTTTATTCTCATTCTCTCATGAAGATTCATTGGCATTTTCTAGAAGCTACATGACTTCTGATGACATCATTGCTCTCATGACAAGTTGAATGTGGAATTGTGTATTCTTGTGTTTTAAAATTTCCTCAGTTTTAATTTTAAATCACAATGACTATAAATGTATATAACCCATATAAACAAAAGCTCTTAAGGATCCTGAATTTTTAAGAGGCTAAAGGGGTCCTGAGACCAAATGTTTGGGAATCACTGCTGTAGGTAAACTAAGACTCAAATGTTTTACTCATTCAAAAAATTATGTTGATTTTTCTACCAAGAACAGTCCTTGGGTACACCAAGTTTGAGAGACAACTCCCTACCTCAAGGAGCATATTGTCTTGTGGAGAAATATAAACAATTATAATGTGATAAACCAAATGAAACAAACATAGAATATTATTGTTGCTTGGAAGAAGAACATTTATTTAATCATTGATTAACCTAGTATTTATATAAGTGGAAAAGACATGAAGGAATGAAAGAACATAATGTGTCTTAGGGAAGTGCAAATAGTTTGATATTGGGATGTCTTCAGGGTCAATAATCATGTTTCTTTAGCTATTTGTGCAAATATGATTATTACTATGGTGCCATATGCAAAAGGATCTGGAGTGCTGTGGTGTAAATGTTCAACAACTGACTGTGAAAAAAAAACTGTCTTTTGTAGCACTTGTAAATTTCCATGGCATATGTAATACTACTGTAGCTTATTTCAAGCAACCAACATGATGTGACTTCACATCAATTTGGAAAGAGAGATGAGCACACCATTATATACCATTATATAGCATTTCCATCATATAGATACAAGTGTAAATAATAAAACCTAGATAATAATAAAACATAGTGAAATGATGTGTAAGTGATGAGTTTGGTATTTTTGCCATTTTATAAATAAAATTTAATAAAATTTAAGTTTATATAATTAAATTTTTAATACTGCTTGTATTTAACAACCAGCTAGATTGCTGAAATTTTAATAATTGGTTTGTGTAAACTGGGAAAGCTGGTTCCAGGACCACACTGGATCTACTATATCATTAGTACTACATTGTTAATTATGGTGTTACTACAGTTTCCCCATTTTGGAGGGGGAGGAACATGGGACATCTCAGCTGAGAGACAGGTCAGGTGGGAAACTGTAAAACTCCAGCTATGGGATAGGTGTGGTTATGGAAGCAGGTGGGTGGGAGATGGGTGGGCCGGGGGAATTGTACAAGGCCTTAAACAGAAAGGTAGAGAATGGTAATTATGAAGTCAAAGTCAGAGAGTGAATACCAGATGTTTTTCCTTAGAGAGAAAAGACAGGAAGAGAGGGCACTAGCATTTATGGAATGCCTACTGTATGCTGTGAATGTGCCTGTTACAAGGCCCATTGTATTTTATCTAATGCTCACAAAATACTAGTATACAAAAGGCAAATAGCTAAGTAGCCCAGTGGAAGAACATGAACTCAGCCTAGAAAGTTTACAAGAGAGTGGAAGAGTGATGTCTGGAAGCAGAAAGAGAGACTAGTGAGGCCAGAGTGATGTCACCATGAAAGCAAGATTACAATGTGTTGGAGCTGGAAACATTGCTGCTGGACAAAGCAGGCAGTCTTATAGCAGTCTGAGACAACTTCCTGAGAGGAATGTCTCTGGTCTTCAGCAAACAGAACAACCTCTTCCGATCAAAGAAAATTCCTCTCCCTTATTTAGGAAATGCCAAGAACTTTGGTTACATGTAGCTGGCGTCATAGGGATCAGTGCAGTAGTTAAAGGAATGTGTTATAAGCAAAATGCAGGAATCTAGAGTTACAGACATCTGATTTATGGCTCTGTATATAAAGCTCCAAGAAGGAGAAGGAAGATACAGAGATAGTGCTAAAGTCTGCTTCATTTCCACCACTGCTATTATTGATGGTCTTCTGCAATTTCTTCTTTCTGTCCTCCTTTCAACAGAGGATTTCAGAAACCCGGCAAACACACAGAGGTTATTGCCCTGAAACTATAATGCTTGGATCACCCAGAAGCTTCCCTTCCTTCCATTTTGCCTGTATCTCATTTTCTTTCTTCCTCATGCTGGCCCCTAGATAGCATGAGAGCTGTTGGCTTTGCCCTGTGCTTGGCTATTGTACTGGTTGGCTCCTCCAGAAAGCAAATGCCAAGATAGAGTTAGAAGAGAAAGCAATTTATTAGGGATAATGTCTGTTAAAGGAAGATTGGGTAGGGAGAGCATAGTGCAACCTTGTACATTAATGCAACCTTGAAAAAGACAGTCTGAAAAATAAAGACTCCAATGTGAGAGAGGAATCCTGAACTGGACAAGTGTCCAAAATTAATACCCCTGCCATACTCACTCAGTGTCTGGGGCTTTCAGAGAGGAAAGTGGCCTCAGCCCAAACATCCCAGCGCATCCTAAAGGCATTGCCACAGAAGCTGTCAGCTAATTGCTCTCATTGGAACTTACTGGCAAGTTTGTGTGTTTGAAGGCAGATCTGAGCATTGCTCCTGCATGGTTGTTACTGCTACTTTTCTAGAGAGTGAAGGTATTTCCCACATACTTGACTTGGAATGGATAGGAGGAATAGTGGGGTCTCAGTCCAGGTAACTGGCTCCTGACCAGGCTCCCCTTCTGAATCTGTGATGTTGGGAATTCCTTTAAAGCCTGTTATCCACTATACGATTCAGAATTCTTTCAGTAGCAAGGGACAGAAATCTGGCTGTATTCATCTTAAGACAAGGAAGATAATTTTTGCCTCATGTAACTGAACAATTATTTATAAGGGAAAAAAATCAATGAGCACAATCCCACAGATGTTCATCATTCCATTTCTTCTTCTCCGTTTTCTGTTTGGCTTCAGTTTCTCAAACCATATACGTAGTACCCTCCCAACTGAAACTGGATCAAAGGCTTTTTTAGTTTTGCCTCCAAAAAGGGGCTATTCTTCCCCAGCTCCAGTTCAAAAATCTTGGGGAAGAATCTAACTGCTCTGGTTTTGTCTCCATGCCCATTGTCTCAGTCATTTAAAGAAATATTCATGAAATGCCTATATGGTAGGTACTGTTCTAGGTTCTTAGAATGCTAGAGTGAAGCAAACAGATAAATAACTTTCTTGAATTTTTAATAGAAAAAAATCAAACTCTGCAAAACAACTTAAAGAGATTTCCTCCGAGTCAGTGAGAATGATCATGGTCCAGGGAACATAGTCTCAAGAAGTCTGAGACAGTCAGGTTACTGTTTGGATTTATGTATTTCAGGGAGACAGGAATTGTAGGTAAAATAAAAAATCAATGCGTGAAAGTATACATTGGTTTGGCCTAAAAAGGTGGGACACCTCAAAGTGGAAGCTTACAGGTTCTAAGTGGATTCAGAGATTATTTAATTTGTAATTAGTTGAAGAAATAGAACTTCATGTAGAAAGGAACCTTGAGTTAAGATAAGGGGGTCTGCTGTCTGTCACATCGTGCTATACAAGAGTCAGTTTGGAAAGTAAGCCATAGTCTACCAGCTTAACTAAAAAAACCCCCCAAAACCCTGATAAATGAGATTTCATTATTTATAAGGCCTATCTTAACCTATAACCTGCATGGCCTTATATCTTGTTTGTAATTTAGTATCAAATTGCCACAAAGAGTTTTTTTTTTTTTGTCTTATGATCTCTATTTTAACATTAATGCTGGTCAGTTGTAATATCTAAACTCCAAAAGGGAGAAGGTGTAAAGAGGCATGTCAGATCTTCCTTTCTGTCATGGCTAGGAACTCAGTTTTAAGGCTTTTCTAGGGTCTTACTTGGCCAAGAAGGGTTCTGTTGAGTCAGCAGGAGGCTTAAGATTTTGTTTTTAGTAGATAAAATGAAACATATATTAGCACTGAGAGAGACAGTTGATGAATGAGTAAATGGATGAACAAATAGCATATTTTCAGATAATGAGAACTACTATGTGAACAATAAAATAATGTGGTATGACAGTGAGTGACTGGGGTGAGGCTACTTTACATGGGTAGTTAGAGAGGGTTTCTAGGAGGTAATGACTGAGGTGAGACCTGTAAGAAGGGAAGGAGGGAGCCATCACAGCATCCCAGGAAGCCTAAGCAAGTGAAAAGATCCTTAGGCTGGGAATCAGGTTGCTCAATCAAAGGAAAGGAAAGAAGGCCAGTGTGCTGGAAATTTGTGAAAATGAGGAAGAGTGGGAGACAAGGTCAAAGAGGTAGGAAAATGCAGATCCAGGGTCTTGTTTGCCATGGCAAGGAGTCTGAATTTTTTTCTAATTGCAATGGGAAGCTATATGTTAATCAGAGGACTGATACGTGTTAAAAATCACTGTGGTCCCTTGTGAAGAATAGATTATAAAGAAGGAAAAGAAAGAGTGAGGACATCCAGGAAACTACTGCAGTGGCCTAGGAGATAAAATAGTGAAAGTGTGGACCAGGGTGGACATAGAGAAGGTGGAAAGAAGGAAATAGATGAAAAAATGAATATATAGGAGGAAGGGTGGACTGGTATTGGTTATGACATTGGTGAGAAAACAAAAATAGGTCAGAGCAGTCTGAGCTATGTGACATATGCAAAAATTTTCCAGCCCAAGAAGAGTGAAAATGAGATTTCAGTCAATTCCCCACCCCCTACCCTCAACTTCATGTCAATGTTCAATTGTTTAAAGGCATTTGTTTCTGGACTAGCTGCCCTTTTCCCCTTAAAGATACATTTTTAACTGCTGTTAGTGGGACTGTATATTCAGGGTAACTTGAATCTATGTTCCTGGGAGCTTTGACCTTGAATAAACTGTATACTGAATGATATTTTCTGAATCTCATTATTTAAGGTTGAAAGGGGAATCAAGTAGCAATCCTAAGGTATTTGGTTTGAGATACTGGATGAATGGCAGCAAACACATCAGACAAACATGATGAAACTTGAGAGAGAGATAGGTTTATCTTATTAATTTAATCCATACTTATAGAGCTGTTACTACTTTGGTTCTCAACCTTAGCCTGACATTAAAATACCTGAGAATAAAAAATAAAACAAAACAACAACAAAAACCACCTGTGTCTAATTTAGTATTAGGTGATTTTTTAGAGATTGTAATTTAATTGCTATGGAGTATAGGCTGGGCATCTAGATTTTTAAAAGTTGCCCCAAATGATCCTACTGTGTCTGAAAGTTTGAGAACCATTGACTTTCTACATGGCTGATTTTATTTTAAATGCTTTTGGATTAAATGTTAATTTAATTCTCAGGACAATTATGAAAATTGATCTTAAGGATTGGATGGTTCTTATCATATCCAGTTAAAACAGAGTCAGGATGGCAGGGGGAAAAACACTCATAATACAAAACATTGCTTCAAGACTGTAATTCTCTACAAGCCTGACTGCGGAAACTTGTAACCTGAAGTACGTTTTATCAACGGCTTCTGGGATAATTTACTGTAACTTGAGGACTAATTTTTCCCATTACCATCACTGACCAATTGGAGCTTGCAAAGTACTCAGACACTATAGCCAACGAACTTTCTCAAAGAATAATACATTGCATTTCTCCCTTTTATAAAACCTCTAACCTTCTATCACTTCTTAGGGCATACCAGAACCACCCAGTCTATGGATACACCTCAAATTGCAATTATTTCTTCTCAAATAAGGTGTTAAATTTGGAGATTTACTTTACATTTTTGACTTCAACATTCTTGGTGTCAGAAGTGGGATTCAAAACTAACTTACCTTGGGGAGAATAAGTGACCCTCAGAACTATGGCATGAGGTATCCACAATAGTGGTCCACTGAAGCCCAACCCGAGCTTTTGCAATTTGCCTTTTCTTCCTCCCGAAGAATCTCTCATGAACAAAACTCTTAATTTTGGTCTGATACCTGTTTTATTTGGGATTTGGTTGAGCAGATTTTTTCCCCCTTTCTATTTGAAGAGATGTCTTTCCCTCTTGTTTAAAATATCTCTTGCCAAAGAGGGTTATTTTCTTCCTGTTAACCTCTGCTGTGGGGTTTGGATGTTGGAGGTTTGCGTGAGGGGATTAGATTCTTTATTTCTTTATTTGGGAAGAAGAACAGACTGGAGAATGCTGTTGTTCTTCCTGGTAAATGTATATTTTCTTTTCCACCTGTACTTGATTTTATTTGGCCTTTGTGTATTCTGTACTTGTATTTAATTGACCATTGTGTATTGGGCATTAAACTAAAACTAGATAAATTTAGTTACAAATGAGCTCTCAAAATTCAAAGGCATGCCAAAATATTTTCTGGGATGACAGCTGATAACATGCTCAAACTTTTTTTTTTTTGAGACGAAGTCTCAGTATGTTGCCCTCTATAGAGTGCGGTGGTATCACAGCTCACAGCAATTTCAAACTCTTGGGCTTAAGTGATTCTCTTGCCTCAGCCTCCTTCATAGCTGAGACTACAGGCACCTGCCACAACACCCAGCTATTTTTTTTATTGTAGTTGTCACTGTTTTTAGCAGGCTTGGTCGGGTTCAAACTAGCCAGCCCAGTGTATGTGGCCGGCACCCTACCCACTGAGCTATAGGTGCTGAGCCAACGTGCTCAAACTTTATAGGAATCACTCATTCGGTTGTTTTGAAAACAAAACTAAAAGACCATGGGTACAATATCATATACTCCAAATAAGATATGCATATCTGATTGGTATCTTGAGGTGAAAAGATATTGCCACCCATTCAGAATTCAAAGATTTCCTCACTGCAACATACTTTCTCAAAGCTCACTGAAACTTTTTCTCTCTTGAGCTTCCTCCCACTTCTTTTAATTCTTGTTCTTTATTCTTCTCTTAGCAGTGATTCTAGCATACTAAGTAAAAACACTTAAAAATCAGCAGATGCAAAAGGAAAATAATTTGAATTCATGCTCTTTCTTAAAAGTAAAAGATGATATTCCTTTGTAAATATCCTCTCTATAGTAAAAGAAATGGCAACTTTTTTTTTTTTTTTGCAGTTTTTGGCTGTGGCTGTGTTTGAACCCACCACCTCTGGTATGTGGGGCCAGCGCTCTACTCCTTTGAGCCATAGGCATTGAGAAATGGCAACATTTTTATCTTTAAGGACAAAAGACTGAGTCCAAGAAAATCCTTACAGACCTTGTTGGATTAACTCTTATCTTCTGGGCCACCTCACAAAACTTAGTCACATTTTTACAGCTAACTATTCTTTGCCCAATTCAGTATATTGGTAACTGACTCAAACTGCTTTACCCAAAATTTGGTTCACAGCTTTTATAAGCCTATTTTAACAAATCTTAAAATATAGGCTTATTCTATTTTGTGAAAAAATATTTGTATTCAACAAGTTTTTATAAACCAGCAAGTTTATATATTTTACTATCTTATGACTAAAATTCTAAAGTAAAATCTATTAGATCTTTATGTGTATGTATGTTTAGATGTGTTTTTGTGTGTGCACATGTATATGTCATGTGTTTGTCTACATAATAAAATATGAGGTAGTTGGCCAGGAATCCCTTAAGAAATTTTATTCTGGGTGGTGCCTGTGGCTCAGTGGGTAGGGCTCTGGCCCCATATACTGAGGGTGGTGGTTTGAACCTGGCCCCGGCCAAACTGCAACAAAAAATAGCTGAGCATTATGGCAGGTGCCTGTAGTCCCAGCTACTTGGGAGGCTGAGGCAAGAGAATCACTTAAGCACGGGAGTTGGAGATTGCTGTGAACTGTAATGCTACAGCACCTACTGAGGGCAATAAAGTGAGACTCTGACTCTAAAAAAAAGAAACAAATTTTATTCTGATTGGTTTCAATAAATAACTTCTCTTGTAAAATATATAGTAATCAACTCAACTGTGTTTTTTTTAGTTCTTAAGACTTAAGTAAATCATTAATAAATTGTTGGCTTAAAAATTATTGGTAAAATAAAATGAGAAACGTCTTCAAAATTGCCAACATACATTTTCTGCCTGGGTTTATTGGTCAGATAGTTTTTGTATCTACTTCTGCTAGATGTTTTAAGGTCATAAAGCTGTAAAACCCAGCCTAGTACTAAATGATCTTTGTTTATACAATTCTTTAATAAATAAGATTAATTTAACATTGATGATTTAATAAAAACAGCTATATCTTTTGAGTTATTGTCAAGATACCCACATTTTTAACTTTAAGGTTTTTACTTACGTAAACACTTAATAGTAACAGACTATGAAAATGGCTAATTTAAATGAAGCCTGAAATAATGACTGGCTCTAATACCTTAATTTTTATAAATAATCTAATTGTTAAAAATAAATTAATTATGCATGAAATAAACATTTATAAATAAACTATTTATATAATTAAAAATCTTAAAGTTGTGTGAAAATTAAATAAAAAATAATCATCAAATATCTAGATCATATCCAAATAAGAGAAAAAAAGGAAAAAAATTGCTAAATAAATACAAATTTGTTTATGGATTCTTAAATTTTACAAAAAGGATAACTATATTTCTGTCTGTTAATTAAAACATAAACTTAGGAAAAATAATTTTGTGTCAAAAAATCTGATTAATAAATTTTTGTCCTAACATAAACGAAATTGCAGGACTAAGACTGGGAATTTGGTAAAAAGATAAATGGTCTAAACAAGTTGAAGGAGACTTATAAAAGATGGGTCTAATAAAGAAAGTTGTCTGGGATTGGAAAAAAATGCTTATGTGTTTTTCTAATAATGAAATGATGTCAGGAATATACTGATATGAGAGAAGAATCTGTTTTCCTATATTTAAAACAACAACAGATTTTCTTGAAGTGTTGTTCTGTTTTTAATAAAATTACAAGAAGTTTTGATTTTTAATTCTAAAATCTGTTTCTTTAATAGCCACCTTCTTCCTGAGATCCATTTAATTTCCCTAGTTTCAGATTAAAAACATTGTCCTCTTTATTTAAAATGATTATTTCATTTTTTGAGGTAGAATTTTGCTTTTACAATATCTCAAATCCATATTTTATGAGTTCGACCTCTGTTGGGCCTCTTTTTCTCTCCTTCTCTTACCCGTGGGACACCCCCCCGCCCCCCCCAAAGGTCTGGGACAATAATGCTCTCCTTTTCATTAGCTGCTGTAATCTCCTCCCCCCCCCCAAAGGTCTGGGATAATAATGCTCTCCTTTTCATTAGCTGCTGTAATCTCCTCCCCCCCCCACCAAACTCTGCTGTTTTGGTCTCATATGGAAATGTGTGTCTTGAAGGGCTAGAAAAGCACTGTTCTTCTTCAGTATAACTTGATCCTCTGTTCTTGGCTTTTCTTTTCTTTTTTTTTTTTGCTTTTCTTGATATGTCTAAATTGTTGCATGTAGCCAGGAAACTTTCCGTGCTATTACTAAGAGCCATGTATTACCCTGTATTAGATACTTACTTTCTTGTTTACATTTCTATGTATGTAGGTAATATAGTGTACTCATAACTTTGGTACATTCTTCTTGTGTTTAATTAAATTCAAGTATTCTTTTTATTAGGTTTGACTTCCAGATTATCTAAATGAGCTTCTCATAGGAGAAATAATTACATTGCAAAAGGTTTTTCTTTACTTTTGGTCTCTGGCCTAAGAAACAAAGCTTTTATGTTTTATCAAGATAATTTCTGTGTTGCCTTTATTAGGCTTTGATTACTTAAAAAACTGAGCTTTAAAAGGGTTAAGGTTTTTACACCCGACAAAAGTCCTATGTTGCTTTTGAAGTATTTTCATTGTTACTTTTGTTAAATAAATGACTATTATTTTACAATGACCGATGACTTTGTTTTGTTCCAATGTTATAAGCCTTTTAATATCTGACAAACTTCCCCCAAATCACATTCTAATTTAAGTCTCTTTAATCTAAAATTAACTTTGAAATTTTCCAGGTGTGCCCTTGGATATTCTTGAAAGATACATCTCTCATCTTATAGGGATGTTAAGTGGTTAGACTTATTTGGTAAGTTGTGTAAAAACATTGCCAACTAATAAGTGATATAAAATCTTTTGTTTACATTTATGGATATGATATTAACATAAATGTTTCAAAATGTACATAAATTCATAGACATTTAATATATAATTTCTCAAAATTCTGGTTGTTATCTTAAAATACTATATGTATTAGAAATAACTAAATTTTCTTATTATTATTCATCATATTTTAAACTGTGGTTATTCTAAGTCTTTTTTTTGCAGTTTTTTTGGCCGGGGCTGAATTTGAATCTGCCACCTCCAGTATATGGGGCTGGTGCCCTACTCCTTTGAGCCACAGGTGCCGCCTGGTTATTCTAAGTTTTTGTCATCCACAGTTATTATTTTGAGTTCCTCTCTAAAACATCTATGATCAAGTTTATGGAAAAGACCCCAATAAGTACTTGTAAAGTACAAGTTTCTGATAACTTTAGAATCAAGAACTCTCAACCCAGATCTCTAATAAAAAACTGGCAGATCCATTAAGCTGCTAATGGAGATCAAGCAAAATATGTTGATTACATGATATTAAATAATTGATAATGCTTTATGACATTTATTTAAAACATTGTTAGTTCTTTACTTAAATATTTGTTTTCCAAATTTAAGAAAAATTTCTTTCTTAAGCTATTATATAATTTAAAGCAATTTTGTAAAAAAAAACTTTTATAAACAAAAAATGTTATTTTCTTTCTTAATTCCTCCAAACTTTCAAAAACTACTTGCAAATATTCTCATGGCATTGTACTTATTTATAGAAGTTCAATAAAAATTGAAAACATTGATTTATATTACCATTTGACTTAAATGTCAAATTTTAAATACTTCAAGCATTCCTATCCTTATAGTGAAAAGCTACTACTTCTTAGCAGGCCCAGGAATCTTAAGACTATAAGTCAACTGTAAAGTCTGACTTGATTTGGCTTCCTAGCCTCAAGAAGCTTTTATACCTGAGATTTCTACACGATCTATTTCTCTCTCTTCTGTGTGTGTGTGTGTGTGTGTATATATATATATATATATGTATGTGTGTGTGTGTATATGTTATATATATGTTTATGTTTCCAAAGAAAAACTATAATATGCTTGTTATTATATTGTAGTTCTGTACATTGTTTGCCAAATTCCTCTCATTTATCTAATTGAACTTTCTTTATAAAATTACTAAAACTGGAACTGCTCTGTTCTAAAGTCCTAGCAACTAAAACTAGATAATTTTTAAGGAATGAGTCTCATGCTTGATGTATGAGTCACACAGAAAGTTCACCAAACCACCTGATGCCATAAACAAAGACATCCAAACTGCCAACCAAGACAAGAAGTTGACATTTTCTGTTTACAAACAGCTTTTCTTGAGACATTGGAACAAGACTTCCTATCATAACGAGACTCTTACACCCATTAATGCCATCTTTTCCATTTGGCAGAATAATACTATAATTAAATTTCACAATCAATAACTACTGTAAGTAACTTGACAAAAATTTAACTTAAAAAGAAATCATTTCAGTTCATTCGGTAGGAAATATTGACAATATCCCTAACAATTTTTTGTTCAAATTGTACTAGTGGTCCCTTTTGTAAAGTTGGCATTCTCTACTTTAACCTAGTTATGAATTGCTACTCAGTGGCTACAAGTTCACCAGCTATGTCTGGACTCTTTGATCTAATCAGTTGGTTACCTTCACAATTTGGATTATGGCTTAGAACTATCATTCAAACTGGATTCATTTTATATATATACATATATATATATATATATTTTTTTTCTTCGAAAAACAGCCGCAAGCTATGCCCCTGGGTAGAGTGCTGTGACATCACAGCTCACAGCAACCTCCTACTGCTGGGCTCAAGTGAGTCTCCTGCCTCAGCCTCCCAAGTAACTGCGACCACAGGCACCTGCCACAACACCCGGATATTTTTCGGTTGCAGCTGTCATTGTTGTTTTGGCAGGCCTGGGCTGGATTCAAACTCGCCACCTTAGGTGTATGTGGCTGGCACCTTAGCCACTTGAGCTACAGGCACTGAGCTGATTCATTATATTTTTGCTGATTATTTTTTGTACCTTGATTTGTAAGCTTTTTTCTTATTGCCTGGCTAATCTTTATAAAACTCACCTTCCTAACAGGATAATGTTAGTTCAATGCCTCAAAGTGATTGCTGATACCTATAAACTGGTAAGATGGAATTCAATGCTGGATTCCAGACAAAACTGCCCTAAAAACATTTTTTCCTTTTGACCTCTATGTTACTTAAAGATGACTTAAGTCCCTGATGTAGACCACCATACCTTCCCCACAATGTGGAACAGAGACAACTGAGACAGGTCGAATCTGGCACTAAGAGACAACTAATTAATCCTAACTTCAAAACGGTTGGTTAGTGGCGCTTTCAAAGAAAGATTTCTCAAAGGAGAAATGTGAAAGTTGAACATAAGAATTGTGTTATTCTTGTAACACAACTAATACAGGGTCAAGAAGCCAGGAGGAAAAAAACACTCAAGGTACAAAACATTACTCCAAGAACATAATTCTCTGCAAGCTTGAATGCTGAAATTGCTTATTGTAATCTAAAACCAGTTATAGCTTGTGAGATAACTGCAAATCTAGGACTAAGTTTTCCCGCTGTCATAGCTCACTGGTCAGAGCTTACCAGCTCCCCAAAGCCTTTACTGTCAATGAACTTTGAGTAATACACAGTATTTCTCCTTTTTCATAGAGCCTCTAACCACCTCTTTCTTCTTCAGACATACGGAAGACCTCCCCGGTCTGTGTGTATGCCCTGAATTGCAATTCTTTCTTCCCAAATACAACGTTCAATTTAGAGATTCATCTCTACATTTTTATTTTGACTTTGACACAGTTGTATGCATGAGATAGATTCTATTAGCAATCTTCATTTTATAGATGATAAAATTGAGGCCCAGAAAGATTCAGTTGTTTGCCTAAGCTCATAGGACTAAATATGAGCGCCAACACTCAAACTGTAGAAGTCTGGCTGCAGATTATGCTCTTAAACCACTATACTTGGGAAGTAGATAAGCAACAGCCCAGTTTAGCAGTGTTTGAGATATTAAGAATCCCAGTAAAGATGCTGAATGCCCATATGTGAACTTAGAGTTTGGCAGAGAGGTTAGGACTATTGAAATAAATCTGATTATTCTTTTTTTTTTTTTTTTTTTGAGACAGAGTCTCACTTGTCATCCTTGGTAGAGTACTCTAGCATCCTAGCTCACAGCGACCTCAAACTCTTGGGCTCAAGTGATTCCTTCGCTTTAGCCTACAGAGTAGCTGGGACTACAGGCACCCACCACAATGCCTGGCTATTTTTAGAGGCGGGGATCTCCCTCTTGCTCAGGCTAGTCTTGAACCTATGAGCTCAAGCAGTCCATCCACCTCAGCCTACCAGAGTGCTAGGATTATAGGCGTGAGTGACCGCACCCAGCCTAAATCTGATTATTCTAATCATTATAGATGGTGTGTAAAGCCACTTGATTGTATGAAATCACCTTGAGAACATGTGTCAGAAAAGAAAAGCAGATTTCACAAAAAGAAAATGTACTAGTAGTTGCCTGGTGTTGGCATGATAACTGAAATTAGCCATAAATGAGCAAGAGGGACCTTACTGGGATGAAATGTTCTAAGGCTGGATTGTGCTGATTATTGCAGAACTCTGTAAATTCACTAAAATCATCAAAGCACACACTTTCTGCAGTGGAAAGAATCTTTCAGGAAGGAAGTGGTTAGTTGTTTTGAAAGCCCTGAGTGTTTGCTGAAGAAAGATAGAGGCGGGAGTAGCTGCAGGATTTGGGAGAAAGGTCATGTTGACTTTGCTGGGAGCTGTTCCTGGGAGGGCTGGGCATGGAAGCATAATCAGAACTGTCTGGGAAGGAAAGTTGTAGAATAGGAGTGTCCAACCTTTTGACTTCTCTGTGCTACATTAGCATACTTGTTGTCTTGGGCCACACATTAAATACACAAACACTAAAGAAAGCTGATGATCAAAAAAAGTCTGTGATTAATTTTCATGATATCCAATACCACAGGTACACAAAAAAGTCCTCACATAATAACTTTAGGCAGTGGCTCATTAAAAAAGAGTCTTTTCAAATCATCCAGCAGGTCCCGAGTTTGAGATCATTAATATGGAAAATTCACATATCTAAGTAATAAAATATCTTTGTTTTTTTGATTTTTTTAATTATAAAAGTAAAAGAAAAGTGGGCAACATAAAACTAGTGGGACATTTGAAATTGTATTTGAGGAACTCATGCATCAATATCTGGATGGATAGAAGTGGTTTCAATTCTCTGTGAATTCTCAAGGTGCTCATCAGACACTTTGGTTCTAATTTTACTCTTAATGTGCTTCATTCTTGAAAATAGTTGCTTGCAAATGTAGGTGCTGCCAAAAGCAATGACATGAATAAGGCATGCTTGTGAAATGAGTAATATTTATTGCTGGGAAAATATGACCTATGAATGTCCTGTAAAGAGGCGTGATCAAATTTTTAAGTTGAATGACAGATTGCAGCTTTGTGTATTTCCATTTGAAAATTGGCAGGTAACATATATGTAGAATGAATAAGGAGTCACAAATGCACCAAAGTATTATTTTCTCAGAAATATTGAAATCTGTTATTAAATTCTGGTATCAAGTGGAAAAGCAAGGCTGCATATTTTTTGCTATTTATGGAACTGTGTTCAGCCAACATGTTTCCCTTAATCAGAGCTTGCCATAGTTTCGATTTTATTTGGAGCACTGTTGTGGTTTGAAACATTGTATTGATAAGTTTGTTTTCTCCTGGAAGACACATTTAATGAGTGGTTAAATCCACTAAAAATGCTAAATCTGTAAGCCAGTTTTCATTATCACCTTCTTGCACAAATTTGGTTTTTTGTTTGCTTTTTAAATATGGAATGCTTCACGAATTTGTGGGTCATCCTTGCACCGGGGCCATGCTAATCCCCCGTATCGTTCCAATTTTAGTATGTGTGCTGCCGAAGCCAGCACAAATTTGGTTTTTTATATCATGTCACAAATCATGAAATCTTTGCAACATTTGGCTTTGACTTACCTATTTCCCAAAAGTAAATGATGTCACCATAGTCAGCATCAATATGTCTAAGGAATTCCTGGAATTGGCAATGATTCAATCCTTGATCCTTATTAAATTCACAGTCTTGACAATTCACATGACCTTATCCAGTTTTAAAGATTTTGCACATAAATTTTCTTGATGTACCATATATGCAGTGATACTTTATCAAGCCTGAGTTTGGGGTGGTAATTGGCATTGTCCCTGTCTTTTACCTATCATCACTGGGATGCCATCAGCAACTATGCCAGACGTACTGATAATGGACAAAGAAAATAGCTTTAACATATTTTTATTGCTTCCTATGAATCTCTTGATTTAGTTGTGTCTTTTAATGGCACTAAAGAAGCCATTTCTTCAGTGACATGATGTGTCTGTCATCAATACCTCTAATAAAAATGGCAAGTTCAGTCGGATTTGTAGTGTCAGTGCTGTCATTCATCACCAAAGTGTAAAATTTAAAATTAGTAGCTTTACTCTTCAGACTTCTTTCAATGGATTTTAGAATTCCTTCAATTGCCTGACTGTAGTCTGGTGAGAAAAACTGATTTTAGAAATAGCCCCCTTCCCCACTTTGTTCAGGGCAAATTATATCTGCCATGTTCTCCATACTTAACTTAATAAACTCACCATCAGAAAATGGTTTTGGTTCTTTTGGTACTAACTATGTTACCACATAACTAGCTTTTACAATGGAATCTGTCTGAAGAGTTATAATTAAAAACAAAATTTGTTGAGGGTGGCGCCTGTGGCTCAAGGAGTAGGGCGCTGCCCCCATATACCCGGGTGGTGGGTTCAAGCCCAGCCCCGGCCAAAAACTGCAAAAAAAAATTTTTTTTGTTGAGAAGACAGACTTTTTTTTCAGTTCTCCTATTTTGTCCTATGACACCATCCCTCATACGTGTCGAATTTGACAGCGTATTTTTGCATATAATGCCTTTTCAAATGGTAGTCTTTGAAAAATTTGCAGATTCTCTACAAATTATGCAGAGTAGCTTACTATTTATCTATACATCTGTCCACTTTTCATTGCATATTCTTCCTTCCTCTGTAATTATTCTTTTTTTAGGTTCTGTTTAGGTCCTTTGAGATGCTGTAGATACCATGCTGGGATTACAAAAACAATAATAGATAAAGGACTATATATTTTTTATTATGAAAATCAATTGATGAGAAAATAGAAAGTAAGGTTTGGGCCCTTCCACATCTTGGTGCCCAAAGCAGAGCGAGGTGAACAGCCAATTGTAAAGTATGGTGGGCGATGTGTGAGGCACCGCTGGGCTGTGAAACTACCTTTAATAACCAAATAAGAATGTGTATCTGACTTGTAAGTAACATTAAATACCTAATGTTGCAATCATAGATTGAAATATTACTGATAATCATCACCTCACCAAGTCACCATGAGCACACATAACATCTCAAGATGTCAGTTTGACTCTCTGTGCTTGAAAAATAACACGCTAGAAGCTACATACCACCATAAAACTGAAGCCACACTTGCCTACAAATAGTGAGAGCCTGTATCTGTTTATTTTATGTGACATCGTGACATGACATTGTTATCTACAAATTTCACGTTTGAGAACTGCACAATCAAGTTCATGTTTTAAGAAAAAAAATCACACAAAAATCTCATATTTTAAGTAAGTGTACAATTTTGTGTTGGACCATATTCATAGCCATCCTCAGCCACACATGGCCCATGTTTCAAGTTACAAACATCCGATTGGTGTATGACTCACACTTACGAATGGAGGCCACTATAAATAATAGGTAAAGGTAGCTAGTCCACCTTATGTGCAAATTCATTTTGAAAACAAACCTACAGAACCCATCTTGTTCATGGGGACTGCCTATATGTATTAAGTTTGCCTCAGTTTTTTCCTTGATGTTTATATTCCTTTGATCTTTCAATATGTTGAAATTTAAAATTTCTTTTTTTATTTTTTTTTATTAAATCATAACAGTGTACATGAACACATTTATGGGGTACAATGTGCTAATTTGATATACAACGTAGAAAGCTTACATCAAACTTGCTAACATAAACAATACCTCACTTATTTGTTGTGGTAAGACATTTATCTCTTAATAGTTTTAAAATGTACCATTGCATTATGCACAATAGATGAGGTCCCACCAAATACCCTCCCTCCTCCCTGCCTCCCCCTCCCCTCCCCTCTCCCTCCTCTTCCTTCTTTCTTCCAGGACTATAGTTTTGTTTTATCATTCATGTGAAAGTGTAGGTGATTATATATCGGTTTCATAATAGTATTGAGCCTTCCTTCAATGAATCTCTCTTGATCATGTGACATTTTAAAAAATGCATGGCTGGGTCCCTATTTCCATTATTTTATTTTAAATTATTAAGTAGCGCTCATAAAATATTGGCTTGTAGTTTCCATGTTGTTATTTTCAGAATTTCTTATCAGGGTTATTCTGGCTTTTTAAAGACTGTTTGGATGTCCTCCTTTATATTTCTTTCCTCTTTCCTTTGACTATTTGTCTGATTTTGGTTCTTACATGCTGACACTCTTTCAAAGGGTGGTTGATCAAGCAGTCAATTATTTACTTTTATTTACTTGCTAACTATATCAGTACAACCCATTCATTGTGGATTTGTGAAAACAAGAATCTATAAAGAAGAAAATAAGGCTCAGCGCCTGTGGCTCAAGTGGCTAAGGTGCCAGCCACGTACACCTAATGTGGTGGGTTCGAATCTAGCCCGGGCCTGCCAAAACAACAATGACGGCTACAACCAAAAAAATAGCCGGGCGTTGTGGGGGGCACCTATGGTCCCAGCTACTTGGGAGGCTGAGGCAGGAGACTTGCTTGAGCCCAGGAGTTGGAGGTTGCTGTGAGCTGTGATGCCATAGCACTCCACCCAGGGGGATAGCTTGAGGCTCTGTCTTAAAAAAAAAAAAAAAGAAAAGAAAAGAAAAGAAAATTACCCATAATACCACCAAGTGCGTAGAAGATAGTTTCATAAATAATGAATCTAAGACAGTGTTGATTTTAGACAGAGGCTAATTTAAAATGTGAAAAACGTATACATTAGAATCAATGAAATATAGTATATATATGCACACACATATGTACATAATTAGAATCATAAACTTCCATAAAATGCCCTGAATTCTAAGAAAGCATTTTTTTTTACATTCCTAATATTTTTCTGAACATTAGCTAAGTCATATTCCAGGATATTGAATATATTTTAAAGGTTTACTGTTTGCATTTCTCACAATGTAATAATTTCACATTTGTGTTTTTTCTATATTTTTACCTTTTTAAGCATTACTCTGAGATGAACGTCATCATCGTATTTATATATCTTATATAATCTGGAATTATTTCCTTAGGATAGATTCTATAATTGTAGGTACTGCCTCAAAGGTTGTACGTCTTAAGTGCTTCATGTTACTGCAAAATTGTTTTTTAGGGAATGTCTTTCAGTTTATATTTCCATTGGCTAGACATAAAACCCATTTGAAAGTGCACATTTTCACCCTTTAATATTTTTTCTTTCTTCCTTTTTCCCTCCTTCCCCCTTTTCCTTCTTTCACTTCCTTTTTTTTCATCTCTCTCTGTCCTTCTTTCCTTCTTCCTTTCTCTCTTTCTCTCTCTTATTCTTGCTAGTTGATATATAAAAAATGATATATTGTTAGGCATTCATTCACTTATTGGCAAGTATAAAAGATTTATTTTAATTTTCAGGCTTCTCAGCTATAAAAATTTCTTCTTTGGTGAACTGTCTTTTAAGATCATTTGCCTTTTTTTCAGGGTTTAAACAATCATTTGCCTTTTTTTCAGGGTTTAAACAATTGCATATTGGTTGACCTCTTAAAATGTTAAATATTAATTTATTTATTGAAAATGCTTTTTCTAGTTTGCTATTTGTTGTAGATCTGTGGATGGTAATTTTAACATGCTAATGTATTAAATTCTTACATAGTCATTATATCTTTTTTTACTTTCAACTTTTTTTTAACCTTGGGAAATAGTAAATTATTTACCAGAGCTCCAACAAAGCTCACTGGAAGAAGGTTAAACTGAGACAATTACCTGAAAACATTTTTCTAATACAGCATTTATTCAAAGTTTCTTGTTGTCAAACCCAGGAAAAAGGCTTTGTACTATCTCACAACAATCCCAAGTGGTATCTCTAAGACTTGAATAAAGTCAAGTTTGGAAAGGTTAGCAGATTTTCATCAGGCACAGAATATTAAGGGCCAAGTTAAACCCAGAATTTCCTGAATATAAAGCTGATATTTTAAACCATTCTGCCATATCTCTGCTGAAAGATGTGTATGAGCCAAAAGTTCAAAGTAATAACAATTAAAACAATTTTATTTTGGTACTTCAATTGTTAAAAGCAACTTTGTTTTCTATCAGACATATATAGATATAGCAGATATTTATTGAAATCTGAAATATACTAAGCACTGTGGTAGATGCTGGTGATACAGAGAAAAAGAAAGCACATTCATTTTTGGGAAATAGTGCAGAGCAAAACAAGCAAAGTCAGATAAACTAATGATTACCTAATAGATGGTATGCCTAAAGTACTCAGAAAAATGAGGAACTGGCTCTGTGTATGTGCCATGCCCTAACTTCACAGGCACTCTTCCCCTGATCTCTGAAAACTTTTGTCAGTCTTAAGCAAATCTACCCTAGAACTTGAGATTACCTTCCTTAGATGACCACAGCTTTTGTGCTTTGGTCTCAGGCATTTACTTAATACCTTTACATAAACTGCTCCCTCTACTCTCAATATGCACTCACTTTTCTGAGCAATAATCTGCTGCTGAGTGCCCTTTGGACAGGAACAGAGCAGGTGGTTTGGAGCAGAGGATGTTTCTGGGGCTGTCAAATAGACACAAGGTCAACCTATGTTGGTTCCCACGGTCAAGTTAAAAGGATACTGCCCTTTGTAGATGATGTTTGTTTTGGCTCACTTGCTTGAGTTACATATCCATTTCCTTCTGAGGGTCCAGTGAGGGGTTGGAAAACTTACTTCCTAATAGTTAAAATGCTTTACTTTTTAACAATATCGTATAGTGCTTTCATCAGTCATGGCGCCACAGATCTTGATAGGCAAGGCCCTTTGGTCTAGTCACTTGTTTACTCTTAACTCTGCAAAGAAGGATGTGGTGTATGGATTAAGAACAAGAGTGTAGGGGAGAGGCAAGATGGCTGATTAGAGCCAGCTTTCCACAGAGGCTTCTGTCTAGAAGGAGAGTTAATGGACAGAAGCTTATCAAGTAAGCTGATGGTTTGGAGCTGAGCCAAGAAAGAAGATTGAAAAGTACACATCACCCCTGCTGAGGCTAGCTACGACCCCCGAGAGTCCCGTCCCCAATGAGAACAGCTCACAGTGTACTTTCTACAAATAAGCGAGCAGAGTTCAGATCTCCTCCTATTTTATCCCATGGAAGAGACTCGCTAAAAACTGGAACTCCTTCTTCAGAGAGAACCCACTTGTGTGCCTTGGCATTCTCCTGCCAGGCATAAAACTGAACATATACTCTACCCACAATTCTGAACTTCCAGCACTCCTCTCCACTCCTACCCTAAGGTCTGGAAGCCTATACCCTGCAGAGTACGGACTCTTGGGCAATTTCCTGACAGGTACAGGCAAGGCATGGGCTGCTACAACTCTGTGCTGAATCAGTGGCATGGGTGTAAAGCGGGGACTATGCTGCAAGGGAGCCAAGCAGGAGAGGGAGAAATGGTGCCCCACAACAGGAGTGCAGCAGTGGCAGTGGTGGGAATAATAGGGCTCACACCCCTGGTGGTATTTTGGAGAAATACTTCCTGTCTCTCTTAGCAACCAGAGGGAGCCAGGCCTCTACTCTGGGGACAGCCACAGGTGGAGCAGATCTGGGATGGAAATGCAGGACTTGTGAGCAAAGGGTATGCCTGTGGGGATTCCTGCCTGGGTGGGACTCAGAGGGCAATGAGACTAGAATACCCACACACAGAGGTGGCATACTCCCAGAGCAGAGCTGAGTCAGAATTGCTATTTTTATGAGCCCAAGATGTAGCTGGTCCCCAGTGAAGCATAGCTGGGACAAGAGGGCACATGGCAGTGGCATCAGTCCAGGGCAGGACAGCCCTCTCTGAGCTCTAATCACACCCACCCCAACAAAGAGTGCAGCGGAGATAGAGATGCCAGCTCTGAGAATTTGCAAGGCAGCAGTGGCAGGGGCTGGGCCTGAGTTGCAGCTTCTGTGAACTCAAAACACACCTGGCCTGTGGTGAAACACAGCCAGGACAGAAATGTAAATTCCGTGAGAATATAAATGGCAGCAGTATCAACCAGGGCAGGGCTAGAACTGAGTGACACTCCCCAGCTTCCATTGAGCACCTGAGGTAGTCAGGCTTCAGCTCTCCCTGCTGGCTGGTGGCAGAGTGTAGCGGCCTGGCTGAGGAGACATTGATCTCCCTGTGACTCTGTCAGGCACAAACCCCTCACACATTTGCTCATAGGAGGAAACTGGGCCACAGCCCCTCATGGTTATCAGTGATTGGGTGTGATGGAGGTGCAAGGTGAGGAAGGAGGCATCAACCTCCCCGCAACTAACTCATTTGCTGGGTGGACCTTTCTGACTCCATGGACCACTGGACTAAGCCACACTTGAGTTGCCAGTAGACCCCTGTCATCTAGTTTCTAGAGACCTATTGAACTCTGCCACTTGAGAGTTGGTGCTGACTGGGACAAATGGGTTGGAACTCTTGACCTGGGCCAATCACCCAAGGACCATCCAAGGTGGTACCCTGGTTGTGTTGTAGTGGGAATGTTTGATTTTCCTCTTCCAGTTGTTGCTTGGGGGGGGGGCGGGGTGTCTTAGTTGCTTGTATTTCTCCACAGCTGAGACTTCAACTCAGAGTTGCTGATTCACTAGGATTGGACAGCTGAACATAAGACAGAGTCACCTAGCCCCACTACATCAAGCAGGTCCCCAGAGTCACAGGCTGTAGTACTGTATGGGTCCTTTGCAAAGCTGTAGGGGAAAAGCTGCAGTCACCAGTCTGAGTTCTCTGGCAAAGGGCTGGTTAATCACTATTCCAGGAGCCCCCAATCCAATTTTACCTTACTGGCTTATCTAGCCAAATGGTGAAAAATAATGGTGGTATGGAATCAGTGGGAAAAACTCTGGCAACATGAATAATTAATGTAGGTCAACTCCCCCAAGGAATGACAAGGAGGACACATCAGAAGATCCTATTCATAAACAAATGGCTTAGATGTTGGAAATCGAGTTTAGAATTTGGATGGCAAATAAGATTAACAGAATGGAAGTAAAGTTGGAACTAGAAATTTTAGGAATAATTCAAAAGTTGTCTCAAGAATTTAATGAATTCAAAGACAAAATCACCAAAGATTTAGATACATTGAGAAAAGAATGTGCAGCCCTTGAAGATATAAGAAATACAGTAGAATCCCTCAGTAACAGAATGGAGCAGACAGAAGAAAAAGGATTTCTGACACTGACGAAAAAGCTTTTGAATGATCCCAAACACAGAAAGAGGAAGAGAAGTGGAGAGCAAAAATGGATCATTCTCTCAGAGATCTATGGGACAATTCCAAGAAAACAAACATTTGCCTCACAGGAATTCCTGAAGGTGACGAGGTTATTTCAAAAGGTCTACGTGCTCTACTCCAAGAGATAATTGAGAACTTCCCAAACATGGCAAGAGATTCTGAAATTCAGATAGCAGACAGTTTCAGAACCCCAGCACAACTCAACCCAAACAAAGCATCTTCCAGACACATTGTAATTAAATTCGCCAAAGTTAATATAAAGGAGAAAATTCTAGAAGCAGCCACACATAAGAAAACCATAACCTACAAGGGGAAGAATATTAGAATGACTGCATATCTCTCTGCTGAAACTTTTCAAGCCAGAAGATGATGGTGATAGACCTTTAACCTCCTAAAATAAAACAACTTTCAACCCAAGATCCTATATCCAGCTAAACTGAGTTTCATTTATGATGGAGAAATTAAATACTTTAATGACATTCACATGTTGAAGAAATTTGCCATAACTAAATCAGTACTCCAGGATATTCTCAGACCTATCCTCCATAATGACCAGCACAATCCTCCACCACAAAAGTAAACTCACTCAGAAACTTTTGATCAAATTCCAACTTCCACAGTGGTGAAAGAATTAAAAATGTCCACTGGACTTTTGAAAAACTCAACACCCAAAATTCTACCAGGCTTATCAATACTCTCAATTAATGTGAATGGCTTAAATTGTCCTCTAAAGAGGCACAGGTTGACTGACTGGATACAAAACTCAAGCCATATATCTGCTGCATATAAGAATCTCACCTTGGGTGGTGCCTGTGGCTCAAAGGAGTAAGGCACCCGGCCCCATATGCCAGAGGTGGCAGGTTCAAACCCAGCCCTGGCCAAAGAAAAAACTAAAAAAAAAAAAAAAAA
>NW_003852397.1:30623183-30626211 GCF_000181295.1 Otolemur garnettii
AAAAAAAAAAAACTCATCTAGTCTTAAAGGATAAATATAGACTCAGGGTGAAGGGATGGTTGTCTATAATTCAGGCAAATGGAAATCAGAAGAAAGCAGGTGTTGCAATTTTATTTGCAGATACAATAGGCTTTAAATCAACAAAAGTAAGGAAAGATAAGGATGGTCCCTTTATATTTGTTAAGGGAAACACTGAAGATGATGAGATTTCAATTATTAACCTTTATGCACCCAACCAGAATGCTCCTCAATTTATAAGAGAGACTCTAACAGACATGAGCAACTTGATTTCCTATAGCACCATAACAGTCAGAGATTTTAACACCCCTTTGGCAGTGTTGGATAGATCCTTCAATAAGAAACTAAGCAAAGAAGTTTTAAACAAGGCATACCAGCTTGGTGTTCATAGCACAGTAGTTACGGTGCCAGCCATATGCACTGAGGCTGGCGGTTTGAACTCAGCCTGTGCAAGCTAAAACAACAATGACAACTGCAACAAAAAAATAGCCAGGCATTGTGGCAGGCCCCTGAAGTCCCAGTTACTTGGGAGGCTGAGGCAAGAGAATTGCTTAAGCCCAAGAGTTTGAGGTTTCTGTGAGCTGTGATGACACAGCACTCTACTGAGGGTGACATAGTGAGACTCTGTCTCAAAAATAAAAGGAAGAAGGAAGGCATACCATATCTTTCCCCTTGTCACACCATGTTAGACTGCTCATCCCTAAAAACACACAGGTAGCTTCTCTGGAAACAGAATGTTCAACTAAGAGGGAGCAAAAGCTACAGGGCTTTGTCATCAGAGAGAGACATTTGTGGGCCAAAATTCACACAATAAACAGGAGAATTCTTTTTTTTAGAGACAGAGTTTCACTTTGTCCTGCTCAGTAGACTGCCATGGTGTCATAGCTCACAGCAACCTCCAACTCCCGGGCTTAGGTGATTCTTTTGCCTCAGTCTCCCAAGTAGCTGGGACTACAGGCACCTGCCACAATGCCCGGCTATTTTTTGTTGCAGTTTGGCTGGGGCCAGGTTTGAACCTGCCACCCTCGGTATAGGGGGCTGATGCCGCTCAGGAGAACTCTTCAGAGCAAAATTGGCGAAAGTCTCTGTTATGAAAGTGCCCCTTGAATCTAGGTTGTAACAGGCACTGAAAGTACAGGTTCTGGTCCAAGAAAACAGGGTGGATTGTATAGGGATGAAAACAGCATAACACTCGGAAAGCGGATCAGCAGATCTTGAACAATGAAAGAATATTTGAAATCTGGAATAACAGAGTCCCAGCAGCCAAGGAGTTTCACCGGTTCCTTGGTGATGAGGAACTCTTCTCAGGAGAACCTGTGCTCCTGCTGCTGGAACTGTGTAGTAAACTGCATATGGCTGTCGTGCCTTAGTTTGGGCTCAGTCATTCTTAATGAATTGTTTGCTGTCGTCAGGCCCCGAGTTAAACAATACCTACAAATATTGTTATAAATAGCTATTTGGCCTGGGTGAACCCATGTTACAGGTGCTCAAAGTTGCTGCCCAGATCATCCCCTTCCCCAACTGGTTTAACAACATTTTGTTTTATTGGAGGGTGCACCCGATACATCAGCACATGCTGTTCTTTGCCTAGAAATCACTGTGTCCTGCCTCCACCTCTAAGTTCACTCTTAAACTTTCAGAGCCAGCATAAATATTATCCTTTCTCAAATCTTTCCTGACTCTCGCAAGGAGTTATTTCATCACTGCCTCCTCCATCCTGCAGACTTCATAAATATAGCATATATGAAGTTATAACACAAAGCCACTCATTTACCACCTCTTCTCTCCAGATAAAGTGCCAAGTCCTTTAGGTAAAGACTGCATCTAATTCTCCTTGAACCTCTCCCTGACTCCCAGAAATCACTTGGCACATTGTAGGCACCTGGAAAGGTTTGCAGACTTTGGTTAAGACCAAGAGGAATGGGACAATGCCAAGAAACATAATTCCTGAAACATATCCTGAAACATATCAGTGAATTAATTCCTGAAACATATCAGTGAAAGGGCACTTGAATTGCTGTGGGCAAATGTGAGCTATTAATTGTGTAGCTGGGTAAACAGATCGTGATCATCTCTGGTCCAGTAGCTCTTGTCTTTGTATCTGCTGGATACAATAAGTCCAGTTAGAAGAAAGATAATGTATAGGGATGAAAACAGGGTAGACCATGGTTGTACCTTCCGCAGTAACCTAGTAGCCAAATTCTTTCTGCAAGCTAATGATATCTTTTTTTTTTTTTTTTTGAGACAGAGTCTCAAGCTATCCCCCTGGGTAGAGTGCCGTGGCATCACAGCTCACAGCAACGTCCAACTCCTGGGCTCGAGCGAGTCTCCTGCCTCAGCCTCCCAAGTAGCTGGGACCACAGGTGCCTGCCACAACACCCGGCTATTTTTTGGTTGCAGCTGTCGTTGTTTTGGCGGGTCTGGGCTGGATTCGAACCCACCACCTTAGGTGTATGTGGTTGGCGCCTTAGCCACTTGAGCCACAGTTGCCGAGCCAAGCTAATGATATCTTAACACTTTGGCTTTCAAAATGTATTATCATTATTAAGAAATCATTTGAATTTTTATTTCTAGAAGGACATCATTTGGAATATAGAGTGAACTAAAAGTAAACAGAATTCTGCCTTTGGAAAGGTACTCAGTTTAATTATCTTGAAGATCTGCCAAGAGTAAGCTACATACACATTGAATGAAGGGGATGATTTTCCTCCCTCCTTCACTCCCTGCCTCCCTCAAATATTTATTGAACACTTAGATTCTGACAAGCCCTGTTTTGGGTGTAAGAGATAGAGGGTGAAGGAGCCTGTAATCCCCTGCCACCTAGTTGCTTTCTTAATCTAGACCTTTTCATTTGCCAAAAAGGAAAGAGAGAAGAGGTATTCTTTGAAATTTGTAAAAATGAATAGAAAGGAAGAGCTGGCAACTGATTAGCTTTTCACTAATTGAGACAGAAAGCACTTAGAAGGATAAAAGTTCCCATCAAATAGTAAAATTAATCATTTAATTGCCA
>NW_003852397.1:30626430-30666033 GCF_000181295.1 Otolemur garnettii
TGGATGAATATAAGATGTAGCCCCTACCCTAGGGAACTTCATCATTAGTGCTCTATTGTGAATCTAAATTCTTTGCCAAAATGCAGAAATGCTAGCCTTAGTTTCTTTTTTTTGTTTTTGTTTTTTGAGACAGAGTCTCATCATGTCACCAATGGCAGAGTGCCGTGGTGTCACAGTTCACAGCAACCTCAAACTCTTGGGCTTAAGCCATTCTCTTGCCTCAGTCTCCCAAGTAGCTGGGACCACAGGCACCCACCATAACACCCGGCTATTTTGTTGTTGTTGTTATTGTAGCTGCATTGCTGTTTAGCTGGCCTGGACTGGGTTCGAACTCACTCCCCTCCGTGTATGTGGCCAGTGCCCTACTCACTGAGCTATGGGCACCACCCACATTAGTATATTTATAGATACACTGGGGGAAATACGGTTCTAAGAGCCTGACTTGCTAGTTTAGACCAGTAATTCTCAAAGTGTGTGATCCCCAAACTAGTTGCATTATTGTCACTAGGGAATTTGTTAAAAAGGCAAAGTCTTAGGCCCTAACCCAGAGCTGCTGAGTCTAAAACTGGGGCGGGGTAGGGAGGCAATCTATGGTTGGGGGTTTTGGGTTTTTTTTTTTTTTTTTGCCTTTCTTTTGAAGTTCTTATTTTCACTGTAACGTCTTTTTTATATTTCTGTATATTAAGGGGGTACAGATTTTTTTGTTATATGGCTTGAGTCAGGGCTATAAATGTGCCCATCACCTGAACAGTTCATTGTACTCATTAGTTGGGTTTTTCTCCTCACACTCCCTACCTCCTGTGAGACCTTTACTTTCCTCTATGCACTTGTGTGCCCATCACTTAGTTCCCATTTACTGGAGAGTGACTATAGTACTTGTTTTCTATTCTTGAGCTACTTTTCTTAGGATAATGACCTCCAGTTCCTTCCAAATTGCTGCAATATTTATCATCTACACATCCAATAAAGGACTAAAAACTAGAATCTACGAAGAACTCAAACAAATCAGCAAGCAATCTATGTTTTTTTTTTTTTTTTTTTTTTTTTTGAGACAGAGCCTCAAGCTTTCCCCCTAGGTAGAGTGCTGTGGCATCACAGCTCACAGCAACCTCCAACTCCTGGGCTCAAGCGAGTCTCCTGCCTCAGCCTCCCAAGTAGCTAGGACCACAGGCGCTCGCCACAATGCCAGGCTATTTTTTGGTTGCAGCCATCACTGTTGTTGGGTGGATCTGGGCTGGATTCGAACCTGCCACCTTAGGTGTATGTGGCTGGTGCCTTAGCCACTTGAGCCACAGGCGCTGAGCCAGCAATCTATGTTTTAACAGGCACTCTCTCTGTAGTTCTGGTGCATGTCTGAGAGTGACTCACAAGCACTGCTCCCTCTAGACCATTGGGATTCACAGTGTGGGTCCTGTACCAGCAGCAGTAGCAGCCTGAATTTAGGCCCCATGCCACACCTACTAAATTAGTATTTGCCCTTTACGAAGATTCCCACATGATTTGTACACACATTCCATTTTGTGAAACATTACTCCAGACTATATTGTACCTTGAAGAGCATTGAGCCAGGGCTGCTCTGTGACTCTTCCTATCTCAGTCTTCAAAACACAAAGGAAAGACAATAGGCTGTTCCATTCCATGTCCCTCTGTGCTTGGGCAACACTATCTCAAACTGGCATTTTGAAAGCTTGGGCTGCACCAAGGTTTCTTGCAGAGCGGACTGTTCCTGTCCATGAGGACTAGGGGTAGCACTACTAGAAACACAGTTTGCTAGTGCCAATAGATTGCCATTAGAATCACTTAAGTGCCAGGACTTTCCTCCTTTTTAAAGATACAGTTAAATTTTCCATCTGAAGGAAAGGTCATACAATGACCAACATAAGTGGGCCAAATAGATTTACAAAATAATGAGTAATAGGAGAAATTTGGGATTTCTCAGCCTTGTATTTATTATCTTGGCATCTGGGAGGACCAGTACAGCCAAATGATTACTAAGACACTGCAATCCTGCCCTGGTGGGTTGGTAAATAGCTACTGTCCTCCTGCCACCCTGGCAGCCCAGCTCTTCTTTGGGGCTTTCCTTAGATTTTCCCTGACTCAGCACTCAGCAATCAAAATATTTTTGCCTGGCACATCAGCAGCCCTTAGGGCCTTAAATAATGTAGTTTGTATCTCTTTGGACTTGAATATTATTGAGGTTCATCAAGGATATTTTTTATCTATTGAGATGGTATAAGTTTATCAAGGTAGTGAATTACTCTAAAATATTTTCTAATGTTAACCCACCTAGGAGAAGTATTTCTGGGAAAAATCCATTTTGTTCATGTGATATTTTACACACATCACTGGATTTGCTTCACTAGCATTTTGTTTAGCATTTTCCCTGGTATAGTAACAAGTAATAAGTAATGAGATTGTCCTGTGACTTTTCTTGTTCTTACTTTATCAGATCAAACATCAAAGTTATGCTGAACTCATTAAATGATTCTTTATTTACCTGAGAGAGCTCTTAATAAGACTGGAATTATTTGTTTGATGAATTTTGGTAGGACTTGCTGGTTAAATGGTTGGAGCCTGAAGCTTTTATTGTTGATAAATTTTTAATTGAAAACAGAAATTCTTGGCCGAGCCCATAGCTCAGTGGGTAGGACGCCGGCCACATACACCCAAGCTGGTGGGTTTGAACTGGCCCTGGGTCAGCTGAACAACAATGACAAGTGCAACAAAAAAATAGCAGGGCACTGTGGCGGGCACCTGTAGTCCCAGCTACTAGGAAAGCTGAGGCAAGAGAATCTCTTGGGCCCAAGAGTTTGAGGTTGCTGTGAGCTGTGATGCTATGGCATTCTACTGAGGGTGACATGGTGAAACTCTGTCTCAGAAAAAAACAAAAAGAAAAAAGAATCAGAATAGCCATTTATCAAAATAAATAAATACAATTTATAAAAACACACACACAAATTCTATAATGGTTGTAATGTTCACTGATTTCTGCACTGTGAATACTCCCACTTTAGCTAATATTAAGTAGCCAACAATTTAATAATCAGCTTCAAAATTCCTGGTTCCCAGTATGAGTTAGCTGTAGGGCATCCATATATAGGGCTGTATCTTTTGGGATTTTTACTGGAGTCACATTATATTTTTTTAAAAAATTTATCCATTTCATCTATTTTCAGATTTATTAGCATAAAACAATACTATCCTCTTGGCATCTTTCAAATCTCCACACCATATTTGGTTACGTCCTTTTCATTTTTAATGTGATTTTCTTGGTCAATCATGCTGACAGCTTATCAGTTCTTGTCTTTATTCAGCCTTTCTACTGTATGTGTGTCTTATATGGCTTTAACTTCTATTCATCTTTATTTTTTTTTTCATCTACTTGTCAGGGTCCTGGTAGGAAATAGATGGCATACTCAAAGGAAGGGTTAAGAGTTTAATGAGGAGAGTATTTACATAGATGCCAGGGATAAAGATCCCAGCAAGAGATGAATTATGCAGAACCAGCAACAGCAGGAAGCCATTATCACACCTGACTTGTGAGGGGAAGGAAGGTGGTCTGTTTCCAGACCCTGAGAGAGAGCTGTAGTCTTAAGAGACAGGCTGCTCAAGAAAAGCTGTGGTTCCAGCTCCATAAGGAGGGAGCAGAGAATAAAACCCTTATCTCTCTTCCTACCCTTTCACGGCAGGTTACCCATTGGATAGACCAGCTGTAAAGCAGCTAGGATGCTGCATCCTTATAGGCAAGGCTCTGGGGGACACAGAACAAGGGAGAGAAGGGCACCCAGTGGGTCTAGAGGGGCATCCTGAACACAACCAGAGGGGAGACTTAGCTCATTTCCTTTAGTCTCTCCAATTCCCCCAAATTTGTTATTTAAGGCTATATATTTCCCTTTAAGTGCTATTTTAACTTCATCTCATAAATTGTAAAATTCATTATTGTTCATTGCCAAATGTTTTGTAAACTCTGTTAAGATTTTTTCTATAACCTGTGAATTATTTAGACGTGTGTTTATTTCCACACAACAGGGGTTTTGGTATTGATTTCTAACTTAATCATTCTGTGGTCTGAGATGACTTATGCGACACTAGTTCTTAGTAACTTTTTGAGACTTGCTTTCTGTCCTAGTACATAATGTTCTCTCTGTCTTTGAAAATACAGGATGTTTTGAAGTATTAGGTATAGCACTCTGTAAATGTCTGTTAGTTCCCCTTAGATCAAGCTTCTTTGTTGTTTCTCAAATTTTCTATGTCCTTACTGATTTTTGTCTTCTTGACCTATCCATTACTGAGAGAAGGGCACTAAAAACTGTCAGGATTATGGTAGGTTCTTTATATTTCTCTTGATTTCTATCAACTTCTGATAATACATTTGAAAAATATTTTACTAGACAGGGAGAATTTCATCATTTCTCCCTGGAGAATTCAACTCTTTATAATACGTACTGACCATCTTATCTTTTGTGTTCTTATTTTCTAAAAGTCTACTTTTATAGACCTTAATGCACCTCTACCAGCTTTATTTTGGCCAATATAATACTGACATGTCTTTTTATCTTGGTTCTGTCATCTGGAATCACTTTTCTTCTTCAGAATGAATATTCATTACAATTTTCTTTACTGAGAATCTGTTGGTCCATCTGTTAGGCATTTCAAAATGTCTTTATTTGTTCTTGTTCTTCAAAAATCTCTTTTCCTATGCTTGTAATTCTGGATGAACATCACTTCCCCAAGGGAATTATTTTCCCCTCTATTCATTACCAAGTCCTAAGCTGCAAATTTCCCCCTGTAATTTCTGGGGGATCATAGAGGAGTATCAATGAGGGCTAATTTTTGCAGGTTGAGCCATGTAAAATCACATTTTTTGTAATGGCAAGTTTTTAGAGTTCAACTTGCTTACCCATATGCTCACATTAGGTGCTTTTGGAAGGATCCCAGCTATAGATGGAGAGGTTTGCTATAAGATAAATCCCTGTTAGTTGGGCCATGGCTTTATCATCTGTCTTCCATACTCTGTGGGCCCATAGGAATAGTAAATCAATATTTGACTGAACAGATGACTCCAAGGTAAAGACCAGTTTTAATATTTAGTTATTTTAGTTGTTATTATTATTTTTTTTGGCTTTGACAATTCTTTGGTTTCTTGAAAGCTTATCAGTGTATTTTAGTGGAATCATTTAGTTTTCATTGGAAGCATTAGTTAATGTATTCAGTCTGTCATATTGTCAGAAATTGAAGTGTGTCTCATTACCCTTTATTGTTAAACAACTTTTATTGAGATATAATTCACATAGCATAACATGCACTCTTAAAGTAAGCAATACAGTAGTTTTTATATATGAACAAAGTTGTATCAACATCATTGGTATCTGGGCTCGGCGCCTGTGGCTCAAGTGGCTAAGGCGCCAGGCACATACACCTAAGGTGGCGGGTTCGAATCCAGCCTAGGCCACCAAATAACAATGATGGCTGCAACCAAAAAAAATAGCCAGGCATTGTGGCGGATGCCTGTGGTACCAGCTACTTGGGAGGCTGAGGCAGGAGACTCACTTGAGCCCAGGAGTTGGACGTTGCTGTGAGCTGTGGTGCCACGGCAGTCTACCCAGGGGGATAGCTTGAGGTTCTGTCTCAAACAAACAAACAAACAAACAAAACATCATTGGTATCTGAATCGAAAACATTTTTATCATCTCCAAAGAAACACTACCCTTTAGCAGTCAATCTCCATTTCTTCTTCCTATCAGCCTTTGGCCACCACTTGTGTATTTTCTGTTTCTATAGATTTATCTATTCTGGACATTTCATATAAATGGAGTCACATAATATAGAGTACGATTGTTTGAAACTGGCTTCTTTCACCGAACATGACATTTTCACAGCTCATCGTGTTATAATGTGTCATTCATTCATCCCTTTTTTGACTGAATAATAGTCCATTGTATGGGTACACTGCATTTTGTTTATCCATTCATCAGTTGATGGACATTCGAGTTTTCCCCACGGTTTTGCAATTACAAATAATATTACCATGAACATTTGTGTACACGTCTGTGTGGACATACATCTTCAATTCTTTTGGGTATATACCTAGGAGTGAAATTGCTCCCTCGCCTAAGGTCCTGTGAGGGTGCCTTGCGTTCTTAAGATAAATTCTAAAATTGGATTGCAAGGACCTGATTAAACTTAATCTGGCCTGGCCACTTTAATCTTTCTGGCTTCCTTTTGCCCACTTGAACTTGTCCTCTTCTGCTCACTCGTACATACTGCCCCCTCTGCTGGGAGCACTTTTCACAGCCTCCTTTCTCCTTAGGGATCCCTGCTCATTCTCCATGTCTCCACTCACATGTTACTTCCTCAGGGAAGCTTTCTTGACATCTCAGAATAGGACAGGTGCCTGCTTATGTGAACGGTATGGCATCCTCACTGTCTCTTGTTAGTTATTTTTATAGCTATTTTTTTTTGAAATTTTATATTTTTGAGTGATCATTTGATTTCACGTCTATGTTCTTCACAAGACTATAAGATCCAAGGTGGCAGGGAGGATGTCTGAGGTTGTTCACTGTCGTGTCCCTAGGACCCAGAACAGTCTTGGAAATTAGTTAAGCTGTGAATAAGTATTTGATGAATAAAAAGATGGAATGAAAGCTGACTGTAAAGACAGAATATTCTCTTGTTAGGGATGCAGTTCCAAAGAACTGCACGAATTGGGTGGCTTTAAACAATAGACATTTATTGTCTCCCAGTTCTGGAGGCTGGAAGTCTGAAATCAAAGTGTCAATAGGTTTGGCGCCTTTCTCTTTGACTTGTAGATGCTCATCTTCCTTATGTCTCTTCACACTGTCTCTCCCTTATGCGTATGTCTGTACCCTACTTTCCCCTTTTTACCAAGACAGTAATCATACTGGATTAGCCCTGCCCTGATGACATTGTAAACTGATTATCTCTGAAAGGCCCTACTTCCAAATAGGGTCACATTCTTAGGTACTGCGGTTAGAACTTTAACTCATGAATGGGGCAGGGCCCAATTCTACCCATAACTGAAGAATATAGATGACTTCCTTTAATGGCAACTGGGGTTTAAGGCAAAGAAGGACCACAAGCTCATGAAGTCATGTGTGTTTTAGAGGAAGGAGAGCAGGGAGGTTCCTAGGTAGCAAGTGGTAGAATCTAGAATACAAACTTTCACCTAAAACAGGTTTGTTTCTTCTTATGTTTGAGTGTTTATCTTTTGCTTTTGTGGGTAATGTAATTACTCTAAGCATATGGGATTTAAAAAATATAGGCCTAGGAAACTTTCCTCCAATTTCTTACATAATCTGTGAATAAAAAAGTTTCATATATTTATATTTCATAAAATATATTTAGGAAACACTTCAGATGTTCTTTACTTTCTTGGAATGTTATGAAGCACAGTGATAAATTAGAGGCGCTAAGAAAATGAAAAATAAATAAATTAGAGATTTTGAGAAATTATGCTGTAGGTGACTTCTTCAATCCAGTATTTTTTTAAAATTTGTTTTTGCCAAGGAGTAGCTTCTTGACATAATATTAACATACTGTATTATCTATTTTTATGTAATTTATCAATTTATTGTATCATTTGGTCAGATAGGTTTGGGAAATGCTGGAGTTTCTTCTGTGGGTGGGAGAGAGATGCTGCCCCGGTAACTACCTTTCCGTCTTCCCTCTTCTTACAAGAGGTAATTATCTCTCTCTCTCTTTTTCTATTTACTTATCCTATGCAGGTTTTTGTTTGAATAGCAAAAGCACTGTCTGTGGCTAATGGTTTCAACTGATATCACAAAAAAGGAGAGGTGGCTGTATTTGTTGGTGTACATTTGTTTATAGGGAGCTTTATGGGAAATTTGCAAAGAAACCCGCCTTCATTCCACGGCTCTTAGAAACACCACAAGCAAACAGAAGCTCTTTACTGGGTCTCTAAGTGCCTCAGCAATGATTTGAGCAGTAGTCATGGGCGTCTGTTACAAGTTTTTCTTTGTTAAGATCCCAATTTTAAGAGCATCAATAGTATTAAATATCATTCTTGAGTGGGAGGTTGATTTTAAAATGACAGATGAGAAAACAAGATGGGATTGATGCTAATTGCCTTACTGCTAGTCCCACAGACTTGTGAGAACTGAGACCAGACTTATTCTAAGGCATTGCTCCTTCCCACATACCTCCCATTTGAGAGCCAGGAAGCAAATTGCTCAGGGGAAACCTGAGCCTCCTCAACTGCAGCCTCCTTGAAGATGGACAGAGCAACATGTCTGTACATGTTATTAGAAGCAAGTGAGTCACTGCGTTTGGCATCCTAACTCATCTGTGCCTGCGGCACAGAAACAGTAGTCATCTTCTTTAAGCAACACTTGGCCCTGACTACATGAAGTTGCATATGATGACGGGAAGGCTGAGGAAAGAATATGCGTTCCCCGGCCTTTAGCCCAGGAGCCCTGTTTCCCTTGGTTTCAGGTCCAGAAATGTAGGTTTGCCTAACACCTCCCTCCAGAAGGTGAGACCTGGTCTGAAGGACCCTGGGAAGGCCACAGTGGGCCAAAGGGCCAATTGGGAATTTAGAGAAGCTCTGGGGTGAGTCTGATGCCAGGAAATAGAGATGTGAACTTGAATGAGCAGGGCAAAAGGGTCCTCGTAGGAAATGTTCTCCAGTCTGTTTACTTTCTGTGATTCTGGCGTGCTTCAGCCTAGATGTGTGTCAAGACTCTGCCGTGTGCTGTATTGGCCTCTGACCTTTAATCTATAAAATATCCCTAGGATGAAGTTCTGTAATGAACCTTATTTTGCAGATGTCGAAACTGTGGTTCAGAAAGGTAAAGTCACCTGCCCCAGATCATTCATTACTGAGATTCTGCCACCTGAATCCCTGCCCCGAGCCACCGTGCCATGCTGCCTGACTTCACGAGTGTGTGCCACGTTTTATGAGCAGAAAAATGCACTTTCACATTTCCTTCCATCTGTGCTTTAATTTTGTTTGTTAATTTATGATTATTCCCATAGTGCAGAAGAAAAAACTGAGGCACAGCGAGTCTGGTGACTTGCTGAAGGTCTCTTGGTGACAAGGCTCCAATCCATACTTTCTCTGAGTTTCTTCCCACCCATGCTGCTCTTTGTTTGTTTGTTTGTTTTTAAATTTGGAACTAAAAAAAGGATTATGTTTATTGAGGGCAAAGGGGATGCAAACAATGTAAAAAACAAAAGCTCATCTGGCATTTAATTAACTTTTTCTTCTCTGCTTAGACAAATGGGAGTTGGATTTTATTTGTATATATTCTAAGGATCCTGGTCTGCTCATGAAATCCTTAGCCAGGGAGAAGCTGTGGGGCAGATGTCTGAAGCAGTCCTTTGAGAGAACACTTTTCAGGGCAGAGTAATTGCTCGGTTCTGCCTACTTCTTGCCCTTCTGCTTCATGTGTGCTACAAAATAGTCATTGCACGCGATGGTGAGGCCCGCAATTAGGGAAAAGAAGCTCTGGAAGCCCACTTTGCCATCTCAGCACTGGTCCAGGTCCTTTATTATTTTGTCTAAGGCCAGAGGGTCTTTTTGATTTTCCAAAAATCCCGGGAACTCCTTCTCCATGAGCACTCTGAGATTCTCCTTTGTTAAGTAGCCTTTATCCCTGGCAAATTTGTGAAATGTGAGCATCATGGTTTCCATGGTGTGCTCCATCTGAGATGGCATTTTGGTGAGGTCTACTGAAGTCTGGGCGGGCAGACCCTAGCTGACTTGGGCGTGGAGCTCCCTATTGCTCTTTGAAATGTTTCCCAGCCCCTGCTTTCCTAGCCTGAATGCATGGTCATTTGAGGTCAATTTGAAGTGAGTGAGGAATCGAGGTGGAACCCAATTGATTACTGACAGTACATGTGAAGCCCGTAGAATGGAAAATTATTAATATTGTTGTTTTCAAATACAAGACTCACCCCCAAACTTCCCATGAACACAACCTATAGTTTTAATTTGAAATGAATTGTTCCACTGTCTCTCTCTCTCTCACTCTCTCTCTTTCTCTCTCTATTTTTTTCTTTTTTGCTGTTTTTGGCTAGGGCTGGGTTTGAACCCACCACCTCCAGTATATGGGGCCAGCGCCCTACTCCTTTGAGCCCAGGCGCTCCCCCCACTGACTGTTTCTTAATGTTCCTCATTATGAATAACAAACAAAGTGCTGTAAGAAAACTTTGGCAAAACTGTAAGTTGCCTAAATAAAGTCACTCAGTATTCACTTTATGGTCACTTATGGGACTTGAGGCTATGCAAATGATAGAGGGGAAAGAAACTAAAGCTGGCAAGGGAAGTAGTAGAAGGAAAAACAGAGAATTGTAGTACTTTGAGTTAAGATCCACTGGAATGGAATATGAATTGCCTCATTAAAAAAAATTCTTTGTGGGCTTGGCACCTGTGGCTCAAGTGGCTAAGGCGCCAGCCACATACACCTAAGGTGGCGGGTTTGAATCCAGCCCCAGCCCGCCAAACAACAATGACAGCTGCAACCAAAAAATAGCTGGGCATTGTGGTGGGTGCCTGTGGTCCCAGCTACTTGGGAGGCTGAGGCAGGAGACTTGCTTGAGCCTTGCTTGAGCCCAGGAGTTGGAGGTTGCTGTGAGCTGTGATGCCACAGCACTCTACCTAGGGGGTAGCTTGAGGCTGTCTCAAAAAAAAAAAAATCTTTGTGAATTCAACTTTAGTTGTTTAACATAAATAAAAACTCTGACAGATTTAAGTCTGGTCCAGGTGCTCATCTCTCTCTTAATGTTTATTTATATATACTAAAATATGTATAGAGGACATGTTATGATGTCTGAGATTTGATTCCAAATAATCCAGTGTCATTGTTACCAATTCTGAGTAACCTAAGAAATATTAAGACGTTAGTGTGGAGATGATTTCACAAAAATTATTATTTTATAGTGTCAGAGTTACACTAGAATTTTTGTGACCCAAATAGCCAACTTACAGATTAAACACCATTTCAATGAGGAAAGGGATGAGAAGATAATCATTTAATGTCTATTTTATCCTATTTATCCCATTTTTTTTACCTTTTCTCATTTAATGCTCACAAATTTGGGGGATAAAGTAAGTAAATAATATTGACAACTCTTGACACTATGGGTACATGTGGGTTCATTATGATATCTTCTCTGTTTTGTATTTTTTTTGAAAATTCCCATAGTACAGTTTCTGAATTTTTTTTTAAGTACTTCTTGTAGCCAACTAGTGCCATCTATGGGTCACGCATGGGAACTGTCATGTAAGGGAGGAAGACTTCCTGAATTGCTGATTAACATGAGACACCTGGCTGCTCAGTTATTTGAGGGACTACACTTTGGGCAGTTGATGGGCCTGCTCTCACTTTTGGAGTCACAGAGTTGGAGATATTATGAAAGATGAGCTTCCCATGTGTTATTCATAGAGACAGAGCTTCATACAAGATCTGGTCTTGCTCTCAATAAATGCTCACAGATAAAAAGAATGATGATGAAGCAATTTTTGCAGAAATATTACATATTACAAAGTTCATGGGTTTGGGTCTCAAAGTGTTGATTCAGCCATATCAGTTAGTTTCGTTCAAAAGGTATGATTTGTCTCAGCGCCTGTGGCTCAAGTGGCTAAGGCACCAGCCATGTACACCTCAGGTGGCAGGTTCGAATCCTCAGTCTGGGCCTGCCAAACAACAATGATGGCTGCACCTCCCCCCCCAATAGCCAGGCATTGTGGCAAGCACTTGTGGTCCCAGCTATTTGGGAGGCAGAGGCAGGAGACTCACTTAAGCCCAGGAGTTGGAGGTTGCTGTGAGCTGTGATGCCACAGCACTCTACCCAGGGGACAGCTTGAGGCTCTGTCTCAAAAAAAAAAAAAAAAAGGTATGATTTATTTATCTGTAGAAACAAGTAGCATATAGGAAGTGTTTATTTGTTTTTGTTTTTGTTTTTTGAAACAGAGTCTCACTTTGTTACCCTTGATAGAGTGCTATGATGGCACAGCTCACAGCAACTTCCAACTCTTGGGCTTAAGTGATTCTCTTGCCTCAGCCTCCCAAGTAACTGGGACTACAGGGACTGCCACAACACCTGGCTATTTTTCTGTTGCAGTTGTCATTATTGCTTAGCAGGCCCAGCCTGGGCTGGAACCCCAGCCTCAGTCTATGTTTTCTGGAGTTCAGAGGCTCAGGGGCTAGACTTTTGCCATGTAATATATTTGACCCTCTTTTGCTCAAATGGCCAACTTACAGATTAAAAACCATTTCAACCAGGGAAGGGATCAGACGATAACCATTTAATGTCTATTTTATCCTAATGTTTTACCTTTTCTCATTTAATTCTCACAAATGTTGGTATTTATTTATTTTTATTTATTTTTATTTTTTTTTTGAGACAGAGCATCAAGCTGTCCCCCTGGGTAGAGTGCTGTGGCATCACAGCTCACAGCAACCTCCAACTCCGGGGCTCAAGCAAGTCTCCTGCCTCAGCCTCCCAAGCAGCTGGGACCACAGGCGCCCACCACAATACCTGGCTATTTTTTGGTTGCAGCCATCATTGTTGTTTGGTGGGCCTGGGCTGGATTTGAACCCACCACCTTAGGTGTATGTGGCTGGCACCTTAGCCACTTGAGCCACAGACGCCGAGCCAAAATGTTGGTATTTATATTAGTTTTCTAGGGCTGCTACAGACTGAGTGATGTAAGCAATAGACATTTATTTCCTCACAAATCCAGAAGCTCCATGTTAAGAACAAAGTATTGGTAGGTTGGGTTTTCTGATGGCCTTTCTGCTTGGCTAGTAAATGACCATTTTCTCCATGTGTCTTCACGTGGTCTTCCCCTGTGTGTTTCTATGTCCTGATCTCCTGTTCTTACACATACACTAGTCCTATAGAACTAGGGTCCACTCCAATGGCTTCATTTAATTTCAATTAGCTCTTTCAAAGCCACATTCTGAAGTCCTGGGGATTGGGAATTCAACATGTGAATTTTTGGAGAGGACACAAATCAGCCCATAATAGTATTATCATCATTATTTCATTTTTGCCAGTGCTGAAGCCAACCAAAACTTGGAGAATATTTCAGTATCCTTCCCCAAATTTCGTACCTTGAAAGTAGCACTGTCTGGATTAGAGTCTGGATTATTTATATACTCCTCTCCTTCCTACACTGCATACTGGTGGCCTCTAGACCCCTTTCTTCATGCTAGGAGACACTTTTTTTCATGCTAGGAGAACACTTTTATTCATGCTAGGAGACACTTTTCTTGTTCTGACTTTCTCTTGGCAGAGTTGAATGTCATCCTCTCAGCTCTTTGCTGCTTTGAGAAAAACAAAGTTTCTGTTGTTGTTGATGCTCATATTTTAGCATTAACTAAAGGTTTTAAAACCTACAACATATAAATTCAATTGTATTTATTTCAGTAATAACTGGAGGTTTTTACTGCTCACTTCTCCAGGAAAATAGACATGGGCTAGAACAAATAGGAAAGTGGTCAGCCATGCTTGTCCTTATTTCCCCATCTGCTGTCTGGACCTCCTTCTTGGTGAGCTCCTCCGGGCCTGAGCCTTTCTATTTCCTATGTTCATCCTGCAGGTGAATTATTCATCAGTTTCTTCCCTCTTTCTTTGCTTCCCCTTTTTTCTTTCTTTCTTTTTTTTGGAGACAGAGCCTCAAGCTGTCCCCTTGGGTAGAGTGCCATAGCATCACAGCTCACAGCAACCTCCAACTCCTGGGCTCAAGCGAGTCTCCTGCCTCAGCCTCCCAAGCAGCTGGGACCACAGGTGCCTGCCACAACACCCAGCTATTTTTTTTTTTTTTTGGTTGCAGCCATCATTGTTGTTTGGCAGCCTGGGCTGGATTTGAACCTGCCACCTCAGGTGTATGTGGCTGGCGCCTTAGCCACTTGAGCCACAGGTGCTGAGCCGACTCCCCCATTTTTCATTTGAGCTCTTCCTTCAGGAAGATTTCTTTGAGTCAATACCTTTTTTAGTCTGGAAGGCTTACTCTGAGCAGACCCTTAGCGGTGAGGTGAATCAGCAGATAATTGAATCAGCTCCTAAGTGGTAATTTACATCTTAGAGCAACCCCAAATACATAGCTCTCATCTCATTTGCAGTCTTCTTGATAGAGAAAATTAGGTTTACCTGTCAATAATAATATTATAATGAAAATTCCTATTCAAGACGGCTGACAGAGCATACCTGTTTAACTGTCCTCCCTTCACAAATTCCATTAGAATGAAGAAATATTAAAACTTGAGTATAATAACTTACACACATATTTCTACTTCCTACTTTCATGTACATTATTTATTTATTTAAGACAGAGTCTCACTATATTGCCCTCAATTGAATGCTGTGGCGTCACAGCTCATAGCAACCTCAAACTCTTGGGCTTAAGTGATTCTCTTTCCTCAGCCTCCCAAGTAGCTGGGACTACAGGTGCCTGGCACAACACCTGGCTATTTTTTGTTGCAGTTGTCATTGTTGTTAAGCTGGCCCAGGCTGGGTTTGAACTTGTCAGCCTAGGTGTATGTGGCTGGCGCTGTAACCACTGAGATACAGGGGCTGAGCCATGTACACTTATTTAATGTGCACTACAAATCTAGGAGGTGGGTACTTAATAGCTACGTTTTAGTTAAGGAGGCTGTGTCTCAGAGAGGTAAGCCAGCTTGTCCAGAGCAAAGCAAACAGTTGAGGAACTGGCACCTCAACTCAAGTGTCCAGAATTGCCTCATTCAGAGCACCGGTTTGTCAAGATTATTTTGTGGTGTGAGTCCAAGCTTTTAATCAGGCGGGCTCAGTTTCTAATTGCCTTGGAAGTGTTTATATGGTGAAACCATTTTATAACTGGCTTAAAATCAACAGGTCTTGTTTTTATTCACATTAGATTTCAATTTATAATACAGGATGTGCCAGATCTCACCATCTATCCCTCCTGTAACACAGGCCCTATACAGATTATCAGAATTTTCAGTGGTGTCTAGCTGATGCCCAAGTCCATGTAGACATCTGAGCCTAAGATGTTCAGATCTCTATTACATTTTGTATTATGATGGTATCTATCTTTAAAATAATAATCCAATTTGGTACCAATTTCCAAACACCTTTTCCCTTGTTGGTGTCTAGTTGAAAGTAATGCTAAATGCCCTGTTTCTTTTCTTTTCTTTTTTTTTTTTTTTGCAGGTTTTGGCCAGGGTTGGATTTGAACCCTCCACCTCCAGTGTATGGGGCCAGCGCCTTACTCCTTTGAGCCACAGGTGCTGCCCCAATGCCCTGTTTCCTAAGTGATAAACAGAACAGAGGAGGCAGGTGTCTATGGAGATTTTGCCTTGTCCTTAAGTTCAAAAAGGTTTGAGGACTATGGTTTCAGATCATCCAAAATAAAATGCAAGATTCAAGAGAGTTTGTGTAAAGAGGAAATGCATCCAATCTATGGCTTTCCTGACATTATTAAGCAAATGTTTAATGATCAAAAGCCGTTTAGAGGAAACAGAGCAAGAATCCTTATTGGCTGAGGCAAACTACCTTCATCTGTGCATAGCAGATAGAAGAGTGGCTTCTACAAATCAAGCTGAATAAAGCCAGGCAAAAAGCCAGTACCAAAATCTGAGAATTCAAGAGCTGTCAGATAAAGTGGTAACCTACAGGATGTACCTGATAACTAAAGAGTTTGAATATATTGACATTTAAAAATAATAATTTTTCTTATTTATTCTGTGCTTTTGTGGGAAATTTCTCTTTTGATTGCATTTATTATAGAACTGGGGAATAAAACTACTGGTTATTTTACTACACGGGCAATCTCTGCTCCTTTTTGTGAGCTGCTTTAAGAGTTGTATTTGTTGAACGTGTATAGACAGTTACACACTCATATACATGTGCCGTGAATACCACACACACACACACACAGTGTGTAGCTAGTGGCTGCCACATACACATCCAAACATACACATCTGGGTTGTTGCAAACCGGAGTGGAATGGGTGGGGAATCAGGAAAATACAGCACAAGAGAAGACACTGAGACAAAAGATGGGACTGGAGGACTGACTGAGCTGATGGCTGCAGCCAGCACCAAAGCACAAAATCAACTTTATTTTATAGTATCTATACTGGGTTGTCTAGGGGGACGTAACATAGACAATGTGGGGAAGTAGCATAAATAAAAGACATATTTTGGACTTACAGTATGATAGGAAGAAATAAATGACTTGAATAAAGACAAATTGTCTTGTTAATGTTTTCTACTCAACTTTGTTAACATATGACAAAGGGTAAGAAGGAAAGATCACAAGGATCCCTGTATAGTTGACAAAATAAAGGAAGAACTATGTGACTTAGTGGTTTCTACTCAACTTTGTTAGCATATGACAAGGAGAAAGAAGGGAGAAGTCACAAGGGTCTCTGCATAGTTGTCTAGACAAAGAAAGGGCTATGTGACTTCTGCCAGAGGGAGCATGAAGAAAGGAATATGGGTGTTTTGGGAGTGAGGAGAAGCAGTTGGGGAGGTTCATTCCCTGAATGTTCCCCAGGCTATGGGGGCCCTGCCACCTCACAGCCTGCTCTCCACAGGGGTTATAGTGTATGTGCTATATTGTAACCTGTCTTTTTTCCTTTTAATATATAGTGGATTTACTTCCATGGCAACAGATAGATATATACATTAAAACTTGCCTTGTTTTCAAGGCCATTTCATAGGCATGCAGCCTACTATATAAGATGAGGTCCTGTGAGAGCCAAACTAGCTCCATTTTGTTGTTTACAGCACAAGCCCCATTCCTAGCTGTTTACCGCATAGCCCTTCCATCCCAACCTCTGCCAGTGAAACCTGCAGGGCCACTCCCTGCTGCCTTCCCCCACCCCAGGTTGCACAGCCACTGCGCTGTAAACTGAGTCACCTTAGGCAAATAGTTGCTATAATAAACAATAAGTTTCTATTACCTTGAAATACAGGTAACCAGGTTGCACCAACTCTAGCCCCCTGTTAAGGGACTCTCCACCCCTCACCTGTACCAATCCAAATTCACCTTTACTAGTGAAATCATCAGCCACCAATGCAAATCCTCCTTTACTTCCTCCTTTACTAATGAAATCACCAACCACCAATGAAAAGTGTACTCGTATCCGACCCTACCCCTCTTGCTTTCTGTACCCCATAAAAACTGCCTTCACCCCGAGTTTGGGGCTCGTCCCAGGCTTGCATGCTGGACGGGTCCAGATCGGTCTGCAATAAATCTCACCTTATGCCTCTTACATCAGAGCGTGTCTCGAGTTTGTCGGTTGGGGCTACTTCGGGAGGCTTTTTCGGACCCAACAGTCCATATTACTACTGAATTTCCATTTAGCAATATTCATTGCTTCTATAAATTTGATTTAATTCATTATATACAGTTTATAATTTGTAGATTGGTGTTCAGGGTTTCTTAGCTAGTTGGTAGAATAGGCAAGCCCAGTTTAGCCTTGTGATAAATTTCTGGAACTGGAAGGCCAACCGAATGGGCAATGTGAGCAAGGTGGGGTTGGCTTAACATAACCCCTCTGGAGATACTCTTCTGTAATTGCCTGGGAACTACTTATGTTCTTATATTTTAACAAAATCTCCTAAAGTTACAGCATGCCTCAGGCCAGAGTTCCTTCAGACTAGTATTCTCTCAGCTGTGTTTCTTTTTCCCAAACTGCAGTGACAATGCCTGACTACTTTAAGACAGGCACCCTGCTTTCTCTGACATTTCCCTGAAGGCATTGTGAGCCGCTTTAAGAATTGTGTTTTAACACCTGATGCCATAAACTTCCTTGCCACTTTTGAGTTATTTCAGCACAATCCCTTGCAAACCTTTTGTAATCCATCATGGATCAAAAACGTTCTTTGGAGGTAGGAAGAGACACAATGAGATGGTAGTGGTGGGAGCAGTCCCCTGAGAATACAGGCAGTGAGTTGGTATCTTGTCTGTCAAGAGTTTAAAAACAGTAACAAAACTAAAAGTTGGTCTTCTTTTTGTTATCACTGTGTGCCACCAAGTAAACAATGTCAACGTTAAAGTTTTTGTCTGTACCTCAGCTGACTGCTCCTATCCACTTGTCCCTCTAGGAACACCACTGCTGAGCAAGCCCCAGATTGCCAGGCTCTGCTTGAGGTGGAGGCAAGAGAGTTTGGTGCATTAGTGCCTTCTGGATGAGAGCATTAAGACAGCACACATGAGACCTGTTCTGGCTAGGACCATGACCACTAACCACATGTGGTTGTTTATGTTGATATCAATGAAAATAAAATCATTCTAAAAATTCCCTTCCTCAGTCATATTCTGAAGATTTCTTTAGCTCCTTTGTCCACAAAGGGAAGGAAAAAAATAGTTTATTAGCTCCATGTAAGTAGTGGATATTATACTGGATAGTGTGGACATAGACTATGGCCATCACTGATGAAAATTATATTACTCAGTGTTGCTCTAGACAGTGTTTTTTTCTAACCTTCTTTTAATCTCATGGTATACTATAGTTAACCTTCCATGGCATACTTAAACTTTGTTGATAAGAAAAAGAATAAAAATATATACTTCTTGTGCTTTGAATTTCTTTCAAAATAATTTAATTCATGATCTTTAAAATTCACAGCATACCTATGATCCTTTTGTGGCACATTGCTCTAGACTTTACCAGTAGTCTGACCATAAAAGAAACCTATGTTAAATTTACTGCTCAGACACAATATATAATAAACATTATCATACATATGTATTACGTATGTACAGTAATAGCATTTCTAAGAACAGTCACATAACAAATCAGCATTTTATGGGGTAGCACTGAGATAATGTCTCTACTCATAAATAAGTTTCAGTTCAGCATTAATATTACTGAATGTGCCAGATACTGAGTTAAGTAATAGAGATAGCAGAGTAATTAATCAGATACCTGCCTAGGAGGAGTTAATCATCTAATAGGGGAAACAAGCAGGTAAACAAATATTATATTGCAATGAGACAGTTGTGATGACTGATGCGTGTGAAGTGTGTTTATAGTCAGTACAAAGGAAGATGGAGGTTGGTATTTGAGGTATGTGTGGGAAAGGGCAATATAGTAATTTATTTGGAGAAATGAAGACGACCCAGGATGATTTACCCACAAGGATCAACTCAGCCCAGGCTACCGTGAAAAAAAATAAACAAGATGGTTTCCAATCTTAAGGAAAAGTGGTGAACTGTCATTCAAGCATTGATGATGTTAAATTGGAAGATGAGTTAGGTGAACAGGATTAGAAATGTCAGCTGAGCTAATGTCACAGAATCTATGTATTTCTTGGGGAGTCAGTGCTTACAGGATATGTGTAGTAATGTGAATACTGAATCAAGATATGACAGAGTAAGGAAGTTGTGAGTGAATTGAAGGTAATGACGTGAGAAGATAGGGAAGCAGGGAGGAATTCATAAAAGGCCAAGTACAGTAGGAAAGAACAAAAGTCCTTCTTTGACTCAATGTTGAATCCTGTCTAGAATGCTGCTCATACTTTTTTTTTTTATTTTTTACCATAATTAAATCCGTAGAATAACTGGAGTGGGGAGGGGGTTAGTTGTGTTAACCCCTGTGCTCTGGGTACTCCGGTCCAGTGGCTCTCAGAATTTAGGGAGCATTAAATGAGACAGCAGTCAAATACCCTGCTGGCGGTTAGGGCAGGGGATCAGAGGGAGAAGGCCAGAGGATAAGAAAGCCACAAGAATGTGACTGTCCTGAGCTAAGATCAAGGTCGACAGGGACACTTTAATTTATTCTACTTTAACCTTTCACTATAACATCCTTATCTGAGGCAGAAGGGGAATTCCTAAAAGAACTGGCTTGTTAGCATGATGAAAACACACTCTTCAGTGCCACTGTGGCAACCCTGGAAAGTACCCTACATAGAACAAAATGGGAAAAGGGGAATTGACCCTCGGTTTTGGGAACTCTCCACCCCTTTCCCAGAACAACATTGAATATTCCACCCCCAATTTAGCATATTATTAGGGATTAGTATGAAAAGGGAAACCCCAACCCCCTGTAGGCTGCTGCCTCCTTTGGAACAGTCTGCTTTCTACCACCACCTTAAGAGCCTACGTACTATGCTTTCTGTACTCTGTCTTTAGTAAATGTCTTTGCTTCATGTGTTACCCTGTGTTTGAACTCCTGCCCAGAGGATAAGAACTCTCTCTGCTGTCACAGGCAGTGGTCTGCACCTGTATCATAAGTATCTATCACCTAAGGAGCTTGTTAGAAATAGAGATTCCTGGCTCGGTGCCTGTGGCTCAAGTGGCTCAAGTGGATGAGGCACCAGGCACATACACCTAAGGTGGTGGGTTCGAATCCAGCCTGGGCCCGCCAAACAACAATGAAGGCTGCAACCAAAAAATAGCCAGGTGTTGTGGCGGGCGCCTGTGGTCCCAGCTACTTGGGAGGCGGAGGCAGGAACCTTGCTTGAGTCCAGGAGTTGGAAGTTGCTGTGAGCTGTGATGCTACAGCACTCTACCCAGGGGGACAGTTTGAGGTGCTGTCTCAAAAAAAAAAAAAAAAGAAATAGAGATTCCTTGGACAAGTCCTCACTCCATCCAAGCAGGTTTGGGATAAGGCCAAGAACTTGTGATTTTTAACACGCATCTCACTGCCCATAGTTAGAGAAATACTAGTTTATCAGTACAATGAAATGTGGAAGAAAGAAGTCAGGCCTCCTGAAGACTTTCTGATCACTTCCCTTTCAAAAAAAGAAAAGGAACATGCAACATGAATATTAATTTTAATTTCCAGAGAAATTTGCAACTGAATAAATAGTGAATGGATCCAAGGAATTAGCCATTACATGTGGAAATTGGCTGACTCCATTAAGAATACTGACTAGGAGGGAAATAATTGCTTGCACTTTAAGATTTATTTGGTTTGTGGCATATGTTTATCAGCAATAATTTGTTTACTTCTACAAATTTGGAGTGAGGGTAAGAGTTGCCTAGTCCCAGCTCCCAGTGAAAGGCTCCACAGAGACTGAGTAGAAATCATTATCTTTGTTGCAGCCAACATGCTGTCTCTCAACTGGCTTTCAAAGACTCCTTTCAATCATGCCTGTAATCCTAGCACACTGGGGGGCCCTGGTGGGTGGGTTGCCTGAGCTCACAGGTTTGAGACCAGCCTGAACCAGAGCAAGACCGGGTCTCTAAAAATAGCCGAGCATTGTGGCGGGTGCCTGTAGTCCTACCTACTTGGGAGGCTGAGCAAGAGAATTACTTGAGCCCAAGAGTTTGACGTTGCTGTGAGCTATGATGCCACAGCACTCTACCAAGGTGACAAAGTGGGACTCTGTCTCAAAAAAGAAAAAGAAAGACCCTTAAGACCCCTTTTGAGATCCCTTGAAGACTGCTTTCTGCTTGAGATGAGGAGGCAGCTTAATGTCCTCTTCATCCAACATTATCTTCTGCCATAGACTTCCTTTTGATCAAAATGAAGGACTCTGCACTGAGGCATCTTCATGGAAGAGGGGCTCTTCTGCCAACAGAAAGGCCCAGGATGGTTGGTGTGGTTTGATGTTCTGTATCCTTGGGGATTAGAGAACGGAGAAGGTGTCTGGGATTCTCAGAATAGAACAGAGGCAAAGCCTAGGCCTAAAACAATGTGGCGAGATGTTTCAAATCTCTGGGGCTTCTTTATGTTTGATCTGGGACATCCATTTTGTCATAAAGTTCTTAAATAGTGTTCAGTCCTTATTGGGTAGATGGCATGGTTAGAGAGGGCCTGGGGAGATGGGACATCTCAGAGAGGGTTCTAATGAGATGGAGAACAAGCTACCCTTCCAGAAGAACTGCTGGGGAGGAAAAATGATGGAAAGTGCCTGGAGATAGAGGTATTAGGTCAGGAGAGATTGAAAAGTGGGAATGACTTTTGCAAATGCTAAAAATTCTCATCTAGTCTCATTATTATTGCCTTGATGTAGAATCTCATCTTCCTCACTGGGACTGGCATGTCTGGTGTATCTGAATTTGCTCCTCCTGGACAACCCTAGTCATCCCAGGGACCTGAAGACATTACTACCAAAGGGGTCTCCTAATGACCACCAAGCCAGTTGGGAAGACAACTTTCTGAGTGAATTTAGTCTTGAGGTTTGGCCAACGTCATCCTTCTGTGACCCAGGCAGGCTAGGATTGGCTGGAGCCTAAGGCAAAAGATTGGGAAGTTCAACCTGGGGAAATTCAGGGCTGATTAGAAGGAAGCACAATGGATGGAGGGAAAGAGTATAGCTTGGGATGTCAGTTCTCAAAGGATCACCTTTGAGTCACTTCTTCCTCCATCCTCCAGAATTGCAAATACACCATCTGACCTATGATGTGAAAACCTACATCATTCAACTACATGATCAACAGCTGCAACAGAGGCCTCTGGCCCTGCAGGACCATTGCTAATGCAGTTTATGTCCTCTGGGTTTCTAATTTGAAGAAACTCTAACTATAGAACAGAACAGAACAAAAACTCTGAACAGGAGCCATTTATATCCCCATGGAAACTCTTATAATCTAAAACAGTGGTTCTCAAAATGTAGTCCCTGGGCCATCAGTATTAGCCTCACCTGGGAAATTGTTAGAAATGCAAATTCTGGGGCCCCAATGCCTGACCTGTTGGATCTTAGCCATCTGAAAAATAAATTTTCCTGAAATTTTTGTGATTTCTATACCCCTTAGCTCTGACCAGGTTACTGTTTTGGAATTTTCAGAAATTTTAGGAAAAATTTTTGGGCATGCCTTTCCTCTTCTCACTTTTGAACACACAAAAGTGGAGAGAAGGGAATACTCTCCACTCTCCACTGTTGGTGGAGTGCAAGCTAATATAACCTTTATGGAAAGAAGTATGGAGAATTCTCAAAGAGCTAAAGGTTGACTTTCCATTTGATCCTGCAATCATATTACTAGGTATCTACCCAGAAGAACAAAAATCATTTTACCACAAAGACATTTGCACAAGAATGTTTATTGTAGCTCAATTCATACTTGCCAAGTCATGGAAACAAACCAAATGACCACCAACACAGGAATGGATTAACAAATTGTAATATATGTATACCATATATATATTCAACCATTAGAAATGATGGAGACTTTATATCTTTTATGTTTCTTGTATATCTTCTTATTCAACTATAAGAAATGATGGAGACTTTGTATCTTTTATGTTTACCTGTTTACTTGGATGGAGTTGAAAAATTCTTTTTTTTTAAGAGACAGAGTCTATGTTGCCCTCAGTAGAGTCCCATGGCATCATAGCTCACAGCAACCTCCAACTCTTGCGCTTATGTGATTCTTTTGCCTCAGCCTCCTGAGTAGCTGGGACTATAGGTGCCCGCCACAATGCCCAGCTATTTTTTTGTTGCAGTTTGGCCGGGGCCGGGTTTGAACCCACCACCCTCAGTACATGGGGCCTATGCCCACTGAGCCACAGGTGCCTCCTTGAAACACATTCTTGTTAGGTAAAGTATCTCAAAAATGGAAAAAGAAATCCAATGTACTCAATACTAATATGAAACCAATATATAAACAATTACATGCTCAAATGAATGATACAACACAAAACCGTCTAGCAAGGAAGACGATGGTGGGAGGGAGGGCATTTGGCAGGATCTTACCAAATATACACAATGCAAGGGTATTCAGCACACCCTCTGGGTGAAGGGCCGTTCTACAGCTTGAACTTTACATTGGATGTGAGAACATTGTAACCTAAAAATTTGTACCCTCATATTAATTTGAAATAAAGCTTATAAAAAATAAAAACAAAAGATATTTTTATTAGCATAGAAAATCCATTGTAAACTGAGAAGCTGCAGAGGCCGTGTTAGGACCCAGAAGAAAATGGTGGACAGGCGCAGGTTTCAGACAGCCTGTGAGCCTACGTGGCAAGAGCTTTCATTACCCTTCAGCAATGGTGCTTCTCACTCTGAACCCAGTGGTTCTCTCAGCAGGCCTGCCTCTGACTTCCTAGAGCATCATCATCTTTTGCAGCCTTACATAACTTCTGTATTTCCTTCTTCTTCCTCCACTTCTTGTTTTTCCTTTGGAGGAGTTGCAGGTACATTGCTGTCTGTGCAAGACCAGGATAGAACTCATCTTGGCCCTTTCTTCCTTTACAGGCTACATGATGAATGTCCCCACCATTATCTTAATTGTGACCTGATGGGAGAAAACACAAGCTACAGAAGGTGCCAAAAAGGGTAAACATATTTTAAGAAAGGAAAAAAACTGTATTTAAATTGTAATATTCACCATATACCAATAACAAAAGATGAATGCAAGTTGCATTTGACTTCTGCAGTTATAGGAGCTGTGGCAAATGTCCTACTGAATTCTGCTACTGTCATTCAATTCAACCTTGAAAAGTAATACATGGATAATATCTCTTACAATATGTATATATACAATTTGGTACCTCTAGTATATATACTCTGTCTTAGCTAAAGACTCAATAACATTAAGTTGAATTCAGCTAAGGCTGTTAGATTAATCAAAAATATAGAAAGCCCACTTAAATCTGAATTTCAGGTAAACAATGAGTGATTTTTATAGTATATCTCATGCAATACTGACGTATGCTAAAAACACCATTATTTATCTGAAGCCCAAATTTCACTAGGTATCTTGTATTTTATCTGGCAAGCTTACTTTCAGGAACAAGAATTGCCATTTCAGTTGCCCAGCTCTGGAGGGCACTTTCTTTTAGAAAGGAACATGGCCATAAAAACAAGGACAGGGTTATCTGTCTACAGCTGTGCTGTCTATGAAGGTGGCCACTAGCCGTCTGTTGAGCACCTGAAATGGGACTGGTCTGACTTCTATAATATATATACACCCAATTTTGAAGAGTAAGTGTGGAAAAGAGCAGGTAAAATGCCTCATTAATAATTTTTTACATATTGATTACATGCTGGGATGATTTTGGATATACTGTGTTAAAAAGTATTCAAATTAATGTGTTTTTCTCTTCTCTTTGAATGTTGCTGCTAGAAAATTTTGAATGCTGTGTGTAGCTTCCATTCACAGCCCACATTCCATTTCTACTGGACAATGCTGGCCTAGAGCTGAAAGGAACCCAGGGAGACCTAATGACCACCAGGCCAGGAGCCAGGTGCCAGCCTGTCCAGAGAAAGGAAGATTTTCCTTGTTATAAGCTTGTTGTGCCTAAAATTATCTGGCACTGGTGGGGAGGGTGGGGGAAGAAGGAGATGTGTATATAGGATCCTTGAATGCAGAATTTGCTCACATAGAGTTTTCATCGTTTTTACTTTCTGTCCTGACAAAAATTTGGTGACGTTGGAATGATTACAGAACAACTAGAATGACGGCTGATGTTTCCTGTTACATGTATCTGGCAGTTGAATGAAGATGTTAAGATTGGGATATAGTGAGGGGGGTTGGAAGAGGACAGAGAGTTGGGAAAGGCCCTGGTGCTGGAAGCTGGGCTGAGTTGCTCTCTTTCACTTCTCTTTCTTCTTCTGGTTTTATGATTGTGGATTGGTGGTGGCGGGGAAGCTCTGTCGGTATTTGCTAGAAGCAGATGTTCACATTAATTTAGAATTTGGGGGGCTCATGAACCACAGAGGGTGGCACTAGGAAGCATGGAAAAGGCCAATGAAAATTTTCCCAGGCATATTACATCTCTGCAAGTCCCCCGACTTCTGAAAACTATTTACAGAACTCGGTTCTGAAAGTGGGACATCTTTTTATAACTGAAAATATTCTGGGATTTCAAAGTTTAGATCTAAGACTTTCAAGTCCTCTCTTTGATCTGCCACTCCCTCCCTTCATCCTCCTTCCTCTGTCTGACCTTTTTCTGAAGTTCCTGGAAAGTAAAGAAACACTAGTGAAAACAAAGCAAATGAAAATTTAAGACCTTCTGAGGCCAAGGGCTTGGTCAATTGTAAAATAACCTGATCTTTACCAAGCTCTGTTTAAAATTCTATGCCAACCGTGATAAACTAAAGAATCAGTTCTTAGCTGTAGGATCCACCATCTGTCGATTTCCATTTTTTCTTTCTGATCTCACCACCCACTGTCTGGGTTGCCACATTGCCCTCCACAGATGCCTGGTCACCTGATTCCAAGATGTAATACCCAAGAGCTCAGGCCAGTGGAAAGGAGTTGCTGCCACATCCCTTATGAGATGGCAATCGGTGGCCATTTTGTCTAGTGCACCAGCCCTACTTGGCCCCATGATCTTCCACTTGGCATTACTGTCATTATTTTGAGGGCCACTGTAGTACTGTGTAACACATGACTTTTTAGTAGGAGGAACATTGATGGCATTGGCTGGCAGAATGAGGCAGGGAACAGAGACATAGGAGCTGTGTGCGAGATGCCATTTTGGGAGAAGAACATCTTTGAAGCCTCTTGGGCCCAAAGGAGATACTGGGGTGGTAAGTGCTATCCAAGAAGTTGCTGCTGGCTGCACTCACTTCACCCGACACAATCCTGGTTTGACTGGAGATGGGTTGGAGGCATTGGTATTTGGCTTGGAATTCCACCAAGTGAAGCTGGGTATTTGCCAGAAGCTTCACCCACTGGTCATTTTTCCTTGTAGACCAAGGAGAGATAGAAGTATAACATAAGGCTAGATGGAGGTGCCAGGACTAATAGCATAATTTAGAAGGCTCAGCCTTGGATCATATTGCAAAGTGTCAAGTATTAGACTATGACTTCATTTTCCCTATTTATTGTCTACTCTTAGTCATCTTACTCATGAGTGTGTTTGTACTATTTTGGGATCCATCCACAAGGCAGTGTAGTTCATCAAGGCAAATCAGAGCAGGTGAGAAGGATAGGGTCTGGACCTTAGCCTCAAGTGTTTAGCAGTGGTGGGGAGAGTCAGCAAGAAAGGGAATAGGACCCAAAGGCCTTGCATTTTTAAGTTTTGGTTGAGGGAGCAGATGGTAGAATGTCCCACCATATACATCAGTGACAGGGAATATAGGCAGATAGTCCCAGTTATGTACTGCTGCATAACAAACCATTCCAAAGTTACTGATGTTGTAAAATAACAGCTATTTATTATGCTTATCAATTCTGCACATCAAAAATTTGGAAAGGACTTGGTGGGACCACACCAACGGTGCATTTTACAAGGGTACATGTTAAATTTTCTAAGGGTAGAATATAAATATCTTAACACAGTAACCAAGAAAATGAAGGCTATGTTAACCAGTTTGAAGAAAGTATTTCAAATTGTGTATAAAACCAGCACACTGTACCCCACGATTGCATTAATGTACACAGCTATGATTTAATAAAAAAAATAATAAAAACAAATTTGGAAAGGGGACAATGAAGATGGCTTGCCTCTGCTTCACATTGTCTATGGCTCTAGCTGGGAAGACCACAAGGCCGGCAGTCCTGGGTGTAGAAACTGGTGGTAGTGAGACAATACAGACCTGGTTCCTGCAGAAGGGAATAGATGGCCATTACTGTCTCATGCCTCTTAAACAAAGTAGGGGTCTAGGCCTCAGCATTCATTAGATCAGGTAGGATGGAGGACCCAGATAGATAAAGGTGTTCTCCAATAAGGTAAAGACTACAGCTATTTCACTCCAGGGAGCTTGGCCAAATCAGCTCAGTTGTTTTTTGTTTTTTGTTTTCCCCAAACCTAATCACTACCTAGAAGTAAATCAGGGCTCTTTGAAAGCTAAATTCTTCCAGGCAACATTAATATAATGCATTAACTTACTGTTCCTAGGTGATGTCTTGAAGGAGGTTTAAACTGAAGTAGTTTTCCTATGGAGCTAGTAGAATATTTTAATTATTTTCTTGTAGTTTATATTTCACCCTCTTCCAAATGGGATTGAGGCAGTATACGTAAAAACAAAAGATTATCAAAATAAAAACAAGGAATCAAAAACTAAGTACCTAAGTATGTTAAGAAATAATTTAGTAATAGCGATTAAATATTAAATGTACTCTAAGCTTCATTACAGAACATACTTTCATACTGCTGTGTCTGTGTTTGATGTATCTTTGAAAATGTGCAAAAGTCTAAGCATTGCCTCTGGAAATATTTGCTTCCAATTTCTTTAAAGGTAAAGCATCTCAGTGAATTTAGAGAAAGAGGGTTTATGTCCATGAAAGAAATTAGCAGAGACATTCGTGGACAGATTCACTAACATGGTTATTGCACAGAACTTTTTTTGTTCTTTTTAGACAGGCTTATTCTGTTGCCTTGGGTAGAGTGCCATGGCATCATCATAGCTCTCAGCAACCTAAAACTCTTGAGCATGAGCAATCCTCTTGTCTCAGTCTCCCAAGTAGCTGGAACTGCAAGTGTGCGCCCCTATGCCCGGTTAATTTTTCTATTTTTTTTTTTTATAGACAGAGTCTCACTTTGTCACCCTCAGTAGAGTGCTGTGGCATCACAGCTCACAGCAACCTCCAGCTCTTGGACTTAGGTGATTCTCTTGCCTTAGTCTCCCGAGTAGCTGGAATTACAGTCGCCGGCCACAACACCTGGCTATTTTTTTGTTGCAGTTTTGGCTGGGGCCGGGTTTGAACCCACCACCCTCGGTATATGGGGCCGGGACCCTACTCACTGAGCCACAGGTGCCGCTACCACACAATAACTTTTAAGGAATAAATCCTTCCCATAAAACAAGGCACATCTCTGCCTGAAATTGTAACTTCTGGACTAGAGCAAACCAATCTGAGTAGCTCGACTGTAACTTATAAAAGGGCTTTTGTTTCATTTAGAGAATAAATTGAACTCTCTGAGAACTCAGATCAATTTGAAAAAGAGAAAGAAAGTAAAAAGAAGAGAGGAGAAAGAAGGAATGAGTTTGGGAATTAATTTTAGGGTAAAATACAGCGCTTCCTATAACCTCAATATTATAATTCAGCCGATAGTTTTCCCTGAAGCCTCTTGAGATATAAGGTGAAAAGTAATTACCAAATATACCATCTGGCCAAGCTTTCCCACGAACATTCATTTGGTACGCTTTGGGACATTATTTTGCTTCCTTAGAAAAATTAATAAAACTAACGTACCCCTCACTTGGCCGAAGCTTAACAAAAACTTGGGAGACCTTCTTCCTAGATCATGTGCTGATAAAGTGACAAACCTTGGCACAGGGCTTAAATCCAGGTGTTACTTGGTCAAGAACAGAAAAATAGACTATAATATTAACTTCATTTTGTTTTGTTATTGAGTGGGAAATGAAAAGGGGCTAGAAGAAATGACACAATGACCGTCTGAGAAGTAAAGAATGCCACGTGGCAGTATGCCCTGCTGGGGCTGGGGAGAGGCATTTAAATTTGCTATTGAGTTAGAGGGAGAATTTGTCTTGCTCTGTGAATCAAACAAAATCTGTTCACCACGTTGGAGGTAGCGCAGTAGCTGCCCAGTGAGATAAGTGCTTGCATGTGTGCTTGTGTGGCCATCATTGGCATGCGTTTGGTTTCCAGAGGTAGCTTGCTTTGTTACATAAGTTCTTTTGAATATTAGAGCAGTTTTTATTAAAATTGTGGTTAAAAAGCATATAATGTTGAAATTGTCATGATCAACATTTTTAAGTGCATCATTCAATAGCATTAAGTATAATCCTATCGCTGCACAACACGTCTTTATACCTTCTTCATCCTCTATGCAACTAGAATCTAATTTCACCTTCTTTCCTCCCAGCCCTTTCCAACCACCTTTCTACTTTTTGTTTCTATGATTTTGATTACTTACGATGCTTTGAATGGGTGGAATCCTACAATATTGTCCATTTTCACTGGCTTATTCCACTTGGCATAATGTTCTCAAAAATTGTAGATTTACTTCCTTTTTTTTAATGGCTGAATAGTTTTCTATTATGTATATATATCATTTTCTTAATTCATTTGTCTGTTGATGGACATTTGGGTTGCTCCTACCTCTTGGCTATTAGGAATAATGATGCCATGAACATGGGTGTGCAACTATCTTTTTGAGATTCTGCTTATAAATTCTTTTCATTTTATACGTATAATTATCAAATCAAATGATTCTATTTTTAATTTTTTTAGAAACCTCCATACTGTTTTTTATGATATTCCCATCGATATGCACAAGTGTTCTAATTTCTTCACATCCTTACCAGAACTCTTGTCCTTTTCTCTTCCTTTGATAGTGACCACCCTAATAGGTGTGTGGTGATATCTCATTGTGGTTTTTATTTGTTTTTATTTGTTTTTTTTTTTATTGAATGGTAACTGTGTACATTGATGCACTTTGGGGGTACAGTGTGGTGTTTTCATACACAATCCAAGACACTTCCATCAGATTGGTTAACATAGCCTTCATGTAACTTTCTTAGTTATTATGTCAAAACATTCATATTCTACTCATAGAAAGATTCACTTGTACCCTTGCAAGACGAACCACAGGAGTGAACCCTCGAATCCCTCTCCCTCCACCCTCTCCCCCCTGTTTTTATTTGTAATTAACGATGTTGAGCATCACTTCTTTTCATAGAAGACAGGTATTTATAAGCAAAAATATTTTGCACATAATACTATGGGGAAAATTGGGGGAGGAAAGCTGATGGGGAATCTTGTGGTCATCATAGGAACAGACTCCCTTTCTTTTTCATGTTAAGACTAGTTTTGAAAGCTGTCACACAGCTTAATCACTTTGTTCTGCTATTCTTTGGACATACTTGTACTTTCTGGTCTTGTTCCCCATGAGAAGGTAAATATCTAAACTATGAGTCATTGATTGTCAAGATTAGAAAAGATTTAGGATATCTTCTAATTACATCCCATTTTGTAGTTGAGGAAACTATAGATTAAAAAGTGAAAAAAAGTACAATTGAGAAGGAATTTTTTTAGAGACAGAGTCTCACTTTGTTGCCCTTGGTAGAGTGCAATGGCATCACAGTTCACAGCAACCTCCAGCTCTTGGGCTTAGGCGATTGTCTTGCCTCAGCCTCCCGAGTAGCTGGGACTATAGCTGTCCACCACAACACCCAGCTATTTTTTGTTGCAGTTTGGCTGGGGCCAGGTTAGAACCCGCCACCCTCATGGGGCCAGCGCCCTACTCACTGAGCCCCAGGCACCACCCGACAAGGAATATTTTAACATAAGGGGAAAATCCTTCTAATTACTGGAACATTTATTTCTCCTCAGCTTTGTTGAAGTATAATTGACTAAAATTGTGTATTTTAAAGATGTACAGGGTAAGGATTTTATATACATATTTATTATGAAATGATTACCACAGTCAAGTCAGTTAATATATCCATCACCTGACATAATTGCCATTTTTTTGTAGTGAGAATATTTAATAACTACTTTCTTAGCAAATTTAGCATTATAAAGTATAGTCATACTGCTGAACCTTAGATCCATGAACTTATTCCTGTTATAGTTGAAAGTTTGTACTCTTTAATCAACGTCTCCCTACTCCATGTCCCCAGCCCTGGCAACTACTATTTTACTCTTTGCTCTATGAGTTCAACTTTTTCAGGTTTCACATGGCATGAGATCATACAGTATTTCTCTCTGTGTGTGACTTATTTCACCTAGCATGATGCCCTTAAGTTTCATCCATGCTGTCACACATGGCAAAATTTCCTTCTTTTTTCTGGCTGAATAATACACACACACACACACACTAAGCTTTCTTTATCCATTCATCTTGAAGGACAGTTAGGTTCTTTCCACATCTTTGCACCTGCCACAATGCCCAGCTATTTTTTGGTTGCGCTGTCATTGTTGTTTGGCAGCCCAGGCTGGATTCAAACCCACCAGCTCAGGTGTATGTGGCTGGTGCCTTAGCCGCTTGAGCCACAGGCACCAAGGCTCTTTTTTTTTTTTTTTTTTTAAAAATGAGATGAAGTCTCACTTTGTTGCCCCAAGCTAGAGTGTTATGGTATCACAGCTCATAGCAACTTTAAACTCCTGGGGTCAAGTGATCCTCCTATCTCAGTCCCCCCAATAGCTGGGACCACAGGCACCTACTACAATGCCCAGCTAGTTTTTCTATCATTAGTAGAGATGGGGGTATAGATCTTGCTCAGACTAGTTTCGAACTTCTGAACTCAAGCAATCCATCCATTTCATCTTCTCAGACTGTTAAAATCACAGGTGTGAGACACTATGCCTGGTCTTGCTTATTGTATCTTGTCCTTTTAATAATGGCCATCCTAACAGGTGCAAGGCGATATTTCATCACGGTTTTAATTTTCATTTCCCTAATGGTTAGTGATGTTGAATATCTTTTCATGTAATTGGTAGGAAAAAATGTCTATTCGGATTCTTTCCCCACTTTTTAATGGATTATTAGAGGGTTTTTTTTTTTTTTTTTTGCTATTAAGTTATTTGCATTCTTTACCTATTTGGAATATTAACCCCTTATCAGGGATATGGGTTTGGAAATCTTTCTTCCCATTCTGTAGGTTGCCTTTTAGTTTTGTTGATTATTTCCTTTGCTGTGCAGAAACTTCAAAAAACTTAAATTCGAATTCCTATTATAAAATACTTTCATGGGAAGGCCTGGGCGCTGTGGCTCATGCCTGTAATCCTAGCACTCTGAGAGGCTGAGGCAAGTGGATTGCTTGAGTTCAGGAGTTCGAGACTAGCGTGACCCAGAACAAGACCCTGTGTCTAAAAATAGCCAGACATTGTAGCAGTCATCTGTAGTCCCAGCTACTTGGGAGTCTGAGGCAAGAAGATCACTTGAGCCTAGAAGTTTGAGGTTACTGTGAGCTATGATGCCCCCCCAAAACCCAAAATAAAATAGTCTCATGGAATCTAGAAATATTAGGAGATAACAGTTTCCAAACCCTGGTAGTTGAGCATATTTTGAATAATTGTCACAATTTTTCCAAGGCCTCTGCAACATGTTTTGTGCTATAATCTTCTCTTCCTTTGTAGCTCTGATAAAAATCTTTGAGTGGTAGGCTTTGGAACTCATACCAGATTGTTTAGTATATATACTTTATAATTAAAAGAAATGTTAATTTTTACTTTTGCTTATGTTTTGACACTGAGAACAAATTTGTATGTGTGACATCATGATAGCAGAGAGTAAGGAACATTAGAACAGGATGGTTCAGCCCCTGTCTTATGGCAGCTGTTGTTCTGGGCCTCATACCTATACACAATCCCAACAAATATAGACAAGATCCTGAAGGCTAATGTAGGCCTAATTATTCTTCCAAGAGTATACTGTGTATTTTCAGGGTTCTCAGAGAACAGAATCAATAGGAGACACACACGTGCATACATATAGAAAAATATTTATTAGAAGGAATTGGCTCATATGATGGAGCTGAGAAATCTCCAAGATCTGTGGTTAGCAAGCTGGAGACCCAGGAGAGCTGATGATGTAGTTTTAGTCTGAAAGTCAGTACACCTGAGACCCAAGAGGTGCTGATGTTTTAAGTCCAGCAGCTAGAAAAGACTAATATCTGAGCTCAAAGCCATCAGGCAGAAGGGGTTTCCTCTTACTAATCATTTTCTTTCTGTTTTGGTCTTAAATTGATTGTATAAGGCCTACCTACATTAGGGAAGGCAATTTGGTTTACTTGGTCTACAGATGCAAATGTTAATCTCACTCCGAAACACCCTCAAGACATATCTAGAATAATGTTTAAACAAATATCTGGGTACCTTGTAGCTCTGTCAAGTTGAAACATAAAATTAGCCATCACACTGTGGTTACCACTGAGAATTTCCTGGTGGCTTTGAAAATACATGGACAAATTTACTAGCTGTATGACCTTGGGTGAGTCATTTAACTTGTGCCTCAGTTTTCTTATTTGTAAGGTAAAGGTGACAATAGTTCTTCCCTCATTGGACTGTTTGGGTATTAAATGAACTACTAATTGTAAAGTGTTTAAAAGCATGTGTGGCAAGTTGTATCTGCAACATGTATCACATACAATTTTAATAGTTATGTATTTATTTTTTGAAGTGTAGTGAAATAAATACAGCTAGCATGATTTCAGGGATATTTTTACTTAGGATAGAACTACATAAAAAATGTAGGTTAATTTCAAGACCAATATTAAATAAATACTCATGTGGGAGGGATGTGGGAATGATAAAGATTGTGACCATGGAAAGCGAGTGATTAGCTTTGGGAAATAAAGAATAAGGTAACATCTAAGATGACAAACAACCCAATTTTCTGAGGGGTTTCCTGGGATGCAGACCATTCAGTGCTAAAACTGGGAACTCCTCAGCAAACCAGATGGTTGGCCGCTATATCTATAACTACAGCCCGGTATTTATCCCACAAATATTTTTTGAGCACCTACATTGTTCCAGGCCATGCAGGAGGTTTCCCTGCCTTTTAACAAGCTCTATGTAGTAGACTCTGGTCTGCCCACTGCGACACCTGTGATTTTAAGCAAGCCTCTTCATTTCTCTCCATCTGGGTTTCTTAGGCTACAAAAGAAACGGTTAGAATCAATGATCTCTTAAGTCCTTTTGAGCACTGGGGTTCTTCGACACGAAGCACACAGTGCACCTGTTACTGCTAAAATCTCAACTCCCACTGGTGCCCAGGATGCCAAGGAACAAAGAGCAAAGTGTGCACTGTGATTCTTTTCTTAGCTCTTAATTCCAGCCTGGGGCAGGGAAGCCTCTTCTCTCTCCTCACCTTCCCACCAACCACAACTCTGACACAAAATGACCATCCCAAACTTAAGATCCTTTAGAAAGGCCCAGATAATGTATGTGCCTGGGAAAATGGCAGAAGAGAGACTCCCCTATAGGCCCCAATACGCAGGATTTCCATAAGAAGAACCTGAACAATTTATTAGGGTGAGAGGAGATGTTTATGAGGTCAAGAAATACAGGTTGCTGTAATCGTGTTCGTGTTAGAAAGTTGAAAAGGAATCAATGTTGGTTGTGGGACAAGGACCAATATTTTACTTAGCTGATTAAAAGGCTTTTGTCTGGAGCCTTGTTTTTCTTCATCAAATGGCCTTTCAAAATTGACAGTATTCCATGTTTCAGACAACTTACTCTATGTTATGTAAGAATGTAACTCACCGACCATTTTTTTTTTTATTAAAATCATCTTATAGTTATGGTTTGGGAAATCAATTTCACACAAATTGTGATTTATGTGCATTTGTTTTCCTGAGTCAGTTGAATGTAACAAATACCTATTGAGTGCCAGTTATGAGCTCAGTTCTGTGGAGTCATGAAGGGGAATGAGAATCTCAGTTGCTAGGAGCTTCAGCTTAGGGAAGCACAGTGGGAATCCAATCATTTGCAAAATTGCTGTTGCCATTTTTGGAGAAACTGATTATTTTTACTTGCAACTGAGGTTTGCTTTATGTGAAATATGGTGTATAGCAATGAGGCTTGGGTACTGGTGAATCTAGGAAGAGTTGTTTTGGTTCTGAGAACTATGTTCTCAGGAGTCCTGTCTTTTATCATAATAAAGCTCTTCTGAAACTTGTAATGCCCAGAATCCCTCCAGGCAACATTGTAGATCTAATTATAGCTCCCCTGAGTCACCAAAGGGCTTTAGAGCAAGAATTTTGAGAGATAGATTGACTATGAAAACAAACCTATCTCACTGGGGGTATAGCTCAGGGGTAGAGCATTTGACTGCAGATCAAGAGGTCCCTGGTTCAAATCCAGGTGCCCCCTCTACTTTTCTGTTTTTAATGGATTGACTTTGACTTTATTATTTTCTGTGGCTCATGCTGATTGAATAATGATGAATCTCTCTTGCACTATTAGTATATACAAGGCGCTAGTCTTTAATTATCTCTTCTATATCTAACAAAAATTTTACAAAATATGTACTATTAGTTTTTCCATTTTACATGAGGAGACTGAGATTTGGAGATGCGCCATAATTTGCAGAAGGTTAAAAAGCTGTAAAAGGCAGGTTCAGGATTTGAAATCAGAGCACACACTCTTAACAACTTCAGTATACTACCCATACTGTTGTTCTAATATTGTAAAAGCTCTGTGGCAAAATCCTGCCTAGCAATGCTTCCAAGGTCCTATCCTTATTCCTGGAGTTATAGAACCTTCTGGCCACAAAGAAAACCCAGGGACTTCATGACTGTGCCCACCCTTTGCAGTGCCCTGGAGAAAGTCAAAGAATGGATGTATCATTATCCATAGAACATGGCTAAGGGTAAACAAGAACTGGCCTGAAGTTTAAGGAACTGAACTGCTTGAGGACTGGCTCGGTGCCTGTGGCTCAAGTGGCTAAGGCGCCAGCCACATACACCTAAGGTGGTGGGTTCGAATCCAGCCTGGGCCCGCCAAACAACAATGATGACTGCAACCAAAAAAATAGCCGAGTGTTGTGGTGGGCGTTTGTGGTCCCAACTACTTGGGAGGCTGAGGCAGGAGACTCACTTGAGCCCAGGAGTTGGAGGTTGCTGTGAGCTGTGATGCCACGGCACTCTACCCAGAGGGGATAGCTTGAGGCTCTGTCTCAAAAAAAAAAAAAAAAAAAAGGCTTGAGGACTATCCATTCCCAGTTCATTCATAGCCCAACACCCCACATTGGGTACATTTTAGGACCTAGGCATGGGGTTGAAGGTCAGGCCCTAGTCTAGGTCTAATTGCCACCCACAAGGCAGGCAATGCTCTGTCTTTAGAGCACTTTGAACATACACTGAGCACCCACTATGTACCAGAACCATGAAAAGCATGAATCCAGAGGGGAGTAAGACGTAGCCCCCATCCTCAGTCTGCTCTCACTCAGGAGGTAGGTATATCAATTTAGAAAACAGTTCCATGCTCTGTGCTGAGCTGTGCCAGGTGTGGTAATGCAGAAGGGACAGTGATACTTCTATCTAAAGGAGGGGAAGTTCAGGGAAGCTTCCCGAGGAGCTGATGGCCAACCAGGGTTTCATGGATGAGTAATATCTCACAGATGGAAGACAGAATGGGGGTGGGGGTGGGGGTGGTAGAAAGGGTGGTTGTGGCTACCGGCAGAGGAAACAGCAGGGGCAGAGGCTGAGCCAGGTGGATGCAGTTAGAGGCAGCTGGAGCCCAGAATGTGACATGGGGAGTGTCAGAAGATGTTGACTCAAAAAAGGCAGGTAAAGGGAAGAACTGTGCGTGTTGTGTTAAGGGAGTTGAAGGTTCTCATGAAAGCACCTTAGAGGGAGTGATTTAGAGAGAATCAGATTTCAAGCAGGCTGCTCAGGGGGCAGTAGGGGGTGGACATGTTGGGTGGAAGCCAGGAGGCTGTTTAGAAGGTGGTAGCACTGACAGTGCTGGGTTGGGTGGACTGAAGCCATGTCAAAGATAAGATCAACAGCCCACAGCAATTCGCTGGAACTGGGAAGGAGCAGGTGGGAGGAGCCTAGAGTTGCTAAGGACTGAGTTCAGGGCATTGGCATATCCAGATGAGGAAGTAGCCAATCAGCTGGTTAAGGAGGCAGGCCCTACACTCAACCCTGAGCCCACATTGGACTCTCAGCTCCGGCATTTGCTGTGTGACCTTAGGCCAAGTATTTCAATCACTCTGTGCCTCCATTTCCAACCTACAAAATCAAAGCAAAATGGGGGAGATGTGGGTTTGGGCTAGATGGCAAGTTTAGTTTTAGGCTTCCTGGATTTGAAATCTGAGGTTCCTCTTGTGTACCAAAATGGGGAGGCTGGGAGTGGGTATCTGAGCCAGAGATCTGGCTGCTGTTTTTATTCCCTGGTCCTACTGCTAATAGGAAACATCAGAAAGAATTTGTTACAATGACAAAGATTTCCTTGACTTTTTTGCTCAATCTTGGAGATATACAAGACTGAGTCCTCAGGTTGGACTCAAGGAAGTTGAATTTTGGGATTTGGAATATCTAGGGACTTTTATTTGTTTTTCTTTCTTTCCTTTTTTTTTTTTTAATGTAAAATGAGGCAGTTGGCCTAGATGAGGTCCCCTTTGAAAACACATACAATATACAGTATTGTGCAAATACACAATATTTGCCTACAATCTCAGAGTGGAATGTGAACCTCTGAAGTGCATTTTGCATAACCAGTTAGGGTCTCCTCTGTGTCCAATACTTGTTGGTAGGCCCTACTGCTCAAAACACTCATTGATATGCCAAGAGATCTATGGGCAGCTGCTGGTAAATTTTAAAAGCTGGAAAATTAAACCAAGGCTCCAGCACTGAGCTCCAGTTTCTGGGAAGAGAATAAGCATACTTGCTCTGGGAAAAGCAAGAGGTGTGGTTAGAAGGAAACTGGGGATAAATACAGCATCACAGACACAAAAGATATTTATGAGCTGTGATGTAGGTCATAAACATGGAATAGTGTTTATATGAAGCTGATTATTGCCATGGGGGTATAGCTCAGTGGTAGAGCATTTGACTGCAGATCAAGAGGTCCCTGGTTCAAATCCAGGTGCCCCCTGGAAGATGCTTTTCCTTCTTGGCAGCTTTATTTGAAGTCTTGGACTAGAGAAAGCAAGGAGGGCACCTAGCACTCAAAGTTTAAAGAGGCAAATTAAAACTGTCAGATTTGTGCAAATGTCTTGACTCATTAACTTCCTCACAATAGAGCTAGGAGCTCACATAAACTCTAACACACACACACACAGTCACGCCCTGATATTCACACCCACCTACCTACCCGTAGTACACACGTGCTTTCTGACATGTACCTTTATCTCTCCTTTCCTGTATATTCAATCTTATTAACTAGATCTTTTCCATCTTCCTTTCTTTAAGCTTTTTATTTTATCTCAGATTTTATAGGAATGTTTGTAAATTCTGGCTTGGCGCCTGTAGCTCAGTGGCTGGAGTGCCAGCCACATACACCAGAGCTGGCAGGTTCGAACCCAGCCTGGGCCTGCCAAACAACAATGACAACTACGACCAAAGAATAGCCAGGCATTGTGGTGGGTGTCTGTAGTCCCAGCTGCTTGTGAGGCTGAGGCAAGAGAATCATTTAAGCCCAAGAGTTTGAGGTTGCTGTGAACTGTGATGCCACAGCACTCTACTGAGGGCAACATAGAGAGACTCTGTCTCAAAAAAAAAAAAGAGAAATGTTTGTAAATTCTATGAATTTTAGATTTACAGAAGAATTGTTAAGAGAGTATATCTTCTTCTACTGTTAACATCTTACATAACCATATTATATATTTATGTTAAATATATAACCAAGATATATTTAATGAGAACTATGAAATAAAATGTTTAAGGAGATGGATATGTTAATTACCCTGTTTGATCATTTCACATGTATAAAAACACAGTATCCAAATACCACACTGTACCCCATAAATTGGTATAATTATTATAAAAAGACAAGGTGGATTGCATTGTATTACAATACATTTAATACAAGATACAAGGTGGATTGTAATGTATTACAATACATTTAAAATGTCAATTAAAAATATTAATAAGGGCTGGTACAGTGGCTCCACCTGTAATCCTAGCACTCTGGGAATCTGAGGCAGGTGGATAGCTGGAGCTCGGGAGTTGGAGATCATGCTGAGCAAGAGGGAGACCCCATCTCTGAAAGTAGCCAGGCATCGTGGCAGGTGCCTATAGTCTCAGCTACTTGGGAGGCTGAGGTAAGATGATCACTTGAGCCCAGGAGTTTGAGGTTGCTGTGCCATGGCACTCTACACAGAGCTACAAAGTAAGACTCTGTCTTAAGAAAAAACAGTATTGT
>NW_003852397.1:30666053-30672308 GCF_000181295.1 Otolemur garnettii
AAAAAAAAAAATATATATATATATATATATATAGAGAGAGAGAGAGAGAGAAACTATGAAATAAATATCGGTGCAACACTATTAACCAAATGACAGACTTTATTTGAATTTCAAATTTTTTTCCACCTTGAATTTTTTCTCTGCCCCAGGATTCAATCCAGGAAGGATACCATATTGCTTTTAGTTGTGCTATCGCCTTAGTCTTCTTTATACTCTAATAATTTCTCTGTCTTTCCTTTTTGTTTCCTGTGTTACCTTGACACTTATGAAAAGCCCTGGCTAAATATTTTGCAGAAAGACCTTCCCTTTGAGTCTGCCTGTTATTTTCTCACAATTACACTGGAGTTATGTATTTTCAGGACAAATATTGCAAAGATAATGCACCTTTTGTGTTATATCATATTAGGGGTAAAAGATAAACATTGCAACAACTGGTGGATCTGCTACATTGTAACATTTTTAGGGGTTCAGCGTCTGGAGCATGCTAGGCTATTCCTTCTAGAGTGAGAGATGTGGCGTACTTTGCACTTCTTACCCCACATTACTTGATGGGCTACTTCGGATTTTAGCAGCAGTGTGTTTGGATGCTCTGCTCTGGTGTATTTACTAGACGATGACAACCCAAACAGACTGTCTGTTTTTAGTGGGTTCCATAACAAGGAAAGAGTCTGCAGAAAGAGGACGCTATAGTGAAAGGTGGTCTTCCACTTGAGTGTTACGATTATTATGACTTGCCATTGAAAATGCTCCTGGCGAGGAGCTGAGAGTAGAATGGGTTGGAGGATTGGGGAGATGGTGGTCAAAGGATACCAAGTTTCAGCTAGGCAGGAGGAAGTAAATACATTGTTATTTACTATAGTCACCATGTTGCACAATAGATCTCTCTTGGAGACTTTAGTAAATAACAGTGTTCTCATATACTTGAAAGTTGCTAAGAGGGTAGATTTTAAATATTCTCACCACACACACAGAGAAAATGGTAAACATATGAAGTAAAGTATATGTTAATTAGCTTCGTTTAGTCATTCCACAATGCATACATGTTTTAAAACACTATGCTGTACTCCATAAGCATATACAATTTTGTCAATTAAGAATATAACAATGAAAAAGGAAGTGTTTGTGTCAACTCCAGCTTTGCTAATTCACCTTTCTCTGTTTTCACGGCACATTGAATTTACCTCTCTTATTAATCTTCTCTTGGTGTATCGTAATCATTTATATGTCTGTGTATGTCAGGCTAAGCTTGGTTACACTGTGGCAACAACTCTGAGATCTCAGTGGCTCAACACAAAAAAGATTTGTATCTTGTTCGTGAAAGGTCTCCTGGTGCTTGTCCCTCCTGCAGCTGTGTCATTGAGCACATGTGGCCTGTTCTCAGTTGCTTACCCTGGGATTGACACGCATCACTTCTGCTTACAGTTCAGAGGACAGAGCTAGTCAATGGTCCCAACTTAATTGAGATGGAGGGTGAACAGGTAAGAATGCATTTGGACACTTGGTGAGCATGAATTTTCTCTACTGTAACCAATCATACCCTATTGGGCCCCTGGATAGTGAGTGACAATTCTTTCTGATTATTCTTGTTATCATCAGTCACTGGTAAGGGTTCAGAAAGTATTTGGTGAATACCAGCTATTAGCTATTTGTATGAGTGAATAAATGGATGATACAAGATATTCAGCCATGAGTCACTTAACTACAGGGCTACATCCTAAGAAATGTGTCACTAGGTGATTTTGTAGTTGGTCCTTTGTGCAGACATTATAGAGTATATTTATACAACTCTAGATAATGTAGCGTACTGCACACTCAGGCTGTGTGGTATAGCCCTATTGCTCCTGGGCTAGAGACCTGTACTGAGTGTTACTATATTGAAAACCATAAGCAAGTTTAATACAACTTAGATATTTGTGTATCTAAACATAGAAAAGGTACAGTAAAAAATATGCTATAAACGATAAAAATTCCAGGCTTGTATGGACAGGAATGGAGCCAGAGGAGTGGAAGTTACGCTGGGTGATTTAGTGAGTAAATGGTGACTGTGAAGGCCTAGGTCATTATGTATACTACTGTAGACTTTATTTACACTGTATGCTTAGGTTACTCTAAATTTATAAACATATCTTTTCTTTCTTCAACAATAAATTTACCTTTGTTGTAAATATTTTACTTTGTAAACTTAATTTTTTAAAACTTTTTGACTCTTGTAATAACACTCAGTTTTGGCTTGGTGCCAATGGCTCAAGTGGCTAAGGTGCCAGCCACATACACCTAAGGTGGCAGGTTCAAATCCAGCCCAGGCCCGCCAAACATCAAGGATGGCTGCAACCAAAAAATAGCCAGGCGTTGTGGTGGGAGGCTGAGGCAGGAGACTCGCTTGAGCCCAGGAGTTGGAGGTTGCTGTGAGCTGTGATGCCATGGCACTCTACCCAGGGGAACAGCTTGAGGCTCTGTCTTAAAAAAACCCCCCAAAACAAAAAAACACTCAGCTTAAAACATAAATACATTGCATAGATGTAGAAAAATATTTTCTTCTTTTATGTCTTATCCTACTTGCTTTATTTATATTAAAAATTTGAATTTTTTTCTTTTTAAACTTTTTTGTTAAAGCTAAGACATGAATACGCACACTTGCCTAGACCTACAGAGGGTCAGGATCATCAATATCACTGTCTGTCACCTCATCGTCTTGTCCCACTGGAAGGTCTTCAGGGGCAATAACATGCATAGAGCTGTCACCTCCTGTGATATCAGTGCGTTCTTCTGGAAGACCTCCTGAAGGAGCTGTCTGAGGCTGTTTTACAGTTACCCTTTTTTATATAAGCCGAAAGAGTACACTTACAAATAATGATAAATAGTATAGTAACTACATAAACCAGTAACACAGTCATTTATTACCATTATCAAGAATCATGTACTGTACATAATTGTATGTGCTATACTTTCTGTTTCTTTTCTTTTTTTTTTTGTTGAGACAGAGTCTCCCTTTGTTGCCCTGGGTAGAGTGCTGTGGTGTCACAGCTCACAGCAACCTCAAACTCTTGGGCTTAAGTGATTTTCTTGCCTCAGCCTCCCAAGCAGCTGGGACTACAGGCACCTGCCACAACGCATGGCTATTTGTTGGTTGTAGTTGTCATTGTTTGACAGGCTTGGGTTGGGTTCAAACTTACCATCTCCAGTGTTTGTGGCTGGTGTCCTGGCTGCTTGAGCTACAGGTGCCAAGCCTGCTATATTTTTATATGATGGGGAGTGCAGTAGGCATATTTACACCAGCATCACTGAAAATACATGAGGAATGCATTGAACTATGACATTATATTTTTTTTTTAGAGACAGAGTCTTACTCTGTCACCCTCAGTTGAGTGCTGTGGTGTCACAGCTCACAGAAACCTCCAGCTCTTGGGCTTAGGCAATTCTCTTGCCTCAGCCTCCCGAGTAGCTGGGACTATAGGCACCCTCCACAATGCTCAGCTATTTTTTTGTTGTTGTTGAAGTTTGGCTGGGGCTGGGTTCAAACGTGCCACCCTCGGTATATGGGGCTGGTGCCCTACTCACTGAGACACAGGTGCCACCCAACTCATGACATTATAATGGCTATGACATCTCTTGGCAGCAGGAATTCTTCACTCCATTATAATCTTATGGGACTACCATCATACATACAATCCATTGTTGACCAAAACTTTGTTATATGGCCTGTGACTGTATAAACAAAATATATTTTAAGATTAGTTAGAAACTATGGTAATTTTATTATAAGGCAAGAGTTACACGTCTCATATTTTTAAAAACTTACTTTTTTCTTTTCCTTCACTTCTTTCTTTCTTTCTTTCTTTCTTTCTTTCTTTCTTTTTCAGTTTTTGGCTGGGGCTGGGTTTGAACCCACCACCTCCGGTGTATGGGACCACAGGTGCTGCCCCAAACTGACTTTTTTCTAATAATTTTTTAAAAGACTCAATTTTTATTTTTATTTTAAAACCAAAAAACATTTTTTCGTTTAAAAAAGTATTTAGAACACATAAACCAAGGCAACATCTATTCTTTTTTCTCCTCTTCTGGTATGGGATCTGTCGGTGGCTCCTCCACTGTGGCACTGTTGCTCTCTGAGCTGGTGTTGCTATCACTGGTTCCTTCCTCAGCCACGCTGTCGACCCCCTCCTGCCCACTCTGCTTGTCATCAGGAGTTGATGTGCCTTCTTCACCATTCTGCTGGCTCTCTGGGGTTTCTTCAAGGTATGTCTCCTCCGTCTCCACTGCAATGTTCTCCTAGTCTTTCTTTTCCTCAGCTCGGCTCCCCGCTTGCTCCTCCTCGGGGACCACACTGCTCTGACTCCGCTCGGCCTGCTCGGCCGCCTCCTTCTCCCCCTCCTCCTGCCTCTTGAGGGCCTGCTCCTCTGCCTGCGCAATCTCAGCGCGATCTTCTCCATATCCACTTCTACCTTCAGACCGCACAACCTTTTAAGTTCATTGTTAAATGAATCTGTGCTTTCCAGAAATTTCCTCTTCTTTTCTTGATGTCGTTCCTCTATTTGAAGAAGTTCAGCTTCTAGTTTTCACTGATGAACCGTTAAAGATTGGACCTGTCGTTTGAGGACCTGCATAGCTGTTGTGACAACTGACCGAACGTCTGGCACCACCCTCTCACTAAGGATTTCACTAATGAGGCGGTGGTTTCTCTGGAAAGGGCAGTGGCTGTATGCTTCATTGAAAAGCCATCATCATAATCATCTGGATCTTCAGCAGGCTGAAAGCTCATGGAAGGTTCTCCTTTCTCCATGCGAGTCTGTCTCTGTCGACTTTCTTCCTCTAAAGCAGCTTCTGCACGACTTTCTGCATTTATGTAAGCAGGTACGCGGGGGAATTATGATAGGCCTTCATAGATTCATTGTACTCTATCTTTTCTGCTTCGTATTCGTTTAAATATTCTTGTTTCTCTTCATCAGTGAGATCTCGCCACACGCCACCAACAATCTTGCCAATCTCCCACAACTTTAGGTCAGGGTTAGAAGCCTTTACTTGGTCCCAGACCTTTCTGCTGTACCTCATGTAGGGCATTAGTGGCTTACCTGGTGGCTTTAGGGGTTTTGGAATCGTAATACCAGAGGATGCCGTGACCCGGCTGTTGGTGCCCGGGTTCCCTCCCAACCTGTAGTTGTTGTAGGCGAGATGACTGTATGGACTGTATCCCACAAACCCTGGTGTGCTGGGCATTTGTGTTGCAGGAGCTGGGGCATAAGATGGTCTTTTTGACATTTTGGAAGATTAAGTTCTCAATTCCTTAAGAATGAATTTGAGACACCACGGGCAGAAAAAGCCAAGACTCAATTTTTAATTGGAGAAGACAACTTTGTCTATACCTGTCAAGTAAAACATAGAAACTTTTTCTTAACCACTTTATTTTACTTTGAAAAAAAATGTTTACTGTTCTGCCTTCTTTTCTAAAACCGTCCACATGATCTTTCCCTATTATATAAGCCAAAATATCTTTATTGTATAAAACTTCAAGCATATCAAAAAATGTAGGAGGAAATAAAATTTGGCTGGACTTTCATCATTTTGTTTTTAACTGTTGCCTCTTTCATATGTAATTGTGTTCATAACACGTGCATGTTTGACGTGTGTGTTGAAAATATTTATTAAAAAAACTGGAAAGAATGTGAAGAGGCATAGCTTAGGCAGCACCTCAAATCCTCCTGGCCTTGACTCTTTCTGAGGCCCTTGGCCACCTTCTACTGTGGCTGCTACTGGGTAACCAGATGTGTAAGGGCTCCACCACCTTCACAGAGGCCAAGTTCTACAGTCCCTTCCTTCCTGCCCACACTTGGGTGCCTCTCACCTCCCACTCTTGGCTTCCCTCTTGCCTCTGAGGTGTGTTGCATGAGACCATGAGACCCAGTGAGAAGGGAAACTTCTCACTAATCAGGTATGAAAGTCGTAGAGTAAATTCTTCTTCTGGAGGCAGATTGTCCTGGTGTACAGCAGTTCATTCATCTTCCTGAGAGACAGCTTCATGAGATCAAGCAATCAGTTGTGCTTACCACGTGTGATCGCCAGCTCAGAAATACGTCCTTAGGCTGACTTAACCTTCTTGCTTTGCCTCACTTTCATTCACCTTACTCCTGCTCCCTGAGATTGCACTTTGAAAAATTAATAGCATGTAAGCTTCAGCTTTAAGCTCTGGGTTTTGGGGTGCCCAGCTGTAGCAGGCTTCAGCTTCAAGCTCTGGGTTCTGGGGTGCCCAGCTGTAGCAGG
>NW_003852397.1:30672522-30676723 GCF_000181295.1 Otolemur garnettii
TTCAGCTTCAAGCTCTGGGTTCTGGGGTGCCCAGCTGTAGCAGGCTTCAGCTTCAAGCTCTGGGTTCTGGGGTGCCCAGCTGTAGCAGGGACTGTGGATGCTCTGACAAACTTCCCTTCAGCGTTTACCACGGTCGTTCATCCTGGCCTGATTCCACCTGCTAGCTTCGGCATCTCTTTTTCTAAGGGCTTTTCTTGCCTATTCTGTACCTGCTTGTGGCAAGCTAGGTGTGCTGGAGAATTAACACCCTATGAGAGCAGCTCTCAAATAATGGCTCAGAGTTTAAATAGTCCAGAGTCTTTCCCTCTTCTGGGGGATAACTCTGAGTAAAAATACCTTCTAGATTGGCTCTTGGAATTCCCCAATGGAATTGTTTGGTTTCCCACAGTAGTAAATTGCATGATGATGTGAGCTCTATTGATTTATTCCCCTTCCTTTTTACGTATTTCCACTTGAATTCTTTTTTGTTTGTTTGTTTGTTTGAGATAGAGCCCTACTCTGTCACCCTGGGTAGAATGCTGTGGCATCAATGTAGCTCACAGCAACCTAAAACTCTTGGGTTTGAGCAATCTTCTTGGCTCAGCCTCCTGAGTAGCTGGGTTTATAGGTGTGTACCACTATGCCTGGCTAGTTTTTCTACTTTTGGGTCTTGCTCTTTCTCAGACTAGTGTTGAATTTGTGAGCTCAAGCAATCTACCTGCCTTGGCCTCCCAGACTGCTAGGATTACAGGCATGAGCCATAGCACTTGGATTCTTAACTTAGGGTCTGCACCTGTGGGAATCAAACTACGATGTCTGCTTAAGACATGATTTTTTAAATAGTTACAAACTTATTTTTAAAAATTTAATAATGTATCTTATTTATGATATTAAATATTCTAATTTTTTAAAATACGAGTTTTAAATGCTTTTTTTTTATCACAGATTATCAAAATTTATGAAATAATATATTAGACACTTTAGTTGTGTCCAACTTTTCTATACAACTGTAATTGACCCAGTACTAAACAGAGCCAGGCCGCCTTTATCTCAAAGGCCTGAGTTACAAATTAATAAGCCACACATAGGTCTTTTGTGCATATGGTAAGAAGGAAATAATCCATAGGAAGATTTTCCCCGACTTCTATTTGATGTTTTTTGAAGGTTGCTTTGTACCAGGGGTCTTGGAGAAAAATCAAAGGGCTCTCGATTATATTCTACTTTAAAAGAAAATGAATTGGGTCCAAGCTTTTGTTAAATAGGTCTGTTCTGTCTCCTTTTGAAAAGAAATAACAACTAAATCTCATTATGTCGTACCACCTGAGAATTTCGTCCTACTGTGGGGCAAATTTTGCTTCCTGCTTACAAAGGACTGTATCTCTCTATTGTAATACAATTAAGAAGCTTTTGCAGTTTCGTTCCAGCGCTCTGAAATGATTCGAGGTCAGTTAGCTAACTTCATTGAGCTTTGAGTTCTTCTTATTTATACATCGGGGAATAATATTATTTCCCTTACTAAGCTGGATGTCAAAACTAAATAATGTGTTGACAGAGTGCATGGCACAGAGTAATTGCTAAAGGGTAGCAATTCTTATTTGACAGTGAGTTCATTTCTATGGCTATGAGTAGCATAGAGCAGAGAGTAGGGACTGAAAAGTGTGAAGGGGAGTGTTGGGATGGGATGTTCAAATGTTCTATAATTAGATTCGGAGGATGATCCTCTGTTTAACCACCTACCCATACTTCCTACTGTGACAGACTTGGTTCCCCACCCCCCTGCATAAAGGCAGCTCTACTTTTTTTTTTTTTTTTTTTAAAGACAGAGCCTCAAGCTATCACTGTGGGTAGAGTGCTGTGGCATCACAGCTCACAGCAACCTCCAACTCCTGAGCTTAAGCAATTCTCTTGCCTCAGCCTCCCAAGTAGCTGGGACCACAGGTGCCCACCACAACGCCCAGCTATTTTTGGGTTATAGTTGTCATTGTTGTTTGGCAGGCCCGGACTGGGTTCAAACCTCCCAGCTCTGGTGTATGTGGCTGGTGCCTTAGCCACTTGAGCCACAGGCGCTGAGCCTTCTACCTGAGTTCTATCATTATTTAGCTCAGTGCTTCTCAAAGTGATCAGAGGCATGAGCATTACCTGGGAACTGCCTAGAAAAACTGATTAGCAGCCCCCTCCCAAGACCTACTGAATCAGAAACTCTGGACATGGATCTCACTAATGTGTGTTTTAAAAATCCCTCCAAGTGATACTACTGCACATTGAATTTGAGAAACTCTGATCTAGCTTGGTCTTCACTAGGCCTGCCCAGCCCCTCCTCTCATAACCAGCCCCTGGGGTTACTGTTTTGTATAGGCAGGGTCTCGCTCTTTCTCAGGCTTGTTGTGAACTCCTGAACTCTCACCTTGGCCTCCCAGAGTGCTAGAATTACAGGTGTGAGTGGGGGCTGGGTTCTGACTGACTCTTTCATTACCCCTAGCAGCTAGAGTCTTGCATTTTAGTCAGTATATTAATTATCTATTGCTGCATTAAAAATTATCTCCAAAAGTATTGGCTCAAAACAACAGCAAACATTTAGGATAGACTGTTTCTGCAGGTCAGCCACTGAAGATCAGCTTGGCTAGGTGTTCGTGGCTCACAGTCTCTCCGGAGGTTGCAGGCAGAGTACGGAAGGGATGAAGGTGTGTCTGCTTCTGCCGTAGCTCACAGCGCACTTACACTGTCGGCAAGTGAAAGCCGGGTGTTGCTGAGAGGACTCAGCTCTCCCATCTGGATGTCTCCTTAGAGTGGCTTGAGCGTCCTCATGATGTGGCATCTAGCTTCCCCTACAGTGAGCCGTTTAAGACAGTAAGGCATGCTGTTTAAGATCTAATCCCCAAAGCTATGAACCAGTGGTTCTCAACCTTCCTAATGCTGCGACCCTTTAATACAGTTCCTCATGTTGTGGTGACCCCCAACCATAACATTATTTTCATTGCTACTTCATAACTGTAATTTTGCTACTGTTATGAATTGTAATGTAAATATCTGATGCAGGAGACCCCTAATGGGGTTGCGACCCACAGGTTGAGAACTGCTGCTATAAACCATCATTTTGTCACATTTTATTTGTTAAAATAGAGAGACGAGGCTGGACGAATCGACTCTTTGTAACAGTAAGATACCACATTATAATTGGGACCCAAGGCCATGCCAGGCAAGGGTTAAATTATATACCTGATACTTAAAGAATAAACCATTTTCTAACTGGCACAAGGGTTTTTCTTTTTCTCTAGCGGCTAAACAAGCACTGGCCTTAAGATAAGCAATATTGAAACAATTGCAGCCCATCTACCACCAAGCACTGAGTGACCACTGAAAAAGCCATACTTACAGTTTTTTTTTTTTGAGTCAGAATCTCACTTTGTCATTGGTAGAATGTAATGGTGTCATAGCTCACAGCAACCTCAAACTCTTGGGCTCAAGTGATTCTCTTGCTTCAGCCTCCTGAGTAGCTGGGACTATAGGTGCCTACTACAACACTCGGCTATTTTTTAGAGACAGGGTCTCACTCTTGCTCAGGCTGGTCTTGAATACTTAGTGCTAGGCATTCCCCCGCCTTGGCCTCCCACAGTGCTAGGATCCTACTTCTAGTTTTGATTGGACAATAGACTGGTTCTGTCAGTTTCTCCTGAACCACCATGGGCTGATTCTGGCAGTTTTATAGAGGCTGTACATTTGAGTGGTTTCATGTCCTTGCCTTATTTTTTGACATATAGGGCCAAATTTTCACGCATTTAAGTGTTAAGTCTTTACCTCAGAGTGAACATGGGATGCATATAACATACATGTTTATTTAATAATAACTCCCCTTCACGAATATGCATAGCTCCTCTCTTAACCTGGTAAGTATATATACTCGATCAACCCATTCAGCATAAATTCCTGTCTCATCCTTCTCTCCCTTGAAGTGCCTGCTTCTGGTTTCCACTGGAGGCCTGCTTCTCATCCCCTTCTTAGAAAACAATGCTCTGCTCTCCAAATTTATATATCTTGCGAGTTTTGGGACATATTTATTAAAAACAAATCACCAGGGGCAGACCACACTCAAGGGGACAAGAATTAGGTCCCACTTTGGAAGGGAGAAGTATCAGAAAGTTTATGGGCATATTTTAAAAATGCCATGGTCATCTTTGGGGAAAGCCTCCTGTCACATTCTGCCCAATTCTTTTTTTTTTTTTTT
>NW_003852397.1:30676810-30733706 GCF_000181295.1 Otolemur garnettii
CTCCTGCCTCAGCCTCCCAAGTAGCTGGGACCACAGGCGCCTGCCACAACGCCCGGCTATTTTTTGGTTGCAGCCGTCATTGTTGTTTGGCGGGCCTGGGCTGGATTAGAACCTGCCACCTTAGGTGTATGTGGCTGGCGCCTTAGCCGCTTGAGCCACAGGTGCCAAGCCTCCACTCAATTCTTAAGATGCTATGTCCTGCTGGCCCATTAGGGCTGAGGCTAGATGTTGGCCTCTGTCCTTGGCCAGGTGTCCTGTGCACCAGATTGATAGCCCTTCTTATCTGTTTCTAGTCCTTAATCCACATTCATATTGATGGTCCAGGGGTCTTATCTCTTTGTAATGACAAAATCCAGCCATTTACTGAGCACCTGCTGTGCATAATAACTGGTGCATTTGGTTATTCCTTTATTGTGTATTTCTAACTTGGTCTGACATGTCCCAACCCAAGCAATGTCTTTGTCAATAAGAAGGTTAGTTTGAGTCAATAAGTTTGAACTCTTCCTATGTTAAGGAGGCTCAGGGCTGCCACATAAATGTATCCAGTTAAAGCATTATGCAACACTGCCCAGCTCAGGGAGTGAGGGAGTGGAAATCCAATCCACCTTCCAGCAACCACAGAAATCCTTGGTTTGGGGGCATATGTGTAGAGGAAAGGGAGCCTATTTCCAACATGCACAAACATGCCATCAATTTGCTGAGCTTTAAACCTGTAGGATTGTGCCTACCCAGGATGAGTAGTTTTTCTGTAATTCTCACCTGAGTGTTTATAGGGTAGCAGGGACTCCAGTTATGTCTCTTTTTGGTGTACATAACAGAAACCCAACTCAAACAGGTTTTAGAAAAAACAACAACTTAACTAAAAACCTAGGTTTTCTAGTGGCTTTAGACATAGTTGGGTCTGTCTACCCAAGTCATGTTATCAGAAATCCGTTTCTCTTTTCTTTTTTCTATGTTAACATTATTTTCAGAATGACTCTCTGCAAGTGGTAGCAGGTTGACCAAGTTTACTTACTGACCCCTTGAAACTCCAGGACAAAAGAGGGTGATGAACAAAAGTCTTGTGATGAAGTCTCATTGGCTGGTTTCCAAACCATTCTTTGTGGCAATGATCACAGGATTCTGTATTTGGCTGGACCCTCATTCTTTGCTCATTTTTAGAGCTGGGGAGTTGGTCTCACTCCCATTTAAATCACACTAAGATTGAGAATTGGTGGTTATCCAAGGAAAAATTGGATGTCTTTCCCAGAAAAAGAGGGAAATATATCTTAGATGCCTTAACCACAATATGTATTAGCTGCACTCACTGGATTCACACTTGGGGTAACTCTAAGCCAATCAGACCATAGCATTTCCCTCTCTTCAGTAATTGATTAAGGAGCAGAGTCAAGGAGTCACAACTCAAGTACAGCCAATGCTTCTCATTGTCTTTTATTCTTTAGGGAAAAGGATTCTTTTTTTTGTCTTTTTACCTCCTTTAGGCCTTGAACCTAAAAATATGCAAAGGTGGGGCCTTTGTTCCCAGCTGAAATGGTAAAGGGCAGTCTGTGCTGAGGGTGGAACTGCTGCTACAGAGGATGTTAGAGCGGAGAAAAAGAAAACAATCCAAGACCTGGTGACATGGTTTCAGCCCCCAGAGCAAGTCGTTCCTGGACTTTTCAGGAGATCTATTATAATAAATCCCTTGTTTGTCATGTTTCCTGTGACCTGCAAATAAAAGATTCCTAGCTGGGACATCCTGACACGATGCTGCTACAGGGACTGCAGAGGTCCAGTGAGGCCTGGGCCCTACGCATGGTCCCCAAAGCCTAGTTTCTTATACCCTAAACCCTAACATCCACTTGGTCCCTCCTCCTTGTTGAATTGGTTCTCTTTGTAAATCTCTGATAATAAGTCATGCTACTCACTCCCTACGGGGGTTCAGGACGAATTAGAACACTTGTTAAATTCTTTGTTTTTATAAAACATTAGCAAAAGAGCTATAGGCATTAATATCTTTTACTCTCAATTCTCCTGTCTTTTTTTTTTTTTAAACTTCCCTTGTTGTTTCTTTTAAAAAGTGACTAATTATCTAGATTCTCTTTTCAAGGTGTAAACAGCTAAACTAAAAATACCCCTCTCTCTGAAGGGAGGTGAGAGGATTCAGGCATGAACTGACTGTCTCTTTTCTGTTCCTTCACTTTTCTTCTTTGCTCTTTCTAAATTCTTAACTTTTGGGTCTCTAGTCCTGGAAAAGAAATGTAGTTATTCAGAAACTGTCAACACCCGCGCGCTTTTAACTTGACTTATTTGTTTAGAATATAGGTTTGTCGCCCACTGGTGTCATTTTAAGAAAGCATTACAGTGATTTGTGTGAGTTGAGTAGATTGAGTGTGGAGAAAATTAGCCGTAAGATCCAGAAACCAAGAAAGAAAAGAAAAATGAAAATAGACTAGGAACGAAGAGGAGAGATAGATAGGAGGAGCAGAAGAAAGGAAAATGGCCTGGATTGAGGTGGGAAATCTATTCCAATCCACCTGTGACTCTGGTGTCAGAGTTTGGTGACAAAATAGAATAATGATTGAGGTGCCAGATTCAGCAAACAAAAATATACCCAATAAAATTTGAATTTTAGGTAAATAATACTTTTTTAGTATAACTGTATCTTATTTGAATATTTCGTGGGCATGCTAAGCGTGAGACTGCGGAGATTTTTCTTTTTGAGGGTCAATGGGTTATCTTGTTAGCATTCTGAAACCTGCAGGTGCTACTGACTGCAGCTGCTATTCTAAGACTAGAACCATGGGGTAGCTGCATTGTTAAGTTCCCCCAACACACACCTCTGCCTTGTTTCAACAAATGACTTTGGAACAACAAATGTTCTTTCTTCCTTCCCATTTAAGCACTGTGACTATACTGCGCATATATACATAATGTATTATGTGCGTGTATATGTGTATATATATATGTATATATATGTATATAAAATAGCTTTTTACTATGGAAAATTTTCAAAAGTAGACAGGTGTGAAAAAATTATACTGAATTTCATTACCCTCTTTGACCATCTAATTTCATTTTTTCTTCTCTCTACTTCCTTTATTTTTCAGGAGCATTTTAAAGAAAATTCCAAATTTTGTCTAGGGAGGCAGGATTGAGAAGGATGAGGGGAGGAGGTATAGGGAAGAGACAGGGCCAGCAGCTTGGGGTGAAAGTGGGCAGTGTTCTCAGTCTTGGCTTTCTCTGCAACTTCAGTCTTATGAAAAATACTAATTTTTTGCCCCTATTACTCCCAGCTTTATATATCACACAAGTCCATACTTTTTAAGGTAACTAGTGGGTTCTCTGATTTAATTATTGAAATATTCCTAAAATTGGGTTTGAAGATGCTGAGAGCAGCATGGCAGAGTACATGAAAGTCACGTGCAGAATCACCTCCGGACTTGTTAAAGCCCAGATCCTGAGTTTTAACCCCACCCCCAGAGTTCCTGATATAGGGCAGGGCTGGGGGATTTATGTTTTTACAAGTTTCTTGGTGATATGTTAATGGCAGTCCAGGGAGTACATTACCTTTTGTGGTAAAAAATGTATCAATCATGTAAGCCTGGAGAAGAACCCTAGTTCTGTAACCTTCGGCAGGTTATATAACCTCTCAGCTCTAGCCTCTTCCTCTGCGATCAACAAATATTCGTTCCTTCTCCTTTTCTGATGATGATTTGCTGTTTTTTTTTTTTTTTTTTTTGAGATAGAGCCTCAAGCTATCCCCCTGGGCAGAGTGCTGTGGCATCATGGTTCACAGCAACCTCCAGCTCCTGGGCTCAAGCAAGTCTTCTGCCTCAGCCTCCCAAGTAGCTGGGACCACAAGCGCCCACCACAACGCCTGGCTATTTTTTTGTTACAGCTGTGGTTGTTTGACGGGCCCAGGTTGGATTCAAACCTGCCACCTTAGGTGTATGTGGCTGGTGCCTTAGCCACTTGAGCCACAGGTGCTGAGCCGATTTGCTGCTTTTAAAAGCAAGAGGTCGTCTTTCCTTTGTGTTTGTTGGCAGCAAGTTAGAAATGGATTTCCCTGTATTCATTCTTCATGTAATCTCAGAATTTGATTGTATCTTTAGTGTAGAGTTTTGGGTCAACAATTCTGAGCTTGAAAACTTGCATTCTGGCTGGGTGTGGTGGCTCATGGCTATAATCCTAGCACTCTGGGAGGTCGAGGCAGGAGAATTGCTTGAGCGTTCAAGACCCACCTGAGAAAGACGGAGACTTTCTCTACTAAAAACAGAAAAGTTAACTGGGCTTTGTGGCAGGTGTCTGTAGTCCCAGCTACTCAGGAGGCTGAGGTGGGAGGATCACTTGAGAGGCTGAGGCCATGGCACTCCATCCTGGGCAACAAAGCAAGACTCTATCTCAAAAGAAAAAAAAAATTGTATTCAGGATCTTGATGCTAGGGAACGATGAGAAAACAACTATAATCCATTCATTCAAGAAATACCTATTGAACCTTCTAGTAGCATGAGTAAAAAGAGATAATCTAGGTGGGGTCCTAATGAACTAGGAAAAATACAGTGTGGGGTAGCACCTATGGCTCAGTGAGTAGAGCACTGGCCCCATATACTGAGGGTGGTGGGTTCAAACCCAGCCCCAGCCAAACTGCAACAAAAAAATAGCTGGGCATTGTGGCAGGCACCTGTAGTCCCAGCTACTCAGGAGACTGAGACAAGAGAATCACCTAAGCCCAGGAATCGGAGATTGCTGTGAGCTATGGTGCCACAGCACTCTACTGAGGGCAATAAAGTGAGACTCTGTCTCAAAAAAAGAAAAAGAAAAATACAGTGATGAGTCAAAGTCAAATAATGATCTGTATTATTCTCTTACAATTCTGGAGGCTAGAAGTTCCAAGTCAGCTCCACTGAGATGAAGGCAGGGCACTGACAGCGCCTCATTCTCTTTGGAGAGAATGTGTCTCTATCTCTTTACAGCTTCTAGAGCTTCATTCCTTGACTCACGGCCCCTTCCTCTACCTTCAGAGTCAGCAGTGGAGTATCTTCACATCTCTCTCTTTCTCCTGTTGTGGCAATAGGCGAAGGTGGTTTGCTGCTGTGAAGACTGTGGATGCAGATGACTCAGGAAGGATGGGAACAAGGTCGGAGAGTAGTGATCACATCTGCTGTGAATGTCCCATGAGTCGCGTGGTCATACAGCAATAAGGATAAAGATTTATGAGAAAGTTCCACTTGCCAGGTGTTTTACAGCCGTTCCTCCTTTAATCCTCACAATAACCCTTTATGAGGGAGGGACTGTACTACACATTGAAAAACTAAAGTTCAAAGTGCAATTTGCCCTGAGTCAGATGGTTCATAAATAGAAACTTGATAATAAGGCAGGCAGCCAGCCTGTAGAACTGAAATCTAAGGAGAGCCTTGCTGGTCAAGTATAGTCTGACCACTCAGGAACTTGTTAAAAATGAAGAATCTCAGGCTCCCACTTGACCTACAGAATTATAATCTGCATTTGAACTACAGTCCCATTGATCCAAATGTGCATTAAAGTCTGAGAAGCACAGCTTCAAAGCACTGCACTTGAAATGCATTGAAGCTACGTGTTCAGTGATGGTGGAACTGAAACATCTCTGATGTTTGCCATGACAGTCTTAGGGAGCCCAGTTAGTCTGATAAGTCTTGATTGGCTAAGCAAATAACAATTAACCCACCAATCTCTCTAAGTTCATGTCTCCAGGCTTAAGGAAGGGACCTCCTGGTGTGTTCTGAATAACAGTTACTTCTCTCCTGGGTGCTTAGATATTTGGAGAGTCAGTTATTTATCGTCTCTGTGTGCTGCACAGTCCAGTGTGATAAATTATGAAAGAGAGGGTTATTAAATTACAGCAGCCTCGCTTACATCAGATGCTGGTGGTAGGCATATTTTGGGCACTATAATTATCACACAGCAAGTAGAGACTCTTTCATGATGAGTGTGCTTCTAAAAGACGCTTATTCACAGAGGCCTGCTTTTACCCCAGGTCCCTGTTAGGCTGGTACTCCATTTCTAAACCTCAGAGTGTGTGGCTTTGTTTGAATCAAGGAATAGAATGATAGAATGGAAGGAGGCTACTTCTTATCTACTGTTTATCACAGACTACTTATGTTAGAATTACCTGGTGCTGGTTAAAAATGTAGATATCTGGGTCCCACTTGGAAAATTAAGTCTCTAGGTGGAAGATCTGGAAATTTTAATTTTTAACATGGATGTCATATAAACTAATCTTTGAGAGTTAATGTGTATAATTAGACCTAACCCCTTTGTTATTGTATGGATAAGGAATCAGAAAAAGAGTAGTATAATGACTTGTATAAAATTTCAGTGCCCAGTTATAGTTACATTTCCCATTTTCCTTTATTATATACATGTATGTATATAAGTCTGGTACTGGCTGGCTTTTCGGGGGCCTTTTAGTTCTATTACCATCTAGTAAAGGGCTAGCTGATTGTGAGTAGTGAGATAGACAAGTAGATGCTAAATAATCAATAGCTAAACTTGAAAACATCTCTCATGTAATATTAAGATCATTTGTCGCCAGGAATGCCAAATACACAGGATTTAACTAGAATTTAAAAAGTTAAGGCATCTGAGTTCCTTGAAAGAAATGCATAGTGCCCTAAATTGCCAGGAGAGGGCAGCAGAGAGCTGCTGAACGACCCGCAAAGGTCCAGGGAACCAAGGTTCTCAGTTAGCAGGATGTTAGAACTGCAGCCCAAAGCTTACAACCTGGGGAGTGTCTGCTAAGCGCATCGCTAATTTGAATAGCCTGGAACTTAGCCCTAAACGAGGATTGTGGAGTTGGGAGCAGAGGCAATTACCCCTCACAAGGCAATGTCCACACCAGTGGGTCAAAGAGAGGAGCTGAAGTCAGGAATATGAGCTGGAGGGTTGGAAGCAGGGGTAAGGGTGAGTGTGTCAGAGAGATGGTGGGGTTGTCAGCTCATTGTCCTGACTCTCGGTATTGCACGGGCTGCCGCCTTGCTCAGGGAATGGTGAGGCTTCCAACAATGAATCACATTTTAAAACCATAATCATATTATTAAATAACCTAGAACTTAATTTCTTATTTGAGAAACCACTCGGTAGTGAGATCGTCAAATTCTTTTCAGAAAATGCCTCATATTAAAAACAAACAATTTAAGAAATCCAAGACAATGCTTGATTAAATAGTATAATTACAGTATAATCAATATGAGCTGGAGAAGTTTCAGGGAAAGGAGAGATCAATGAAGGTTTGAGTGGTGAAGGAAGGCTTCTTATGGAAGTGGAACTTGATCTGAGCCTTAATGGATGGGTGTGATTTAGAAAGGCACAGAGGACACTCAGTGACCAGAGGGAGAAAGACTCAGTGCTCAGTCTGTGTGCAGGCCTCTAAGGAGGCCACCCATCTGTATCCAGGGTGCCTTGAATGCACAATGGGCTGGGGCCTTGTACACTCAAGAACTTGTTTGACTTTTGGTAAACAATTTTTTATTTAGATGAGCATGTCATTCACTCAGAGGAAATAAACACTGATGCCACATGCTTTTGAGACAGGGAGCTCACAATAAGATACTTTGCTAGGAAGCAGATGATGCCTGATTCCTTCAAGTTGGAACATCAAAATCTTGACTCCGTGAATAGGCAGAATCTATTCATTTCCTGTCTGGATATATAAAAATATACTTAGATTTTTATAAAGAAGATAAAAGGTTTTGTTGAGAATTCTGTGATCAGAACCAGGCATAGTTGACTATGCCTTATGTAACAAAAGACACAAGAGATATATCTTCTCATCACTTATAATTGTGGCCCAGATATCAGTTGTGACTCAGTGGGTAGACTATCATTGTATGTCCCATTTCTCCTGGGATTTTAGTATTCTTCTTCTTGTTAGCTTTTTGTTACCAATCACTGATAGATCTTTTTTGTCTTTACTTATGCACTTGCTTAAAATATGTCCTTTTCAACTAATTTTTATAAAAGGCTTTGTGCCCTTCCACTATATCCTGCAAAGCATTAGCCTGTATTTGGGTTCATGACACACCAGCTCTTTTGCAAGGTTAGAGAGTGTTTCTCAACTGTATTGTTTTCATGACTAATTATTATCATTATTTTTAGTCTGAGCAAATTAAAGATAAAGATTTAGTCTGAGCAAATTAACGATGAAACATTTTAAAGATAAAATGTTTTTCCATTGCTAACCGTGGCTCCCAATGGTAGTGATTCTCATGGGAATTGAGATTGGGTTGAGGTGATGTGGGAAAGAAAATAACACCCATCACCAAGGGGCATAATGCAGAGATGCTGAGAAATCTCCTGTCCACTCGCTCAGGTGCTTTTAGCTAAGAGGCATTGCTGTTACTTCAGGATTCAGGATGCTCTCTATGTGTGTGTATGGTGGGGGGGTATATGTGTACACGTCAGTGTAGGTGTTTTATAGTCAATAAGAAGTGTGCTCCTTTTTGTTGTTGGTTTGGAAGGAGTGTTTTTAATACTTTTGGTGAATCCCTTCTACAGGTTAAATTACTTCCCACCTAGGATCCAAGATGAAAGTATGTTCTTCATGGATAGTGCCGAGGATGCCAGGATGGTTCTTGGACAACACCTCTACATTTCTTCCTGGCAGCATGATTTAGAAAGATGGAATATATGTTCTTTCAAGAAGGCATCTTCTTTCTTCTTTTTTTTTGCCCCGGGCTGGGCTTGAACCCACTACCCCCAGTATATGGGGCTGGTGCCCTACTCCTTGAGCCACAGGCACCGCCTGAGAAGACATTTTCCTTTATGACATTCCTCTGTGTCTCAAGCCATCCAGAAAAAAATTATTTGAAGAAGATAAAAGAGAAGTTAGGATCAATTGTTTGAAGCTCTGCCAAACAAGGAATAACTTAGATGGGAAGAAATTAACCACTTGAGTACATTTAATACCTCCAAATGGCTGAGAGTTGTTAGAAGTCATTGAAGAATCAGAAATCACAGTATGATCCAGCATTAGTGAGTACAGGCCAGGAATTTAAACAGTCTTGATAAGTTCATGCTTGTTTTCTTTTGAATAGGATATCTACTCTCTTCCTGTCTCAACCCATTGTGCCTCTTTCCAAGTGTGGTGGGTTAATTGGGGGTGTGGCTTATGTGATCTTGGCAGGTGGGGTAAGGATGAGATTCTGGGACAGTGAATCATTTTGTGAAATCACTCTCATCTCAGAGGCAGAGAGTCTGACCTGGGCTCCTCCCTAGCTTGATGAACTCCAAGGTCAGCTAGTTCCATCAGAGTGTTTAGCTGATGTCTGCTGGTGACTTCTGCTTCTGTGCCCCAGTGGTCTGGCTTCTCTCATTACACTTGGTCTCCCTGTTCACTTAGCCCTTGCCTAGGTTTGTGCTGTGCTGTGGGCACCCCTGAAGTCCAAGTGAAACTCCACTATTGTGATTGCTTCTGTGAAACTTTCCAGATAGATTTTTTCTGGAACTTTGGGAAGTTTTTGCTACCGTATATGGAACTAGAAGACAATTTAGAGAGTTGACTGAGGCCTTTTCTCTGTCTAATTATTTCTCATCATCAAATTTGATCTGATGTCAAGGGCTCACACGGGTACAAGGGGAGACTGAGTATGTTCACTCCAGTATTGGCAACCATAGCTGGACAGAAGTCTTTCCCCTTTTGGAAACTCCCTCAACTCTTACCATCCCGTTTTATTTTTGAGATAGAATCTCACTCTGCTAGAGTGCCATGGCATCAACTTGGCTTGTAGCAACCTCAAACTCCTGGGTTTAAGGGATCCTCTTGCCTCAGCCTCCTCCTGAGTAGCTGGAACAACAGGCAGCTGCTATGAAGACTCAGCTAATTTTTCTATTTTTATTAGAGATGAGGTCTCACTCTTACTCAGACTGGTCTTGAACTCCTGAGCTCAAGCAATCCTCCTGCCTTGGCCTCCCAGAGTGCTAGGATTACAGGTGCCTCAACCCCTTTTTAATACACGTCTGATCTTTGGGTCTCTAATCCTAAGATAGGAAGATTGTGTACATCTTGCCTTCCTACGCCCCCTTTCTTAATCCCACCATTCCTCAGCTTGGAAAGGAAAAACTCCGTGTGCTTTCCACTTCTTCTATGTCCTATCTTCCTGTACCCCAGGGCAGCAGGCCTCAGGGTGAGCTGTCAAATGTAGGAGGAGTAGCTTCCCTGTGGAATATTCTCTCTCAGCATGTAATCCACAGACCAGAAGCAACAGCGTCACCTGAAAGCTTACTAGACACAAGGAACTTGGTCCAAGGTGGATCAGAATCTGTGTTTTTAAACAAGATCCCCAGGTGACGTGTATACACGTTAAGTTTTGAGAAGCACAGGTATTGAAGAAACTGTCTAAGAAGGTCAGGAAGAGGAAAGGCAAAAAAGAAAGCTACTTGATTGTATGAAAAATATTATTCTTTTTATATTTTGTAAAAAAGAAAAGAAAACAAAGGTAAATAAAAATGTGGTGAATGAAATGTTAAGCTGGTGACAGTATAATTTGTTAGACTTAAGTTTTTCTTTTATATGCTTACTATGGTACTATGAAGTTTGTAAGTAGGAAGCAAGTTAATTGATTTGTGTCACCTACCCAGGCTTCTTAAAGTGTGTTTTGCAAAATGCTCTAAAAAGGAAGGTTTCATAATCAAATGAGTTTGGAAAATGCTGTGAACTATATATTCCTCTTGGAGACTTACAATAAGTCTTATCGTTATAAAGGTACAGAAGAGTCCTGCCAAGAAATGTCTCTAATCTTATCTAACACAGTGTCCAATTTGGCTGTGGAACTCTGCTTCATGTAATATCATACCACAGACCTTGTGGAACTTGTTTTAGAATATTCAAATCTAAAATAAATCCCTTTTATTAAATATGAAATGATTGGCGGGTCTAACTCTGATGTTCTCAAGCTTCACCTGGTTGCTCATAATTGGTTCAGATGGACCCAGGATTCTTTTCACTCACCAGCAAGGCCAAGGGGCTGTAGGATCTATGGAACTCTCTCTAGGCTATGCCCCCCACTCCACTCCCAGTCCCGGCCCCAGTTGCTTAGATGTCTGCTTCTTTATCCAATCTTCGTTTTCTGCCCGTCTCACCAGCCAGTTCAGTTGACCCCACTGAGTGCTTGCTTGCCTTCTATTTCAGTTTCACCCCAGATGCTACCTCTTACCTCTCCCTGAAATTGAGAAGCAAACAGATGAGAAAGAAGCCGACCTCTCCCACCCATAACCCAGCTCAGGCTCCCAGGCCAGATTCCTGAGACTCCTGTTGACTAGGAGGAGAGTTGGACAATTACTGAAGTAAATCTACCCTAATGAGTCAGCAGTGCTCACTTGGGAGCCGTAAGAAGCAAAGACATGACTTTGCAAATCCTAAAATTTCTCTATCATTTCCTAGCATAGTCTCGGGAAAAAAATTCAGATTCTGTGTAAGGCCTGTCTTACAATTTTAGGTTCATTCCAGTAGTATTGTATAGTTAAAGCACATAACCGTTCAGAGAGAATAGGGTTACAAAGATTTTTCTCTCTCTCTCTCTCTTTTTTTTTTGGCCAGGGCTGGGTTTGAACCTGCCACCTCTGGTATATGGTGCCAGCACCCTACTCCTTGAGCCACAGGCACTGCTTCCTCTCTTTTTTCTTATTATAGTGGAAAGAGTCTTATGTTTGAAAATCAAGCTTCATTCCACAGTTATGCACGCAGCCAGCTGCGTATAAATTAACGTAAAGTATGTTCCATGAAAATAGTTTTGCCAGATACTAGAGGAGAGTCTTGCAGCCAAAAAACTTGGGAACTGCTAGGGATAAGGGTTGAAATATGAATGGGGTCAAGGTGGGATAGAAGAAACGCCAGAAAGTCAGTGGTTGTGATTAGACACCCACACTCACATGATGGACTTGTGGTGGGTGGGATGGATTTGCCTGCCCCTGGACTTGGGTTACCCGGCCCACGGCCACATGTCTTACCTGGGGCAATGAGATGTTAGCAGCTCTCATATAAACAGTGGTGTAAAATATGGCTTGTGTAAGAGCTTACCCTCTGTAGCTGCTGACTCTTTAGTCTGGTCTCCAGACACTAACATGAATCTAACCGTTGGCCCAAAGCCAAGCCCAGCCAACCTTGAGCCTGAAGTAAAGGTGCCCAGCAGATAGCCAGATTATAGTCAACCAGTAGATCTGTGAGTGTGAGAACAAATGTTTATAGTAAGCCGAGGAGTTTTCTGAGTTGTTTGTGAGGCAGCATTATTGTGTCAACAGCTGCCTAAAATTCCGGGTCAAACAAAGTAAAATAGGTTTCTCTATTGCATTACTTCTTAGAGACCTTTATCTGCTAAGTATGTGGCAAATCTTTAAGTGATTGTGGAGTGAAAACCATTTCTCACTGGACCTTTATTTCTCAGAACACCATATGAGACTAAGGCAGTAGGGATACAACTGGAGTTGGCCTCTAGGAGGAGGGCAATTAACCCTCTCTTCCCCAGGCATGCTTCTCCCAGGCGGCTCTCAGGGAGAAGTCCAGCCTGAGGGGGATTGCTAATATAATGTGTTACAAGCCAGATGGTTGCTGGCTCACAGTCTTAGAGGACAAAGTTTTGGGCATGGAGAGGGGAAAGGTAAAATTTTTGAGATTGCTCCACATTTTATGTACTTAGCTATTATTCATATCGATAGCAAATATTCCTTCCTTAAGAGATAGGTGCATAAAATAGTATTAAATGGGAGGAAATACATAGTCTAAGGTGGAGAAGAAGACACCCAGCTGTGAGGAGTGTCAGAGTGAAAATATGAACCCCTGTGGCCTGGCGGTGTTTTCTTTCTGAATTTATCTCGTGCATCTCTCTAGAGGGAGACTCGTGCCTGGGGCAGGCCTGGGGGGCAGCCTTGTGATGCTCTGCTGTAGTCTGCTTTCCTTCTGGGTGCACGTGTTCCTGGGTTCCTCTTTCCTTCCTTGTTCTTATGATGGGAACAATGAAACCTGGATGCTGACTAAGATCAGGAGACCAAAGAGGCCATTTGCTTCTAGTCTTTGGGACAGGGGTTAGAAAACTCTACGTTTCCAGGACCACACAGTAAATATTTTAGGCTTTGTAGGCCATGCCATCTCTATTACAACTACTCACCTCTGTCCCTGAAGTGAGAAGGCGGCCATAAATCATACTCAAATTAATGGATGTGGCTGGGTTCCCACTAAAACTTTATTTAAAAATAGGCTAGGGGCAGGATTTGGCTCATAGGCTGTACTTTGCTACTTTGGCAAATGATTTCTTACACACCATGGTGCTTTTAGCCCACTGAAGAGCATTATAAACAGAATGCTTTTTTGTGTGTGTGATTTCTCCTCTGTGTATTTTACTCATGAATCTGTGGCATGAAATGCCGGCCTTGCATGGCATCTTTCTTTTTTTTTTTTTTCCACAGAGAAGACAGAAAAATAGCTTGTGATGCTTTTGTGAGGTGAGCTGGACCTGGCATAGTTTTGCTCCTATTTGGGTAAAATAGTTGAATGAGGGTGGTGCCTGTGGCTCAAATGGGTAGGGCACTGGTCCCATATGCTGGAGGTGGTCGGTTCAAACCCAGCCCCGGCCAAACAAACAAAAAAAAAAAATTAGTTGAATGAAATGCTCTACATTTACTTTTGAATTTTCTACAAAAGACAAGGTGTCAAAAAAAAATTCAACAGCAACATAAATTACAACAAATTAAATATTGCAACTTGATTAATTATTAAAAAAAAGCAAGTTAAATTTGCAAGAGAACCATCACTGAGACATAAAGACACCGATGTATTGCTTGTGCATTGAAAGTGTAGTCAGCATATTTAGCATCAGGGTCGAGCAATAGGGACAACTGTGAATTAAACTCTATACTGATGAAACCCACACCATTTGCACCAGAGCCTTCCTGCATTTCTGTGCATTTGAAATTTTAATGACACTACTTCAAAACGTGGCCCAGATTTCTTTCCTTTTGTGAATCTCCTAAGTTCTATGCACTACCAGTTCTTATAGGATAACTGCAGGTCGTATGTTTAGGAAGCTGTTTCAGAGTGTTGTACAAGAAGTCTTGCCTGCTGTTCATGATCCACTTAATTGCCAGCTTTGCTGGATCACCCCTCAGGTAACCCCAAAACTTTGCTAAAGAAACAGCTAGATTCAAGGGGAGAGATTTGACTGTTGCCAGCAGGTGATTGTGCTTTTCTGCCTTTCCAGTGTCTCATTTTCAGACTTGCAAAGGCAAAGAGGTCCTAGGAGCCCTTAGTTCCACAATGAGCAGTTTCTCCATAGACAACAGGAGTATGAAGTATGCAAGCAGAGGATTCTGGCACTGATTTACAAAATCTCTACTTTAAATTTTATTGCATTGGCTCTCCTTAATCTATGAAATATAATTAGCTAATTTTTTGGCTGCTTTTCTCCCTAGAGCATACATGTCCTGGAATCTTCTCATGTCAATGCTTAATGAGTGGGACTGGGTATGTGCTTATCTGCTGCTCTTCTTGAGATCTACAAAGACATATTCAGAGTGAAAAACCATAGATAGTAGTCCCAATTAGGAGAACATGAGTAACTTCTAAAAGAACCCACAGCAGCAGCCAGGGGACATTTTGAGGGGATTTGTTTTGACTTTCAGTACCCAAACGGAAACTTTCTGATAAAACAACAAGATGGAATCATTTGATATATTAAAGGCTTTGGCAGTGACCCAGACAGGAGCACAAGGCAGATTATTATGACTACTCCTTCTATTGCTTCTTTATGAGAGTAGTAATACCTTGCATGACCGAATGAGCTGTTAGAAGGAGATGAATTTTATTTTATTTATCTATTTTTTTTGAGACAGAGTCTCACTCTGTCTCCCTGGGTAGAGTGCCATAGCATCATGGTTCACAGTAATGTCAAATTCTTGGGTAGAAAAACCCGAATCCACACCCTAAGTTGCTGTTGACCTTCCATGTGCTAGGAGTTATTTTATCTCCTGAAATAAAATCACAACTGGTTTGCGAACTAAAACAAACAAACAAAAATGAAAGTTATGTAACAGGCTCTTGGCTTGTTAATTTAAGTTTGAAACTATAACAGTTCCTATGTGTCCAAGATAGGCCTGGGATACCGTGGTTTCTGCTGCTTCAAAAGTGGGGGTATCGTGCTCATTGGCATCAGATGGCTTGACTTTGATGTCAGCTCAAACAGTGACTGCTGACCTGACTGCACTCTGGGACCTGTGGAGCTGGGCCCACACCCCTCATCTCCTGAGCTGACCTTGGTTCAGGTAGCCACTTTCTCTGTACAAAGAAGAGAACCCAGGTCCTCCCCACGGTTGATGCCAAGTATGTTTCATACTCAGTCTCAGAAGTATGACTGAGAAAATTATCTTCAGTCATACTTCTCTTCTGCCCCTCCTTGGCCTCCTGCCAGGACTGTGGGCATATCATTTAAACTCTGGTTCTTCTTATAAACCTTTGTTCCTCTTCCCTGCTGCCTCATTAAAGGGTATCTATGGCCAGGCATGGTGGCTCACACATGTATTTAGCATTCTGGGAGGCTGAGGCAGAAGGATTGTTTGAGTTCAGGAGTTTGAGGCCAACTTGAGCAAGGGTGAGACTCTATATCTACTATAAATAGAAAACTTAGCTGGATATTGTGGCAGGTACTTATAGTCCTAGCTACTCTGGAGGCTGAGGCAGGAGGATTGCTTGAGCCCAGGAGTTTGAAGGTGCTATGAGCTACGCTGATGCCATGACTCTCCATCCTAGGCAATAGAGTGAGACTCTATCTCACAATAAATAAATAAATAAATAAATAAATAAATAAGTTAATTAATGTCTATGACATTTTGTGCAAAGATGCCTACCCCACCCCTAACTCTTCTGATCACACTCTGTGGGAATTCTGGAATATTTCTTTTTCACAAATATGGCAATTGTGAAATTGCCAAATATGGCAATTAGTACTCTTGCTAACTTCAGAGTACTTATGCCACTCATAAAGGGTCTGACTGAGGACCTCACTGAATTTCCAGCATTAAGATAAGGTAAATATGGCTCGGTGCCTGTGGCTCAAGTGGCTAAGGTGCCAGCCACATATACCTAAGGTGGCAGGTTTGAATCCAGCCCAGGCCTGCCAAACCACAATGAAGGCTACAACCAAAAAATAGCCGGGCACTGTGGTGGGTGCCTGTGGTCCCAGCTACTTGGGAGGCTGAGGCAGGAGACTCACTTGAGCCAGGAGTTGGAGGTTGCTGTGAGTTGTGATGCCACAGCACTCTACCCAGGGGAATAGCTTGAGGCTCTGTCTCAAAAAAAAAAAAAAAAGATAAGGTAAATATGAGCCAATATTTAGAAACTTACAGATCTAATATCATAAGTACATACTTTTAGGCTACTCTTAAAAAATTAGATGACCTGGGCCAGGTGCAGATCCTAGCACTCTGGATGGTCAAGGCAGGTGGATTGCCCTGAGCTCATGGGTTTGAGACCAGCCTGAGCCAGAGCAAGACACCCATCTCTAAAAATAGCTGGGCATTGTGGCTGGCATCTGTAGTCCTAGCTACTTGGGAGGCTAAGACAAAAGAATTATTTGAGCCTCGGAATTTGAGGTTGCTGTGAGCTATGATGTCACAGCACTCTAATGAGGGTGACAAAGTAAGATTCTGTCTCAAAAAACAATTATGATCTAGCCATAATCTTTCCTGTTGTCACATTTCACAAATGGTGGATATGAGTTTCAGGTGCTTCTTTTGGAGGCAAGACACTATAGTTCCTAGCTCTCCCTGCTGTCCAGCTTCCATCTCTATCATGCCTTCACTTTATCTGCCAGCCAATGTTCCTATGTGGGTTTGTAACTTCTTCTCAAGTTTAACTGTTCAAATTCTCTCCTCATCTCGGTAAGTGTCTCTAAAGTTCCACGTGCTATTCAGGTTGTTCATATATTGATTTAGTTGTTCTTCATTTATTATTTGCATGTCCTATACCTGCATACCAATATGTTTTGGATCGTAACTCCCTAAGCAAGGTAGGTGCTTAGAAATGATTTCTTGAATCAATATTGATGAAGTGGCTGCCATGTGCTAGTACACATAAAATATAGTACAAAGTTTCAATGAATGGTTTATAAGCCACCAATTTTAGAATCACCTGTAGTGATACTTGTTAATGTTCATTAAATATATAGATTCCTAGACCCCACCCTTGATCTACTATAACACGTTGCTTATGTGGAGACCCTGAAATGTGCATTTTATACAGGGCATAGTGTGAGTCACCCAAGAGTAGCTGTCCTAACTGGGCAATGGGGGCAGCACTCATGTTGGTGGCAGAGTGTACAACTGAGAAAAATGATAAAAATGTTTTCCAGAAGGAACAGTAGCTAGAAGTTGTGCTGGCCAGCCTAGAAGTATATGCAGTGGCCCACCCAGCTTCACAGTGGCCAGCCAAGAGATAAGTAAGCTCATCAGTGTAAGCCTGGGCTGCAAAGAGAGGGATGGTGGTTGTCTCAGGTTGGGCTCTCTGGGAGGCAGACTCTGAGATTTGAATGCAGAAAGTTTGTGTTCTTAGGATCAATTCTTATGGAGAAATGAAGGGACCAAGATTGGGAAGAAGGAATAGTTGAATTGCAATGCAGTCTCTCTTTCTGTATCACACACGCACACACGCGCACACACACACACACACACAGGCCTCAGTCAGTCTGTAGGGAGGTCTGGATTTGAATCGCCTGTTCAGAGTTGTGCTGTATTTGGCCAAGTGCACTAGGCCTTTATTTAATTTATTTTATTTGTTCTTTTTTCTCTTATTTATTTTTGTTATTTGTATATATTCATGGGGTAGAAGTGCAAATTTGCTATTTTGCATTGTGGTAAAGTCAGGGCCACACTGGGCCTCCATAGTCTCCAACACAAATCACGGGATGTGACTTGCCCTTAAGATGACAAAATATATCTTAGGTGAAGAGACTCTGGTTGAGAGCAGTCCCCATAGAAATTCTCAGCTGAGAGTGTTCAGCCTTCAGAGCCCTCCTAGGGTTGAGTGTGTTAGTTCTGGGTGGGAGAATCTAGGCAGCAGTCTACTATAGCAAAGTTTAGCAAACTATGGCCCATGGGCCAAATGAAGCCTTGCATGTGTTTTAGTAAATATGATTTTGTTGGAACATAATCATGCTTGTTTACTTATATGTAGTTATTGCTGCTTTCCTGCTGTGATGGCAGAGTCAAATTGTTGTGCCTAAAATATTTATTACTACAAAAGTTTGCTACCGATACCTGATTTAGAAGCAGCCAAGTCCAAAATGTCTTTTCCTACTGCAGTTTTTGTATGACTTTCCAAATACTGGGATAGTAGAGGAAGGGGGAGGCAGCAGTGGGGAAGGTGAGCAGTGAGGGGAAACTTCTTGCTCAGGCAGGAGGCAGCTAGAAACTTTGCTTCAAGCCCTTTAGGCATAGGAAGGTAACCTGCTGGAGAGTCCTCTGAGAAGACCGGCAGCCTTGACTCAGGGCTCTCTCTTTCCTTTACAGATGGGGTCCAAGGAGGAGGTCAATTACTGTTTTTACCAAGGTGGTGCAATTCATGAGAGGGTTATATTTTTCATATGTTTAAATTCATTTGGTATAGGAAAGGAGGGTAGTGAACTCAGTCTCTTGTGTTAAAACATGGTCTGAAATAAAGGGCTTGGAGTATCCTGGAACCTCCAGGCATGTGTTGGAGGGAAGGAGAAGGCTAAGCCACTGCTCAAAGTCTCCATGGTGAGAGGCAAACACATCCGATGCCAGTCAGTTGGCAAGATGTGCATTTAGAGAAAACAAGACTTCCCAAGCTCTAGTAAGAGGCTGTTCATTTTAGTGGAGTATGTGGTGCTTCTTTATCATTCACTTAAAATAAGTAGTTTCTATAACAACAGGCCTAACTTAAATAGATGGGTGATCATCTCTTTGTTATAGAGGAAAACAATATTTCAAAGTCTCTTTTCTGCTTTGCGAATAACTTTCAAAACTGAAAAAGATGTTCTGACTCATAACCTTATAGGGGAATGAGCCTATTGCAGCATCTTGATGAGCTCTGAAGTACTATTTTGGGGCAGTATTCAGCCATCTCTGGATTTCTAAGGTGCTCATTTTGTTTCACTCTGTGTAGCAGTGGGATTAGAAGCATTGGAAATCTTGGGTCTAAGGCTGTGACAGTTAAAACTGCAAGATACTCAGAGTGTGGATGATCATCTACAAGTCTCGGTAGGGCAGGTGGGAGGGAAGATTCAGGACAAAGTGTAAATGTCTTGAAAGGTGAGAAAAACATTTCTCAAATCATGATGAAAGGTCATCTGCATCATAATAATTTGGAGGGACTGACTTTTAAGAAAAGACTCCTGGGCCCAAATTCAGATTCTGAGTGGGGACCCAGAAACTCAGGCTTTGTAAAATCAATGTTTTCAGGCAATTCTGATGCACACAAATTTAAGAACCAATGAAGACTTAAGTCACCTTTTGCTATATTGCTGTCAACCCCATTCAAGGGAAAATGTGTTGAAATGGCTATCAGGGAAAATTTTGTGGAGGGATAAAATCACAATGAGAGACTTGTATTCTGGTGGGTTTGGTAATTTAGGGATGTGGTAATGACTCAATTAGGTTATATATAAGCTGTAGGTCTTTCATTTATTATTTCAAAATTCAACGGCAAATATTTAAGCACTTATTGAACCGAACACCTACTATGCTGTAGGCAACGTATCCAGGCTCTGTGGTACTAGGAGGTTTATGTAGAATCCCTCACCTCAACCAGTTCACCAGGTGGGAATTGTTTCCACTTGACCAATGACAGACCGTGAGTCAAAAATGTTAACTAGCTTATATGATGGACTGCTGGTAAGTGGTAGAACTAGGACTCAGTTCTGAACTCCTGCCACCTAGTCTAGTGCTCTTGTGAATTTTCCCCTATCTTTTTAGATGGAATAAGGTTGATAAAAAATAGACTTGGCCTGGAGCAGGCCAGGAACAAGAAGAATCATACTCAGTGTATCTTTTCTACCAATTTTTTGGGCACACTTCATATGTTTATTTATTTTTAAATTTCAGGTTAATGAGGTGGTACAAATAACTAGATCACAATATTTGCATTTGTTAGGTAGAGTCCATCTTGTAGTTCCATCCCATACATAAAAGGTATGCCATATATCCTTACATTAGGATATCCCCTCGCTCCTCTCTTTTTCCCCCTTCCCCCATTTGAATTGAATTGAGTTTTTCTCTTATGTGGGCATGTAATTAGATCATTTACTGGCTTCATATTAGTATTGAGTACATGGGATATTTGTTTTACTTTATTGAGAAGAATGTGTTACAACTCCATCCAGGTTAATACAAAAGATGTAAAGTAACCATCTTTTTATGGCTGAATATTCCATGGTATACACATATACCACAGCTTGTTAATCCATTCCTGGGTTGATGCATATTAAGGTTGTTTCCACACTTTGGTGATTGTAAATTGAGGTGTGATAATCTAGTGCAAATGTCCTTATGATAAAAGGATTTTTTTTTCTTCTGGGTAAATGCCTTGTAGTGCAATTGTGGGGTCAAATGGGAGATCTAATTTGAGATCTTTGAGGATTCTCCATACTTCTTTTCAAAGAGGCTGTATTAGTTTGCTGTCCTACCAGCAGTGTAAAAATATTCCCTTTTCTTCATATCCATGCTAGCATTTGCAACTTTGGGACTTGGTGAAATGCACTATTCTCACTGGGATTAGGTGATACCTCAGGGTGTTTTAATTTGCATTTATCTGATGATGAGGGATGATGAGCATTTTTTTCATGTTTTTTAGCCATTTCTCTGTCTTCCTCAGAGCAGGTTCTATTCATAGCTCTTGCCCTATGATAGATGGGATTATTTAATTTTTTCTTGTAGATTAATTTGAGTGCTCTATAGATCGTAGTTATCATGCCTTTGTTGGATTCATAACGTGCAAATATCTTTTCCCATTCTGAAGGTTGTCTGTTTGCTTTAATTGTTATGGCTTAGCTGTGTAAAAGGTTTTCTGCTTAATTAACTTCCATTTGTTTATTTTTTGTTGTTACTGTGATTGCCACTGAAGTCTTCATAAAATCTTTACCTAGGCTGACATCCTCAAGAGTTTTCCCCACACTTTCTTCTAGGATTTTTGTCATTTCATGTTTTAGATTTAAATCTTTTATCCACCTTGAGTCAATTTTTGTAGGTGGTGAAAGGAGCAGGTCCAGTTTCAGTCTTTTACATGTTGTTATCCAGTTTTCTTAGTACCACTTATTGAATAGGGATTCTTTCCCCCAATTTATGCTTTTGTTTGGTTTATCAAAGATCATATGGATATAAGAGACTGCTTTCATCTCTTGGTTTTCTGTTTGGTTCCATATATTTATGTCTCTATTTTTTGTGCCAATACTATGCTGTTATGATCACTGTAGACTTGTAATATAATCTAAAGTCTGATAGAGTGAGGCCTCTAGCTTTTTTTTTTTTTTTTGAGACAGAGTATCATTATATTGTCCTTGGTAGAGTGCCATGGAGTCACAGCTCACAGCAACCTCAAACTCTTGGGCTTAAGCGATTCTCTTGCCTCAGCCTCCAAGTAGCTGGGACTACAGGTGCCCACCACAGCACCTGGCTATTATTTTGTTGCAGTTATCATTGTTGATTTCTTAGATGGCCCAGGCTGGGTTCAAACTCACCAGCCTTGGTGTATGTGGCTGATGCCCTACTCACTTAGGTATGTGGGTGCCACCCATCTCTGGCTTTGTTTTTATTACTAAAAATTGTCTTCGCCATATGGGATTTTTTTATGTTTACATACAAAATGAAGTACTATTTTTTCCCAAATCTTCAACATATGATGTTGGTATTTTAGTGGGGATTGGACTGAATATGTAAATGGCTTTGGATATTATAGACATTTTAACAATGTTGATTTTTCCCAGTCAAGAGCATGGTATGTTCTTCCATTTGTTAATGTATTCTGATATTTCCTTTCTTAGTGTTTCATAGTTTTCTTTATAGAGATTCTTCACCTCTTTTGTTAGGTAAATTCCTAGGTATTTCATTTTTTTGAAGTTACTATGAAGGGAATGGTGTCTTTGATTAGCTTCTCAACTTGGCTGTTATTGATGGGTTATTAAAGGCTACTGCTTTGTGGACGTTGATTTTTTACCCTGCGATGTCACTGTATTTCTTGATCACTTCCAGGAGTCTTGTGATCGAGTCTCAGGGGTTCTCTAAATACAAGATCATACCATCAGCAAAGAGTGGGAGTTTGACCTCCTCTGCTCCCATTTGGAAGTCCTTTATATCCTTCTCTTGCCTGACTGCATTGTCTAGAACTTCCAGAACTATGTTGAATAGAAGTGGCAATAGAGGACTTCCTTGTCTGGTTCCATCTACTTCTAAGTTGAAAAGCTTTCAGTTTTACTCAATTCAGTATGATATTAGCTGTGGGATTGTCATATATGGCTTCAATCAGTTTGAGAAATGTGCCACCTGTGCCTATATTCTTAAGTGTTCTTGTTAGAAAGAGATGCTGAATTTTATCAAATGCTTTTTCTATATCTATTGAGAGGATCATATGGTCTTTGATTTTGCTTTTATTAATATGGTGAATTACGTTTATGGATTTATATATTCATACAAGACTTGCATCCCTGGGATGAAGCCTACTTGATTGTGATGCATAATTTTTTAAATGTATAGCTGTAATCTATTGGCTAAGATTTTATTGAGTATTTTTGCATCAATATTCATTAGTGAAATTGGCCTGTAGTTCTCCTTTTTAGTTTGGTTCTTTCCTGGTTTTGGTATCAGGGTAATGTTTGCTTCATAGAATGTTTTGGGGAAGGTTCCTTCCTTCTCAATGTTTTGAAATAGATTCTGAAGTGTAGGTCAAGCTCTTCTTTGAAGGTTTGATAGAATTTTGATGTGAAGTCATATGGTCTGGGGGGCCTTTTTTGTTGGAAGCTTCTTCATTTTTTATTCAATCTCAATGTTTGATATTGGTCTGTTCAAGAGATCCTCCTGGTTGAGTCTAGGGAGATGGTATGATTCCAGGTATTGGTCCATTTCCTTCACATTGTCAAATTTCTGGGCATAGAGTTTCTTGTAAGAGTCAGAAAAAAATTTCTTGTATCTCTGTGGTATCTGTTACTATTTCCCCCTTTTCACTTCTGATTGAGATATTAGAGATTTTACTTTTCTACTTTTCTGTTAATCTGGCCAATGGTTATTGATTTTATTTATCTTTTCAAAGAACTAACTTTTTGTTTCATTAATTTTCTGAATGATTCTTTTATTTTCAATTTCATTTATTTCTTATTTAATTTTGGTTATTTCTTTTCTTCTGCTAGGTTTGAGATTGGATTGCTCTTCCTTTTCCATTTTCTTAAGATGATTTATTAGGTTGTTGATGTGCTGTCTTTCTGTTTTTTGGATGTAGGAATCTAATTGATAAATTTCCCTCCTAGGACTGCTTTTGCAGTATCCCACAGATTTTGGTAACTTGTAGCTTCATTGTTATTATATTTGAGGAATTTAATAATTTCCTCCTTTATCTCTTCCTTGACCCAACTGTAATTTAGCATAAGATTGTTTCATGTCCGTACCTTTGTGTGGGAAAGAAAATTTTTGTTGGAGTTCTACATTTATTGCCTTGTGGTCTGAGAAGATATAAGATATGATTTCAATTCTTTTAATTATGTTGAAGTTTGATTTGTATTCTAGGAGATGATGTATTTTGGAGTATGTTCCATAGGCTAATGAGAAGAATGTATATTCTTTAGCTTTGAGATGGTGTGTTCTATACATGTTCATCAAGACCATTTGTTCTAGGGTTGCATTTAAGTCCCTACTATCTTTGTTTAGTTTCTGTTTAGAGGATCTGTCCAGTTCTGTCAGAGGGATGTTAAAGTTCCCAGCTTATGGTGTTATAGGATATCATATTGCTCAGACCATTTAATATCTGTTTTATAAACCTGGAAGCATTTAAACTGGGTGCATAAATATTTAGAATTGAATTGTCCTCTTGTTATATTGTTCCCTTGACCTGTATGAAGTGACCATCTTTATCTTTCTTAACTTTAGTTGCTTTAAATCCACTTGTGTCTGAAAATAAGATTGAGATTCCTCTTTTTTTCTGATTTCCATTTGCCTGAAATATTGTTTTCCAATTCTTCACCCTGAGTCTTTTTTGTCCTTCAAGGTTAGGTGTGTTTCCGATCCAACATATAGATGGATTGTACTTTTTTTGTCTAATCAGCCAGCCTGTGCCTCTTCAGTGGGGAATTCATGCCATTTATATTTATTGAGAATTCGTAAGTATGGTGGAGTTCTATTCATCTAATTTGGTGAAAGTCCATTGCTTATTGTTATCCTTTGCACCATTGTGGAAGCCAGGTTTTATCTTTTAGTTTTGGGGTGTAGAGTTTGCTGGTGGTCCATTGTGATGCTCAGTGTGGAGAATAGGTCTAAGCATTTCATGTATTGCTTATCTTGTTGTGGTGAATTTCTTCAGGGTTTGCATATCAGTAAAATATTTGATTTCCATCAATTTTGAAGCATACTTTAGCAAGATACCAAATTCTGGGTTGAAAACTGTTTTGTTTAAGAAGGTTAAAGGTAGATGACCATCCTCTAATGGCTTGGAAAGTTTCAGCTGAAAAATATGCTGTCACCCTGATGGGTCTGCCCCTATAGGTCAGTTGGTCATTACTCCTGACTGTTTGCAGAATTTTCTTTTTCATCTTGACTTTGGACAGGTTCATTACAGTATATCTTGGAGATGCTCTGCTTGTGTTTAGATGACTTGGGGTTTGATATCCTTCTAAATGGACTGCATAAGAATCTTTAGTGATACTTGGGAAATTTTCATTTATGACATCCTCCAGTAGGGCTTCCACTCCCTTGGGGTGTTCTTCTTCCCCTTCTGGGACATCTATAATTTGTATGTTTGAATACTTCATGAAGCCCCATAATTCTCTCAGTGAACGTTCTGCTTTCTCTCTCTTCCTTTCTGCCTTATTAACTGACTATGTTAGCTCAAGGGCTTTATCCTCTATCTCTGAGATTCTTTCTTTTCCATGGTCTAAACTGTTATTAATACTTTCTATTGCATCTTTAAGTTCCCTAGTTGACTCCTTCAATTCCTTAAGCTCGGACATATCCTTTCTATATTCTTCATATCATTCATTCATTTTTTACTTCTGTTTTTGGACTTCCTTTCCGCTTTCTTCCCAATTCCCTTTATTGTTTTTGCCATTCATGTTTTAGATATCCCTTCTGTCATTTCCACTTATTCTTTATAAGTGGAATACTCTGTGATAGTTACTTCAGATCCCTTAGGGATTTGCTCTGATCTGGGTTTTCATGTTCCCAGAATTTTTCTGGTGGTTCTTTGTCATGTATGTTTTCTTCTTGTTCATTTTCTTCTCCTACTTTTCCCTCTCACTACCTCCTTACTTTAAATTACTTTGTCTCTGAGCTTGAGTGTCAAAGTGGCCTTTTGGTATAAGGCCAAAAGGAAGATAAAGGTAAAGAGTGAGAAGGGAGAAAAGAAGTAAAAAGATCAGAAAAATAGGAAGGAGGGGTGAAAGGAGAGAAATGAATAAAAGAGGAGAAAATGAGAAAAAGACCAACAGGAGAATTGGTGGTGTTTGGCAAGGTGCTTTGACCCTCACTTGCAACTGTAGAACTTTGGAGGGCCAGGCTGGGTGGGTCCCTTGAGGTCAGGAGCTTCTTACCAGTTAAGGCAAAATCAAGATTCAATCTCTTCCAAATATAGAACAAAAATCAGCAGTATGTTTCAGTGGGGACCTACCGATACTGTCTTTCCAAAGGCCAAAGCTAGAAGGACACCCCAGACCATGAGTTCATGGCCTTCTTGAGCCAGACCAATGCTGTGACTCCCTCCAACCAAGGGTCATCAATGTCATGACTCTTCAGCCTCCAGAGAAAAGAAAATTTAAAAAAGATGAAGAAAATTAAAAATATAATTATATAAGATGAAGAAAAAAAAGGGATATCTTAGTTGTTGTATGGGAACTTTATGTGGTACAGATGAGAAAAGTAGAAAAGTCTCTACTAAAAGAGAGAAAAAGAGAAATAAAAAAAAGAGAAAGAATAAATGGGCCTGAAAAACTGTAATAAAATTGGAGGAGCGCTTACTATTGAAGAAAGTAAAAGTGAAAAAATAAAAACATGACCAAACCAAAAAAGACACCAACAGCAACAAAATGAAGGAAAAAAAACCTAAGGAAAAATATTGAGAAAAGGAGTAAAAAATGAGAAAAAATATATGTATGTGTGTGTGTGCTATATATATGGCACTATGGTGTTAGGACACAGAAGACACTTATGCTGGTTTCACTGTATAAGATGGGGGCCAGAAGCCACTCTCTAGTTTCAGAGGAGACCTAGTTGCCCTCAATCAGGGCCTGGTAGTTTCAACAACATTCAGTCTCCATGGGATTGGGGTCCTGAAGCTCATGCCAGATTTCTTAGGAGGGATGTCAAACAGTGCCCCTGACAACAAAGTGTTGTTTCTAGGGGTTCAAGGGCCATTCAACATATCCCAAAGATGGTTGCCCAAGCTCAGCAGGTGTGCCAGAGCCTGTCATGAACTAGAACTCTGAAGACTGTTCCTCTCATGTAGCCTTCCCACAATGGCAGTGTCCAGTTAACAGCGAAGCTGACAGTAGTTCCACTCAACCTGGTATTTAATCCTGGATGCTTTTTGAGTTTACTCACTTGCTGAAGAGTTTACTTGCTCATTTAAGCCCTTCCAAGGCCACTCCAGGGAGCAGCACAAAACAAACAACAAATTCTGTAGGATAGCCTTTCCTGTCTCTAGTCCTCTTTGGGAGGTACTGGCTGGCTGGCCTCTGCCTGCACTCAGGTACTTGCCTCTGTGCTGGTCTTCCTCAGCTCTAGACCTCCTTTTGGCTCCTGGAGTTCCCTACTGCTTCACTGTGCCCCCATAGTGATGTTTCTGGGTAAGTTCCCTCAGCCAGAGATTGCTAGAATCCTCTCTCTCCTGTCTCACTGTGAATGGCTGATAAGGAGGTGTCTCTAGTCTGCCATCTTGCTCCACCTTCCTTTTCTACATTTTTACATTCATAGCAGCCATCTCTCTCTTTGTAGTCAGAAATACTGTTGTCATTAGGAAATGTGTCTAACTGGGCAAGTCCCTCACTATATTAACATTCAAGCCTTAAGACTTTCTTGAATAAAAGGATTCTTTAAAATGAGCTTCTTATGAAACTTTGATAAGTAAGTTCTCTTAACTATAAAGAGGCTACAGAGAAGAGTCAAATATGAGTCAATGTTTAAAAAGAGGAATAGGAGATGAGACCATTGCATGGGGGACTTAGGTGACCATTAGTAACCTTGGCGTGAACAATTTTTATCCAGTGGTATGGACAGAAGTCAGCAGCAGAGTGAAGAGGAAGGAGTGGAAGAATAGTACTGAGCTCAGTAAGCTCATCAAAGTGAATAGGGGAAACTGAGATGGGGGCAAAACTAGGCCAAAGAAACAGAAATTGCGCACAAGGAATGGTGGGTTAGAACTGGGTTGGAGTTATTTCCAGAAATGCAGAGCAATGTCCAGAGGCTGGTATTTATAGTTGCCCAGGTGGGAAGACCAAGCCTTATTGCAGGGGCTACACAGACAGTTCTGATGCATAATCAGTTTCTAGAACTGACTTTTATTTTTTTGAAGACAGAGTCTCACTATGTCACCCTGGGTAGAGTGCTGTGGTGTCACAGCTCACAGCAACCTCAAACTCTTGGGCTTAAGCGATTCTCTTGCCTCAGCCTCCCAAGTTGCTGGGACTACAGGCACCTGCCACAACACCTGGCTTATTTTTTTTTTTTTCAGTTGGAGTTGTTGTTTGGCAGGCCTAGGCTGGAGTCGAAACTGCCTGCTCTGGTGTATATGGCTGGCACCCTAGCCACTGAGCTACAGGTGCTGAGCCTCTAGAACTGACTTTTGACTAGTATTTTCACTTGTCTCTTGGAAGACAAAAACTTTATTTCTTTTCTTTTACTTTTTCTTTCTTTCTTTCTTTTTTTTTTTTTTTTGAAATAGTCTCACTATGTCACCCTTGGTAGAGTGCCATGGTGTCACAGCTCACAGCAACCTCAAACTCTTAGGCTTAAGTGATTGTCTTGCCTCAGCCTCCCAAGTAGCTGGGACTACAGGTGCCCACCACAATACCCAGCTATTTTTTTGTTGCAGTTTTCATTGTTGTTTAGCAGGCCAAGGGTGGGTCCGAACCTACCAGCCTTGGTATATGTGGCTGGCACCGTAACCACTGTGCTGTGGTTTCTGAGTCAAACACTTTATTTCTTTGGTATCATCTTGTCTAGTACTCACCATCAGAGTAAGCTATGGGACACATCTCTTTATGAAACTATTGCCGTATAGTAAAACATCCTGAAATTTAGTAGTTTAAAACCACCACCATTAGCTCACAATGCTGTGGGTTGGGTGAGTAGAGCTGGGCTTATGTGTATGTCTGTGTTCAGTGTTGGACAGCTAGGAGGCTGTACTTCTGGCTGTTGGATGAGGCAATGGAGGTGACTAGGCTGTGTTTGTTTCATTAGCCAGTAGGCTAGCCTGGCCTTGTTCATGTTGATGTGGTAGCTTGCCAGGATTCCAAGAGAAAGTTTGCAGTCTATTAGGCACAGGCTTGAAACTGGCACAATGACACTTCTGTTACATTCTCTTGGCCAAAATAAATCATAAGGCCAGGTCAGACTCAAAAGATTGGGAAATAGACTTTTAACATGAAGAACTGAAAATTCACATTACACACAGGTGTGGATTCAGGAAGGCAATGACTGGGGCCAATTTTGCAAACAATCTACCCAATTGCCCTTCTGCTTCTATAAGTAGGCAGAGCCCAGCAAATTGAAACGTAAGTCATACTTTCTAGTTTGCACAGAAAATCAGCCCTTCCTCCCAAAGGGCTTGCCTATCCAGGTATCCACTGAGTGAATTGGTGGCAGCACACTGATTATGTCCTCACTGCTTGGTCTTGGGTCTGGAGAGAGCAGCTTGTGGATCTGATTACCTTGAACATACTTGTAGTCTTTTGAATTTGAAATGCTTTTGGTAATTGCTTGCTACCCAAGAGAACCAGGTCCGGGAGGAATGTATAACACTAGCAGAAAGGAACAATACAAAAGAGGCAATCAAACCCCAGGACTTCTGGGAACATCTAGCCCAAAATGTCATCTCAGGACTATTCCCTGATCTCCTTTTCAGGAGATGACCAATAGTCTCACAAAACTGAGGTAATTAATCACTTAACTCTCTAGGTGATGACCTTGGCAAACCTTAATATGTAAGGAATTTTGCCTTCCTCCTTCACTGTGACTGTGTTGATGGGAGCTGCCTTTAGGATTTGTCATTCAGCAAAGCTTGTGATGTCCGATATACTCAGCGAACCGCTTATGTGGGAAGGCCCTTGACTATCAAAAGATGCTGCTCCCTCTTCACAGGGCATGCAGCCATTAACATTCCTCACGCGCCTTTTGTGAGACTTATATACTAATTACAGAATGTATAATTAAATGCTTCATCTTTCAAATGCTGAAAAAGTAAACCAAGCATTCCTCCTTTTGAGCTTGATTTTACTATTAGTGATTAGCAGCATGATTCTGAAATGGGAGGGTGTGCTTTGAGACATAGTTTTTACTTTCAAGCATACTAAAAGCTTGCAAGCTCAGGACGGTTTTAATTTTTCCTCCCTTGTAGAAGCAGCGTTGACTAGAAACCCCTTTCCTCTCACCCTTTGTGGATTTACTTTCATTCTTATTGGACTAATGGAACATATTTTCTCCTCATGGGCCAAGGTCAAGGCAGTGGGCCTTTGAAACGCAAGACAGCCAACAACTACTGGCATTCATATAGTGTTTTACACTTAGTGAAGCTTGTTTATACCCACATCTCAGTGAGTACTCACCACTTTCCTGCAAGAAAGATGTTTTTATTCTTATTTTACAGTTAAGAATCCTGAAGCTCAAACAGTTTGTATGATTCAGAGTCAAACAACCAGCAAAAGGATAAATAGGGTCATTGGCAAGGGTCAGTGTGATTCTAGAATTCCATGTCCTTCCTATTATAGCAGAGAAGAATTAGGGGATCAGCTGGATAAGGCCCATTTGGGGCATGCCTAAGGGAACCCCATTTTATCCCTAGAACTCTCTCATGTTTGATACAACTCAGAACTGCTGTTAGTGATATTTAGTGTTTGTCATTGTTTTATAGATAACAGTAGCGTTATGGTAGCACAAGGCAGAAGGCAAAGTCATGCATTAAAGGATGTGCTGTAATATTGTCTGCATGTTGGGATTTGATTATGGGGTCAAACCTTGTTATAAGATGGTTTCTCCTTAAAATGGCAAGGAAATTATAGAGTGAGCCTCTTTGGACAGGGGGCTGCTTCAAAGTAATCGCATATACTAACCCTATGAATAGCTATAATCCCCTTTCCAAAGTTCTCCTGTTTTATTATTTTATCTTTCTTTTCTTTTTTTTTTTTTTGTCTCCACTAGATTACCCCATGTTTAAATCCAAAACCAGAACATGTATGTATTTTTAATATATGAATCAATTAACATTTCTTCTTTCCTTGTTCTGGAGAAGGAAGTCTAGGAGATGTTTGCTGGAATTTTCAGAAACTGCCAATGATTTCTTCTGTAGTAGATGTTCTAGATACTCCACCCATATCTTACTGGGCATCTCTCTGACTGATAGCACTTGCATTTCTTTGTCTGAGTGCCTTCCCTGGGCACTACAGCCTGCTTTGCCATCCACAGGGCAAAATAAAGTACTTAGTGGTACTCTCTTGACAGCAGTCCCCACCAATGGCCATTGGGAGCTGGAAGGTATGTATTTCAGCTCCCTCATCCCTATGGCAGGATAACTTTGAGGCACACGATGGCCTCCAGAGTTTTTCCAGTGAGACTGAACTCTAGCTGCTTAGTATGACAGCTGGCTTCATATGCTGCCTTCATTTTCTCTGTCTCACTTCACCATTCTCTTGGGAGTATTCTCTTCACCTTCCAAATAATGACTTGCATCTGATTCTCCTTGCAGAAAATTCAGCGTTTCCTTCTGAGAGAATCCAAACTACAAAACCTTGGTGCTCAAGCATCACTTCCCTTTGCCAAATCAATAAGTGTTTGCTGAATGCCAATTCTTTGCAAAGCACCATATGTGGAGAGCAGGGTTTCCCCATAAGTTTTCCAAACTAGGAGCTAACCATAATCCTGAAAGATCAACTCCTGAAAATGTAATTATGAAAGAAAAGGTATTTAAAAAAGAGATTAATTTACATTTTGAAAGGAGATAGGACAGAGCACTTCACTAAGCCATTTACACAATAAAATAGGCAATAGTAAGATAAGTTTTTGGAAGCATACACACTCAGGTATAATAAACTTCTTGGATTAAATTAATTCATAGGAAGGGCTTATAATACTGCCTGAGATGTAATAAACCCTCAACAAATGTTAACCATAATAGTTCATCACTTTTATAGTGCCTGACTTCTAATGGATGCTCAATAAATGATAATCTACCCCTCCCACCAATTCATGCTACCTCACATGCCCTCACAGAATTTATGTAATTCAAGTGAGAAAGCGATCCTGTAGGCTTTCGGTACTCTGAAAGCACAAAACAAATGCAAGGAGAAAAAATTCTGGTAATAACTGCATTTATGATTTTCAAAGAAATATGAGAAAAAATAGCACATGTATATAAAAGTATTTTGAACAACTGACTTCTATGAAGGGTTATAAATTGCTTAGCAGGGTTGAAAAGTACATTCCCTTTTTAAAACCCAACATTAGACCTGCTGTGGAATTAATAATTTTTAATGACATAAGAAAAACTTAAAGTGGCTATAGAAGTATAGCTTTATTACAAGTTAATAGGCATTCTAGGATGTACATTTTGAGACAATTCACACTAATTATTCCTTACATTTTCTTTTTCTTTATCTTGTTAGAATTGAGACAGAAGACTATTGTTGAACTTGAAAGCTATGTAAAAAGAGTAAGTTTCCCATTGTTTTTGATGTACTCTACTCCAGGGAAAGTCAGTTAGGAGCTAAGATTGTTTTATAAAAATAACCAGAAATCAGTTTGTTCTTGCCTCTACCCCATCTGTCTGGTGGGATTGTGGTTTGCTCCAAAAGGTCCTGGAAGTCCCTGAGGCAGATCTCACTCCTGCTCTCTGCTCCCCCATGCAACCTGCCTTTCACCTTCCTCCTCTCAAGCTCTGATCTGCTGTGGTGGTTTCTTCCAGCCTTGCCTGGATATTGCCCTATGGAGCTGTTGCTGTTTCAGTGGTGCTAGCCCCATCCAAAGGCTGCTGGTGCTGACCTAATCTAGTGTGCCTATTGCCATCAAACCCACTGCCATTAATGTCCTGCTTGTGGCCCAAGGAGAGTATAACAAACAAAGTGTTGACTCACTTATGTATTGCAGCTTTCTTTCCCCATGATTCAGGCTTGAGTCAGTCTACGAGGCCAGGGAACAATGTGAGGGAGAATGACAGGCCCTGCCTCTGAGCCTGTCACACTCTCCTGGGCACAGTATTCCTCTGACTTGTCTCAACAGCCTAAATGCCAAAGTGATCACGGTTTGGAACTATTTCCAGACATCTATTATTCTATTAATGAAGTAATTAATCTAAAAAATGAAGAGGGTCTATTTTCTTGAAAGAAGGACCACCTTACAAAGAAGGCAGTAAAGTGCCTGTTTCCAGATCTTTACAATTTCCTAGCAGGACGGCTTCCCAAACAGCGCCGTCTGGATTGATTTTGCTCAAGATGCATCCCAACCTGGGTTCTTGAGTCCCCCTGGGTTTGAATCCTATCTCTGCCACTGATTTAGGTGTGCAACCTGGGCAAGGTCCTTAAGTTCCATGGAATTTGATTTATTTATCTGTAAAAGAGGGTATAAAAATAACTTCTTTGTGAGTGGATTGTGAGCATTAATTCCTACATGAAAAGTGTTGAATAGGGAATGTGGCTTGTAATGAACATTATAGTGTCAAGGTGACTATTTGGTTATCATCGACCTGAGGATTTGGAATAATGTCTGTGTGAAAGAAGATAAAGACCATTTTGGCCTATAGTAACAAGGAGAGGATTTTGTTATTTTTGTTAATTCAAAGGAAAGACAGAAAATAGGATACCTCAAATCTACTTCAAAGTGTATAATTTTGGCCTTCAGTTAGTATCTATCACAATGCATCCCTTTTCCTAGTGCCAGACATGGGAGGAGGATATCACTATTTGAGGTGGGACAAACTGGCTAGCTGCTATACCTTTGGGCTGGAAAGTATCCTTCTAAGAGTTGCCAGATGAAGTGGATAAAAAATACAGGATACTGGCTTGGTGCCCGTCGCTCAGTGGTTAGGGTGCCGGCCACATACAAAGGGGCTGGCAGGTTTGAACCCAGCCGAGGCCTGCTAAAAACAACAATGACAACAACAACAAAAACAACAACAAAAGCCAGACATTGTGGCTGGTGCCTGTAGTCCCAGATACTTGGGAGGCGGAGGCAAGGGAATCGCTTAAGCAATTCACAAGGGTAACATAGTGAGACTCTGTCTCAAAATAAATAAATAAATAAAATACAGGACACCAAATTGAATTTACATTCCAAAGAAAAAAGCAAAATTTGTTAATGTAAGTATTTCCTTAATGTTGCTTGAATGTACTGTATTTTATCTGGCAACCTTAACTTTTCTGCCTCCCTTAGTGAGAACCAGGCACCAAGTGACTTTCTTCTTTGGACGTTTCACCAGACATCTTGATGCTTGGATTGTTTCCCACATCCATGTCCAAAGATTAGCAAACATGACCCAGAATTACAAAATTCATGCATTGTGATGAGGAAAAGCAAAGTCTTCTAGAACTAAACCCCGGAGTGGGGGTTATAATGAGGCTGCTCTAACAGATGAGGAGATACTGGCAGGAGGCCTTTCATCTTTCTCAAATCCTGAGCACCACTGTAGTCCTTAGCACTTAAATGGACAGTGCAGAACATACACAACCTGTTTTTGTGGCTAAAGCCATCCCAAGGCTTATCACCACGTGATAAATAGTGGTGGTTATTAATATTTGCCCCTACATCACCTAGATTTGCTCATCACCTGTGACCATCTGTTCTAGTTCTGCTGTGTGAGAAGCTTTGATAGTAATGTCTGCTAGTCACAGCTGGGGTTTCTGGGGAGTGTGATTGATGGCAATTAGTGGACAATATTTATATGGGAAGCTGCATTAGTTCGTGATAATTACAGAACTGTGAGATCCCCCTCCCTTAGAGTCACAGAGACATGTAGAAATGGCCACTGTGTCTTAATTATCTCTCTAGGAAGCTAGTTTTCCTGGACAGCTGGAATGTGTTGGGCGGGGAAGGAACAGTCTCAGTTGTGGCAGCTGCTCCTCATCTTTCTTATAGGAATGTGGCAGTTTGGATCCTCCTCAGTGTCAGTGAGCAGGCACCTGTTCTCTCATATAACAGTCTCCTCTGGCTAAGTGGGAAAGCTGAAATTATCAATAAAAACTCCAGGAGGAGGAAAGGATTAGGGAGATATTGGTCAAAGGATGCAAATTTTTAGTTAGGAGAAATAAGGTTAAGAGATCTATCGTACTAAATGGGGATTAAAGTTAAAAATAACACATTGTATACTTGACAGTGGCTAAAACTGTAGATTTTAAGTATTCTCATCACAAAAAGATATGTGAAGTAATGTGTATGTTAATTAGTTTGATTTAGCTGTTTCACAATGTATATGTTTATTAAAACATGTCATACCATAAATATATATAATGCTTATTAAAAAATTGCTTATTATAATGCAATTAAAAAATAAATAATTGTAACAAACATAATGGACTGAAGTTTACAAACATCAGTAGTAAAATGTTATATTGTAGGGGTCCTTGTAAGGCTTCTTCATACATTTTATTCCTCTGTGGCTTCATAGAAGTTGCTATAATCCCCGTTGCAGTGATGAGCTAAAGGGTGAGGACCTCCTGAAGGTAGTTAAACGTCTAGGATTAGAATTTGGATCACCTGCCCATTAGACCAGGCCACATTCTATCTGATGACTCTAACTTTTATGGTCACCTTCTAGAAGAAGAAAGTTTCATGCTTCAACACTTGAAAAACAACTTCACGATCTCAGAAGATGGCGTCGTTTTGATTTGGCCCAATGTTTAGATTAAGGCACCATGGAGGTTTAGGCACATGTGTCTATCAAATACTTGAAATGGAGCTAGTCCAATTGAGATGTGTTCTGAGTATAAAATACTGGGTTTTCAAAGTCTTAATATAAAAATAATGTAAAATATTTCATTAATGATTTTTAAAATGTTAATTATATGTTGAGATATACTTGGTTAAATAAAATAAAAGACATTATTAAGGCTAAATAAATAAAAGGACTTGGTTAAATAAAATAAATAAGAGCTATTGTTAAAGTTATGTTTATTTGCTTTTCTTACTGTGGCTACCAGCAGATGTAAAATCAGGCATGTAGCTTACAGCTTACCATATGTGTATGGCTCTTGGACAGTACTGCTAGACTATAGTCTTCCCAAGGACAGAAGCCATGTTTCCTCAGTAACTAGCACAGTGTCTGCTACATAGTAGCTGCTCAATAAATAAGTGTTGACTAAACGTATAGAATGGGGAGGAGGAAGGAAGGTAGCTGAGAGGGGCTTCTTAATCCATAGAAAAATATAACCCTTAGATTTTGAAGTAAGTATGTAGAATTCATACATGTAGACCAATTTTTCTGTCAGAGATAGAATACCATCTATAGTTTCCTGTTAGATGGTTTCCCGCCTCTGTAGGGAAATGCTAAGTGGCTGCGAACTCTGTGCCTTAGGATATCAGCCCCAGCTGGGTCTTCATCTGCTCCAGCAATCTCCACTGCATAGCCCTTTGCACAGATGAAAAATCCCAGCAGCTGCCTCCTTGACAGTGAGGAGCATGTCCAAGTTCCACTGTTCTTTCTTGCTTGTTGGCCTCCTTCCAGGATCCTCCCTCTGTGTCCAGCTTGCATAGGTTTGGTAATGACTTGCCTAGTCTTCTGGGACTCTGAATCAGTTATTTTTCATGGCACCACTGCCCCCTTAGTTGCGCCCTCAACTTCACATATCCCAGCTCTCAGACCATTAGCTTGAGGCAGCATCCGGGCTCCTGCTGCAGGGACGGAGCACCTGGGCAGAAGCAGCGTAGCCTCTTCTCTGCTGGATGGTATTCATCATCAGGAATGTTTCCCTCCTAGGAAACTGAATCTGTCTCCCAGACACTTCTACCCATCATTCTATCTTCCTTTCCCGCCTCCTCCACCTCTCATCATTTAATAAAAATAGCCAACATTTATAGAAACATGTCCATGAGCCATTGGCTCTGCTAAGCCTTTTACATCTCTTGTGTTATTTAATTCTTGCAACAACCTTATGAGGCAGGTACTATTATTAACTCCATTATAACAAAGAAAGAACTGAGGCATAGAGACGTCAAGCAACCTGCCTGTAGTCATCCAGAAAGATGGCAGAACTGAGATTTAACTCAAGTTCCTCTGATTCCAAAGCCTAAACTATTAGCCATGTTGCTGTACTGTTTTGTGATCTGTTAATTCTGCAATCTGAACTTCATAGTCTTTTATTACCTTCCTTCACAAATCTTCTTCCTGCTTTCATATGATAGTTCTTCAAGTGTATGAAGACAGCATTCCCTTCCTCCCTAAGTACTGGTCATGAGTCATCTATTTTTTCTGAATGATCATTCTTATTTTCTTCTACCTTTCCTTATCTGGATCTGGCTTTCTGACCAATCCTGTTCGTTAACCTTAGTTTGATATGGGTCATGTTACCATTTTAGAATTAGTCAGTGGAGAGGAAAGGATGGTGTATGAGAAAGTAAAAACATAGAGCTCCTAAGAAAATTTTCACATATACCACATATTATTTGAGTCTAACAATGACCTTGAGAGATAGTTTCAGTATTTTCAGATGTGGTAGTAGCAGATGACAAATTAAGTGACTTACCTTACACAAATGATGAGTGAAGGAATTAGAACTTTAGATTTCCCTATCTTTTTCCTACTTTAAGTGCACTGATAAATGATGTTGAGGTCTTTCAGCAGATCAGCACACTGGCCCTCTGGGGCCTTGGCCTCATGAGCTCCTGCACCAGAGCTCTGAAGAGTCTGTGAGACAACTTTGACCTTGGCCAGGCTCAGTGGCTCATGCCTGTAATCCTAGCACTTTGGGAGGCTGAGGTGGGTGGATTGTCTGAGCCTTGGGAAAACATCCTCCGGAAGAGTAAGACTCCATATCTACTAAAAACAGAAAAAAGAAAGAAAAACTAGCTGGGTATGGTGGTGCACACCTGTAGTCCAAGCTACTGGGAAGGCTGAGACAAGAGGATCACTCAAACACAGAGGTTTATGGTTGCTGCAAGCTTATGAGGCCATGACACTCTACCCAGGGTGATAGAGTGAGACTGTCTCCAAAGAAAAACAAACAAAGAAAAACAAACAAACAAACAAATAAAAAGAAGTATTACAAAGGTATTGCCATTTATTTATAAAGACTCAAGTTTTTGAATCAATAACTGCTTCTTTCTAAAAAGGGTTGCTTTGCTGGAGAAACTCACTTGGATGGCTCCGAAAAGAGAAATGAGATTGAAGAAAACCATCACAAATACATTGGTGGACAGAAGCAGCTATGCAGCCTCTTGGTGGAGCACCTTGCTGTCAAGTACCTGGCATGCAGGGCCCCAGTACTTACTCATTTGAATGAGAGTGCTCACATAGCCTTACAAAAGTGACATAGAGCAGACTAACTTTTTATCTTCTGGGTAGGGAGTTTAATGGGCTGAGATCACTTCTTTTTTCTGAGACAGAGTCTCACTATGTTAGGTAGTGAGTGCCCTGGGTAGAGTGCTGTGGCATCACAGGTCACAGCAGCCTCAAACTCTTGGGCTTAAATAATTCCTTTGCCTCAGCCTCCCGAGTAGCTGGGACTACAGGCACTCACCACAACACCTGGTCATTTTTTTTGTTGCAATTGTCATTGTTGTTTAGCAGGCCCTACTAGGCTTGAACCTACCAGCATCGGTGTATGTGGCTTGTGACCTACTTACTGAGCTATAGGCGCTGAGCCGAGGCTGAACTAACTTCTTAGATCTTAGGAATATTTAGAGACATAGCTGAGGCTAGAGCTCAGATTTACTTATCTGAGCAGCCCTGGCTTTGGTCACCACCTCGTACTCCAGCAGAGCTACTTAGAAAGGACCTTTTGAAGGGGTTGTAAATGGGTGTCATGATAAAAAGCTTCCATGGTAGCCAGACACATTGGGAGGCCCATCAGCACTTTCTGATGTAGTGTTTGGTGATCACTATAGTCACAGTGCAACTAACTGGCGTGGTTTCAGTAATTAGAGGAGATTTTACAGCTTAAGCTAGTTAGTGTGCTGCCTTTTTTGCCTCCACTCATTCATTGGGAGTTTTTCCTAGGTGGTAATGTACATGCAGTTTGGCCTACTTTTATACCCAGCTTAATGACAATGCATATGTAACAATAAATGTAATGAACGTCAGTATACTGCTCTGCAGCTCTGCAAGTACTTTTATAATCATTTTCTTATTTCATCCACACAAGGACTGTGGAAGTATTTATTACCCACATTTTACAGATGAAATAAGGAATTGAGCCTCAGAAAATGGGAATATCTTTTTCAAAATCACCTAGCTAGTAGTGAAGGGGCTGGGATGCAATCCGAGGTCTTTTCAGGTCTCGAGCTCTGCACACACCACTTTACTGCTTTGCTCCGCCAGGCCCTAGCAGGTCTTCTCTGCCTTTTTTCCTTGCTGTTCTCCCTGAGCTGTCCCATCTCTCTGTACTACCTTCATTGTAGAGCTATGTGTCTAGATCTCTAACACCATTCTGCTGCTCAAATTGCCGCCTCTATGCTCTCTTTTGAGGAACTCTGGAATCCCCTTTAGCTCTGTGCCTCTCTGGAAAATGTTTGCTCATTTTAAAAACTGAAGTAAAGTATCACCTCCCCTATGAGATAATCCTAGAACATTTCTACTTTTTTTATACAATAACAGCTTGGTGCCTATGGCTCAAGTAGCTAAGGTGCCAGCCAAATACACCTGAGCTGGCGGGTTGGAATCCAGCCTGGGCCCACCAAACAACAATGATGGCTGCAACCAAAAAATAGTTGGGCACTGTGGCGGGTGCCTGTAGTCCCAGTTACTTGGGAGGCAGAGGCAGGAGAATCGCTTGAGCCCAGGGGTTGGAGGTTGCTGTGAGCTGTGATGCCACAGCACTCTACCCAGGGCAACAGCTTGAGGTTCTGTCTCAAAAAAAAATACCCATTGTTCTTTTTTTAAATTTCAGATTAATATGAAGATATATATGTTTTGATTATGATTTGCATTTTTTAAAAATTTCCAGTTAATATGAGGGTATGAGTGATTAGGTTATGATGTTTGCATTTGTTAGGACATTATTTGCAATTGTAAGGTAAAGTCTGAGTTGGAGTTCCTGGTACACCGAGGAAGTGTGCCATATGTATCCATGCATTATTCCTGATGGGTGGGAACTTGCAGAACCCCCTCCCTCCCTTCTGGAATTTAGTTGCATTTTTCTCTCATGTAAGTCGGTAGTTGTTAATCTACTGGTTTCAATTTAGTGCTGAGTACACATGATGCTCATTTTTCCTTTCTTGTGCTGCTTTACTTAAGAGAAGACCTCTTGTTCTAAGAAATGACATTTATCTGCTTTCCCATTCACCTCTCCTGTTAGGCCGTGCACAGACTGCAGGCAGACCTGCTGATCTTTGCTTCTGTAGTGCCAGGACCTACCTCAGTATCCAGAACTAAGTAAAAAACGAAATACATATCTTTAGAAGGGGAAGGCTTATATGTACATTTCATTATTATTACTTATTTGAGACAGAGTCTCACTTTGTCACCCCTGATAGAGTGCCCTACTGTCATAGCTCACAGCAACCTCAAACTCTAGGGTTTAAGTGATTCTCTTGCCTCAGCTTCCCGAGTAGCTGGGATTACAGGCACCTGCCATAACACCCAGCTATTTTTTTTAGAGATGAGGTCTTGCTTTGGCTCAGGCTAGTCACTTGCCTCAGCCTCCCAAGTGGTAGGATTGCAGGCGTGAGCCACTGTGCCAGGCTGTACTTCTCACTATTAAACATAATTCAATTTTCTTCAATTTGTGAATGTGTTGTTCCTGTCTGTGGAATCAGACCTCCTTGTAGAGGGGGAGCTGTCTGGGCTGTCTTCGTGGTTTGGCATTCCATGTGAGGGTTTAAAATCATGCTATGGAATGTATCATGAAGGCACAGCCTAATTTTCATGTGATTGTGGAACTAAATCACGTTTTCTTCAATGGCCCAAATTATTGGCATTTATTGTTGCTTCCCACTCTTTAGTCACAGGTTTATAACTCTTATTAGGAATTTTTTTCCATAAAATGTGTCTTAAAATAACTGTGCACAGTGTCCAATTTACAGCTCCTATTACTTGGAGAATTTTGAAACAGTTCTTGCTTCCTGGCTCAAGCGTGCTGGACAATTTACACTCTTTTTTGTCCCTTTATAGCAGTACTAAAAATTTATTTTCTCAGTACAAATAAGTTCTTCAGTTATTATGAGCCCTACACTTGTCCTCACTGAGGATAATATCCCAAGATGACATCACTTTTCCTAAATGAGAATCAGAGGATTGTAGGCAACTTGCCCTTAAGTTACTACAGCTTTGTTCGGGCTAGAGTTTTCAGATCTTTCTTTGCTCATACATGGTTAAAAAAATTTCCTGTGTTCTCATTTCAGGTAGTGTCTTTTAGCCAATTACCTGCTAAGAATCAGATTATGAGATACTTAAATATTGATGAGTTACTTTCCCTTAGTCCTTCCTAATGGACCCCCCACTTTAATTCCTGGCAGCAATACCTCCAGCGTCAATGGAACACTCAGGATTAGTGGAGATTTATCATGGCTTTCTGGTTCTCCTTCGCTGGATAATTGCTTTCTCTGTCTCCCTGGAAGCTAGGGATCGAAGTTTGAATGTCAGTGAGCTACAGCCTCTAACTTGGCTGTTCCCACTCCAATCCCTTCTTGCCTTGTGACCTACAGGCGACAAGTCTAAAGACACCCTCCTCAATCCTTAGGATGATAGAGGGAAGGACAGCAACTGCTGGATCCTTGAAGTCACACTTGTATTGCTGAACCAGCTGTAGATTGTTTACCTCTGAGTAAAAATAAATAATAAAAAGTAAATGTCTCTTTAAGTCACTGATTATTAGATTTTTTTGTTATGTGAAGCCTAATGCACCTGACGAAACACTCACGACCACCATATTTCCACATCTATAATACTCAGGGACTATCCCAGGGCAGGGTTAGTCTTTGTTCAGATTATGAGGTGCTCCTCTAAAATACACTGTTTTTATTCTCTGCCTAAGTATTTGTCATCCATTTCTTCAAAAATTCTGCTTGCATTTGTTTGCATTTAATCTGTGTTCTTTTCTCTGCCCTCTAATCTTCTGAGTATCTCGTTTTATATTTCCAGGCAACAGCAGGTAGTAGGTGAGTCTACCTCGATTCTAGCATTATAGTGAATACTTGGCTTTATTTTTATGCTGTTATGGCTATCTGTTTGGTCTAAGGCAGTACTATTTGCTAGAAATCTAATAGGAACAATGTATGTAATTTACAAGTTTCTAAGACAGAAAAGTATGTGCAGGTTACAATTCAACAATATCTCATGCAAAGCAATGATTAGACTGAAATGTAAACCCATCAAAAAATAAAGTTGTATTTAATGGCAAAATATTTTGCATTGCTTTGATTTTAAAATTAAAATTGATTAAAATTAAATAAGTGTAAAATTTAGATCCTCCATTGCACTGGCTACATTTGTTACCTTAGTTGTTGCTTCTAGTGGACCCTTCCAAGGGTCCGAGACTGGGATAAGTGGCCCTCTTAGGTGCTCCTGCAGCCCTCTGTGCTAACTACGAGAGTGGCTGCTTGTATCCCCTGTATTACAATTACTTATTTACTTGTTTGTAGGTTCCTTGAAGGCATGAACTGTTTCTAGTTCACTGATATATATATTGTGCTTAGTATAGGGCCAGGTATATCATAACATTCATTACATACTGATCTTTTTGGATAAATGGTTAAATTCATTAAAAAGCTGTTTTTGGAGCATTTAGCAGACCATGAGTTTCATGACTCATTCATCTCTATGGCCTCTTCACCTAGCACGATGCTTAGCAAATGGTAGCCACCCAAGAAAGTTTGTAGAATGGCTATTAAATCCTGCCACAACTTCAGACGTTGTTCACAGCTGAGGCTGGCTGATTCTAGCTGTAGCATAGCTTCTCCCTTAGTCTTTGAGACTCAGGGTCATTTTCTGAAGCTATGTGTCTGATTTTCTTAGCTGGAGTCTGATCCACTGCCTCAGTCTGCATGAGGCCTGCTTTGGGCTTGTGGAGCTTTGCCTGCCTCCATCAACAGCTAGTTATCTGATCAGCCTCATTCCAGAGGCAATGGCCTCTCTGGCTTTGGGAGTCCAGCCTCTACCCTAGAGTACTTTATCTTGGGTTATCTCTTATCTTAATTTGCATGCTGTGGCCTCCTGACTTTGACTAATTTTTGTCCCACAATCATGCTTGCACAGCCTTGGAATTTCCTGTTCTCCCTGCCAGACTAGTTTTCCTTTCAAGGCAACTTCAATTTACAATTGTTTGAGTGGCAGGGCCCTCATAGTCATTCACTCATAGTCACTCTAGATAGGAATAGTTATTTCAAGATGATTCCAGCAGATGGCAGTAGAGTGCTTCGAGCAGGGCCTACCTTTGTCTGGTTTGTACTAAGTCCCCTAATAGGCTAACATCTATGCTGTCAGTTAAGCCTGCCTGCAAATCTAGCAGAAGAGTCTAGTCGCATTTTCTTACCCCTTTCCTCTTACCCTTATGGTCTGGCTTGGTATAGAGAAGATGTGATACATATGAAAGCCTTATACGTGAGGAACGAGATTCATTGTTTTTCTTTCTTTCTTTCTTTTTTTTAAATCTCATTTTCTCTTGTCAAGCATTGTAGGGTACAACTGTAGGGACCACCCCCTAGATTTGCCACAATCTTTACATTCTAGTCTCATTCCCTTCCTTTCTGTAATTCCTCTGCAGACAAGGCCTGCATTCTAGAATGAGTCTGATTAAGGCTTCTTGTTTGGAACATCAGTTTTTTTTTTTTTTTTTTATGGGTACAATTGGTACCTGTCCCTTGAGATTGGAGGAACATTGTACATAGGGTTTATTAAAAAAAGCAAATGAAAAAAAAAACCATTTCAGACCATTAAAGGGAAAGAACAAGCAAATGTAAGGGAACTATTTAGTGGCTCTAAGAGAAAGAAGGTGCTGAAACGCTCTGATGCTAATTTTCCTTTTAGGCCCAATTGTCTGGATTGGTGGAATCCTATCTAACCGTGAGTGATATGAGAAATCTATAAAGCAGCAATCATCTCTATGTGTGAAAATCCATCAGGAGGAATGCAGCTCTCTAATTATTGACTCTCTGATGGTACATTTCAGAGTGCATCTGGGAAGGAGAATCTATAATCACACCCCTGAAGGATGAGACTGCATCCTTCAACCCAGCAGGTTCCAGGGAAGAAAGCACGTTAGGACATGCTGCATTCGCTCAGTCTGACCTGTCTCCTAGAGCTGACTTTTATCTGGAGAACTCTCCTTTCCCCTCAACTTTCCTGAAAATGTGTTCTTGCCTGGGAGATCAGAACTATTCATTACCTGGTCTGGTTCTTCTAAGGTTGGATTATTCCAGGTTCTTTATTGATGGTTGGTGGGTCAACTTGGCATGAGGGTAGGTATCATGCTCTGCTGTTCAGGAGAACTGTCCCCTGACCTGGCATAGCGGAGAATTTCTCCAATGTCTTTCCCAAAGCCATGTAATAGGTATGGCTAAGGTTAAAGGAAACTTGTCTCATCGTGAGACATCTCTAGGTGTGTGAAAGAGAGCTGTATGGGTGAAACAAAAACTTGGTTCTAACATGGATTCTCAGTGCCAAGTAGTCATGCAGCTTTGGGACATGTATCCTTTCTGGATCCTGCTTCTCTGACATTAAATGTGAAATGTGGAAGGGAGGAAGTTTCCGGAATTCTCTGATTTGGGGGTCTGTGTAACCAGAAAGGCATTTCTAATGCAAATGAATCCCTAAGAGTAAGAACAGCAAATGCCTGGCACTTTGCTGCCACCTTGCCATTGCCAATCCCACTACTCTTTCCTCTGGGGCCCAGGCCTAGGTGTGGTCTCAGAATCTTCCTCAACACAGTGCCCAGCAGGACACTGATAATCACTTGAAATTGACCGTAAAGATGAAACCTTGTCATCCCAGATGCTGAGAATTCAAAGTTCCATGTCTCTCAGTACATTAAGGTTTCCATTTTCCTAACAGCTCCTAAAGGCAATTAGTTGTTGATCACAACAGGTATGTTAGACTTACCAGGATAAACCCCATCCTTTATTTTCAGCATATATAAGGAAAGAATGTCTGAATATAAAAACAAATAAAATGAAACAAATGGCAATAGTAAAGATAAAGGCTTCATCAATTTTTCTGTTTTCTTTCTAGAGACAGGGTCTCACTTTGTTGCCAGGCTGGAGTGTAGTAGCATCACCATAGCTTACTTGAACTCCTCAGCTCAAGCAATCCTCCCACCTCACGCTCCCAACGTGTTGAGATTACAGGCACGAGTGTCTGTACCCAGCAGAGAGGCTCTATCAATATTAAAGAATGACGTTTGTTCTCTATGAAGTAGGAGAGATGGGGAGTAAAAAGATAAAAGATCTCTAATCTGGTCTGGAAAAGTATCCTCACATCTCAGTATAGGGGAAAAAATATCTTTTGGCTAACACTGTATTAGCAATTCACCGTCTGTGTTCTCCAGGGACAAGAATCACCATGTTCAAGGCTTCACACCCTATATACTTTTATGCTTATCCCTTGAATCATATTTAGATGCAGAATTGTATGGTAGTAGGCCAGCATTTATTTCATGGTATCCATTTTCACTGAACTTGCAGTTCACTGCAAGTTTCACTAGACTTTATGAGTAACAGAGTCTTCTAGGGAGCTTCTAAAAATGCAATTTCTTGGGCCCCATCTCCAGAGAGTTACCTCAGACTTACTATGTCCGAGGTAGTGCCTAGGAACGTGATTTTTTACCAAGTCCTTCATATTTCTGAGGTCATAACTTGAGAAATGATTGTCTATGCTATGGTGAAGTAGTTTTCTCTTGAGATTAAACCTGGGTATAATGACTTCCATTTTTCATGGTGCCATAATTTAATTTTGTGGTGCTCAGTTTGCTATTTAAGAGTAGATTTAGAAAGCTGTGTGAACAGTGGTATCTTGAATATGACCCTTGATTACAAACATATTCATGTATCCATATGAAAATATTATATTTTTGTTATCACCTATGGAAAACATGTGCAATTATGAGAAGGTGCTCTGAGTTCAGGAACACTTTTAAGTGCGTCTATATTTCATTAGGCCCAACAGCGTCTATGAACACTCAAAAATGTTAGTGCATACACATGTGGAAGTAAGTAAATAAATCTCTTTAGTCTACATATAGTAGATTAGGAGAGCTCATGAGAGAATTCCATGAGTGCTAACACAGGTGTTCCTTGACATAAAAATTTGAATCATACGTAATAGGAAAAGGCCCAGAACGTGGGTTTGAAGTACAAAAAGGGTACATACTGGCTGAGTTCTGCAGTTACTTGACCCACAACCCTCAGTTTCTTTATAAAATGATGGTGGCTAATATATTCCTAATGGGTTCGATGTTAAGATTAAATGATGTCATGTATGCATAGCTCTTGATCCAACGCAGGCACTCAATGCCAGCTATCTTTCTTCCTCCAAAAGAATTAATGAAAGGAATCTTTGAAACTAACCATAGGAGAATCTGAAGCTTTCTGCTTTCCCCCTTGATTTGGCCTGAATGTTCCAGAGGCATTCCTTCTCTACATGACACGGTTTGGGAGGATTTCCTATCTGGTGCTATGCTGATGCCCTTTTATCCTATGTTTTTTTTCACCGATGTCAATTGACCAAGGATCTCTACGCCACAGTAATCCTGGGAAAAGAAGGTGCAGAACTGAGGCGGCTCCTACAAGTTATCAGTATCTGACACTATTGTTCTTTATTAAACTTCTCAGCCCTTGAGGAAGGGTGCAGAACAAACAAGTCTGTCCCCCTTCACCCAAAGAGGAACACAAGGAGCATCACCCATAATTAGTGAGTTTTTGTTCGTAATGTTCCCAAGTCAAGCCTACAGACGGGGCCAAGGTTATTACACGCACTTAAAACATTCTTTTTTGCTTCTAGTCAGTAGATAGCAGGAGGAAGATCGTGTTTCTTCTTCTGCAACCATTCTTCGATTTGACACTGAAAATACTCAGGCTTGGGGTTTAATTTGAATATCTATGGTATAAAATTACTAGTGTGCACATACCCTAGCATTTCCCTGACAAATTAATTGCCAATACAATTTTCAGCGGTGGGTGGAGCAGAGTAAGGTTGAGGGTTCAGCTTATGGGAGGTAATTATGGGTGCCCTTGGCCAGGAAAGAGCAGAGATGATGCGAAAGAGCCAGTGTTTAGGGTAAGCAGCACCTGCTCTTTGCCTGCTCCATAGACCTGTGAATCTGGGAAACACATCTAATTTGGAGAATTTAGTGTCTACCTTTGGTACACATAGTTTAATCTCCTATCATCGTGTGATGTGTGGCTATGTGTGCTCTCTGAAACTGCACCATGTGTCACTATTACTTGGTTCTTAGATCTCTGCTCTACTTATTCAACGTTTCAAATCTTCAAAACATCAGGATAAAGAAGACAGCAAAACCCTCTATGACAGAGGGTAAATAAGGCTAAAAAGAGACTCTTCAATTTGGCTGGGTCTGAAAGAAGAGGCACTTTTGTTGACTTATCTGAAAGTAACCAATCTCCTCTTAAAGAGGGGGAACAAATGTTCCATTGGGATGAAGCATCTGACCTTTTAAGAAAGAGTCTCTGCTTATTTCTAAGTCTTTATTGAAAAACGAGTTCTCTGAAATACAAACTTTTAGACAAGATGCATTTTTCAGCCTAAACCTCTCATGACAGTTGTAATCCTCTAGCGTCTAAAGGCATATGTGCTGTTGAAGTCATTTTAATTTTGATTATATTTGCAACAACAACATAAATTAAAAAACCAGAGCAAACAGATAAAAGCATATAAAAATCTCCAATAGGGGTGGGGGTAAGTGTAGAAGTAGGTGGTGGTGACCAAAACATACACAAACTCTTACACATCCTCCTTACAGGTTTTCAATTTGCTAAAATATTAGCACTTTTATAGATTTCTTTTCATCTCAAAGATATTTTAGGAAATAAAGGGTTATAACAGTAATATGTGACAAAATAAAATAACAGAGATATGCACACATTTGATTCCATTAAGTCTTGTTCTCAAGTTTTCCCTGTGATGTCAGTTGCTTTTAAAAATATTAAAGATCTAGTGAGGATGAGATAATATTTTGGCACTTTAGTTTGTGGAATAATGGGAAAGGAGAGAAGGGAGTGAGGCTGTTTGTTGGCCAAGGTTAATGCACACAGGTTTCATCCTGTCTTCGCAATGAATTTGGAACTTATCATCCAAATATCTCAGCAGCAATACTTCTGCCATATTTCTTGGGAGACAAGTCCACCCCCTCAGAACTGTTGCCAGGTAATCAATCACAGGTGCCAACGGTGAGTAAGACAATTTACTCCAATTCTTTCATTTGACAAATGAACTGAGGGAGGCCTGTAGATGGACAAGTGACTTAACAAAGATTGTCCAGCAAGTTACGGATGGGATAGGGCCATAACCTAGGCCTGATTATCTTTAGAGTAACCATAAGCAAATGTTATAGGATCAACCAGTTACTTCACATGGATGAAGGCCTTGAGTTATTAATTTGGAAATAAGTTGTGCTCTGCAAAATTCAGATTTATGATGCTGTTTTATACAAATGTTACAGTCTTGACAGAGGAGACAATGGAGAGGAAAAGAGATAAACATTTATTGAGCACCTCCTATTACAAGGAACTTACACTTGACATTGTGTGTTATTTTCACATCTCCCTAACAAAATGGATATCATTCCTGTTTTTTTTTTTTTTTTTTTTTTATTGAATGGTAACTATATACATTAATGCACTTCTGGGGTACAGTGTGGGGTTTTCACACACAATCCGAAACACTTCCATCAAACTGGCTAACATAGCCTTCGTGTCATTTTCTTAGTTATTATCTTAAAACATTCACATTTTGCTCTTAGAAAGATTCACTTGTACCCTTGTAAGATAAACCTCAGAAGTGATACCTTCTGAGGGATCCAATCCCCCTCCCTCCACCCATTCCCCCCTCCCCTCTCCCTTCCCCCTTCTTATATTCTTATCATTCCTGTTTTTAAATGAGAAAGTCAAGGGTTAGAGATGATAAGCAACTTGCAAAAGATCTTGTAGATGTTAAGGTCGGTTTTGAACCCAGAAATATGATTTAAAGCCCATATGTAATCTTTCCCTTCACTTGCCTTATCCTGTTTCACCCCATTCCAGCATCATATTTGTTATTCTTTCTAACACCAGGGAAACCACAAAGCAGGGTCTCTAGAGAATTAGCTTCATCATTTAACATAGGCATTTATAGTGCATTCTGCCAAAGCACTTAGCTTAGCTGGCGAGTGGAAATACCAAAGGGGTATGAGAACTTTGCGTAACTGTGAAGGGCTCTCTAGATGCAAGGGCATCAGATAACTGCAGCTTTCTAGCTAGTAGAAAATTTATTTCCCCACGGCATATAAGGCATCCTTCTGCTCAAAGCGGGCTCCATGGACCAGCATCATCTGGTCACTTACTAGAAATGTATAATAGAATCTCAACACTCCCTGCCCCTCTACTGAATCAGGCTTTTCATTTTAACAATATTTCCAGGTGATTCTTACTTACACTTCAGGTTTGAGAAGCACAGCCTGCAACCTCTCTGATCTTATTGCACAGCCACAGTAGCCTGCTTTTTGTCACCTAAACATGGTTCGTGCTTCATGCCTTTGGCATTTGCTGTTCCCTCTGCCTGACGCTCTGTCATCTCATTTTTTCATGGCCATTTCGTCATTCAGATTTCTGCTCAAGCAATATTGTCTAAAGTGTGAGTGCTGATTTCTAGGGAACTGCATTATCCTATCGTATTTGATAGGATATGATATGATATGAAATGATATCATTTATTTCTTTGTTTACATGGTTATTATCTGTCTCCACACTACAATGTTAAGCTCATGAATGCAGGAATGATTTGCTTGTCTGAGTTGCTGTTTTTAGAATACTGCCTGGGTCAAGTTAGATATTCAGTAAGTATTTTAGGAATCAATAAATGAGCGAACAATGGAAAGTATTTCCCTGTTGTTGACATTTTGACACATTGATATTAAAAGCTAAGATTATTTGTAAACATGTTTAGCTACATTTGTGATATTGACTGCCAATCAATACAACAGCACCGTTTTTTGTGTGTTTGTGGTTTGAGATAAAGTTCATTGAGTCTGCAAATCGAAATCAAGGAAAGGAAAGCTATAGGAAAAACAAAAATTTCTTTTAAAATTTTTTCTAATTTCATCTAAATGGATCTTATGGGGTGGCATTTGGAGATTTTTTACTTATCTGTACAGGTGATTTTTTATTTTAATATCTTTTCAGCAATTTCCTTGAGACATGCAGACGCGTACATTTGGCACATGTAAAAATGTGGTTGGAAACCTTCCCTTTAGATTCATAGACACTGATGGTGAAGTGGTTTCTTTCCTAGGCAGGAACACCAGTTTGGAGAGAGTTCATGCATAGTTTATGAGCTGACTCTGCAATAATGCACTGCAGATCTTGCAATGAACAGCAAAGGTAACCCCTTTGATTCTAATGAGACATCCTGGGAGGAGTTCTCACGTCTACTATGAGGGCTCTATAAGAATGAAAATGAGAAGGGAAAATGATTTTATACTTAATTTATGCTAGCCAACTTAGAAAACATCTCCTTTTAACTATCATACCAACTTTATGAGGTAATATGACCTGATTTTACAAAGCAAGAAATGAAGATACAGAAACACAGACTTGTTCTGAGTCATCCTAGTACGCTCTGCCACTTATCCCAGTAAGTAAGTGGTAGAGCTGGAATTCGAAGCCACATTCATTCTGCCATATTGCTGCCCCATGATTAGTGAGACTCCATCCTCTACCGTCCATTGTCCTGTTGCTGCCCTTTTATATGAAAACATTTTTCTGTGAATTGTCTTTTGACTTCAGAAGAGCACTCCAGAGAATAATAGCATCATAAAGGATTTATGAGAAAAACAGAAGTAATGGTGCAAAATCTTCAGTACCACAGCTCTGAGGTGAGAAAAGTCCAGAGATGAACATTTTGTTTACTGCATAGGATTGTGGCATTTTTAGTCAGTGGACCCAACCATAATATAATGTGCTAAGTTGAAAGATCAGCCCTTGTGGTCTCACATACACAGATCTATGTGCAATATATTTTGTTATTAGCCAGACAATGATAGTCATTGCCAAGAGGAAACAATTCAGACTGAATATTCTTGATCTTGTTTTGTCAAAAGAGAAGAAAAGAATTTGAGAACAAACTGAGGTTCTCTCAGAGGACTGAACCTTTCTTTCCAGGTGGGTGAGGGCAATAAGAGAAGGAAGGGAGGTGGCCGGCACACTCTGTCCTCATCAGATCTCCACTCCTCAGCCCTGGCCCTCGTATGCAGAGGTTCTGTGGGCCTTCATTTCCTGAAGGTTCCATTTCACATTTTTTTTTCCTGAAATGGAAAAAAAATGGAAAAAAATTTTTTCCTGTGAAGGTTCCATTTCACAACTTTTTTCCCTGAAATGGAACTTCCAACTTTAGCTCAGCACCTGTCTAAGTACCAAGACAAGAAGATTTACAGATAAATCCAAAAGGCTGCCCAAGTTCCCAGGAGTTTTCTTTTATGTGCCAAGAGGCCATTGTGTAAGTGAATACTGAATTTCATGGCTAAGTGCATCGAAATTTCCGAAAATACAGAGTTTGGGTAATGCCCAGTAGATGGTGCTCATAAGCAACTTTCTGGAAAAGGAATCCTACCAGACTTTACAAAGTTATTTCCGTAAGTATGTCATTTGAGTTTAGAGACTTTTGGAAGACTAGAGCTTTGTAAAAGATACATTTTTGCTCATCACTTGATTCATCAACACTTTTTTTCAGAAATCGGAGTTCAAACGGCAGAAGGGAAAGTTGCTTTCCTTTAGGTTATAAAATTGCTTTCTTTTAGTTTATAAAACTTTTATTAACTCCAGGATCATTTATGGCTCAGAGGAGAAAAAGGAAATCCAATTAATTATTCCAATTTTGGTTTCTTTCCCACTCAGACAATATGAATGTCTTCCTCCCCTCTCTAAACATATCGTGCCCGAAAGGTTTATATTTAGAGATCACTTGCTTATAACTCAGAGTCTCTTTTATTATTATTATTTCAGAATATTCGGAGGTATACCCATTTTGGTTACAAAAGTTGTTTTTGTACAGATTGAGTCAAAGTTAGAAGTGTGTCCTTTACCCAGATAGTGTACTCTGTACCCATTAGGCATTAATTTCACCCTTCCTGTCTCCCCTCCCCCTCTCCCCTGCTCGATTTTCATTGAGTTTTACTTCCACATGTGCAAATTAGTTCCAATTTAGTATTGAGAACATGCGGCGTTTGTTTCTTCATTCTTGTGATATTTCACTTACAAGAATGGTTTCCAGTTCCACCCAAAAGACACTAGATAACCATTTCTTTTTTTATTGTTGAGTAGTACTCCATGCTATACATATACCACATTTTATTAATCTATTTATATATTGGTGAGCACTTGAGTTTGTGCTCCAATAAATATTTGAGTGCAAGTGTCCTTTTCATAAAGTGACCTATTTTTCCTTTGGATATATACCTAGCAGTGGGATTGCTGGATCAAATGGTAGGCGTACTTTAATTTCTTTGAGGTATCTCCTGTACTACTTTCCATAGAGGAAAGCTTGCAGTCCCACCAATAATGTATAGGAGTTCCTTTCTCTCTGCATCCACACCAGTATCTGTTGTTTTGGTATCTGATCTTTGACAAAGCACACAAAAACACACAGTGGGGAAAAGAATCTCTATTCAAGAAATAAACTGGAAAGCGATGTATAGAAGACGGAAACAAGATTTGTGCTTATCATCACTCACAAAAATTAACTCATGATGTATAACAGACTTAAGCCTAAGGCATGAAACTATAAAAATTCTGGAAGAAAATGTTGGAAAAACTCTTCTAGATATTGGCCTAGGCAAAGAGTTCATGATAAAGACCCCCAAAGCAATCAGAGCAACAACAAAAATAAGTAAATAAATGAGGCCTGATTAAATTAAAACTTCTGCAAAACCAAGGACATAATCAATAGAGGAAATAGACAACCTACAGAATGGGAGAAAATATTTGCATGCTATATACCTGATGAATGGCTGATAACCAGAATCTACAAAGAACTCAAGCAATCAGTAAGAAAACATCAAACAACCTCATTAAAAAGTGGGCAGAAGAGTGAACAGAAACTTTTCAAATGAAGACATACTAATGGCCAATAAACTCAGGAGAACATGCTAGATGTCTCTAATCACTAGGGAAATGCAAATTAAAACCACAATGAAATATCACCTAACTCTACTGAGAATAACTCTTATCAAAAAGTCAAAATCTCCTCCTTGAAATGAGTGTTTTTAGAAATGGTGGTGAGGTGCCCATAAGTGCCTTCTTAACCTTTAATGTTCCTCAAGTTAAGAGTCTCAGCACTATTTCCATAAAATGTAGCTGCTGTGTGCACCTTTGTTTCTATGGAGAACAAATTCTGAGTTCTTTTCCCCTCAGGGGGGTTGAGAGACTGAAGCAGTTCTAGCACCAATAACCTTTTTGTTATCTTGGATTCTAGAGGGGAATCTCATGAGCCCTTATTCTTAAATGAGCAGAGATGGACAGTTTACCTCTCAGGGGCAGAATTTAGCCTCCTCCCTCTCCAGGGCTTTTGGAATCCCTGTTTTCAAACCAGAAAGTGCTTTTTCTTAAACTTAATTCTCCAGTTATATCTACATTTAGTTTCAGTAATTAATCCTATCTTTGGCAGGTGAAGTCCCACAATAAATTATAGTGCTCTAATCATAATTTCTATCCTTTATAAAGGTTATGTGGGGGTAAAGTTAAAGTAGAAAAGGCTGAGAATGCAGTTGCAGGGGAAACAGAATCAGAGAAAACATTGGTGCTGATAATTTGCTAAAAATATTTTAGAACCCATAGTTAATTTTTATTATCAGCTGAGAGGGCACTCTATTTTTTCTATATTCAGGCCTTGTCTGGTATAAATGGAGAAGGGGGCTTCCGGTAGGGTCTCAGGTGTCTTCCAAAACCTTAGGGTCCAGTTGAACAACCTGGTCTTCGTACATAGCATAGTCTCAGTTTTTGTCTAGTCTCAGAGAAACAGAAATATTCAATTATAGTAGCAAATGCATGTGCATAAGAGACAATGAGGCTCTGTTCGGAATAAGCTATTGCCAGATGTATACAAGAGCCAGCCTCCTGAGTACTTATTTTCCCTTCTACTTTATTTAGTGTTTTCTTTTAGAATTTTTGTTTCTATGTTTCATTTATTTATGCATTTAATAATATTTAATGAGCATCTTCTATCTATTAAAAACTCATCAAAATATTTAAAAGGCTGGAAAACTCTAGCCCATAGGTCAAATCCAGCTACTGCCTATTTTTGTAAATAAAGTTTTATTGAAACTCAGTCATGTTCATGTGCTTACATGTTATCTATGGCCCCTTTCATGCTGCAATGACAGAATCAGGTTGCAACAGAGACTATATGATCTGAAGAACTTATGTTCTCAATATGGAGAGACACTGGTCCATGACCTTAATGAACTAACATTTTTGAGAGGAGATGTGGTGGTGCTGGAGAGAGAGACTATAAACAAGTGAACAAATAAAATGCATTGATAAATGTTATAAAGCAAATAAAGCAGAATGATATCTAGAGAATGAAAAGGTCATGGAGGAACTATTTGAGATTGTATGGTCAGGGAGGTCTTCCTGAGTGATGGGATGCACTTAAGGGGATCTGGTAAAAGTCTTTGGTGATAGAGGAACAGCAACAGCGAAGACCCAATCTGGAATGAGTTTGGCATGGATAAGGTACAGAGAAAAGAGCTGTCTGTTCTCTGAAGTGGAAGCAGTAAGTATAATAGGTGATGATGTCAATCAGGCTGCCAGGACTGAATCAATGGGGCCTTGTAGGCTATGATTCAATGGTTGGAAGATGAACAGGAGAGAGGCAAGGAGGCTGATTGGGAGAAATAGAAATGAGAGTGGAGGGCAGCAGTAGCGATGATAGGAGCGGGTTGATCTGGGCCATTTTTTCAAGTTATGGCCAGTGAGGATAATGGATTGGATGTGGGGTGTGAAGGAAAAAGCGGATAAAACATGACTCAAATTTTTGGATTGAGTAACCAAGTGAAGGCTTAGAGCAACTTTGGTGTAATTATCTAAAGAAGATTGAGGGTAGAACAACTTTGGGAAGGAGATGTAGATGAAGAGTTCTTTGGGGAAATTAAGTTTTTGACTTATCTGTTAGACACTGAAGTGGAGATACCCAGTAAGCTTTTGGATGTATATTTTTATACTCAGGAATGACATCAGAGTCATAAATAAGAATTTGAAGTTTGTGGTATATAGGCATTTTCTTAGACAGGGACTAGGAAAGATCATATAGGGAAATAATATTGATAAAAAAGGGGAGAGGGTTACTAGCTAGGTATAAATGTGGCAAAGATAATCTCACAGAATGAGAAAAGTTCTAATTCTTGGCACCTTACTAGCCACTCAGCATTGGCCAGGCCATTTTACATCTTTGATCCTTACTTCCTTGATTTGGAAAAATCTCAAAAATATTTGACTTTTAGCCTCTGACTTGAGCAGTGGTAGGTGCTTATCAAATCATGAGTTATTTCTACTTGGAGGAATGAAGTTCCCTGACTCCATGTGTTCTCACTTGAAACAGACATCCCAGATCATCTCCCAGCTTTGTGTGTCAAGGAGCAAACATTTTGGGAATCCAATGTCTAAAAAATCTTGCCTTATCTAGATGGAGCTAGAATCACAGAGCACTTTTGGAGGCTCTTCGCTTCCTGGTGACTTTCCTACCCCATGCTGATAATGGTAGGCAATAGTGATGCTTGCTGTAAAAGTCATCTGAGTTGATGTGGAGAGCAGTCATATCTCTTAAGCAGAGGGGGAGCTATCTACAATCTCTAAAGAGCAAACTTTCAAGTCCCTGGGTCTGAGAATGTCTGGAGCATGGCCAGGAAACTTAGGAATTGGATAGTTCTCCAGTAACTACTGCCAGTATTTTTAAAGGGGCTCAGACACTATCATCCTAAATCCAGTGGACCTCTGCTCTTCTTGCATCATACTAAACTGGAGAAAAGGGTATTACCATTCACATTGACTATTCTTTCATTTGGGCCAGTCTAGCTTAAGCTTTGTGACCAAGGATCCTGCATTTACAGAGTGACTTAGGCAAGCTGATTACCTTCTTTGGGCTTAGTTTCCTTTCTGTGAAATGCACATAATACCAGCTTCTTTGTGTGGTATAAAGATTAACAGAGATCACCTTTGTGAAAATGTCCGAGTCAGTATTAGTTTCTGTTTCTCTTATAAAGTATACTCTGAGACTGTCCTTATCATATATACTCTGCCCTGAATGAATTCATGCAATGATGGTAAAACATAATAACAAGGACCAGCTCTGGGGAGAACATCCTGGAAGATGAAAGGGAATGCCACAGAAAGGGAAGATTCACCAGCAACATTGGGATGCTGATTCCTACACTCAACACAGTATCTTGAGTTTACCAAATTTTTTCTAAGTATGATGTACTAGTTTTACCATTAAATCTCACATCCTCCTACCCTCTGAACAGATACTAAGTATACTGAATTTAAACAAACTCCATTTCTTGTGCATTTCTTTACATTGTAAAGAGGTTGTGGTGTAAGCATCAAATTAATGAGGCCAGAGGGGTAGGACTAAGCCTCTAGCTTGGCTTCCAACCAAGGCTTGAGACCACTTGGAGACCATCAGTGATGTGCATAACTTCCCTGTCTATAATGTACAATAAGAAGTGTCATCTTAAGACCACTACATTTGAGTTTACTCAAACCTTAAAATGTTTATGATTCATATTGAGATCTTCTTAAAATAAAGGTTCTGAGTTAGTAGATCTTGAGTAGGGTCTGCAATTCTTTATTGCTAACACATTTCACTGAAGTTGATATTACTGCTTCCAGAACCACATTTGAGTAGTAAAAGTCTGGATTTATTTAAAGCCTAAAATACTATGATTTTATGACAGATGACATAGGAGGCATATCTTTATCACTATCTGTCCATCTATCTACCCACCCATTCATCCATCCATATATCCACTCATCCATCCACCCATCCATTCATTCATTAAATATTTGTCTAGTTCTCAGTGTGGGTCAGGCCCTGTGCCAGACTCTAGTATTGTAGAGGTGAATATGGTCCAATCTCATTTAGGAAGTCTTACTCTAGTCAAAGAGACAGCCATGGAAGCAAACATTTTTTTTTTTTTTT
>NW_003852397.1:30733825-30770567 GCF_000181295.1 Otolemur garnettii
CCCGCCACAATGCCTGGCTATTTTTTGGTTGCAGCCATCATTGTTGTTTGGCGGTCTGGGCTGGGGTTTCGAACCCGCCACCTTAGGTGTACGTGGCTGGCACCTTAGCTGGTTAAGCTATAGGCGCTGAGCCAAACAAACATTTTTCAAAATCACGCTGACCCCTTAAGGTGCACCTGTGGCTCAAAGGAGTAGGGTGCCAGCCCCATATACTGGATGTGGTGGGTTTAAACCCAGCCCTGGCCAAAAACTGCAAAAAAAAAGAAAAAAGAAAAGAAAAAAAATCACTCTGACCCATATTCTAAAAACAGCTATTTCTTTCATGTCCTTAAAATCCTTATCTATTTTCTGGTTAAATTCCTTTTATTCACCCATACTGAGGCCACCTTAAAAGGTATGATGTAAGGCAGGAAGCTGATTGATACAGCTCTAATGAAAAGAGAACTGGACTTAGAGCATCACAGAATTTATTTTGAGTCTCAGCTGTTTTATAGCCATGAGACCTTAGTCAAGATTCCTCAATTTTCCAATTTGTAAAACAAGGGAGAATCAGACCAAGCTTGTTCAGCACATGAGATCTTTACATAGCTTAAACAGATAACGGATGTGAAAGGTGTTTGAAAAATGCCAAGTAATAGGCAAATGTAAAGAGATTTCAGCTTATCACATGTACATGCAATATAGCATTATCTATAATGGTGGAAAAGAATGGGGATTACATAAATTCTCAAAAGTGAGGTGCAGTAAGTTTGAGCCATATGATTAGTTCTAGTCAAGGGACTGTGAGCAACAAAAACATTGTTAGTTCTAGGCTTTGACAGTTAAGAGCCAATATGCCCCTCCATCCCTCCCAACTGCTAGTGCAGAAACCCTAAAAGCCACACATCCCAGACTGTGTGAAGTAGATGATGGAAGCAACCCAGATATCCATGTCTTCTGGAGGAGAACCACATAGGAGGAACATCCAACTGGTATCATACTTTTTGTGAGGATAAACATACTTTTATTGTGTTAAGCTATTGAAATCTTGGAGTTGCTTATCACAGCTGGACTATCCTAAGAATATAGTTAACTGCTTCAGACTTTCCATGAACTTACAAATATATAGTATTGCCATTCATATTTTTGGCTTAATTGCTTTCTTACTATATATGCTAAACTATAACATAGTATTTTGACTCAATAATATATTGAATATAAATTTCATATAAATCTATCCCATTATTTTAGCAGGTATAAAATATTCTGTGTTAGGCTTATAGTTATTCCTACATTGATGGATAGTCTATCTATCTCTTTCTTTTTCTCTCTCATATAAATGGCCACATGTGTGGATAATTTTCCAGAATATATATCAAGACATGGAATTAGTGATTTATAAGGTATACACACTTCAAATACTGGCATATACTAGTGGGTTGCTCTCCAAATTAACTATATGAATTTATACTCCCACCAGCAGTTTTGTGAGAGTATTTATTTCCCACAACTTTATCTTACTTCTTGAGTAGAAATACCGGCAAGTCACCATTTAATTTATCTATTGCTGTATAACAAACCATCCCAAAATTCCGTGGCTTGAAACAACCACCATTCTGTTATCGCTCTTGACTTTATAGCTTTACTAGATTCAGTTGAGGGGTTCACCTACTCCTGGTGATAAAGGCAGGGGCCCCAGCTACAGCTACTTGGGAACTAGATTGGGTTGGAATGTCTGAGGTGCTCCATTCACATGTCTGCTGTTGGTGCTTCTATCTCCTCCTTGAAGCTTGGACTTCTTACAGAAGAGCAGGTAGGCTCCCAGAGAAGAAATGGAAGCTGTCAGTACTCTTAAGCCTGGGAACCTGGATTCCCAGAACATCACTTTTTACCACAGTATATTGGATTAGAGCACTTTCAGGGCCAGCTCATGTTCAAAGGGAGGGCAGTAGGACTCAGCAATGGTTGGCAGCCATATTTGGAGATTACATGCAGTTATTGTGTATTATAAAAAACAAAACAAAACGCTTGTATCTTTGAGTTTGAATAAAGTTAACAAATGGTATTGGCAAAACTATCTATCTATCTATCTATTTTTTGAGACAGAGCCTCACTCGGTTACCCTAGGGTTGAGTGCCCTGGCATCATAACTCACAGCAACCTCAAACTCTTGGACTCAAGAGATCTTCTTGCCTCAACCTCCCAAGTAGCTAGGACTACAGGCACCCACCACAATGCCTGGCTATTTTTAGAGACAAGGATCTCATGCTTGTTCAGGCTGGTGTCAAACTCCTGATCTCAAGCAATTCGCCCACCTTGTCCTCGTAGAGTGCTAGGATTACAGGTGTGAGCCACCATGCCTGCCCCAGCAAAACTTCTAATAAACAAGCGGAACTTTTAATAAACAAGTGGAGCTTAAAGTGTTTGATTCTTGCTTATTAAGCAAATGTGCTCTGTGCTAATCAGGTTGGAGAAATATGAAGTTCTGCTAGACAGTTTATTGGCCTGAAGGTCAGTCATCCTACCAGTGGTTACATAAGTCAAGATGTGAATAGGGAGTAATTTCTTCCCATTCTAATTCCTTCTAAATATACTAGTAGAATGTAAAATGAAGAATCAAGTGCAGGCTTGTTTCCAGCCATCTATCATGTATTTGGGAGCCTCAAGGTTAGATATGATGAGAAATCTTCAAAATAAATGTTTGAGAAGTGTGCAAGGGCTGTATCATTCAAAGTGACAATCTAGACTAGAGTCTGAGGCAGAAGGACTGCTTTAGTCCAGGAGTTTGAGAAAAGCCTGGGCAACATACTGAGACCTAGGCCATAGTTCATTAATAAATCTCTTGCTCTAGAGACGTGGTAGGAGGTGGGGCAAATGAAGGTGCTGTGGCAGGAGGGGCAGGCAGTGGGTTGGAGGCAAGTCACAGATACCACAAATATTTCAGGCAGATCTGGAAGGCTTTCTTGATTTGTGGCTTTGATTTACCTACACCACTGCAGTGTGGCCCCTATAAGGGTGGGAAGAGATGGGAACCAGAGTCAGTTTGGGTTAAACTGGGAAGAGGGAGACTTTTGTCATTTCCACTGGCTCATGTCTCCTAGGCAAGTCCCTTTCTTTCTGCTTGTTCTGGAGAAGAAGTCCATGAAAATATTCATGATCTTGGTTGATATTTTAAACTTTCTGAGGAAAGGACTTTAAACACTGAAACACCTAAATGTTGGGACACTGAGTTAGAAATACAAAGCTTTATTGAGGAGTAACACCTTGGAAGGAGGAGGGAGTAGGATTGAACAGGTAGAGTCTAGACTGTGATGAGGAGCTGGCAAAGCCTTTGCCAGACAGATTTGGAGGGAAAATACCCACTGCAAGAGTCCTGTATTTGGTTGGAAATGGCTGGTTCTTATACGACATGCATTTCTTAGTCACTGGCTGGGACTCTCCCCAGAGTAATATGTCTTGAAAGTGGAGGCAGACCACAAGGAAGCTTTCAGCCAGATGCTGTTATCTAGCCACATTCCTTCCAGCTGGGCAGTGAACTCTTTTAAAAACAACTTTTTAAAAAGCTCCATTGCAAAAGCAAGATGTTCTCTGTTGTTGATTTCATCCACAGACGCTTCTTAGTTGCAAGTGTTTGAGAATAAGCTGAACCTACTTAGGAGAAAAGGGGAATTTATTGCTCAAGTCATTGAATGATAAGAAAGCCAGAAATGACTAAATCCAGAAACTCAGATGTTCTCGAGATGCTGCCTCTGGTCCCTACTTCTCTTAGTATGGTAGGAAGTGCTAGAAATGATAGCTGTCCTACACTCAACTCTGTCAACAGAGAGGAAGAAAAATTGTCTTACCTCTGTTTGGTTCTAGTGTTCAAAGTCTTAAGAAAGGATTCTATGATTCTGCCATTTCTGGGTCAATCATTGATGCCAAGGAGGCAAGGTAGAAACTCCTATTTGAGCTATATGGTCCAAAGCAGCAATTTCCCAGGAGTAGGGTAGAAAGGTAGAGCAAATAGATGCCTACCTAATCTTCCTGTTCCTTCTCCTAGTCCTACCTTCATTTTCTAATTATTTTTAATATCAAATAAATTTTTATTGATATTGATCAGTTTAAAGGTGACTATACATTCAATTTTAATCAGGTTCTTTGAACAGCTTTCCGGCCACTTGAGGCTTTATAACTTGAGAACAGTGTTTCTCAGCCTTTTAAAGATGATGTTCCCTTTGAAAGAAAATGAAGAATATTAAAATGTCATTCTTCCCATAGATACAGACATTTGTACCTCACTCAGTTTTGGGGGAACTGCTACCAACTAAGAATATTTTGTTCAGTTTTATTTTTCTATATGTTTTGCATTAGTTAACCATTATAGGAAAATGAATAACTCAAAGATTCAGTAGCTGCAAGGAACAAACATTAACTTTTGCTTACAAGTCTTTGAGCTGGCTGGGTATTTCTTCTGGTCTCAACTGAAATCACTTAGGCAGCTGTGCTCAGCTGTGGGTTGGTGGCCACTCAGTTGATCAAGCCTGGGCTGGCTCACACATTTGGGTATAGGCTGGCTGTAGGCTGACAGCCAGCAGCAGACATGTTGAGGTCTGCTCCATGTGGTCTTTTATCCTCTAGCATGTTAGCCCAAGCTTGTTCATAATGCAGTGATAGGGTTTCAAGAAAATGAGCACAAGTGCTCAAAGCCTCTTGAAATCTAGACTAGGAACTGGAAGCACATAAATTCCAACCCAGATCCAAGGGGTAAGAAAATAAACTCTATTTCTTAATGGGAGAAACTAAAAAGTCACATTGCAAAAGATGAGGCTATCGGAAAACATGAAGGGTTGTAATCTTACAAAAGATTTACCTCTATTTTTAGAAATAACCATTTGTTTTGAAAAATGGTCTTCATCAAACAATTAAACTTTTTTGTACCATATTTGCTTCTTCCCTATATTTATAAGTGGGACACCTTCCACCATCCTCCCCCAGTTTTCATGCCATGCACTGGTATAGCCCAGTGAGAACCACTGCTTTGAAGAGGGGGCTTAGAACTTGGAGAGAATTCAAAGACTGATTTTCCACTTGACCAAAAAAATAAACAGAGAGGCTATAGACACAGTGTATTTAAGGAGTGTGGTTTAAAGAAATAAATGAAAGAGAGAGAGAGAGAGAAAGAAAAAAAAAGGAGATGGAAAGTACTTCTGTAAAAGGAAGGAGTGGGATTGGATGACTCTTAAAATACTATCAAGATGGCATATATTGAACTTGAAATTTATGGTCTTTATGATTCACTCTGCCATTTTTCTTTTACATGGATATCCACCCAAAATCATAGAAAGGGGCAGGCAGTAAGAGTAATAGGTCTAAAAGAGACTATTAAAGTATAAAATAGAAAATGTTAGCATGGAGTTAGAGTAAGAAAGAAAGGTAACATTTTCTGAGTTCCTCTGATACACCCAGTTCTGAACTCTGCATCTTACATTGTATTTTACTTTTCCCACAACCTATATACCAGGTAGTATCATCCTCATTTTACAAATGAAAAATTGGAAACTCTTCCAATTCTTGAGGGAGCTGGAGTGAGAAAAACCACTCATGATTTTATGGTTCCTGGCTTCAGCCTCTACCTACTGTGTTTCCCTGAAAATAAGACACTGTCTTATATTTATTTTTTCTCAAGAAGATACACTAGGGCTTATTTTCAGGGGGTGCCTTATTTTTATTAAGTATAATACAACAATCTACATTTATTCAAATACAGTTAAATCATCTTCTTCTGGAACCTGACAGGGGGAGCCAACTTTGTTGGTGGGGCTGGCTCCTTTCCCCTAGCTGTTCGCACGTGTGCAATAGGATGCCTGTGACTGTGATTACCACACATGCACCTGTGCAAGTGCAAATGGCTTGGAGAAAGGAGCTGTGGCAGATAAAAGGTATTCCAATCTTCCTTACTGCTCCGCGCCAAAATGCATGGTGTGGCTATGTAGATACGCTGCATAGCCACGCCCATCACTAGGTCTTATTATTGGGGTAGTACTTATATTTAACAAATACATAGAAATCCTGGTAGGGCTTATTTTGGGGGTAGGTCTTATTTTCAGGTCTTATTTTCCTGTACTTCATCTGATTGAGTGTAAAGACATTGTGCTTAATCCATTTTAGCTTTAAGATATCCCTATGGTTTCTAGAAAATTTTCTATTGCTTGTGAACTACAAATGGGATTTTCTCCTTTTCAATAAACCATCCTGACCAAGACACAAGTTCCAACCTCATATATAATGAACTTGACATTGTAACCCAGAGAAAACCCACCCAAACTCAGACTGGTCCTTCTCCCAACCCTCCCCAGTCATAGCCTGGTGCTCATAGTGTGAAATCCTTGATGAGTCTCACCCTGCATTTTACTATTCTCACAGAATACAGAAAAGGGAAGGAAAAAAGTTGTATCAGTGTTGGAAGAAATCTTGCAGAGAGTTTAGAGATGAAACCTCTCATATTACAGAGAAGGGTACTGAGTGCAAGGAAGGGAAGTGACTTGCCCAAGGTTGTATGCTATTAATAGTTAGCCGTGAACATGGGATAAGGAAACAGGTCTGATTGTTACTTTGGCTCCTTCCTGACACTCAATCTGCCAAAGGTACCTTGGAGAAAGCAGCTGATTGAGCAATCAAATATATATTTTACATTTACATTGCTTTTTCTGAACCTCTGTTTGTTCTCCTAGGAGTCAGAATCTACAGGGAAATCTTTACTGCCGGCAGTGATGGACAGATTTGGTTATTGCCCTGATGTAGGGAGCAGTGAGAGTGGAGAGGAATAGATGAGTTTCATGTTAGGGGTCAAATTAAGTTTGTGAAAGCCCAGCATGCTCCTGAAAACCCTAGCAACCCAGCCTGGTATAAACATGTATAAACACTGAAATCACTTGTGGATCTTCCCAGTGGGGGAAGGGAATTGATATATAATGTCACCTTGAGGCCATTTTGACTTCCATGACTCTGATTATATTGCACCAAAAAGGCAAAGATGTTTCCTTTCAACTTTTTATTCTGGAAATTTTAAACACATATATTAATAAAAATGGTCAAAATAGTGCAATGAGTCCTCAGATGATAATTTTTGTAAAGCTTTATTGATTTATAATTGATGTATAGTAACTTGCAAATTTTTAAAGTGTATGATTTGAAAAGTTTTGACACACACACAGAGTTGTGAAACAAACACAATAAGGTAAGAAACATATTTGTTACTTTTCCTCTCAAGTTTTCTCATACTCCTTTGAATCTCTCCTCTGGCAACTCTATGGTCTCACCTCCTTTCCTTCCCCCCACTTCTCCTTTTCTGCCATCTGCTTTCTGTCACTATAAATTAGCTTACATTTTTTAAGATTATAGAATTGGAATCCTACTGTAATACTCTTTTTAATGTCTGATTTCTTTCACCCAGCAAAATTATTTTGAGGTTCATCCATGTTTCATGTGTCAAGGGTCCATTTCTTTTTCTTTTCTTTTCTTTTCTTTTTTTTTTTTTTGCAGTTTTTGGCCGGGGCTGGGTTTGAACCCTCCTCCTCCGGCATATGGGGCCCATGCCCTACTCCGTTGAGCCCCAGGTGCTGCCCCAGGGTTCATTTCTTTTTTACTGATGAGTAATTGAGTTGTTTTCTTGCTATTTACCTTTTATAATTTGTTAGTATGTTTGAATTCAAGTTCTTTATCAGATATATACCTTGTAAATCTTTCTCTCAGTCTGTGGTTTATGGTTTTATTATCTTAATTATGTCTTTTGAAGAGTAAACATTTTTAATTTTAATGAAGTGTATCAGTTGTTCATTTTGGTATGGGTATGCCAAAGTTTGTTTATCCATTCACATATTGATGAACAATTTGCCTTGTTTCAGCTTTTGCTATTGCAAATAAAGCTGCTATGAACATTTGAGTACAAGTCTTTATGGAGATACATACTTTCTTTTCTCTTGAGTAAATACTAAAATAGAATGACTGGATCATATGTTAGTTGTATGTGTAACTTTTCAATAAACTGTCAAACTATATTCCAAGGTAGTTGCACCATTTTACATTTATTTACAGAACTAGTGTTGTAGTTGTTCCATATCCTCATCAACATTTAACGTGGTCAGATTTAAACATTTTAGACATTCTAATAGACATTTACTATTATTTCATTGTGATTTTATTTTCAATTTTATAAGACTAATTATGTTGAGCATCTTTTCATGCACTTATCTGATATCCATGTATCTTCTTTGGTGAACCACATATTCAAATATTTTGGTCATTTTAAAAATATTGGGTTGTTTTCTTATTGTTTGCCTTTTATAGTTTGTTAATATATTTGGATCTAAGTTCTTTATCAGACATATACTTTGCAAATATTTCTTCCAGTCTGTGGTTTATGGTTTTGTTGTCATAATTATGTCTTTTGAAGAATAAACATTTTTTCATTTTAACAAAGTTTAATTTATCAATTGTTTATTTAGTGGATCATGCTTTGGGTATCATATTTAAGATATCTTTCCCTCAAGGTCATAGAGTCTTATTTTAGAATTTGCACTATGTTGGGTTTTACATTTAAGTCTATAATCTATTTGAATTAATTTTTGTATATGGTGCAAGGTATGTATTAAATTTTATTTTCCTTGCATATCCAATATTTCTAACACCATTCACTGGAAGGACTATCCTTTTATCCAGTGAATAATGTTGAGCATAAAAGCCTTTATACTTTTTTAAATGATCCTGAAAGAGTCAAGGAGAAGACGGCATTTGATTTGGACTTTAAAGGATAAATAGGACTATAACATTTGGGACAAAGGAAAGTCAATGGCTGGGAGATTAGAGAGTGCAGGACTCACAGGGCAACAGTGACACAGAACTCCATTAATGAGACCCTTAAATTCAAACCTGATTCTAAAGAAAATCTTTCTACAATGCTTCTTTTGCTGTGCTCTGGTCTAAAACTCTCCATTGGCTTTCTATTGCTTGGTGCATACCAGTCCTTTTGTGATCTCACTTGTTTTGTACTTTTTAGACTCATCTTTTTCCAGATCCCCCAACCCTAATTGCCCCAATGTAAGATCCAGACAAACCATATGGTTTATTGTTCTCTGTGGGAACCATGCCCATGCTTTCTCTAAGCTTGAAGACTTACCACACATCCTGCTTCCTCTGCCTGGAACGACCTTCTCTGTTTCTCTCTTGGACGTCTGTTGGGATGAAGCTTTTGAGAAGTTTTCTCATATCCAACTCTATATACCCATAAGACATGTTGCTAACCAAGGCTGGCATAATTTGTAGGGCACAGAACAAAATAAAAATTGGGCACTTGTTCAAAAAGTAGAGAAAAAAAAGTCTGTCATAGGTGCTGCAATATAAAGCTTTTTCCTTTCTCTCACAGTCTGATTCTTGACTTGTTTATTTGTTTTTTATTTATTTTCTATTTAATGTCATTCTAAGTAAAGAAAAATTTGAAACTTAAATAGTTCATTATTATGAATTTTACCATTCATCTCTATATTGTACAGTCAGTTTTATACATTTATCTCCTAGGTAGAATCAATAATTATGGAATTTATGTTTCATAGCTTCTACACGTTCTTACCAGTGGAAAATATGTACAAAACTAACTTAACATTTCTTATTTCAGTTATTGATAAAGATAATTCACCAATACTCTCTTCCTTCAGCTTATTGATGACTAAGAAAGGGCTAAAATGAAAAGAAAACACAGGTTACCCTGTATTTTCCTTTCCTTCTGCCAGTATGTCATCCTTTTCAGCCTATGTGGTTGGATAATACAGGGAAGTAATACAAATAAATAAAGAACATAATAGTGTTTCTTGATTATCTGTGTTTGTTAGAATACCACTGCCTTCTTTCTGTGTTTAAAGTTCTGGTTTAAATTTGTGTGATCTTTCAGGGATGTCAGCCATCTCCCTCCTCCAAATTTGTCTATTCACTTCTAGAAGTAATTCTCTTATTTTGTAATCACTTTGAGTCTCATTGAACTCTTGTGCATTGTGAGTCTCTTGAAATTATTTAGTTATAGAACATAACAAATGCTATATGCAAACTGGGTGGCAAGGAACATGTGTGTTACATGTATCTCCTCTGCTCACACATATGCTCCACTACAAAATGCAGGCCTAAAAATAATAGTTCATTATAGTGAATTCAGAACATAATGAACCAGGACCATTCTGAGTGTGGATCGTTTTTGACTGCACAGTTTTATACCCATGACTCCAGCCTAACTCAGATCATCTACCACTGTATCATAAGTGCCAGGTGACATAGGTGAGGTGTTTGGGCAGTTATATGAGGGTTCTCTAGGGAAAGAGAACCAATAGGATACACAGATAGGGAAAGCAAGAGAGAGAGAGAGAGAGAGAGAGGGAGAGTTCTTTTAAAGACTTGGCTCACATGATTGTGGGGGCTGGAAAGTCCAAAACCTGCAGGGTAGAGTGACAGATTGGAGATCCAGAGAAGAGCTGACATTGAAATTTTAAATCTGAAGGCAATGTAGTGGTAGAATTCCTTCTTCCTTGGGAAACCTCAGTCATTTCTCTTAAGACCTTCAGCTGGGTGGGTGAGGCCCACCCACATTATGGAGGGTTATCTGCTTTACTCAAAGTATACCAGTTTAAATGTTAATCAGCTAAAAATACTTTCACTGCAACATTTAGACTTGTGTTTGACCAAAAATTGGGAACCATAGCCTACCCAAGTTGATGCATAAAATTACCCATCACAAAAATAGACTCCAAGATCGATATTAGTATGCAAGAAGTTTATGGAAGAGTTCTCCGAGGTTAATACTTACGTAAAGAAAGTGGGAATGAGCAGAGGGAGAAGCTGAACTATGATAAAGTCCCAATGTCATCCAGCTCTATGGGGAATTTTGAAGAGAAATGACTCTTCAGAGTTGTCCCAGTTAGAGGCAAGGAACTGGGCTTTTATATACCCTAGTCAATCAGTTATTGGGTATAAACTTTCCAGGAAGAGGACATGACCTTGGGCAAGGTTGACTCTCTTCACAAGCATTCCCTGTAAGAGGCTAACAATACTGCCAGCAGGTGAGGGAATAAGTTCTTTCACAGTAAAAGGGATCAGGGTGCCACATCACAGCATCTAACACTTTATCTCCTCTTCCTGTTCCTCTTCCCAGCCCCACACTCCCCAACCTGTGCCAAAGATTACATAGTCTTTAAGGGTCATGATCTCATTATGTTTTCTCTGTAACTCCTACCCATAGCTTATTGTCTGGCATGTAGTAAGCAGTCAACAGACCCTTATTAAATTAATCAGTAAGGATATTGAGCAAAAATAATTTCTCTTAACAAAATCCAGATTCTGATAAAGAATAGAATAAGAATGAATGCATGTATAGCTTTTCACAATTTTTGTAGCTCTTTCACACTAGCCCCATTTAAACTTTACAATAACTCAGTGAGTTAAGAGAATGACTGCTTCATTTTCCTAGATGAAGAAACTGAGGCTCAGAGAAACAAACTGTTTTGCCTAGAATCACAGAATATTAATAAGTGTCATTTCAGGATTTCCTTGGCTACAGTGATTGCATTATGTTGTCTAATGACTGATGTTACATCAACATAATGCAATCACTCTAAGCTGTAGTCCTGTCCTTTTTACCTCCTCAGATCTGGCCCTCATATTGTGCTCCATGAATAAAGCGAACAATTAGATACTCTACCTTTCTTCAGCTGCCTGAAGAACGTGACTGGTCTGTGTTTCTAGTAGCAGCATGAGTTAAGGGAGACCCACACGCATTTCCTGGACTCACTGTGGCTGCTGGTATCATGGTGATTTGGGATGCTCCAAAACATGTCAAAGCAACTTCAGTGAACTTCCCAGGGATAGATCATCTCTTGTCTTCATTATTTATAGTCAAGATCTAGTTACCCAAGAGAACTGGCCACTAATCACATAGGGTCAGCCTTGAGGCTGCTGAGAGGAGAAAGAGTTGTGGGAGCTCCACATAAACAGTTGTTTCTTTCACTTCCACGGTGCTGACCTTTAAAATTTCCCACAGACCATCAGATGAAAGTAAAAATAGCCTTTCTTGGCATTGAATGATCTAACTTCCTTGACAAAGAGGTCATAGATTCACCTCTTCTGATGGTTTTTTCTTTTTGATTAACTAGCCAAATCCATTGAGGAAAGAGTATTCAACTCTTTGAAGGAAGAAAAAGTGGAACTGCTTGGGTAAAGGACATCTTTTTTTAAAGCTGCATGTTCAGGTGACTTCCATTTGATCTTATAGAACCCATAAAGTATAGATCTGTGGGTTGGAATGATAGAAATAGAACTAATGTCTAATTTTTGAAAGCAAATAAGATGCACTGACTATATCTTCTGGTACTTGGATGGCCTAATAGCAAAGAAATAAAACTAAAAGTGAAGATTTCATGATTCAGTGCTCTGAAGGGTATCTGTGTTGTAACAGGAAAACAGACTCAGGTACAAATGGATTTTAGCCCACCTGTGCATTTGCTAGCACTGCCACTCTAAACTTCAATTTCTCAGCTGTAAAAGAGGAACAAAAATATATGACTTTGTGGGCTATTGGTCAAGTCACATAAAATGCAAATGAAAGTTCTCTCCAAATAGTGAATCAATTTTTACTAAAGTATAGAGTAAGTGAGGATGAAAACAGACTTCTGAATGCCTGTGCTACCTGGAAGTATTGGATGCTAAGTCTCATGTCTGCCATGCCATGTTTAATCCAATCAGAAGTAACATGACAACCTGCTGGATTATTACACCAATAATTTATAATTTAGAAAGCCCTTGATATTATTTCAATATGAATGATTTAAGTAATAAAGCTGTGTTTTTTCCAAATGGTACATCATTCCTCATTGGTAGAAACAAAACTAAATTATTCATTTTAAAGTTTACAGTTTCATGAATTTTGACAAATGTAGATGCCCATGTAACAACAACTGTAATCAAGACAGAGAACATTTCCATCACCCGCAAAAGTGCCTTTGTATTTCTTTGTGGTCAATCCCTCCTCCACATCCCAAGCGCCACAGATATGTGTGTGTGTGTGTATTTATATAATTAAAAATAGATTTATTTTACATATAATTTCATATAAACAGAATCATGTGGTAAGTACTATTTGCACCTGACTCCTTGACTTGGTCTAATGTCTATGAGGTTCATCTGCATGTGTGTGTCTCAGTGGTCCTTTTTGTTGGTAAGTAGCATTCCTTTGTCAGGGTGTACCACAGCTTGTTTATCTGTTTCCCTGTTGATGAGCAGGGGAAGATCATTTCCATTTTTGGAGGGGGTGATTATGAGTCAAGCTGCTGAATGATCATGTGCAAGTCTTTGTGAAAATGTATGTTTTTATTTCTCCGAAGTAAATTCTATGAATTGCTGGATCTAATGATAAATATATATTTAACTTAATAAAAAGTTGTCAAACTGTTTTCTAAATTATGTGCCCCATCTTCCCATGTCATCTGCAATATACAAAAATTTCAATCATTGCACATTCTCCAACACTAGTATTGTCAGTGGTTTAAATTTTAGCCATTCTAGTGTGTATTATTGGTATCTCATTGTGAGTTTTATTTGTATTTCTCTAGTGGGTATTTTTTCATGTATATTTCACCTTTTCATGTGATTATTGACCATTTGTTTGTCGTCTGTTATAGATTGTTCAAATAGTTTGTCCATTTTTTAATTAGTTTGTTACTGATAGCTTTTACAGATAAAAATAAAGCAGAATAGAAAATATCAGACTACATTGCATCTAGTATATTTTGTTTCAATATATATACACATAACTGTTTGTGCCTGTCTTTGCATATATATACACACAAACATGCATACATATGTATACACTGTGTTGCAAACTTAAATACTTAGTGATAAAAATATCCCCTTCCATATCTTAAGCCCGTTAAAAGTCAGGTTTTCTAACACTTGTAGCTGAAATCATGTGTGTTCTGGCTTATTCTTCTACAGTTTCTCCCTGGGACAATCTCTTTACATTCCACTTCTTATATTATTCATACATTTGGAGTCTTGCATTTGCATAAATATACAGCAAATTGTTCACTTTGCTCAGTTGATTACTAAGTGTGTGATTGCTGAAAAGTGGAAATCATCTCTAGCTATTGACATTTGAATTCTTAGGCTTAGATGGAAAAGTCTGGTAGGAAAAAAAAGGATATATAAGACCTAAATGACCTTTAGAATGGCAATATAGGTGATTTTATGCAACTTTAAAAATTATGCTTATGTACTCTAATTAATTTGTAATCAATTAAGGTTTTAAACTGATAGTAATCGTCACAGTTTCTCAGTAGATTTTGAAGTATGGTAGCTATGCCATGTTTGCTTTCAGAACTTTCTATTGTTCTGGGATATTCTCCCTTGACTAGTTACAGTGTTAAAATGTTTTTAAAGTAATTCTTGGCATGCTATTTTGAAAGGAAGAAAGGATGTTTCTGCTCACTTTCAGTATATTCTCCACATGCAAACTTAATACTAAAACTGGCCTTTTTGTGGCTGGAGGTGTCCAGGACTTTGCTGTTCCCTCAATGTTCTTCAGCTTCCACATAGGCTTAGAATTTGTTTTGCTTTTCTGCATGAAGCAGTTGGCCAAGGAAAACATGTGTCCTGCCTTCAGAGAGATTTTGCTTACATTTGTTAGGATAATAGCAGCTTCACTAACAAATGAACCTCCACATTTCAGGATCTAACATAAAAGAAGCTTACTTCCGTCTTATGTAACCATCCAATGTGGCTATTCCTGATCAGCAGGAGAAGCAGCAAGTGGGAATCTTCATGCAGTCATTGGAGCACCAGGTTAATAGAGGAGCTATCATCTTCAATATATCCTTCCATCATTCCTCTTGACACCGACATTTAACCAGAGGAAAGATGAGGGAAATGCATGCTGGTATCTCACAGGCTGGGTGTGAAAGTTGTGCACATCACTTCCGCTCACGTTTCATCCACCAGAACACAGCCATGTGGCCACACCTACTGCAGGAAAGGTTGGTATCTTTAGTTTGGCTGTTTGCTTGGGAAGGAGATTTTGACGTACAGCTTGCGATCCTTGTTACACCTTTTAGTTTTACTGTTAGAAATTCTTTGTAAAGACAGTGAAACAAAGAGACCAAATGAAGATGAGAAAGAATGTTTGCACACAGCAGGTGGGTGGGTGCACAGTGGAACCCCATTATCCTCATCTATCCTCCTATTTGATAGACTATAGGAACGGCCTCCCTCCAGTCTCATCTGCCACATGATTTTTTCCAGTCTCACTGGACTTCCAAGTCCTCTAGAGCTCCAAGCTCAGGGCCTCTCCCTGGCTCTGACCCCTGCCTGAGCACTCATTCTCCTGTTTGCTGAGCTACATCATGATCATCTCTTTGGGGCTCAACTTTAGGATTTGTTCCTCAAACAGATTTTCTCTGAACTTCAAGCTCAAATTTGGTCCCCTTTATTCAGCAGTCTTGGAGAATCTTCTTTTTTTTTTTTTTTCCTTTATAGCAGTGGTTCTCAACATGAAGTAGAGAGGGGCAATTTTGCCCTCACAGAACATCTGGCAATGTCTGAAGATATTTCTGTTGGTCACACCTTGAGGAGAAGGGATGATATTGGTATCTAGTGGGCAGAGGTCAGGATGTTGCTACATGTCACAGGACAGCCCCTCACAACAAACATGACAAAGGTTTATCTGGCCCATAATGTCTACGTGCCAAGACTGAGGAACCTGAACAAACATTTACCGTAACTTGTAAATCTTATTTATTTGTATGTTTGTTTAATGTGTATCTCTCTCACTAGATTAAAAGGGATGATAGCTGTTTGGTTTTTCCCTGTATTCCCAGGTTATGACACATACCATGTCATGTAGTAAGTGCTCAGAACTTGTGTTCAGTGAAGCAAAGAATTCCAAATGTAATTCATTCACATGTACTCATTTAAACAATATTTGTTGGATGTCTACTAAGAGTGAGGCACTGGAAAACCAAGATGAATAAACTTTAGACCTAATATTGAGGTGTATATATATCTTTAAGCCACATTTATTATATTTATTGTGCCCCAGAACTAAGTTGCTTACCCAGTTCTCTGTTTTAGGCTTCACAACCCCCTATAAAGCAGTGTATTAATATTATCATCATTTTCCTATTGATGATAGCGAACTTGATTTGCCAAACATTATGCACAAAGCAAGTGGATAAGCTAGGATGCTACTCTAAACTGAAGTAGATTTTTCCAAAACATCATACTGTTAATTGTTTTTGAATTTGCCTTTAGCCAAGACTTTGCATTTTTTTTTTTGTTGTTGTTGTTGTTAGTTGTTGGTACTGTCACCTAAATGCAAAAACCCTGAGAGGTAGGAGGGGTAGGGAATATTGTACCCATTTTAAGAATGAAGAAAGGCCAGCCTGAGCAAGAGCAAGACCCCCATCTCTAAAAATAGCTGGACATTGTGGTGGGCCCCTGTAGTTCCAGATACTTGAGAGCCTGAGACAAGAGGATCACTTGAGCCCAAGAGTTAGAGGTTGCTGTGAGCTATAATGTCAAGGAACTCAATCCCAGGGTGACAAAAAAAAAAAAAAAAAAAAAGAAAAGAAAAAGAAAAAAAAAGAAGTATGAAGAAAAGGAGGCTCAGTACAGACAATTGACCTGCACAAGAATAGCCATCCAGTAAGAGGTGGAATAAAAAGGGAAAAATATGCCCACGTTTGTCAGCCAAAGACCACTAGGAATGTATCTGTGGCCAAATAAGCTGGGCTTAGTGGTACTTGTTTCAACAAAGAGGGGCACATGTCATTGGAAAACAGGGGGTACTTCTGTTGGAGAAGCCTGGATTGGGCTAATTTAGGTGGTGATTAGGTGATTTGGGGGAGGCTTAAAGGATTGAGTGCTATTAAGAAGCAGAGCAATTCTATAATCAGGTATCTTAATTTTTCCTTAGGAGATGAGAAAAGGAGAGAAGATAAAACTTTAATCGATAAAGTAGGAGCAGCCTCTCATTTTAGCTATGATAGGAGAATATCTGGTTATTTTTGTGGGTTTGCACACTGTTTTTGAAAGGTCTTGTTTTTGTCTTTCTTCCTCGCCTTTTCAAAATGATCTTGTCTGATGTTGACTTTCTGAGAAGTTGTTGACTGGAGAGTACTGAGGCATGACGGTGCTATCCAGCTAACACGTGACAGCTGTCAGGGGCTGCATTTTGCTTTCTCAAAGGTCTCAATACTTCTCATCCAGTGATTTTCTCCCCACCCCATACGGCGTGACACTACCTTGCCTGTATGTAGTCTGCTCATCGCTGTGTTGAGGATTACAGGCCTCTGGTAAGGGGCAATGTGGTTTGGGGCTGTCGGTGTATACGAGTTTACCTCCCACCTCACTCCCAGACTCTCCTCCCACCCTCCACCACACTTCCTCTTCTTTAATACTCAATGCTCTGTTATCTTTACTAAAACTTGCTCTGCTGGAAGATCTGAAACTGATGTGCCTTGAATATCAGTCTACTGACACTGATCAGAATATCAGTATATCATGGACGATGCTTCCAGAGACCATTTGTAAGAACAGACAACAAAATGCTACCTTTTCTAGAGGATTGAAGAATTTTCATCAGTTTATTTTTCAGAGTTTTTTCTGTTTTAATTTTCATGAGGAAAGTAACGTATGTTCACTCTAGGAGAAATAAATAGGACAGCAGAAATTAGAAATGTTTTTTAAAGTTACTCATAGTTCTATCATTTGAAGAAAGACACTGTCAATATTTTTGAGCATCTTTTACCAGAATTTTCTCTGGTATGGACGTGTATATTTGTGTATATTTGTTTTGGTCAGACTCACAATAAAATTTGGAGGTTTTTGCTGTGTTTTTTTGTTTGTTTTTCTGTCTTTTTTTTCTTCTTTTATTGTTTCAGGTGCTTTGAGGGTACAAAGAATTAGGTTATACTGTTTGCTTTTGTTAGGTAAAGACCCTCTTATAATTGTGTCTTGATCCCAAGAGGTGTGCCATACACTGTAATCCCCCAGCCCCCTCCCTCCACCCCTCTCCCCACTCCCTCATTCTCCTGCCCCACACCTTGAACTGATTTGAGTTTTTCTCTTAAGTGGGTATGTATTAGATCATCTACTGGCTTCATATTAGAATTGAGTACATTGGATCCTTGCTTCTCCATTCTTGTGATGTTTTACTAAGAAGAATGTACTCTACCCAGGTTAATGCAAAAGATGTAAAGTCTCCATCTTTTCTCTCCTTTTTCCTTTTTTAAAATTAAATCATAACAGTGTATATTAATGCATTTGTGGGCTACAATGTACTGATTTTTACATACAGTTTGGAATGCTTACATCAAATTGGTTAACATAGCCTTCACCTCACTTATTTATTGTGTTAAGACATTTATACTCTACTCTTAATAGTTTTGACATGTACCCTTGCACTGTGTACAATAGGCAGGGTTCCGCCAAGTACTGTCCCTCCTTGGGGCCTCCCCCCTCTCTTTCCCTCTCCCTCTTTCATTCTGGACTATAGTTGTGTTTTATCATTCATATGAAAGTGTGGGTGATTATATATTGGTTTCATAATAGTACTGAGTACATTGGATACTTTTTCTTTCATTCTTGAGATACTTTACTAAGAAGAATATGTTCCAGCTCCATCCATGTAAACATAAAAGATGTAAAAGTCTCCATGTTTTTATGGCTGCATAATATTCCATAGTATACAGATATCACTTTTTAATGGCTGCATAATATTCCATGATATATATACATATATATACATATATCTAACATATATCTATGTATAACATATATATATGTATACATATATATACATATATATACATATATCTAACATATATCTATGTATAACATATATATATGTATACATATATATACATATATCTAACATATATCTATATATATCATGGAATATTATATATATATATACACACACACACACACACCACAGCTTGTTAATCCATTCCTGAGTTGGTTGTTCCCACATTTTGGTGATAGAATCTTCAAAGAACTCAAATTAGACCTCCCATTTGATCCTGCAATCCCATTATTAGGCATCTACCCAGAAGAAAAAAAATCACTTTATCCTAAGGACATTTGCACTAGACTGTTTATCACAACTTAATTTACAATTGGTTTTGATATTTTTATTAACTAGTAGCATATGAGTTGCAAACATGATTTTAATATTTACTTGATATTCCATCATATGGTTATGCCATATTTTATTTCATATTTTTCTTTTTGTGCATTTACATCGATTTCTTTTTCAGATATTATAAACTATGTCCTTTAATAAAGATTTTTGTATAAGAATCTTGTTGCATGTCTCAATAACTAAGAAAATGACATGAAGGTTATCTTTGATGAAAGTATTTCAAAATGTACATGAAAACAGCACACTGTACCCCATGATTGCATTAATGTACACAGTTATGCTATAAGAAATAAAAAAAAAAAGAATCTTGTTGCATGTCTTTGTCTCTTTAGTCTTTCGTCAGACTAAATTCTAATAGTGGGGTAGATAAATTGAAGGTTTAAAGATTACTAACATATATTATTACATTAGGACAGTTATATCTTGAGAATGAAATCTTCAGGCTAAAGGAATTAAGGTCTTTCAGTGGAATTTCAGATATTGGCCAACTGGCCAGTGAAGAGGAAGGAATGAAAGCAGTGATGTGAATCATCGGTTTTCCTGGAAAGCACACCAGCTTACAGAACAGCTCTGCAGGAACTTAGCGAGCCAAAAGGTAAAGGAGCTGCAGACCTACATGGTAAGGAGAAACCAAAGATTCACCCTGAAAGCAGGGACCTTCTTTTAATTTAATCCCCACAGAAGGAGAGTAGCTTTGAGCTACACGCTTAGCTGAAAGCTGCAGCCATGATCCCAGGCCCAAGGGGAGGAGAGTGACTGGGCCTTGTTAGCATTTGCCCAAAATGAGTCACAGGAGAAGAGAAGCACAGATTGATATGTCAAGTTTAAGCTACAATTGGCACCAGGGACAAAACTTCCCTTTCTCAGCCGCTTCTCATTCCAGACATCTTAATTCCCCCTTGTTCTCTGGATGAGGCATTAACTACATAGTCCATGGGAGCTGGTGAGCTCTGTGTGCCACCAGGGGGAGAAGAAAGTGGATTCTTTTTTTTCTGGATGGCAGGCCTCTCCCTCATGACTTATTAAGAATCTGCAGGCACTTTGGAAAGCTTGCTATTGCTTAGAATCAGTGTTTGTATCTTAAATTAAAGGTGCAAACAAAATGGTATCACTTTCCAAATGCTACTGTCAAAGGGGAAAGCTGGAGGCCTTGGCACTTCTCAGGAAGCCAGGAGCCACAGGGCAGGCAGGCTATCGACCAGAGAGGTGGAGGGATGAGATCTGCCAACACCATGCTGGTGAGTCACTGCTGCAGAATACTAATAGCTTCTTAGGCAGGAGTACAAATCCTCTGATAGAAGGGGTGTTATTGTCACAATGAGCAAATCAGTTACCAAATGTTATACTTCAAGGAAGACAAGAAGGAAGATACAAATGTTTATGGAGCTTTTATTAAGTAGCGGTACTATGTTTAGTACTGAACTTATATTTTGTATGCATCTCCTAACCTACCCTTTGAGGTTATGTGCGTGCTGAGGTCACAGAGCTGGTTGGGGTTGGCAAAAGCAGGATACAAAAGCAAGGTTGAGGCCTCTATAAATAAATACTGTGTATAGGAGTACATGAAAAATGCAAGACCCTAAGTTTTGAAAAAGAAATGGTATACACCTTTTAAAAGTTCAACGTTCAGGTGTAGTATATTGAAGTATAATTTACGTAACCTTAAAATGCATCTGTTATAAGGGTACCATACAGTGGTTTTAGTAAATTTATAGAATTCTGTAGCCACCACCACCACCACCACTGCCACTCAGTTGCTGAATATTTCTGACCAAGTGTACTTCTTTTTATGAGATAAGGCTATGTCTGAGAATGTGGATAGAGAAAATAATGTAATTGCCTACATTATCTTTTCTGGATTCTAGACAAGGAAGAACCTAAAGTCCAGGGAGCAGGGACTCACTACAGCTTCTTAGAGCAAACCAAAGACAGGTGAGATTTCCAGAAGGGTGATTCCGAAAATCAGTGATGGCCCATACAGTTGTGAAATAAACTGCATAGGCGTCTCCTGGCATTGGGTAAGTGTATGTGCGACATTAACACTTCCATGTCATTGGCCTGCTATTATTAAGTTCCATTTATATTCATGTCCATCTCAAACATCCCAGGATATTAAAACATTTGGATATAGAAAATTGAGATGGGAATTCAGTGCATGTTGTTTTTTTCTTGCCCGCCTCTGGCATGCTTTTCTAGTTTGGGCTTAATATCATGTCCTCCAGGAAACTATCTTTGACCTTGCTTCCTCCTCTTCCCAAGTGTACTTCCCATGAAACCCTGTAATCACTACTCTCATGTGCCTTATTATTCTGTGTTGTGTTATCCTTTTACCTGGCATTGCCCACTTTTCATAGTAAAGTTACTTAAGTTTCATTTCATTTTTAGTTCATCTAGAGTGGGAAAGGTATAATGATCACATATTATATCATGTGACATTTTGATAGAAGGAGACTAGAGAAAGAAGAGTGATTGCAGAATGTTACAACCTGTTGCAATCTCAAGGATGAAAATCCATTGGATAAGAATATAAAATATCTCTAAATTTTTGATGTAGTTACATGAGACAAAGGGAGGAGGTGCAATGGAGTTTGGGGATGGGAATTGTTTAAGAACTTTTCTAGTTATAAAAAATACTTCCTAAAGTCTCCCAGGTAATATAGGGCCCCCTAAACGTCTAGATTATTTAGAAATTATTTGTATTTCTCACCTACTTAACCCTAGACACCTTGACATTTTCCCAGAAATATTTCACATTCAACATTAGCTTTAAGCATTGGCCCTGAATTTTCATTTGAATCAATTCTGTATAACTCCAGATCTCACTTTTTGATATTTAAAAATGTATAATATGTTGCCTAAAAAAAGGACTTTCTCGCGTGATATTTGCAAATGTTTTTTTCCATAGCAATTAGATTTTCTTTTGGCCGCCATTTAATTGTATGTGTTAACTAAATGAACGTCTGGAGCTTTATTTTAAATGTGAACTTGGATTTCAGTAATTATTTAACCTTTGGAGTTCTTTGTGTAAAGTATTTCTTAATCTTCTTAAACCCTCTACACCTTATGTGCTGGAATTTTCAGCTGATTTGTGTTTAAAAAAGTGGACTCTTCAGCAAAATTCTTCCCGTTGTTGTTTTGCTCCTGTTTTAGAGAATATTGCTCACGTGTGGAAGTTACTATTATTTTTTTCTTGATGTTCTCTGGCAGCAAATATAAGTGCTTCTGATTGCTTTATCTCCTTAGTTGCTTGTTTACGTAGACTAGAGCAAGGGGAGCCTGCAGTCTGGATGACAATTTAGGAAGATAATTATCTCTAATTATCTTTCTGAGGATTTGTGTCTGTTCTTGACTTGGTATTTCCTAGAATTTCTTAACCTATTCTAGGGACCACTTGGGAGCCATAATAGGGCTGCTGCTAAACAGTTTGTCATTTTGGTGGTGAAGGACGGGAAAGTGTTAGCACTGAGAGCCAAAGAGAAGTGCTGGGCTTTTCTCCACAGGGCCCTTAGGGTTTTCTCTCCTTTCTGTCTATAATAGCAAAACAATATATTTTATCTAACTTGGGGTGAAAGTTCGGATGTAACTATAAAACAGTGATTTGTATTGATTACCCTTTCTCCTGGGAGCTGGAGATGGTACCAGAGTCGTGCTGGACACCTGGTGTGACCGGGAGTTCTTTAGCAGAGGGACAGACGGGGAAACAAAACTGATGACACAGTCTCAATGCTTCCTGGAACCCTTGACGTTTCATGCAACTGACAAGAGCGAGATCTGGACTGGGAAAGCCTGATCATCATTATTAATCTCAGGGTGTTTTCTTTTCCTTTAAAAAAATTTCAGATTAATATGAGGGTACAAATAATTAGGTTACCCTGTTTGCATTTGTTAGGTGACGCTGAAGTTGTAATTGTGTCCTTCACCCAGGGGGTGTGTGATAAACCAAACAAAAGCATACACTGGGGAAAAGAATCCCTATTTAACAAATGCTGGGAAAACTGGTTAGCCACATGTAGAAGACTGAAACTGGGCCTGCACCTCTTACCACTTACAAAAATTGACTCTTGTTAGATAAAAGATTTAAATTGAAGACACAAAATGGTAAAAATTGCAGAAGAAAGTGTAGGAAAAACATCTTTCTTTTTTTTGAGACAGAGTCTTACTCTGTCACCTGGATGGAGTGCCCTGATATCATCATAGCTCACAGCAACCTCAAACTCAGGGCTCAGGCAATCCTCTTGCCTCAGTTTCCCAAGTAGCTGGGATTACAGGTGCCTGCCACAGTGCTGGCTAGTTTATCTAGTTTTAGTAGAGATGGTTTCATGGCTTTTTCTCAAGCTGGTCTCAAATTCCTGAGCTCAAGAAATTCACCTGCCTTGGCCTTCCAGAGTGCTAGGATTACAGGTGTAAGCCACCTCGCCAGGCTTGGAAAAAACTCTTGATGACATTAGCCTGGGAAAAGAATTTATGAACCTCCTTGGGAATTGTAGCAACACCAAAAATAAATAAATGGGACATGATCAATCTCAGTGGTTTTTCATTACCTCTTTTATCACACCCCCCCCCATTTGTACTTTTATTTATTTGGATCTTAGGGGCACAGAGTTGTGATTGACATTCTTCTCAGTTCCTGGAACACTATCATTCCTGTTCTCTCTGGTTTTATTTTTATTTCCTTTTTCATGCCTTCTTTTCACTACCCTTCTTTATCCACAGTTTTACACCTCCCAGTCACTCTCCCTAATGTGTTATATATCCTTGAGTATGTATGGATTCTTGGAAAATATAACACGTGTGCATATTTTTGAAGTTGGCACATATGGTGTTGCACTACAGCCTTTATTCTGATTTTTACTTTTTATTACTCATCACTAACTTTTGAGACTTAGCCATGTTGTTCTACACACATCTAGTTCATCACTTCTAATTCCAGCAGAGTGTTTCACAGTTTGAATCTATGTTTTATTTTCCCATTTGCTTAGTGATGGATAAGCCAGGCTGCCTCCCATAGCCTTGACTCCTTTTGGACCTGGACAAAGATTTCTTTAGGAAATACATATAGGAGTGGGAGTGCTGGAATTTTAAATAGTTTTCACTATCTACAACCAGATTTATTTCTAAAATGGTCACATAGGCCCATAGTTCCAGTAGCAACACGGGAAGTCTCCTATTTTTATACAACCTTGCCAGTACTTGGTATCTTCTGACTTTCTAATTTCTACTAATGTGAGAGTATAAAAGTAACATTTCATCATTTTGACTTGCATTTCTCTGATCGTCAGTCATGTTATCTTTTGGGTCTCTGCTTTTGTGAATTGTGTTATTCATATTTTTGCTCACTTTTGGTTTTTATCAAAGTTTATTTTGTTGGAAAATTTATATTGATAAGTAATGATTAAGTAGTTTTCCTATTTTGCCTCTAGGTCTACCTATCTTTCTGACCGCGGGCCATGACTTCCGACAAGTATTTGTAATCAATAAGTCAGTGTAATTCCAGCTAAAATGAGTCTGGCATATCTGTTGGCCTATATGACTATTTCCTAGTAAACACAGCATTTCTATTGGCCATTTTAAATACTAGAACATTGGTGGTACACCTCTGAGTACCTAGGGGTCAACTTGGTAATTATGGATTTAATTCCCTAAAGGAAATGAAAACAAAACTCTTCCTAAAACATGAAGTATTTTTTCCTGGATTTAGGGATTTTTAGGACTCACCGTTTCACTGATCAATGAAGTGATATTGCTCCATAAAAGAAGGGTCTTATAAATCCATACTGAATGCCTACAGAGTTAGTAATGTTAGAATAAGATGTATAAGCTCTACTTTGTGTTTCTCTCAAAAAGAATTCATTCATTTAAGAATATTTATTAAGAAGAATCAGGTGTGGATTCTGCTCTTAGGTACAGTTTAGTTATCATTCAAAGCCCCCACATTTAGAGGTAGCATCTTTCTTTGTTTCTTTTCTTTTTCTTTTTTATTTTGTGACGGAGTCTTACTATGTCAACCTTAGTAGAGTGCTGTGGCATTGCAGCTGACAGCAACCTCAAACTCCTGGGCTTAAGTGATTCCCTTGCCTCAGCCTCCCAAGTAGCTGGGATTACAGGTGCTTGCCACAATGCCTGTCTATTTTTTGGCTGCAGTTGTCATTGTTGTTTAGCAAGCCCCTGCTGGGTTTGAACCTGCTAGCCTAGGGGTATGTGGCCGTCACCATAACCACTGTGCTATGAACCCTGAGCTGGTAGCAGCTTTCTTCTAGTGATGTTATACTTGTTCAGAATATTGTAAGGCTCTTACTAGTTTATAACTATAAAAAATCCAGGTGATTATAACCTAGGCTACCCATTTGGAACTAAGACCCCTGAGTTCTCTTCAAGAGAGCTGAATTGAAATCTGGCTTTGCTGCTCTCATCTCTGTGGCCCTGTGCACAATGTTTAACATCTCTGCATCTCAGTTTTCTCAGCAATAATGATGCCTCATTCATAGGATTGGTAAGAAAGACAAAGGGGACAAGGTAGGTGAAAGCCTTAGACCGGTGAACATATTCCCTGAATCAGAATCTAACTTCATTTCATAGATTGAATAGAACTTCATAGATTGGCCCTTGTCTAGGTTGTAAAATCCAGGGAGGCACAATGCACCTGAGTATTACAAGATTCTGTTCTTAGTGTGTAGGTACGTATTGGTGAGACTCCAGGATTGCTATCTTGCCTCCCCTTAGAGTTTCCTGACAGTACCATCTGCCTGTGTGGCAGCAACAGTCCTAGTTTTGAGTGGTTGCAGTTGACCTGAGGGATTCCAGGACTCTACCAAGAAGAGGGTGCTCTGTTTTCGAAGTAAGTCCATCTGATGTAACATTCCCTGACTGTGGCACCTATGGCTGAGAGAAACTAAAAGGTCCACCTTGGATTCTAGTAACAGATTTGTACCCTGCCACTACTATTCAGATAAAGAGATGGTGGACTTTTGAAAAATACCTGTCATGGATATCTTTCTTATTGGTGCTGATCACAACATGGAAAGACAATCTCAAATGCCGTTGTCCTGAATATTGAAATCCCATCAGGTCAAAGTCTCTAGAACTCAAAATCCTTAAAGTCTAAAATTCTAACATCTAAAATCCACAAACTCACATTTCTCAAAATGTCAAAATCCTGAATATTGAAAATCTGAAAGCCCAATACTGGGCAAAGATTAGTGCATTTTTGGTTGTATACAGGACACCAGTGTTATGTTACCTGCATCATGTTGGGTGGAGCTATTACCTTGTCATTATTTTTATTTGGAAATTAAATATGGTTTAAGGAGATAGGTGAAAGGTTACAGAACCAAAGATGAAAGATTATTCCAAGGCATGAGATGAAAGGAAAACAGAGGCCTGGATTGTGCAATTAAAATGTCTTTATTCCACCTGGGTGCAGGTGGGGTCAGATTTCCAACTAGACTAGGAAGAAATCTACATATCACATGGGATGGCAAGGGGGCGGGGATTAAAGGTCAGGAAGGTGGGGATCAGGACATTTCCTTTTCTGGGTTGGACATCTGTTATAAGGGTAGGGGTTTGATCCATTTACCTTTCTTAGGTGGGCCATCCAGTGAGAGAGGGTAGGGGGTTGATTCCTTTAGGCAGGTCCACCCTATTTGGGTGGGTTTGAGCCTATCAATAGGCATGGGCACCACATTGAGAAGGGATGGATTTGTGGGCTTAATTTTAGATGTCCATTTGATTGGAGTAAAAAAATACCTAGTACAGAATTATTTTGGGTGTGTTTATGAGGATGTTTCCAGAGGACACTGATGTGTGGGCTTGATGGGATCTATCCCTGACTAGATGGAATAGTCTGTCCTCAGGGTTAGGGGGCACCATTGGGAGAGAACAAATACAGAAGTGAATCAGTCTCTCTCCAAAAGCTGGGACAGACTTTTCTTCCACCTTGAACAACAAAAATTTGACTTTGCAAAGTGCCCTATCTCAACGTTGACTTTGTGTATAAAAATTGTGTATGTATGTAAAAATGTCTAAAATTCCTCAGTAAATGAAGAAATGTCCTTTTCGTACATCTGAATTTGTGAAAAATAAAACGTGTGATCTCAGCTCTTTGGGTGACTGTATATGTGATGGTGACTCATCATGGTTTTGGTCTGTCTTGTCAAAAGACAGGTTGTCTGTCATGGTATTTCATATGACCGTGGTTATAAAGTTGAGTCCACACAATTACCAATCATAGTGATATGCATTTATACATTTCACTTTTTGATCTATTTCTTTTTTGAATGTGGTTTGCTCATAACTTGTATCCTTGCAACTGTCGTTAGCATACCTGTTTATGCTTGCCAAAATATGTGTGCTATTATTGCCTGTTTTATTATGAAAAGCAGTCTGTGATGTTTTCTGTCACGTTTTGATATGTTTCTCAAATGAATTTCCTTTCAAAAATGTAAATCAATGTCTTTTAAAGAATTTTTCAAAATTATTCTTTTTAGAATTTTGATCTTTTGGGATTTCAACATTCAGGATTATGGCATTCAGGATTATGGGCTAAATCTCTTTTTTGTTGAAGTGCTTCTATAATCAAATGCATCTTTTGTGTTCTAAGAACATAGAGGAATAGATCTGGGTTTAACTTTACGTTCTCATTTTCACTAGCCAAATGACCTTGGGCAAGTCATTTAATCTCTTTAAGCCTCCATTTCCTTATTTATACCCATAAAAATGAAAAAAATATATTGACCGTGCAGGGCTATTTAAGGATTAAATGAGGTAATGCAAGTAACCCCCAAGTACTTTGCCGGGCATGTTGTAGGTCCTTAGTAAATTTTGCTTCCTTTCTGATTCATAAGGAAAAGGAGGTTGCTCTGTGAATTGCAAGCCACCTGTGTCAGTGTGTGATTCCATTTTGGGCACCCTTCTCAGATTCCTTTTAGGTACTCTAAACTGTGTTCTTATTTTGACAGATGCTAGACTTTCTATTTGCAAGGCTTAGTCCTGTGACTGTGCTGAGTATGTAAATGAAGCTGAATGTCAGGAAGACAGTGCTTCTGCCAAACACTATTGATGTGTTATCTGTTGCCACTGCTGCTCAAGCTCTCAAGAGTACCTTTTAAAACCAAAAAACTTCAAGCGCTTGCCAAAGCAGAACTCACTCTTTGTCATTGCAGCTTAAACGAAACTCATTAAGAGGTTGAGTGAATGACTTAACAGGCTATAGGACAAAGACCTGGGTCTGAGGTTCTAATACCACAGTATTAAAACATATGGTTTTGAGGGAGGAGATAAATGGAGATCTGGGGAGAAGGAAGTGTAATTTGCTTTAGGCATGATGTGAAAAAGTGGCCTACTTTGTCAGTACTGAGCAGTTCTTTCTCCTCACTTTGCCTGGGATCCATTTGCCAGGCCAGAGCATCCACAGCTAGGGGATGGCTCAGGGTGGAAAGGAGGAAGGTGAAGCTTGTATAAAGGAATGAGGTGCCCAGGGTTTAGATGGATAGTAAAAGTCTTTACTTAGGTCAGCAGAAGACAGATATTTGTAAATAGACCACAAAATCCAAAGCTAGGTAACTCAGGAATCTGATTTGATAATATTTTATTGAGATTTTTGCATCTGTTTTTTATGGGAGATACTGGTCTGTAGTTTTCTTGTTTTTTTGTTTTGTTTTGTTTTGTTTGCAGTTTGGCGGGGCTGGGTTTGAACCAGCCACCCTTGGTATATGGGTCTGGTGCCCTACTCACTGAGCCACAGGCGCCACCCCAGTAACTCAGGAATCTATGGTCTATTTACAAATCTTCCTTGTACCTGCTACCTGACATCTAGCACTGTCCTCAAGCTTCACCTTGGGCATTGCCCTTGGCTACTTTAAGACTATGAACTATGCATGAATGTCAGAATCTGGCACTTCTGCTACTACTACTACTATTAGCCAGGTTCTCCAGAGACACAGAACTAATAAGAGATTATATATATAATATTTGTAATACTCCAGTCATATGTGACTTCTGCAATTACAGGAGGTGCTCAACATGATTTGTGTCCATCTTTTGTTCTTGGTATATATTGAGCATTACAATTTTAATACAGTTTTTTCCTTTTCAAAAATATGTATGTATATTTTTTGGCTCTGTGTGTGTATGTATTAAACATACAGGATTGGAAGGATGTATTCTCTCTCTCTATATATATATATACATATGTGTGTGTATATATATATACATATATATACATATGCATATTCATAAACACAAACACACACATATATGGAGGGAACTATATCACATGATTATGGAGGCCAAGAAGTCCCACCATCTACTATCTGAAAATAGAGAACCCAGAAAGATAGTGGTGTGATTCAGTCTGAGTCTAAACCCTGAGAACAAGAGGAACCAATGCTGTAAGCCTCAGTCTGAGTCTGAAGGCTTGAGAACTGGCAGCTCCAATGTCTGAGGGCAAGAGAAGATGGATGGTTTAGCTTAAGAAGAGAAAATATTCACTGATGTCTGGCCATATTGATGAGGTCAGATCTTTACTCAGTGTACTGATTCAAATGCTAATCTCTTTATATCTCTCTAAATACTTACAGGCACACCCAGAAATAATATTTAACCAGTTAATTTGGACATCCCTCAGCCCAGGCAAGTTGACATATAAAATTAATGATCAAAATTATTATTATAGTAGTCATTGTTGTGTATAAGTCTTTTTGCTTGAAGGCATCAAGCAGCATTGGTTCAGTATATATTTCTGGCTCTTGAGTAGTGTGTTGGTTAGCTATTGCTGTATAACAAACAACTACAAAATTTTCAGTTGTATACAATAAACACTTATTTAGTTCATATGTCTGTGGGCTTGTTGGTATGTTTCTGTTTTAAGTTGAGGGTCTAGGTGGCTCATGTTTGCTCCATGTATTTCATTATGAGGTTCAGAATGAAAGGGACAGCAGCTACCTGGAAGACACTGTTTTCAAGGGAACAAAGAAGGCACAAAAGGGCATGTAGAAATATGTGAGGTCTCTGAAGTCTTGGAACACTCTCTCTCCTGCCCATTTGTAGTTAGCCAAAGAAAATCACAAGATCAAGTTGAAAGGCAAAAGTTGGGAAGATATAACCCATGAAGGTAGAAAGAAATTTCTTATTTCAAAGTCTCACAGCACAGGCCATGGAGATAGGGAGAGTGAAGGAGGGCCAGTAATCTCAGTCAGGAATTAAGGAGACCTACATTTATAAAGGTTCTATTTTATTAAATGTCATACTTTTATTTATTTACTTTGCAGGTTACTTTGTGATTTGCCATACTGCATTGGGACTAATGTTGCCCTCAAAATGCACACATATGGCAAGCACAATGGGATATGAAATATTTTTACAAATGTTATTTCTCTGTTCCAACTGACATTCATCAAGATAATCTAAGAACTGAAATTAAAGTGTGAAGTTCACAGAGTTCGTCTTTTTAAAATGTTTTGTTGCTGAGGAATAACATTTGTTCCAAAAAGTGCACAAATTTTAAGGGTATATCTTAAGGAATTTTCAAAAATTGACTACAGCAGTGTAACAGGCACCAAGATAAATTAACAGAGTATGACCACTATGCCAGAGGCCCATCTGTGCCACCTTCCAGTAATTGTCTCCTAAGGGTAGCTGCTATCCTAGCTTCTAACACCATTGATGAAATGTATAACTTTATATAAATGCATTGAATCAGGTACTACATCTTATCTTTTGAATATAGTGCCTCTGCTTTATGTGGTATCTTTGTTCTCAGAAGTTCTCCTTTTCTGTGCTTTTCCAAGTACTAGGAGCCCTCTACTTTTCCTATCATCCTTGTTAAGGGATTTCTTATCTCATTGCACTTGGGTACATATGTATATGATAGCATGCTAGCATTTTCAAATTAGTTTGTCTCTAAATACTAATAGTAGATGTGTCCCCTTCTATAGATAACATGTTGTAATGGGGATAAGGCAGTTCTTCAGATTTTTTGGCACTTCACTCATATTCATCTAGTTATTCTATCATTTGGCATGTTTAAATCTCTAGCTATAATTATGGATTTGTCTATCTCCCTTTAGTTCTGTAAATGTCTGTTTCCTATACTTTGAATTTTTGTTATTAGATGCATATACATTTATAATTGTTTTATCTTCCTTATATATTTATCCTTGCCGTATTTTAAAGGGTTGTTCTTTGTCCTGAGTACATGGACCTATTTGGGGTAACTCAGATGACAGTAGCAATATTTCAAAGTCTCACAGCACAGGCCATGGAGATAGGCCTTGGTGTCATTGTCCTGTGTGTTTTCCTCAGGCCCGAGTCCCTGATGAGAGAGGGAGTCTTTGTTATATGAACTTTTGTATAGGTCAGGATCCTGGAAGAAAAGATATGATATACTTGAAAGTTATAGGCACAGAATTTGTTTAAGGAACTACTTACAAAAATATGGGCAGAGTTTAGGCAACTGACAAAGAATAAGGAAACCCCTGGAGGTTCACAACCAAAGGGAACTATTAATTCTCCTAGGCCTAAAGAGGGAAGGGAAAGAGAATCTTACCAGGGTTCCATAAGAGCAGGGGTAATGGGAGAGCAGGAGCTGTGGCTGCTAGGAGGTTGCCAGGGGAGAACTTTGCTCTGATAAGTAGGATTTGGGAGAAGGATTGAATGGGAAATAAATACAATAAATAACCTCTGTCCACCCTCTTATCTCCTTCCTATATTTTCTACTGGTTAAATCCAACAGAAGGGTGGAAGTATGGGTGATGTAGACTGTAAGGTCTAGCCTTTCAGGACACAGAGCAGGGCAGAGAAGAGTGAAAACTGGGTTTGAGGGTTGAGAGGAGGACAGAGATTTACTAGCAAAGGTCTCAGTCTGAGGTCCAGCAGGTGACTCTGGGAGGGAAATGTAGAGTGTGGCATGGAGAAATCCAGATTCTGGAGTTGGGATGACCATGTCCAAACTCTGCCTCTGCCACTTACCAGCTGCGTTACTAGTAACTTATCCTATTGATACTTCCATTCTTTACCCAGAAAATGAGCATGAGAATGGTGTCTGTCTCATGGGGTTGTTTCATGATGATAAAATGAACAAATGTGGGTAAAACCATTACCAGAATTTTGGGTACATAGCAAGCAAGAGGTGATATTTTTACTTTATAATTCAGTGGTTTGGAGGTCTTGTTTTTATAAGCTCTCCAGCAACTGGGACAGTAACTTGGAAGTGGATATAGAGGAGATGTTTAGTTGATAGAATTCTGGTGTATGAATGGAAGAAAATCTCAGCTCTAGGGTCAGTGAACAGACGGGCATGGATTGTAAGACAAGAACAAAGGCCAGCAGAAGGCCTAAGTGTTTTATGTATTTCATATTTTTCTGGGCGTATATGTGTATACATATATGAGAATGCTAAAATAATAATTTCATGGGTTTTGATAATAATTATAAACATTGGAAAACCAACAAAATGAGAGGAAAGGCTGAAAAGTGAATAGTTTTTATACAAGTAATTGCCATAATTTATGCGTATTAAAAGCCACATAAGTAAAATTGCAAAGCAGCAGCATATGATTATGGTTAGAATTAGATGTGTTATTTTATTAGGGTTAGAAACTCAGCTCGTTTTTTAACCCAGCTTTCAAATTCTGTTTTCCACATTGGGTAACAATCAATAGAAGTTTCATAAAAGGTAAAATTGACATGTACTCTATTACTACCTCTGTCACTGAATGAGTGGGTAACTTAGAGAAAGTTTTCAGTAAATCAGTATATGACATTTCTCCCGAGATCTTGATGAAGTATTTTAAAATCCTCAGAGGAGAGTTTCCTTTTTTACCAGTGAGGAATCTTGGCATTCCAAAGAACAGTATTAACAAAAGAGGAAGAGGAAGAGGAGAAGGACGCTGGCCACACAGGGCTCAGTGAATGTTCATGGATTAATAGACTGAGTGACCCTGCGAAAGTCAGGTCTGTGGTTTGCTGTCTTTAAAATGCGATTTGTGCTTATGTGAGAATGGTGACATATCAGGTAGGCATCAGTCTTTCTCTGCCATCTCTCCAGAATTCCCTTATCAAGCTTTTTTGCCTGCATCCTGACATCACTGATATCTTTTCAATAAATGGCTCCCATGAACTGCTGTGGTTTATAAGTCCAAATATCCCTAAGAAAAGTTCTTGTATCAGTTAGGAATATGTATACTGAAAATAAAAGAAAGTTTATCTAAGAGAAGTTTAAAAAGGGGGTTCGTTTTTCTAAGTTACTAATAAGCATGGAGGCAGGCAATCCAGGGCTAGTATGGCTGCCCAGAGATGCTGTGGGGACTTGGGGTCTGTCTTTCCATTCTCTGTCCTTACTGGGTAGTCTTTCATTCTCATACTTGTCCCCTCAGGATCACAAATGGTGACTGTATCTCTGGGCCTCTCTGTTCCCTGTTCTCTGTACATTTCTTATCTGGAAAACCGATGTAGATGCTTGACTTCTATTTTCCCACCATTCTCTGTCAAGGACTGAGATGACCAGAGTTTTAGTTAATTCCTTTCTGCTACCTTGGATTTATCCTTTACATGTTCTTCAATGCTCCTATCATTGGCAATAATATTCCTGGTGCTTCTTGTCTAATTTCTAATTTCCTTATTTTTTTAATTAAATCATAACAGTGTACATTAATACTATCGTGGGGTACAGTGTACTATTTCTGTGTACAATTTGAAATACTTTCATCCAACTGGTTAACATAGCCTTCTTGTCTTTTTCTTAGTTATTGTGTTAAGACATTTATATCTAATTTTCCTATTTTGCTTCTTCAACTAAGTTGTCATATAATGAGGTAAAAAATGCAGGAAAGGAAAAGTCCCAGATGATAGAAGGCACTCACTGCATCTTTATTCGTGATTACATCTCCGCCTGCCAGCTGTCCCATAATTTCCCTGTGGACTGCAGCTTCCTTAACAGGGAATCCCATGCACTATTTCTGAACTGGGTTACTGCTGGCATCTCTCACTCTGCTATTCTCCAGCTGATAAGAATGAATTAAGAACAGGTGGCCAGCTTCCTTGGCCCAGAGCCAGTAAGTAGAAAGATTGAATAAAAAATTAAAATTCTTTTTAGAATTTCAAAATCAAAATCATCTCACAATCCAAGTTGTGAAGTGGAAGATAAAAATGCAGTGCTATACCTAATGGCTAATGTTTAAAGAAAATTGGATGACTGTGAAGAGGCAAAGAAGGGTCACCTGATAGAATAAGCATGAACTAGATATTGGGCTTCAGAACACACGCTCTGTTTGTGGCTCTGCTGCTAACCAGCTACAATAGTTGTATAATTTAGAGCAAATTAGTTTACCTTTCTGAGTCTTATAACTGGTCTACTCATCAGGATCTTTCCAGCTCTAAGGTACTGAAAAAGAAACAGCTAAATTATTCCCTCTTCCTTTAGAAAATCAGCTATGCCTGTCTTATTATCCTCTAAGTGTAATTCCCAGAGTGTCTTTATAAGTAGGAATCATTTTCATGAGTTATTCTCAAAGATTCAAATTAGAGATAATCCATTATCTATCTAATATCTCTTCCCCCATCCAGTTAAACTGAGGTATAATTGACAAAAAAAAACTTGTATATATATTCAAAGTGTACAATGTGGTGTTTGGATATACCTATACATTGTGAAATCATTGCCATAGTCAAACTAAAACATCTGTTACTGCACAAAGTAAGGAAGAAAGAGGAAGAAGAACTTCTGGGTTACCCAAATACAGAAACCAATAGTAAAGAAGGTTAGAAATTAATACAGATGTTACTAATATATTTGTAGTGTTACTAATATATTTATTAGTAATATATTAGTGTTACTAATAAATACTAATATATTTGTAGTTACTATATTTGAAGTGTTCAAATATTCCTTTAATTCACAGTCTCAACCTCAAATATCTAAAGTTGTTATGATATGAGTCCTTATTATTATTTGTTTTGTTGGAGATTCCCTGGGTTTTTCTATATAGACAGTGAGGTAGTCTGCAAATAGAGTTTTATTACCTCCTTTCTTTCTCACATGTATGTCTTTTATTTATTTTTTATTGCAATGGCTACAAATTCCATTAATAAGTTGAATAATAAAAGTAGTGACAATGGGCATCCTTACTTTAATCTTGAAGGAAAAATCATTCACCTTTTCAACAGTGAGAATAATGTTAGCTATAGATTTTTCATGAACATTCCTTATGAAATTGAGGAAGTTCCTTATTTATTTTATTTATTTATTTTTGAGATAGGATCTTCCACTGTCATCCAGGCAGGGGTGCAGTGGCACCATCATAGCTCACTACAGCCTTGAACTCCTGGGCTCAAGTGATCCTCCTGCCTTAGTCTTCCAAGTATCTGGGACTACAGGTGTATACAACCATGCCTGGCTAATTTTTCTTATATTTTATAGAGACAGGGTCTGTCTTGCCCAGGCTGATCTTGAACTCTTGACCTTAAATAATTCCCCTGCCTTGACCTCTCAAAGTGCTGGGATTATAGACAGGAGCCACTATACTCAGCCAGAAGTTCCTTGTTTTCTTGGTTTTCTCAGAGCATTTTATTTTTTTTTGCTCTTTACATTTAAAGAGTTGTTTAAACAAAACAAAGAAGAACATGAAACAAAGATCATATGTGGCCTGAGAAGCCTGAAATATTTACTATCAATTCAGACTAATTTACTATTAGTCTAAAGGCAGCAATTGAAAGAAAGAAATCAGCACAATGAAAAAGCATGACCCAACTACAAGTAACTCCCTTAAAAATACAATGACATAGGTAAATTAAAAGGAAAATGGTAGAAAAAGATATATCATGTAAATACTTATCAGAATAAAGCTGAAATGGATAAATTAATGTAACACCTAGAAAATGTCATTGCAAAAAAAATTACTGGGAAAAAAATAGTCATTCCATAATGATAAAATGATTAATTGGCCAATAAGATGTAACAATCCTCAATGTGCCTGCACCAAACAAGAGAACTTCAAAATACTTGACATGAACAGAAATGAATGGAGAAATTGAGAAATAGACAATTACAGTGGGGGATTTTAACAATGCTCTCCTGGTAATTTATAAACTCACAAAACAGAAAATTAGCAAAGACAGTGCAGAATTGAGCAATCTCATCCATCAGCAAAATTTGATTGAAATTGTCACAACCCTCCACCCAACTATATACTTTTCTTCACATAAACAGTCACCAAGAGGGACTATATATTCAATCATAAAACAAAATATAACAACTTTTTAAAAAATTTAAATCATACAAAGTATGTTTTCTGACTGTAATGGAATCATACTAGAAACCAATGATAGAAAGATTACAGGAAAATTGACAAACCCTTAGAAATTAACCACAAACTTAAATAATCTGAAGATTAAAGATAAAGTTTTAAGAGAAATAAAAATATAATGAATTAAAAAATAATAATGCATTATATCAAGATTTATGGCATATAACTAAAGTGGTGCCTAGAGCAAAGTTTTAGCACTAAGTACTTATATTAGAAAAGAAGAAAAATAAGTTTCTTCTTCTTTTTTTTTTTTTTT